>NC_056742.1:12721816-13391660 GCF_019279795.1 Protopterus annectens
AGTTTGTGTTGGATTATCTTGGTTAGAGCCTTGTGGTGTAGGTGTAATAGTTTGGCCTGGGTGTAGGAGTTTGTTGATGCTGGACCAAAATTTTTGTGGATTTCTTTGGTTAGTTTGTTGTAGTTGGATATAAAAGTTTTTTTATCTAGCAGGATAGCTTTTTTAGTAGTATTTCTAAGTTGTCTAAAGGTTTGGTGGTCTGTTGAATTCCTGGTAGTGCGCCATTTTGACCAAGATTTGTTTCTGAGGAGAATATTCTGTCTAGTTGCTTTGGTGAGCCATGGGGCAGGTTTAGTGTTACTTCTAATAGGGCATGTTGGTCAAGGATGGATAAGAATGTGGAATTAAAGTAGTCAACTGCGTTATCTAGGGGGAGTATTTTTAGTGGTGACCAATCACAGTGTTTAAGTTCTAGCTGGAAAAGTTCAGGGTTGAAGAATTTTTAGTCCGGATTGTACGATATGTAGTAGGGTTAGGTATGTTAATTTTGTGTCTGATGATATAAGTGAGTAAGTGATCACTTAGGTCATCAGGAAGGGTTCCTGTCTTGTATGTGAGATGTGGAGAGTTTGTAAGAATCCAATCTAGTATACTTTCTTTGTTGTTGGTTTTATTAATTCTTGTAGGGGAGGTAATAACTTGAGAGAAGCCATAGAGATTAATGTGGGTGGTGGGCTGAGGGGTACTGCAGGACTTCCAATCAATGTTAAAAGTCCCCAAATATTAAGGTTTCTTGTGGAAGATTGATAGATATCCAGTTAAGAATGCTTTCAAGGGTATTAATGTTATTACCAGGGGGAAGGTAAATACAAGCGATGTTAATGGATTTGAATTTGTTGATTTGAAGTTTAGTAACAAGGATTTCTGAGTTATTAAATATAGGTAGATTTATGTTTGATGTGGTGACTTGTAGATTATTTTTTATAGAGGACTGCTACACCTCCTCCCTTTTTGTTAATACGGTCCATTCTCAGGATACTGTAGGCAGGTGGGGTAAGTTCATTGTCATTAATGGATGGTTTTAGCCATGTTTCTGATAGACATAGGAAATCAAATTGGTAGAATTCTAATAGGGCATGAAGATGGGTAGTCTTGTTTTTAATGCTTCGAATGTTAAGATGTGCTATTGAAAGAGAGTTTGGAGGCTTATTAGGTTTATTTGCAAGAGTAATGTTAGAGGTGATTTGTACAGTATCAGGAATATTGTTTGGGCCAGGATTAGGATGAATGTCTCCATCTAGCAGGGCTGAGTGGAGTATTTTATATGTGGGGTTGTTAACTTTAAGGAAATAATAACAGAGTGTTTTTCTTGCATGGACAGTACTATATTTTATATGGGTTAGTCTGTGATATTTGGCTTGCAGGTAGCAGGGACAAATTGTGGTGTTAATGCTGTAAAGAGAGATAGGTAGTAGTGGTGTGGAAGTGAGCCTGGAGGGCAATAGAAGGTTTGGGTGGAGTGGTTGTTCATAAGAGGTTAATGTGTAGATAGTTATTAGAGGTGGTAGGAGCGAAACAAATGCTATAAATTTTAGTTGAGTTAGGTAGGAAACATTGGCCATGATGTAGGTATAAGATGGGAAGATAGATAAGGGTATATAGTAATAGCAGTGGGGTATTTGAAACTATAAGGGTGGGGTGGATATGTGATATAGTTAGGAGAGGTAATTGAGTAAGTTTGTAGGGGAGTGGTAATAAGGAGAACTATTTGATTGGTATAGATAAAATAGGGGTGTGGTTAAGTGAGAAATATAATGAGGACCCCTGGGGTGGGTGGGAATTGGGGGTAGGGAGGGAGTGAGTGAGCCATAGGCGAATGGAGCGGTTGAGACAGTTGAGTGAGACAGTCGTGGTGAACAATCAGTGGAATTCTGATTGTGGAGGAGTGACTGCAGGGGTAAGTAGGTTTGTGATCTGTGTAGAAGAGTAGGATGTAGTATAAGTGAATTTTAAAGGCAGATAGTGGGAAAGTATAGCAGAACAGGTAATAGGTAGGGTCAGTTGTAAGAATGCTAAAAAGGAGTTTAAGCAGAAGACAACTTTATGAGGATGAGGGGCAACAAGAGAGGAGCTGATAGGAGGGTGCCACCTAGTGGGCAGTCAGGTTTATAACCACAGAGGTGAGGAAAATACAGGCAAGGCTAGACTGAGGCTAGAGGGGCAATATATATGAAAGGGTTAATAAAACTAGGAGTTTGAGAGGGATTATACATAGTCTACTGGATTTGGGGGGGCATGGCTGCTGGGTGTTCAGGCTGTGAGGCGTACAATAAATAACAGCAAGGATAAAAGCAGTGACATGAATTAGCTATAAGCCAACTTACAAATTGCACATACTCTCTTGTCACTTTTCGTGTGAGAACAGCAGTTTACACTTATGAAGTGATGTTACAGTTGGATGATTGGGGTAGGTCCTTGGGTCCCTGGTGGATAATAATCCCCTAGTGGAGGGTAGGCAGGCTGAAGAGGTGAGAGCAGATATGTATCAAAACAGGAACAAGAGAGAAGGGGAGAAAGACAAGAAAGAGACAAAAAGTATTAGATGGCACACAGCAAAGTAGTTAGGCAAAATACTTAGCTAATCACTTAGAAGCAATCAAATCCATATCTATAAAGTTAGGAAGGACAAGAAAATGATTTACTACAAACAGTTTACATCTAACAATTAAACGATAGCCTTGGTATAGGTGAAAACACTGTTACAGGCAAGACGTTTGTGGTATTACTTTGTAGAACACAACAAGAATCAGATAATTAAATTCAATAAACCAGTGCAAACAGTTGCAAAATGCGATATACCCTGCTAACTTTGAAGTTGATTAAAGTGAGCTAAATTATATTCTAAGCCTTTTGTCGTACTTCTTAACTGTTCTGGATGAAAGGGATGCACCTAGTATTCAATTTAGAGTAAGATAGGTACATAAGCTATGCCGGTGTTTATACAGGGTTTGGCATCCTTCTGGTAAGCAGTAACAAAAACATTAAAATGTTCGCAAATCCAGTCAATGGGATGAAACGCCACTATCTTTGAGTGGCGTTGGCAAACTAATTACAGGTTAGAGGAGTTTACTATCTGGAGAGAAAAAATATACCGCACACCACGTGTTAATGGTACTGCATAAATGCAATCTAATTGTAAATGTGAAAGTAAGGATAAAATGCCTCTATCTTGGAGTGGCTTTGGCCAAGATAACTGCAGATGTGATAAGGTAGTATCAGGAGAGATAAAACTCCCGCCACACACTGCGTGTTTGCAGGACTGGATAAATGTAAATTTATTTGTAATCCAAGTAAAAAGGATAAAATTCTACAATCTGTTCACAGCGTTGGCCAAGATATCAGGAGAGAACAACTCTCACCAGTATTCGCCAGTCCGAGTGAGGGAGAGCAGATGGATAAATGACCTTGCTGTGATCTAACTGGAGATCCACGCACTCAGAAGCATAGCAGCTATTAGTAAAGATTATACAATCAAGTATGCCCTTCAGCGGACAAGAATTCTAGGCTAGGTAATGATTGTACCCTTCAGCGGACAGGAGATCTAGGCTACATATATTATTAATGACAAAATCAGTAAGTGGAGATCCACGCACATAGAAGAATTTGCGACACTTTGTGAGCCAATACAAAAAAATCATATCCTTCAGCAGACAAGACTCCTAGGCTAGATTCATTATTCTTAACATGACAAAACCAGTACAGCAGGTTCTAGATATGCAAAATGTCCAAAGGGAAAAAACAATTCAATGTAAACCCTACTACCGCTGAGATAGAAGCTTGAATATAACTACAGCGTAGTAGTAACTGTACAATCTTTCAGCACATTCAGATTAGTACACAGATAGTATAAAACTGAAAACAGTGAAAGTTTACAAGCTATTAAAAACAGAAACAAACACTTACATTTGATCAGCACACAAGGGCATGAAGCACACAGCAGCCAAGGGGTATCCTAGCAAGTAAAGATGGCGCCGGGGGAGACAGGTGTTATATATAAGGTATTGGGAGGAAGTGAGGTAGGGAGGGGAGGGGAAGGTAGATACAGGTAGGAGAAGGTGGGATTATAGTAGGGAGCAAGGGTGTAAGTTCCTAAAGTAATAAGAGCGGGGGTGGAGATAAGGAGGCAAAGAACTATGAACAGACAAGGAAGTAGAGGTAATGTAAGGAATATTTCCCTGGTGAGGCAAAAAGATGTGTGATGGGAATACACTAGTTAAGGTAGGACAGTTGAGTGAGACAATCGTGGTGAACAATCAGTGGAATTCTGATTGTGGAGGAGTGACTGCAGGGGTAAGTAGGTTTGTGATCTGTGTAGAAGAGTAGGATGTAGTATAAGTGAATTTTAAAGGCAGATAGTGGGAAAGTATAGCAGAACAGGTAATAGGTAGGGTCAGTTGTAAGAATGCTAAAAAGGAGTTTAAGCAGAAGACAACCTTATGAGGATGAGGGGCAAGAAGAGAGGAGCTGATAGGAGGGTGCCACCTAGTGGGCAGTCAGGTTTATAACCACAGAGGTGAGGAAAAATACAGGCAAGGCTAGACTGAGGCTAGAGAGGCACTATATATGAAAGGGTTAATAAAACTAGGAGTATGAGAGGGATTATACGTAGTCTACTGGATTTAGGGGGGGTGGCTGCTGGGTGTTCAGGCTGTGAGGCGTACAATAAATAACAGCAAGGATAAAAGCAGTGACATGAATTAGCTATAAGCCAACTTACAAATTGCACATACTCTCTTGTCACTTTTCGTGTGAGAACAGCAGTTTACACTTATGAAGTGATGTTACAGTTGGATGATTGGGGTAGGTCCTTGGGTCCCTGGTGGATAATAATCCCCTAGTGGAGGGTAGGCAGGCTGAAGAGGTGAGAGCAGATATGTATCAAAACAGGAACAAGAGAGAAGGGGAGAAAGACAAGAAAGAGACAAAAAGTATTAGATGGCACACAGCAAAGTAGTTAGGCAAAATACTTAGCTAATCACTTAGAAGCAATCAAATCCATATCTATAAAGTTAGGAAGGACAAGAAAATGATTTACTACAAACAGTTTACATCTAACAATTAAACGATAGCCTTGGTATAGGTGAAAACACTGTTACAGGCAAGACGTTTGTGGTATTACTTTGTGCGAAGAACACAACAAGAATCAGATAATTAAATTCAATAAACCAGTGCAAACAGTTGCAAAATGCGATATACCCTGCTAACTTTGAAGTTGATTAAAGTGAGCTAAATTATATTCTAAGCCTTTTGTCGTACTTCTTAACTGTTCTGGATGAAAGGGATGCACCTAGTATTCAATTTAGAGTAAGATAGGTACATAAGCTATGCCGGTGTTTATACAGGGTTTGGCATCCTTCTGGGTAAGCGCAAAGTAACAAAAACATTAAAATGTTCGCAAATCCAGTCAATGGGATGAAACGCCACTATCTTTGAGTGGCGTTGGCAAACTAATTACAGGTTAGAGGAGTTTACTATCTGGAGAGAAAAAATATACCCGCCACGCACCACGTGTTAATGGTACTGCATAAATGCAATCTAATTGTAAATGTGAAAGTAAGGATAAAATGCCTCTATCTTGGAGTGGCTTTGGCCAAGATAACTGCAGATGTGATAAGGTAGTATCAGGAGAGATAAAACTCCCGCCACACACTGCGTGTTTGCAGGACTGGATAAATGTAAATTTATTTGTAATCCAAGTAAAAAGGATAAAATTCTACAATCTGTTCACAGCGTTGGCCAAGATATCAGGAGAGAACAACTCTCACCAGTATTCGCCAGTCCGAGTGAGGGAGAGCAGATGGATAAATGACCTTGCTGTGATCTAACTGGAGATCCACGCACTCAGAAGCATAGCAGCTATTAGTAAAGATTATACAATCAAGTATGCCCTTCAGCGGACAAGAATTCTAGGCTAGGTAATGATTGTACCCTTCAGCGGACAGGAGATCTAGGCTACATATATTATTAATGACAAAATCAGTAAGTGGAGATCCACGCACATAGAAGAATTTGCGACACTTTGTGAGCCAATACAAAAAAATCATATCATTCAGCAGACAAGACTCCTAGGCTAGATTCATTATTCTTAACATGACAAAACCAGTACAGCAGGTTCTAGATATGCAAAATGTCCAAAGGGAAAAAACAATTCAATGTAAACCCTACTACCGCAGAGATAGAAGCTTGAATATAACTACAGCGTAGTAGTAACTGTACAATCTTTCAGCACATTCAGATTAGTACACAGATAGTATAAAACTGAAAACAGTGAAAGTTTACAAGCTATTAAAAACAGAAACAAACACTTACATTTGATCAGCACACAGGGGCATGAAGCACACAGCAGCCAAGGGGTATCCTAGCAAGTAAAGATGGCGCCGGGGGAGACAGGTGTTATATAGAAGGTATTGGGAGGAAGTGAGGTAGGGAGGGGAGGGGAAGGTAGATACAGGTAGGAGAAGGCGGGATTATAGTAGGGAGCAAGGGTGTAAGTTCCTAAAGTAATAAGAGCGGGGGTGGAGATAAGGAGGCAAAGAACTATGAACAGACAAGGAAGTAGAGGTAATGTAAGGAATATTTCCCTGGTGAGGCAAAAAGATGTGTGATGGGAATACACTAGTTAAGGTAGGACAGTTGAGTGAGACAATCGTGGTGAACAATCAGTGGAATTCTGATTGTGGAGGAGTGACTGCAGGGTAAGTAGGTTTGTGATCTGTGTAGAAGAGTAGGATGTAGTATAAGTGAATTTTAAAGGCAGATAGTGGGAAAGTATAGCAGAACAGGTAATAGGTAGGGTCAGTTGTAAGAATGCTAAAAAGGAGTTTAAGCAGAAGACAACCTTATGAGGATGAGGGGCAAGAAGAGAGGAGCTGATAGGAGGGTGCCACCTAGTGGGCAGTCAGGTTTATAACCACAGAGGTGAGGAAAAATACAGGCAAGGCTAGACTGAGGCTAGAGAGGCAATATATATGAAAGGGTTAATAAAACTAGGAGTATGAGAGGGATTATACGTAGTCTACTGGATTTAGGGGGGGTGGCTGCTGGGTGTTCAGGCTGTGAGGCGTACAATAAATAACAGCAAGGATAAAAGCAGTGACATGAATTAGCTATAAGCCAACTTACAAATTGCACATACTCTCTTGTCACTTTTTGTGTGAAAACAGCAGTTTACACTTATGAAGTGATGTTACAGTTGGATGATTGGGGTAGGTCCTTGGGTCCCTGGTGGATAATAATCCCCTAGTGGAGGGTAGGCAGGCTGAAGAGGTGAGAGCAGATATGTATCAAAACAGGAACAAGAGAGAAGGGGAGAAAGAGAAGAAAGAGACAAAAAGTATTAGATGGCACACAGCAAAGTAGTTAGGCAAAATACTTAACTAATCACTTAGAAGCAATCAAATCCATATCTATAAAGTTAGGAAGGACAAGAAAATGATTTACTACAAACAGTTTACATCTAACAATTAAACAATAGCCTTGGTATAGGTGAAAACACTGTTACAGGCAAGACGTGTGTTGTATTACTTTGTGCGAAGAACACAACAAGAATCAGATAATTAAATACAATAAACCAGTGCAAACAGTTGCAAAATGCGATATACCCTGCTAACTTTGAAGTTGATTAAAGTGAGCTAAATTATATTCTAAGCCTTTTGTCGTACTTCTTAACTGTTCTGGATGAAAGGGATGCACCTAGTTTTCAATTTAGAGTAAGATAGGTACATAAGCTATGCCGGTGTTTATACAGGGTTTGGCGTTCTTCTGGGTAAGCGCAAAGTAACAAAAACATTAAAATGTTCGCAAATCCAGTCAATAGGATGAAACGCCACTATCTTTGAGTGGCGTTGGCAAACTAATTACAGGTTAGAGGAGTTTACTATCTGGAGAGAAAAAAATATACCGTGTTAATGGTACTGCATAAATGCAATCTAATTGTAAAAGTGAAAGTAAGGATAAAACGCCTCTATCTTGGAGTGGCTTTGGCCAAGATAACTGCAGATGTGATAAGGTAGTATCAGGAGAGATAAAACTCCTGCCACACACTGCGTGTTTGCAGGACTGGATAAATGTAAATTTATTTGTAATCCAAGTAAAAAGGATAAAATTCTACAATCTGTTCGCAGCGTTGGCCAAGATATCAGGAGAGAACAACTCTCACCAGTATTCGCCAGTCCGAGTGAGGGAGAGCAGATGGATAAATGACCTTGTTGTGATCTAACTGGAGATCCACGCACTCAGAAGCGTAGCCGCTATTAGTAAAGCTTATATAATCAAGTATGCCCTTCAGCGGACAAGAATTCTAGGCTAGGTAATGATTGTACCCTTCAGCGGACAGGAGGTCTAGGCTACATATATTATTAATGACAAAATCAGTAAGTAGAGATCCACGCACATAGAAGAATTTGCGACACTTTGTGAGCCAATACAAAAAATCATATCTTTCAGCGGACAAGACTCCTAGGCTAGATTCATTATTCTTAACATGACAAAACCAGTACAGCAGTTCTAGATATGCAAAATGTCCAAAGGGAAAAAACAATTCAATGTAAACGATACTACTGCTGAGATAGAAGCTTGAATATAACTACAGCGTAGTAGTAACTGTACAATCTTTCAGCACATTCAGATTAGTACACAGATGGTATAAAACCGAAAACAGTGAAAGTTTACAAGCTATTAAAACAGAAACAAACACTTACATTTGATCAGCACACAGGGGCATGAAGCACACAGCAGCCAAGGGGTATCCTAGCAAGTAAAGATGGCGCCGGGGGAGACAGGTGTTATATATAAGGTATTGGGAGGAAGTGAGGTAGGGAGGGGAGGGGAAGGTAGATACAGATAGGAGAAGGCGGGATTATAGTAGGGAGCAAGGGTGTAAGTTCCTAAAGTAATAAGAGCGGGGGTGGAGATAAGGAGGCAAAGAACTATGAACAGACAGGGAAGTAGAGGTAATGTAAGGAATATTTCCCAGGTGAGGCAAAAAGATGTGTGTTGGGAATACGCTAGTTAAGGTAGGACAGTTGAGTGAGACAGTCGTGGTGAACAATCAGTGGAATTCTGATTGTGGAGGAGTGACTGCAGGGGTAAGTAGGTTTGTGATCTGTGTAGAAGAGTAGGATGTAGTATAAGTGAATTTTAAAGTCAGATAGTGGGAAAGTATAGCAGAACAGGTAATAGGTAGGGTCAGTTGTAAGAATGCTAAAAAGGAGTTTAAGCAGAAGACAACCTTATGAGGATGAGGGGCAACAAGAGAGGAGCTGATAGGAGGGTGCCACCTAGTGGGCAGTCAGGTTTATAACCACAGAGGTGAGGAAAAATACAGGCAAGGCTAGACTGAGGCTAGAGAGGCAATATATATGAAAGGGTTAATAAAACTAGGAGTATGAGAGGGATTATACGTAGTCTACTGGATTTAGGGGGGGAATGGCTGCTGGGTGTTCAGGCTGTGAGGCGTACAATAAATAACAGCAAGGATAAAAGCAGTGACATGAATTAGCTATAAGCCAGCTTACAAATTGCACATACTCTCTTGTCACTTTTCGTGTGAGAACAGCAGTTTACACTTATGAAGTGATGTTACAGTTGGATGATTGGGGTAGGTCCTTGGGTCCCTGGTGGATAATAATCCCCTAGTGGAGGGTAGGCAGGAAATTGCACATACTCTCTTGTCACTTTTCGTGTGAGAGCAGCAGTTTACACTTATGAAGTGATGTTACAGTTGGATGATTGGGGTAGGTCCTTGGGTCCCTGGTGGATAATAATCCCCTAGTGGAGGGTAGGCAGGAAATTGCACATACTCTCTTGTCACTTTTCGTGTGAGAACAGCAGTTTACACTTATGAAGTGATGTTACAGTTGGATGATTGGGGTAGATCCTTGGGTCCCTGGTGGATAATAATCCCCTAGTGGAGGGTGGGCAGGATTTGATCAGCACACAGGGGCATGAAGCACACAGCAGCCAAGGGGTATCCTAGCAAGTAAAAAAAGTTTTAGGTGAAAGTTAAAGAAATAATGACATTACCCTCAGCATCCATGCAAGTTAGACCAACCTTCTGTGTACATCCCCAAGCAGGGCTGGTTTTACACTAGATGGAGTTCAGGGCTGAGACCACTATTAAGCTCATGTCAAAATCCACTTGTACAGCTATGGTATATAGAGGCCACCAAATCCACTCAAAACTCGAAGATCTGGGTAATCTGTAATGCACTTTATCTACCTCCCCCATTTTGTTTTTTGAAAAATAACTGCAAACTGAGCAAGTGACAAAGTCATTTACTTTCATCTATACAACGCCCTCTACCACCACCAAGCAGTTATAGCCACAACTGTACACAATTCAAGTTGTCATAAGAGGACTGTGTAATACAGTTCATCTTTGTTCCAAACAAACATTTTCCACATATTAACATATTCCAAGTTGCTTCCCGTGAAGCACATTAGTCCTGCAAATCCACAATCATAAGCAAACAATCCACAATCATAAGCAAACAGCAGGCAGTCAATTTCCTCCACAGATAGCACCAACAATTATACCTACTCAGTGCAAATCAGGTGTCAAGATATGTAGTCCATCTTACTTATTACAAATGCACACTAGGTCTCAAGGGCATTAGTGACTGCTTAAAACTGGACAAACGACAAAAGTCTCAGTTACTTTCACTCAGTCAACCCCCAACTCCATGGCTCTCAACCTCTTGCCATCACAATCATGGGCAAACCCAAATATTTTAGAAAGTTTCATTGATTATATTATTACTATTGACATGAGTTGTCAGAATAAGAAAATGTGAAACAATGTGCATTTTTTGAAGCAAAATTAGTCTAAAACTAATTATTGTCATTATTTATTAGGTGTAACTACCTTTTCTCCCAATATTGCCAGTTTTACTAGGGATCTTGAAGGGACAGAACAACATTTTGAGCCAAATCAGGGAAAGTTTAAAGGTATCCACAACTGCCACCCACCAATTACAGCCCCAAGGTGGGATGGCCAATGCAATAAATTTTACATTTGCTAGTTTCTTTCTAGACAGTCAAGTTATCTTAACAAAGTAGAAGCCTGCTATAAATATTGTAAAAAATACGTAGTTGATCACTGCCAGCATCACAGTAAAAAAAGTAATAATACTTAACTTACTGCTTGCTCTGTCACTCTGCAGAGTTTTACAGAATATCTCAACTCCCAATCAGTAATGCCAGGCATTAGTGACCTTGTAATGCTCAAGTCTAACCTGACATTGTTTGACTTGAATGGTCAAGTCAAGTATTACACCTCTCCTTGGAAGTCTGTCACACTGATGAATGGGCATATTTTGTTATTGCAGAGCACCACATTTTATTTAGTTTTTAGAGCAAAAGAATAACATATTTTGTTGCTATAAAAAATAATAATTTGGAAAGAGCACCCATCCAAGCACAGCACCCTAAGGGGTCCCCTAATTGGCCTGTCCATCAGGTTGGTCCTGTCCTTCCTGAGAATCTGTCTGCAATCCAGCCCTTTCTGGATGGCTGAACTCAAAGTATACAATTTTCATAGTGCTGTCACTACTTTTGTAAAAGTGTCACTACTTTTGAAAAAGAACTACAGAACATTTCTTCTAGCCACATTGTACAGATTATCCATACAGTGTTTTCACAAAATAAATAATTTATATATCTTTAACATATTAAAATATTCACAAAATGCACAGTTTTATTTAAAAACTACTTTGCCAATATCATCTTGTGATGACTGGGTAGAGATGGGCGAAGGCTGCCAGCTTAGTCAGAATTTGATATATAATTCTGGCATTTGTAAATAAATGTAAAATACAGGCATGTTTTCTTGAGTGTAAAAGAATACTGTGAAATGTGGAACTGCAAAATATGTCACAACATTGCACTCTACTGGCCCAGTGAAGCATGCTGTAACCCTTTCATGTTAGAATTCAGCTCCAGTGTGTCTGGATGAAGGTTTCATGCCCATTGTTTTAAGGCTAATGTTTATGACTAGAATTTACATGTGGAAGGTGCTTTATTGATCTGATTTCTGATAGACTGTATATGTGAAATGCCGTGTATTGTTGTAAGTTTCTGAGTAGGTGTTAGAGTGCTAAATAATGCAGTTTGTGGCCTGATAACTCAGACCAGGTGTTAAGATGATGCAATATGAATACTGGGAAAACCTGAGTGTCAAAAATGATGTAATTTGAGAGGGTCTTAGAGACATGTTTGTTACTAATGTTTAAATACTATTTTTCACAAGAGACTGAGAGCATTTTGAACTTGGTTATCTAACTCAGCACTCTGCCTAAGCTCACATGTAAGTTTCTAGCACTGTGATTTCTTGTAGGAATAGTTAAAGCTAGTAAAGATTAATTAGGTATTTTTCTTTGAAATCAGACCTGTCCTACTGTATTATTTTAAGTTTCTGTTTGATCTCTGAACTCTTAGATATCTCTGTGATGTAGTAGTTTTGTCTTGTGTTTTAATTATTTATTATTAAATATTTTTAAAACCTTCTACCTGTGGCTGGTTTATGTAGAGATAAATATGCTTTAGAGTACATTATATATTTATAGAGTTTACTGTCTAAGCCCTTCCAATAAGCCTAGACTGAATAGTCACATTACCATTGGATAATAATATTGCACAGTAATAACTGGACACCCTTTAAAGGGCCTTTTATTAGCTGATATTATTAGCTGGGTGGTGGCAGGGATTACTACCGTATGGTCTGGATAAAGGGGCATAGCTGGAGAACCTATGTCAGCCTTTCCCAGGAGGGTCTGTGACGTTGTATAAATACTTATCTCAAAGTGTGTGTGTGTGTGTGTGTGTGTGTGTGTGTGTGTGTGTGTGTGTGTGTGTGTGTGTTGTGTCAGCTACTTGTCAGGGACACGAAGTACTGGTTGGACAGAGAGGGTACTAGAGGTTTTAGCTTACCCAGCTAGACTGAGACCTGGACCTTATAGCTGTGCCAGTGGGGAGTCTTATTGGGGACCTGGTGAGCAAGGGAGCAACCAGCCCCAGACTGACTGTGATCTCTGTGTGCATTTAAGGGAAATTGTACTTTACTGTGTGTATTAGTTATCCTTTCCTCTTTTCTAGGAGATGACCTCCCTGGTGTTAGTGGTGAGGATTGAGGCTCCTTGATTGCTGGGCCACGGCACGGTCATCACACACCTAATTTTACAAATCTGTTGGTGGGTACAGCAATCCTCATAACCACACCAGCAAGCTGGAGATAAATACTGAAATACAAAAAATATATACTATTTAGAATATTATTTAAACATTGTATTATAACATGTACATTGAAGCAGTCAACCTGTTAAGCTAACATGTTATCAAATGGACACAAACATCCTGTATCTCTTATAACCAATGGATGGTGTTAATCTATTAAATTTTTGTTGGTGTTTGAAAAACAAATTCCCTACATGTTTAATGAAAGACAGCAACATTCACAGACCTTAACTTATTTTTAGCAAAATGTACAAACAGAATAATTTCTGAGCCAGTCTTCAGTAAAATCTGATGTGAAATACAAGATCAGTGGATAGCAGAAGCTGGGGTACAATGTAAGTAGGTGGATGCTTTTACTTTATGGAGGAGTTCATATGAGATCATGTCTGTTTTAAGGAGGAAGTCTGAGAAAAGGCAGATTAAGAACAGATTCAGAAATTTTAAATTGCAATGCAACTTTGTTTATAAAAAGCACTGGAAAAGTGTTGATGGAATTCACATTTCAAGAAAAGGGGAGATGATTTTGGTCAGGTCTGAAATTTAAAATGTCATAGATAGTGACGTGACGTATCTGTGCTGGTTGATAATACTGACAACATTTCTAATATAGTTGTTTTTAATTGAAAATGTTGCTATATTACTAGAATATTGATGATATTATTGTTTGCAAAACATGGTTAAAGAACAATGACTGGAAATCCATTCTGTCAGAGTACAGGTGGAGATGTTATGATAAGGATTACAGACTGAGGCCTGTGGTTATTACATATTTGATGTTAACACCTATACAGTAGACTATGCAACTTTGACAATGACAACAACCCTGGAACAAATAATTGTTGAGCATATAGACCACCAAAGTCAAGTGCTGATGACCTAGAGGAATTCATTGATTCATTTCTAGAGAAGGAGGGAAATGCAATAGTAGCTGGAGACATAACATTACCAGAAACAGACTGAAACAATATTGCTTCAAGAACATTAGTAAGGAAATTATTTATAATGTATGTTGAGCAACAGTCAATGCTGATAGTTTGAGGAAAGGGACATAATCTGTTTTCCTAAGAAAGGTTTTACCATAGTTAATGGGCAGTGATCATGAGAGTTATAAAGGTTAAATTTTTGCTAGATAATTCAACCAAAATTAAATTTATATGGAAGCAAAACAGTCACTGTGTAAAATTAATTACAGTGATGCATATAGTGGAAGAACTGCATAAGGAATGTTTCAAGTTTTGAAAAGGAAATTTGTAAAAAAAAAAAAAAAAAAAAAAAAACCTTAACATCCAGATATAGGCACACAAGATCAGGAGGATATATTTTCACAAGAGCAAGATAAACATAAGGTCAGGAGGATTATATTTCTGAAAGAAATAGATATTTAAAATGACAGATAAAAATTACAAGAAATAGAAATCATGTCAAGCTATTACTTTGAAAATTGAAATAAAAAAAAAATGGCCAGACACATTAAATACAATGTGAGACAAGATCAAGGAAAAATGAAGAAACGTTTATATAAAGATATTGAGCATAATAGGAAACTATTTTACAGATGCATAAAATGTGGTAGAAGTAAGACATAAACATTGCTAAACTCTCTGTTGATTCTAAAATGTATTTTCAAAAAACAAAAGATTATATGTATATTTACAAAATCTTAAGCTAAGCACTTTGGCTCAGCAAATGGGATTATAAATTGTCCTAGTAACATCCAGGTAATTTTAGATACTGGTACTAGGAAGAAGCGGAAGGGTAAATCAAGAATCAGACACTAAATTTTAAATGTTGTAAGTGCTTTCGTCCATATTTATTAAAACAAACTTCTTCAGACAACAAGAGCAGAGCAAAGAACACACTTTAAATAGCCCTCCATTAAATCATGTCACCAAAAAAGGAAATTAGATCACTGAAACAAATCTTTAGGAAAAACACCATCTTCTGGTTCAAAGACTGAATGACAAATACATAAAAAGTCAATTCATTTGTAAAAGTACCAGGCTACCATATAGTATGATAGAACAGAAAAAACATTGAATTGAAATTCAAACATAAAAAACATTGTATATAAACACTTAAAACCAAAAATATTACCTAGCCAGTGCCTTCAGTTTTAATAAGCACTGTATTGAGCATGTATCATTCAACCCAGGAAAACTATATGCATTTAATTGAACTTGCCACTTAAGCTCACAGCATTCCAATTTAAGAGTCCAAGGACCCCCTTTCATCAGACAAAACTTGCTCAATTACTTTGAATTTAAAATGATGTTCTGGGAAGGTCATAATATGTCTAGCTAGGGCATTATGAACATGCAATTTATTAATACTATAAATATGCTCATATAGTCGTTTTCTAAATCTGCATTCTGTTTTACCTGTACAAAAACTTTCACAGAACAAGCACGTAGCCAGATAAATAACATCTTTACAGTTACAGGTAAACCTACCCTTGATCTCATAATTGGTATTACGGACAGTGAAATTATTGCCAGTATCAGCATATTTACAATAAGGGCAAGCTTCACACTTACACATTCCAGGGCATCTAGTTAATGAAAATTTCTTAGACTCAAATACATTTTTAGCATCAAATACATTTTTAAAATTGGTACCTTTCTTAAAAACAACCCTAGGATGATCACCTAATTTTTGTTTTAAATTAATAATGTCCAACAAGAGGTTCCAATTTTTTATGTAAAATTTCCTTAAGGTAAATAGCATCAATACTAAAAGGGGTAATGAAACTCAGATGAAAGCCAGATGTCGATAAATTACTTTCTTGACCTCTATGGTCAGCAAGCCATCCAGGGATTTCCAGCCAGCCCTCATGATTTAAAATTCATTTAAAGAACCCAGCAGATCTCTTACATTGTACTTTGTTAATTAATTGGTCCAATAAAATAGATGGATACCTCCATTTAAGAAACATATCCTTTAAATTGTCACACTCATTAAAAAAGTCTTGTTCTAAACTGACCATCCTAGTCACTCTGACCAATTGGCCTTTTACAACAGAGCATTTTTGTTGAAAAGGATGGGAGCTAAAAAAATGGGAAAAAAATGGAATATGTACTTTTTCTAAAAATTTTTGAGGTATATCTAAAATTTGCCTTGTCTTTCCTAAATTCAATATATAAAAATGAAATCACATCTCAATTATAATCAGAAGTAAATTCAGGAAAATCAGTTGAATTATTAAAATATTCAAGTAATTCTAAACCTGTGTCAGCATTAGTCTTCATGATGATAAAAATATCATCTAGGTAACGGGAGTAAAATCATATCTTCTCTCTAAATAATGCGGTTCATAAATAAAAAAACTCATGTTCCCACATGGCCATGACAACATTAGCAAAACTGGCCGCACATGATTAACCCATAGCAACCCCCTCCTTTTTTGTTAGAAATACTGGCCATCAAAATATAATAAGTTATTAGCCAAAATTAAATCTAATAATTCCCCTATTAGGCTGATGTCATCAGTGGTTGTTCCTTTCTTTAAAGAAAAATCAGTTACCCATTGAATCCCCAACTCATGGGGGATGACTGTGTATAGCTCTCTGACATCGACAGTTAGAAAATTAAATTCAACCTTAAATTCGAGCTCATTAATTATTTCAAGAAAGGACCATGAATCTTTACAAATTTGAGGTTCATATTTGGAAAATCTTTTCAGCTTACTATCTACAAATTTCGCACAAACATAAATGATGGAATATCTTCCATCCACCAGTGGTCGTAAAGGGGGGTCATGTAAGTCTTTATGGATTTTGGGGATCCCAAAAATAACTGGGAATCAATGGAGAAGGCATATTCAAATAATTATATAAATTTATATCAATACGGAAATCAATCAGCAATTCATTGATATGAGACTTAATTCTAGCATAAGGCTCATTCACTTCATTCAATGACACAGGTTTGTATGTGCCCGTATTCAATATTTTAAACATCCTAGACTGATAGTCACCCATATCCAGAAAGACCAGTCCTCCCCCTTTATCGGGTTTCATAACCCTTACATTAGAATGACGTAAAGAACTAATCAAATCCTGTTCATCCTTATTTAAATTATACATCTCATCACATTTACATCATTTACACAATAGTGACCTCATGTCCATTTCACAGATACGCTCAAAAGTACCTAATACAGGGTGAAGTGGTGGATTAAATGAACTACTGACTCTAAATTGTCCATCAGAAAAGTATCAGAACCAGTAACAACCTCTACTAATACACAAGGTAACTTTAACATTTTCAATTATACTGATGTTGATGTTGAAATTCCTTTAGCCAATATTTTGGTTAAAGGTTTAACTTTTGTTCCATCAAGGAGACCAGACCTTGCCAGTACTATTTTGGAGTTAAAACTATTCACACATAAAATGAACTTAACATTATTGTTTGGTTCTGATACTTGTTCTGATGGACATTTCAGAGTCAGTAGTTCATTTAATCCACCACTCCACCCTGCATTAGGTACTTTTGAGCATATCTGTGAAATGGACATGAGGTCATGATTGTGTAAATGATGTAAATGTGATGAGATGTATAATTTAAATAAGGATGAACAGGATTTGATTAGTTCTTTACGTCGTTCTAATGTAAGGGTTATGAAACCCGATAAAGGGTACTTTTGAGCATATTTGTCCATAATGCCAATTATGAGATCAAGGGTAGGTTTAACTGTAACTCTAAAGGTTTTGTTTATCTGGCTAACTGTGTGTTCTGCAAAAGTTTTTATATAGGTAAAACAGAATGTAGATTTAGTGAACAACTATATAAGCATATTTATAGTATTAATAAATTATATCTTCATAATGCCCTAGCCAGACATAGTGTGACCTTCCCAGAACATCATTTTAAATTCAAAGTAATTGAGCTAGTTTTGTGATGAAAGAGGGGGTCCTTGGACTCTTAAATTGGAATGCTGTGAACTTAAGGGGAAAGTTCAATTAAATGCATATAGCTTTCCTGATTTGAATGATACATGCTCAATACAGTGCTTATTAAAATTGAAGACACTGGATAGGTATATTTTTGGTGTTTATATTTGTTTATATGTGATGGTTTTTATGGTTGTATTTCAATTCAGTGTGTTTTCTGTTCTATCATACTATATGGTAGCCAGGTACTTTTACAAATGAAATGACTGTTTATTTTGTTGTAGTTCAGTCTTTGAACCACAAGATGGTGCAGTAAGATTTGTTTCAGTGATGTAATTTCCTTTCTGATTCACAAAATTTAATGGAGGGTTATTTAAACTGTGTTCTTTGCTCTTGCTGTCTGAAGATCATTTTAATAAATATGGATGAAAGCACTTACAACATTTAAAATTTTGCGTTTGATTCTTGATTTACCCTTCCGCTTATTCCTAGTACTTGAATTACTAGTGTTTGTGTTTTTTTTTTAAATTTTAGATACTGAATTGAATTAGATTATATTCAAAGAGAACTGCACAAACTGAACCCCCGAAAAAAGCACAGGGAGGAGATAGAATTAATAATAATGACTTGGGCATATGTCAGCATGAAATTACAGTTCCATTTTATCTCTGTTATTCACTAGGTCATTTAAGTATGGAGAGATGGATACATGCACCTGCAAAACCCATTTTTATGGGAAGAATTTGTAAGACAAATTCATATAAATCCTTACTTTTACTTTGTTGTCGTGTAAAATAATGGAGAGAGTTATTTTCAATAAATTATTGTTTGAATTGGAAAGGTTGGTACTTAGCATATATCATCATGAGTATGTTGAAAATATATCTATAACAACTTGTAGCACAATGTTCTGTAATAACATAGTTATAAGTATAAAACCATGCTGTGATGTAATTTATATAGATTTATCTTCAGCCTTTGCTAGGGCCATACACAAAACACTGATCAATAAATTATACAATGAGGTATTAATGTAATTTTGATAAGATGGATAGCTGCATGGCTTACAAATAGGGCATGACAAATATACAGCAATAAGACAGATGAAATTCTAGGATTTTATTTCTTCTGTCCATTCCTCAATGGATGGGTCTTTGGATCCAAACTCTGATCTCAAAAAGGCCATTCCAGACTATGGATCCATAGTTCAGGCTGCTTCCCCTATCCATAATCCCCTCCTGACTATAACATTATCTCAGGTCACATTTGCCAGTCATTGACTACAGATGTAGTCCTCTCTCCAGTCACTTCAGCTAAGTTTTCTAAAACTGTTTATATCTTATTTGCTGGTTTGTGAATAGCTTTTTCAGTGTTTAACTGTGGTACCTCTTTCCACCTTTTTAGCTTAATCTTCTTCCTTTCATGCCTTTGGCACCCTTTCTGTCAGTATAGGTTAGGTTTCCTTTACAGTAGTCTGGAAGTGTTTCTCTTTTGTCATCATTGTTGCTACTGTTGTTGATCTCAATTTTATTATATGACTGCCTTTTGGCTTTTTGGTATAGTGCCTTGATCATGTTTGATAAGCCTTCTGGGTTTAAAAAGTGTGTGGCCTGCAGCCATAAGATTCTCAATTCGGATGCCCATTTGAAATGTGTATACTGCTTGGGCACTGCCCAGCTGGATGAAGACTGCAGCATTTTTCTGCTTTTGGCTAGTGCAATGTTACTGAGTGACACAACAAGCTTGTAGTAAATGGACTTCTCCAAGCCTCTGCAGAAGAACCATCCAAGGTTTTATTTGCTGTGTCTGGTGCCTCCCCATCTGCTAAAAAGCCTTCTGATGGATACAAAGTGGAAAAGTTGGTGGCAAGCCCAGGGAGAAGAGCAAGGAGTCTAGGAAGTGCCCTCCCAACAGTTCCTCCTCATCAGTTGTTTCTTTAACTCCATCTCTGAAACTTCCTAAACCTTTAGCTCTAACCCTTCCTTTGGATCTAGTAGTCATTGATTAGCAGACGTCTCCCTTACTGGAGCCTAGATTTTCCTGGAGGTGGTCTTCCATAGACTGTGCTCCTCTTTCTTGCAGGAAACACCTGTGTGCAGGTCTTCTATACCTGCCTCTGCCTGTTCCTCCTCCAGATCAGTCTGGTTTACCAGAAACCTGATAGAAGCTGATGTGGGTAGGATGATGAAGTTCCACAGGACCTAGACCTGTGAGCTTCAGCCCTTCCCCCTACCTATGGTGGCTCCTACCCCAATCCATCTTCTGATTTGGATCCGAGTTTTTCCCATGAAATGTCCTCAGGTTCATAATCTTTTTGGCTTCCACTCTAGTGACATCTCTGATTGGTTCTGAGCATCTCATAACTGATCTCTGAGCCAAAGCATCGGTGCCAGTTCAGGGGGTCAAGGATCAACTGTGAAATTGTCAGAGTCTTCCCTTACTGTTGGAATACTGGCTCTAGGTAACTCAGGTCCAGCATCAGCCTCAGAACAGAGTTGCATCAGTTCCCAGGACCACCTTGTTTTGCAGGCTTCTGCTCCTACTGGAGTGGTACTGGGTTCCCCCTCAGCTTTTGCCTTGGAGGTGGTAGAGAGAGTTCTCCTTTTCTGGTGAGTGGACTTCCCCTAGTTTCTCAGCTCCACCCATTCCACAGTGAAAGGCCTTGGGTCCTGATCCTGTTCCTCTTCCTCCTATCCCATCAGGGCAGTCAGTTCCACTGAGCCTCAAGACAGTCCATATTCAAGATACTCCCAGTCTTTTGACTCCACTCTGGAGTATCCTATCACAGAGGCCCCTCAGAAACATGTGCAAGGGGAGGCACATTGACTCCCCCCAGAAGTCATTCACTGAAGACAAAGATGTCAGTTACTGGGCAGAGTCCCATAGATCACTGTCTGAGGATGTCTCATTCAGGGAAATTCTAGAACTTTTGAGACAGAAAGGTGGTTGGTCTTTTGAAGCCTCCTCCTAATGGAATCAATATTTCTCAGCTACTTGTTGGGTGATCCACCTGGCCACTGAGATGGTGGATTTATTCGCTCGGTAGGCATGCAAAGAGCTAGATGTGGCAGAACCTATTACCTGAAAAATTGATAAGTTTCTTGTGGCACTGAAGGATCACCAGCATTGGAGCAAGAAAGTTCATCTTTCCACCACTCTAAAAGAAAGTATAGGTCATTGGACAGGTTTGAGAAGTGAGTTTATGCTTCAGGTACCTTTGCCTTGAGGACACTATATATGGCATTGGACAGGTTTGAGAAGTGAGTTTATGCTTCAGGTAACTTTGCCTTGAGGATACTATTATCTGACACATATAACATGATTTCAGAGAGACTTGACTAAAGAGCTCTCTAAATCTCTCTCAAGGACTACGTCTGCAGAGACAAAAAAACTGTTGCCTCACAGCAGAACACCTTGCAACCACTATCAAATGCCTCCACGCACTGGATATATAATGCAACTGAGGGCATTTCAAGAGCTGCAGGCACAGACATCACTATAAGAAGACATACCTGGATGCAATTGTGTGACTTTGAGGAGCCTTTCAAGACATCCTTTTCGATGTCCCTTTTAATGGTTCATCCATCTTCAGACCAAAAGTCAAGGACACACTCTCTAGAAGTAAAACCCTTTCTGCCATAGAGATACTGTTTCCTACCCCAAGAGGTTCTTCTCTAGAAACCAGAAGGTGGGGGTAAGAAGCTGTGGTTCCAGAAATCTGAAGGATTTTCCTCTGACACTTCTGGAGGTAGAATTCTCCACTCTGCCTCGGGGGGAGGGTCTAATAGTGGACATCACCTGTGAGGCAGAGGAGGGCTGCAAAACCAAGGCTTTAGGGGTCCTTTCTCTATGAGGACTTATCAGTAGTCCTGAATAGTTACCTGACTGCTGCTCTGTGGAGGAAGTTGGGGGGGAGGTGCTTGTCTCTATACACAGAGTCCTGACATCCATCACTGAAGATATATGTGTGTGGAAGATCAGATCCAGAGGCTATTTTATACCTTTCCTTTTCTTTACCTTTTTCTTCAACAGAATCCCCCCCCCCCCACAATGTGCCACCCTCTCAAAGAAACACAAGTATAGAAATAAAAAGCTACTAGACAAGCAAGTCATGTAGGAAGTCACACCTGACCAACATGGATCCATAATTTACTCAAGGTTATTTTTGGTGCCAAAGAAGCATGGGACCCTCAGGCCAATTTTGGACCTCAGTTATCTTAACCATTATGTCAAACACACCAAGTTCCAGATAGTCATGGTACAGTTCATCTTCCCTCTTTTGAGGAATGATGATTAGATGTGGTTGATAGACTTTGAGAATGTGTACTACCACATTAAGATGGACAGGCAGTACAGAAGGCTTCTTTGCTTCTTGTGGCTAGGAACCAATCACTTTCAGTTCAGACCCCTGATCTTTGGTTTCACCACAGCCCCTTGGGTGTTCAGTAAGTGAGGTTGTAGCTCAACGCAGACTGCAAGGGTTCCATGTGTTCCCTTATTTACAAGACTGTCTCATTACCACTCCTACTAAGTCTCTTCTTGTTAGGACAATAGACTTTCTGCACCACCATTGCTACAAGTTGGGGATCACAATAAACCTGGAAAACATCTAAATTTCTTCTAGTTCAGATGTTGGAATTCATACGTGCCCATCTAGATATGACAACCAGGATAGCAAAACTGCCAGATCACAGATTTCTACCCTGCAAAACCAGACACTAAAGGTGTTGACCTGTTCCATGCCACCAGCCAGGTTGGTTCTTCAGCTTTTGGGGTTGCTGGTGGCCTCCATCACATTTGCCTCACTAGCCAGATATTACAGGAGAGTTCTACAGTAGACCCTTGCAATACAATGGTCCATCACGTACCAACCCATTAGTTTGTGGATTCGTCCTACAAACATTTGCAGGACACACATAACATGGTGGATTTGGTGTCCTAAGATATCTCAAGACTGTCCATTTGTATTTCCATCCCCAAGGCTACTATGCCCACTGACATTTCCCAGCTAGGATGAGGGTGTATTACATGGGAAAGATGGTCCAATGCATTTGGTCTCCCTCAGATGCCAGTCTCCACATCAATGTTCTAGATATGAGGGCAGTTCTCATGGCATTGTAAGCCTTTCAGGACTTTCTACTTCTAGGGATGATTTATATTCAGATGGAAAACATGCCGGTTGTTTAGTACATTAACAAACAACGGCA
Source organism: Protopterus annectens (assembly GCF_019279795.1). NCBI lineage: Eukaryota > Metazoa > Chordata > Ceratodontiformes > Protopteridae > Protopterus > Protopterus annectens. The sequence continues at coordinate 12,745,146 of NC_056742.1, forward strand.
ACCCATTCCTATCTATTATGCCAAGAAGAGTTGAGAGTGTGGTAGTGGGCAATATCTTCCAATCATTTTCTGACAGCACTGCATATACCAGGAACTCAGTGTTCTGGCAGACAGACTGAACAGACCTATCTGTCTAACTCATGAGTGGTTCCTCAACCCAACAGTGGCAAAATAGATTTTTTTGTAGATGGGACCATCCATGCTGTGATCTTTGTGCCTCTCACCAGAACATAAAATGCAGCAAATTCTTTGCCATGATCCCCCCCAGAGGCAGTGTCACTGACAGATGCTCTGATGCATGTTTGCCCCTCCTGGTGTTCTCTACACCTCCCTCCTACTCTTATAATTCCACAGTTCCCACAGAAATCATCAGAGAAGAAGATCATGGTTATTCTCATTGCCACAATCAGACCTCATCAGGCGTGGTTTCCCTTTCACTGGCCTCATTTGGTTCATCCCCATATCCGGATGCTGGATCCTGATCCACTTCTTCCCTATCACCTTCCTGGCAAGCCTCATCTGGACATTCAGGCCCTGAAGTTAACTACTTGATCTGATGTAGTCAATTTTCATTCATTCCTCAACATGTGGTTTCAGATCTGGTCCTTGGATCTGACTCAGCTGTTTTCTTACAGCCTGTAGATACAAGCTCTTGAGCTCCTCCCTTACCCATAATGCAGCAGTCCCCCTCTTTCCTCGGATCTCATTTGCCACCATTGTGTGCAGACATGGTTGCTGCAGCTCCCAAGCCTTTGTTTAAGAGATACGTTAATTTTTTGTCTACATATACCGCTTTCAAAACTTCTTTTTTCACTAAATTTCTCTTTATCCTTCCTTTTACCTATGAGTTTAATGTAAATCTTTGTGGATATTCCTTTTCCTATCTAAAATTTTTACCATTGTGTTAGCCCTTGTTTACTATTGTTGGCAATCTGCCTTTTACCATTTTTGGTAATCTTTACAATATTATTGTTGTAGAGTGTTGGAGCCAGGTGACTCTTGGATCTGGAGCTTTGTTGCCAGATCCAAGGTGTTAGAGTTGACTCTGAAGCTGTCAGAGCCATCTCTGCCCCTCAGAGCCTCAGCATTTGATAGCTCAATTCCAAATTCTGCCTTGCATAGTGTTTCTTCAGGTAAGAGGAACCCACTGATAAAGAAGCATGTCTTCTTGGATCTGACAGCTTCCTTCTCCCCAGGGTGGTCTGCCTTCAAGGTGGTATAGAGAATGTTCTTTTCTAGAGGACAGATGGCTCCTCCCCCTCAGATCTTTCCTCTGGATCCCAGATGCCTTTTATGTCTTGAGTCTCAACATTTGACTCCATAGGGACAGCCAGCACAAAGTCTCCAGGATACCCAGCAGGGTATAATTATTTCTTCTGATACTTGTCTGGAACATTCCACCCAAGAAGCCCCTAGGAAGAGGAAGTGCAAGAAGAGGCACTTGGACTTCCTCAGGAGTTGTTCACAGAGGATACCAATTTCAATGAAGGGGAAGAGTCCCCAAGATCTCCACCTGATGACTTCTCATTTAGAGACATTTTAGAGATCCTTAAACAAAAGGATGGTTGGTTTATCAATAACCCTTCTCAAGAGGAATTGGTATTCCTGGTGACATTTGGTTCTGGCCCATCTACTGTTTGCGTGACTCTTCCTGCTGATGAGCTCATTGATTTGATCTCTTAGTGGGTATGGGGGGAGCCCGATTCAGTTGAGCTAATTCCTGAGAGAACATATATGATCCTGGCACCACTGAAGGGATGAGAGTTTTGGAACAAAGGAATACCAGTGGATGCTATGGTCATAGTGGCCGCCACAAAGAAAGAACTCATGGAACAGAGTTCCTCTGTTCATCACCCTAACAGGGAGTCTAGAATGATGGACAGATTTGGGAAGCATGTTTATGCATCAGCGACCTTTCACACTCAGATCCCTGAACTACTTGGCACACTTCACCAGATTACAGAGGGATTTGATCAAAGAACTTTCAAAAGTCATCTCTGGGACCAGTACTTCTGAGGAAGAGACATCTGTTGCTTCACAGTTGGTGATCCTACAATCTATCCTAATTCCTGCAAGAGGCTCATATCACATACAGCTGAAGGAGCCTCAAGAGGGGTGGATTCAGACATTTCCATCAGGAGACATGCCTGGATGCACCTGTGTGATTTTGCGGAGCCCTTCAAGTCATCTTTCATCAATGTTCCCTTTAATGGAAGTTTGTTATTTGGCCCTAAGGTTAAAGACACACTCTCCAGGTGTGAGCAAGATGGTAAGACCCTGTCTGCAGTGGGTGTATGTTTTTCGACTCCTCAGAGATCCTTTTCAAGGAATCAACAAAGTGGTCGAAAAATGTGGTTCAGAAATCCCAGGGTCCATTCCATGATCAATGTGGAGAGGGTTCCCCCAGGGGCAGAGGGGGGAACTCTAACAGAAGACACCATCCATGAGGCAGATGAGGCCAGCAGAACTAGGGGTCTATGGATTCTTTCTCTGATAGACCCTATCAGCACTGCTGAAAGGAGGCCTGATTGGCCACCTCTGGAGGCAGTCAGGGGTCGCTTATCCCTGCACAAGACAGCCTGGCTAGATATTGCAAAAGATACTTGGGTGCAGATGATTATTTCCAGAGGTTATATAATACCCTTTTCTTTTACACCTCCATCAGTAAACAAAATTCCCAATGTTCCACCCAGTCAGAGGAAAACAATGGATCTAGAAAAACAAAAGCTGCTAGAAAAAAAGAGTTATCCACGAGGTCCCCCAGACCAGAAAGGATCCAGAACTTACTCAAGATCCTTTTTAGTGCCAAAGAAACATGAGACTGCATGAGATTTAGGATCTCAGCATTCTGAACAAATCAGTGTAACATACCAAGTTCCAGATGGTCACAGTTCAGTCCATATTGCCTTTCCTGCACAAGGATAACTGAATCGGCTCAGTAGATCTCCAGAATGTGTACTTTCACATAAAAATTAACAGATGGTCCAGGAGATATCTATGCTTCTGACTGGGAGCCACACATTTCCAATTCAGAGCACTGCCCTTTGGTGTCACTACAGTCCTCAGGGTGTTTACCAAATGCATGGCAGTAGTAGTATAGTAGCTTACTTGAAACTGCAGGGATTCGAGTGTTTCCCTATCTAGACAACTGGCTCATAACTGCTTAGACCAAGCATCTTCTAATAATGGCTTGAGACTATGCACTCCAGATTTGTTTCAATCTAGGAATTGCAATCAATCACAATAAATCTCAACTGGAGCCATCTCAAACATTAGAATTCATAGGGATCTTATTCAACATAACATCAATGACAGCTTCTCTCCGTTTGCCAAGGGCACAAACTATTCATTTCCAAGTCAAGAAAATAATTCAGAACTCATCTTTGTCAGCCCATCTGATTTTACAAACACTGGAACTGATGTCCTCAGTGACAGTTCTAGTTCCATCAGCAACACACCATACGAAAATTCTTCAGTGAACATTAGCAACCCAGTGATTTCTGCCTTTTTTAATTTCTCCAAGTCTTTTGGGTTTCTAATACCATTATGGGAATGGACCCCATTCCTAATCAAAGTAGGATTAAGGTTCATGAAATTAGTATTGTTTCAGTCTTTGATGTTAGCCAGAAGTGCTTTTTGCAGCACCCACAATGCACCCAGTAATGACTCCTTCTGCAATTTGTACGGAGTTACATGTATCAGTGACATATCTAAGTATGATTGCAAATTCTTTTATATAAGACCTGTTGCTCCTACTACTACTGTCTGGGTATCTTTCTTCCACTTTACCCTCATTTCTGTCTGCAAATTATGGTATTTTATGACTTTGTGTCTCTGTACATAAGACACTGTAATTACTAGGTGTAGGAATTTCAATGATCAATGCTACTTTTTCTTCTTTTCATGGTTTTCTCCCATCTGTTTTTTTAACTGTTGATAATGGCTGATCCGATGTGTTATAAACTTTATAATTGTCTATGATGCTTTGTGGTTCATGATTCCAGTGTTTTTCAGCTGATTCAATATTATAATGTTTCACAATCCCAAGTGCAACAGTCTTATCACATTATTATGCCTTTCGGCATACAGTCCTTCTGTCATTAGTATATCACAACCAGCAACAAGATGTGCAACTGATGCCAATTCTGTTTTACAAAACCTGCATTTGTATGTTTTTCCCATATGTTCAATGGACTTTGTAAACTGATGCGTATGTAGTCCACCACTGTCTTGGACTACCAATATTAACCTTTTATCTTTTGGTTTAAATTCAGTTCTCCTTAACCATTCCTGCATTTGATCCTGATCAACATGAGGCTGTTCCCAAGAGTTTTCTATACTTGCAAGTATTTTTATGCATTTTTCACATTTCTTGCCTTCTTATCTGATCCTTCACCTTGTATTCTTTCTTTTGTTTTCTGGCACATTCAGTTGCTGCCTGATTTTTATCTACTTCTGCTTTGATTTCCATTCCCATTTGATGTTGATATGCTTCTGATAAAATAAGCAGGGAAGTCATCTATGACTTATTGGCCTCGTGTTTCAAAATTTTCACTACATTTGGGTCTTGTGAGGTCAGCCAATATGTATGCAGTCGACTGTAGATCTATACATGTAATCAGGATCTAAATCATGCTGTCGAACTTTTAAAAGTTCAAATGTCATATGGTCAACACAATATAATCGAACTTTTAAAAGTTCGAACATGTCAATGGAGATCTCCGTACAGTGCGAAATGGGAATATTTCCCTTTCTGCACTGTAGTGCAATCTCAGAGTTGGTATATTTATAAGAGCGGGGGGTGTGGAGGGGTGCAGGAGGGCTTGGCTTGCGCCCCTTTTTAAACAATTCAGGTAGGTTTTTTCTTTGGTTTATTTTTTTTATTACATTTTCGAACTTTTAAATGTTCGATCAAATGGTGTTGACCATATGACATTCGAACTTTTAAAAGTTCGATTATGTAATATAGACGCTGTAATCAGTTTCGAGGAGGCCCATACCTCCTTCAGAATGGAGAATATATAATCTTGGTATGCACTGTTTTTTATAAATCATTTGATGAGCATGAAGCATCCTTCTTGTTTCCCTGTCCAACTTATCCAACACGTTTTGGGGCAGTCAATTACTCCAAAACTGTAAGTTAGGACAGGAAGAGCAAATTGGTTTATAACTTGGACTGTTTTCTTAGATGTCAATGCTGTTTTCAGTATTAATTTAAGTCTTCTAAAATATCCCTTACTAATTTTTATTTGCATTTGTTCGTGTATTATTCCTGATCCTTCATCAATTCTCAAATATTTATACACTTTTTTTTGCTCAAATTCTTTTATATCACATTCCTGTCCCAAACTGATGTTTTCTTGGTGCTGCAGCTTTCCTACTTTAAAGGTTGCTTTTGCACATTTATCAAGACCAAATGACATTCTTATATCATTTGAAAAAATGTTGACCACTTGCAGTTGTGCTTTCATTTCCTCATCTGATATACTATACAGTTTTAAATCATCTACAAAAGGAAAATGAGAAGTCTTTACACTGCTGTTTTCTGGGAGCCAAATTATAGCCATGGCCTAATCTGTTAGGTAGACAGTTTAATAGGTTAAGGGCAAGACAAAAGACCAGCAGTGACAGAGAGTCACCCTGGAATATCCCCTCTTGAATTCTTATCCCTGGAAAAATAATTTGTCCTTTATCATGGCATAACTGCAAAGTGGTTTGCCACTGTTTCATGGTCACTATAATGTAATCGATCAGTGTAGGTTTATCTTTTACATTTTTAAGCACTCTTTTATCCATGAATGTGGGATACTGTCAAATACTTTTCTGTAGTCTGCCCGTGCTATACTTAGATTCTTTCTCTTTTTACAGTTCTCCATTATGACTTTATTTAACAGCAAATGATCACTTGTTCCATATGACTTTCTTTTATTACCCTTTTGTTCTATTGCCATGATTGAGTTTTCTTCTAAATGGCTATAAACTCTGTCAAGTATCAATTCCCATGTCTTCTTCTTTCGGCTTTTTCCCAGTTAGGGGTTGCCACAGCGGATCACCTTGTCCGCTCATGATTGGCAGTGAAGTTTTACGGTGTCGAGTTGTCAGCCCGGCGCCCAACCTTCCACAGAAGGCACACACATGCACACACTCACACCTAGGGTCAATTTAGAGTGTCCAATCCACCTGCAGCATGTTACTGGGATGTGGGAGGAAACCGGAGCACCCGGAGGAAAGCCACACAACCACAGGGAGGACATGCAGACTCCGCACAGAAGGCACCCCAGCTGAGGATCGAACCAGAGAACCTCTTGCTGTGAGGCGGCAATGCTAACCACTGCACCACTGTGGCCACCCCATCAATTCCTGTGTATAGTTTATATATTGTCAGAGGCAGTAGTGCAGGCAGGATTTTCAGATTTGTATTCAAACCTCCCAGACTGCTTCCCCAACCACACCTACATCAACACATAGCTGTCCGTGCACTTTCTTAAATTGCTGACCAAGCCACGCCCCTTTCATAATGCTGCTCAATAAATGGATCATTGACAACCATATGCCAAGATGGTAATTACTTGAATGATGAAGCAACATGAACATTTCATTCTAAAAGTGCATCTTCATGGGTCAAAAAACAAAATACCTACCCATTTACCCCAATTGCACACACACACACACAAACACACACACACACACACACACACACACACACACACACACACACACACACGCACACACACACACGCCTTGCGCTGCGCACACATGCCACACACGCACACACGCACACACGCACACATACACACATACACACAAAACACCACACCACACATGTATACCAGTTAAATAGAAATAGAAATACCAAAACATTATCAAATAGTCCCAAGTGCCAGTAAGCATATCCAAATGCATAACAATCTTGCAAATGCAGAATTATAACAGTAAATAGTAGGACCACTCATTTCACTTACAAACAAGCCTCCCATATCTGTTACTTACCTAAAGTAGGTTGCTTGGCCTTGTCAGCATCATTAATAATGTTTTCATTACTGTATTGAATTGATGCATGTAAATAGTCAGAGTTTGCATTCTATCTTGTTTCACCCAAATACACATTAGTCCTGCAAAGCCAGAATTATTACTCGAAATCTATAGTGCCAAACATTTCATCCACAAACAGACATTGTATCAATTGTTGACCTAAAGTACCTGCTTTGACCCTGCCAGGATTAAAATGAAAATAGTAATGAATGCATTAATTTAGTCTGTTGCACAGAAACAGTAGTTAGAGGCCTGCATGTCAGCTGACTTTACCCAATTACACATTAATCTTGCAAAGCAACAACTACAACAGTAAACAGCAAGGCCAGCCAACTCATTTAATTCACAAACACCCCCATTACCTAACTAAAGTAGCTGATTTTTATTCTGCCAGGATTAAAGTAGAAATAATAGTAACAGCTGGGTTGCATACTTGCATTACTTTCATTTTGTTGACAAAAACATTGGTTGCAGCTTGTATTTGCCAGCAAATTCACATTTCATTTTATTTTACTTTTGTTTACCTGGATGTCTGCAACCGACTTAAGTCGAGAAAAACCCTTTTCAACCTATATCCAGGGAGAAAAGTGACAACATATTAGAAACATTTTTAAACAGACATTTGGTATATACTTGAACAGATATGAAATAGCATACATTAAGAATTAGTCATAAACTTGCTAATTATTTTACATTCATCTTAAAGTACAGACAGAAAAGTATTACAGCTTTGCAAAGCTGGAATTACAACAACAGTAAACATTATAGGTTCATAGGTTCATAGGTTCATAGGTTCAAACTAGGCTATCTGCCCTAGGGCATTTACAAGTCTAGCCAGAGTGTGTTTGGCTTTCGCCACCCATTTTAAAATGAATTTTGCTATGTCCTTTTTCGAGGTTAGTATACTGTGCATCTGTCTAACAGTGACACAGAAGTGATACCTGGAGTAAATCTACGATCTCCCATCCACTCATTAAGATTCCTCTTGAAGAGAGTCAATGAGGGACTCTGCCTAACCTGGACTGGGATTTTATTCCAGAGTGAAGGGAGCCTCTGGATTATGAATCTGTCCCTCCAGCATGTCCTATTTATTTCAGTGCTGAGGTTCAAGTCTCTCGAGCGTGTAGCTCGATGGGATTTGGATTTTCTGAGGTGCAGCATGTCCATTAATTTCGGGTTGGACATGGCTTTATACGTCAGGCACAGATCGCCTCTGAGCAGGCGGTATGCCACTGAGTAGAGCTGGAGTTTCTTTAACCGGGCAGCATATGGCATCTCTTTGAGCCCTTTGATCCTCTTGGTGAGGTATTTTTGGGGTCTTTCCAGTTGCTGCAGGTGTCTGGTATAAGGTACATCCCAAAAAGGGCATTGTACTCAATTATTGGCCTGATGAGGGATGAGTAAAGAGGCACGATGACCTCCCCTGATCTAGATGTGAATCCCTTCATGATTAGGTGGGCTATATAAAATGATTTTCTAACCACTTTGGCCACGTGGTTGTCGAATGAGAGATTGCTAGCAACTTGGGTCCCCAGGTCCCTAATTACTTCTTCCGTACTTAATGGATTACCATCTATGTGGTAATTTGTGGGCACTTTGTTTTTGCCGAAGGGGATGACTATACACTTTTTGGCGTTTAGCTTGAGGCCATGGCTCTGGCACCAGTTGTCTGTTTCTGTGAGGCCCTTTTGTAGGATGCTTGTGTTGGCTGGAGAGCTGATTATGGCGCCCAGTTTGCAGTCATCTGCGAACTTGGTCAGCCACAGTCCTTCCATGTTGGCCTGTACCTCCGAGAAATATATACCAAACAAGAGAGGTCCCAGGACTGAGCCTTGTGGGATGCCACTTGTAACTGGTTTGGAGTCTGACATGGCTCCAGCAATTCTAACCATGTGGGTTCTGTCCTTGAGCCAGTTTGCAACCCATCTAGTGACATAGGGGTTTATGTTTAAGCTGGTGAGCTTATCTATAATGCCCGAGTGGGGTATTGTATCGAAGGCTTTTGCGAGGACCAGGTAGGCTGTGTGGACCACCTTCCCCTCGTCAATGGCCTTGGTGACTGTTTCAAAGAAATCGACCAGGTTTAAGAGGCAGGATCTGCCCTTAACAAAGCCGAACTGGGTAGGATCCAGTGTCTGTAGGTCCCCAATATCTTTATTTATGAGGTCCATGATGATCCTTTCCATAGCTTTGCAGACCAAGCTAGTCAGGCTTATGGGGCGATAGTTTCCAGGATCCGTTGAGGCACCACCTTTGTGGAGAGGGACCACTGTTGCTGTACGCCACTCTTTGGGTACATATCCTGTAGTAAGGCTGAGATTGAACAGTAGTTTTATGTTTGGGTTTAGTTCTTCTTGGAGTTCATGTAGGACGCAGCCTGGGACACCGTCTGGTCCCATTGATGCTGTGTTTTTTGCTTTGGAGAGGGCGGCTCTTACCTGAGCATCTGAGATGTCAGGGGGGGGGGCAGCACTCTGCTGGGATAGATATTCGCCCTTTTGGTGGGGAAGGGGGGGGGGGAGAAGTTTGCGCTGAACCTGTCAGCTAGGATTAGGGCCAATTGTTTCTTTCACACATAGCCCCAATCTTCACTGTCTACCCCACCCACAGTATCTGATTTGATCTTGTGAGGTTAAAAACAAAAACAAAACAGCAACAAAAAAAGATGACACTGTCATTAAGGTAAGTATTTTTTTTTGCATAAACAATACTCAGAGTTCAGAGCTTGTGGTCGATCTTACTTCACGTAAATGCACATTGCTCTTGCAAATAAAGCCAGAACTGCAGTCATTCCATTCGTACATAGGCATTGCCCCATCCCAAATGGGTTCTACCTGACTTCGTCGACAGCGCAGAAGACCGACATCGGAATCCGGAGCTCCAGAAGATCGAAAGTGAAGAAGACCGACGCGAATCGCGAGTGGCAGAACATCGACAATGCAGAAGACCGACACGACGGATGACAACACCAACGCCGAGGATGCCGACATGGGGAAAGGCTGTGTGAGTATGCGGTAGTGACGGACGTTAGGGTGCGAGGCAGGTAAGTGTGGAGATTGACGGTCTGTGGGGATAGGGGTGGGTTAAGTGAGTTAGGGTTAGGGAGCGATAGGGGTGGGTTAAGTGAGTTAGGGTTAGGGAGCGATAGGGGTGGGTTAAGTGAGTTAGGGTTAGGGAGCGATAGGGGTGGGTTAAGTGAGTTAGGGTTAGGAGCGATAGGGGTGGGTTAAGTGAGTTAGGATAAGGAGGCGATAGGGGCGGGTTAAGTGAGTTAGGGTTAGGGAGCGGGTAGGTAAGTGTGCGATAGTGACGGACCTTAGGGTTAGGGTAAGGTTTAGTGTGGGCTTGTAAGGATTTTGGTGTGCTTGTGTTGTGTGTGTGGTTTGTGGAATGGGGATGTGTTTTGTTTTTAATTGTTATTGTGGTGTGTGCAGTGTATGGGGTTTCGTGTTTGTGTACCGTCGGTTATTTCGTTGTCGGTTATGTGTGGTTTCGTGTTTATGGACTGTCGAATATGTGGTGTCGGTGATGTGGTTGTCGGTGTTGTGTGGTTTCGACTATGTCAGGTAGAACCCCAAATGCCTACCCAGAGATCTGCTTTGAGCCTACGAGGTTTAAATTAATGAAAATAAAAGACCACTGCTACATTACTGTTTTTCATTCACATCACATAACCAGGAACTTGCACATGATCTTACTTCAGTTTACCCATACACACTTTAGTCATTCAAGAGTGGAGTTTGTTTCAACAACAAAATATTGACAAACCATCCTAATGCAACTTGACTAACCCTTCAAAAAGATATTAGGTAAAACAAATGTCATCCATAAATGGCCCCCAGAACACACTGCATACCTAGTATCTCTTTGACACCTGCCAGGATATTATATTAAAAAAAAAAAAAAAAAAAAAAAAAAAAAAGAAAGAAATTCATCAGGAGCCCCCACAACGCACAGACCATTAGCATCTGGTTGATCCTGCCAATGTATTATGTTAAAAAAAGAAAATCATCAACAGTCCCCAAAACACATTGCCTCTCAATATCTGGTTAACCCTGCCAAGGTATTATATTAAAAAAAAAAGAAAGTCACCAACAGCCCCCAAAAACACACACACCACTAGTATCTGGTTTACCCTGCCAGTGTATTATGTTAAAAAAAGAAAATCAGCAGTCCTCAAAACACATTACCTCCCTAGTATCTGGTTAACCCTGCTAGGATATAATATTAAAAAAAAGAAAGCCATCAGCAGCCCCTAAAATACATAGACCACCAGTATCTGGCTCAACCTGCCAGGAAAAAATGCAGAAAGTATCTGGTTGGCCCTGCCAGGAAAACAAATGAGAACTTACCTTACACACTAATCCGAGTGCCATCTCTCCACTCTCTCGCTCTCTCCAATGCAACTAAAGTGCGGGAAGAGAATGTGAGAGTAGCAGGACTAATCAGCAGCCATGTCATGTACATGATAGGCTGCTGACTTCACAGTCCCATCAGTCAGCTTCCTATTTCTTGTGGTTAAAACCACAATGACTTCTGGGTATCTGGGCATCTTCACTGATGCCAGCGGCCTTTCCAATCCAGACTGTTTTTAAAACAATCCAGACTGTTAATCCAGACTGTTTTTAAGTCTGTAGACAAAAAAGATAGGTATTTTTTTCTTTTTTCTTTTTAAAGTGGAACTCGAGCACACATGCGCTGCTTTGAGTTCAGCATAGAAACACATTTGACTTTACACACTAGCTTGCAGTTCAAACTGCTACTAGTGTGTCAAGCTTAATAATTAAACTTTTTTCTTTCTTTTCTTTTTTTTTTTTTTTTTTTGGAGAACGTTGGGGAGGGGGGCTGCAGCCCAGCAATCCGATACCACAAGCCACCTAGTGCCTGCCAGATTCTCCCCCTACTCCAGATAAATTGTACTGAAATGCATACAGTGCATATGCCTCCGTATGTCTTTGGTTGGGAGGCAAGTTATTGGTCTATAGTTTTTAGGCTATCTTGCAGGTTCACTCTTAAGTAGGAGTATTGTTTTTCCTGTTGTTAACCAAGCTGGTGTCTGTTCGGGGTGTGCATATAAATAGTTCTTACTCATGGCTAAATCGTCATGTAAAGATGTTAATACTTTTAACTAGAAGTTAGGTACTACATCTGGGCCTGGGGTTTTCCAATTTGGAGCTTTTCTTAACTTTGTTTCAGTCTCTCTGGCCATTATTTCATCCCATTTCATATCCTCTACATTTGAACTTATTCTTTCTTTTACTTTTTCTATCCATTTAGCATTTTTATTATGTTCTACAGGATCTTCATTGATATTTCTCCAAAAATGTATCTATTTTTTCTAAATGTATCTATCTTTTCTTTTTTTGGTGGTGTTTCAATTCCTTTTGCCTTGTTTCCCAATTCTCTATAAACATTTTTTGAGTCATCAATAAAGTGTTTATTTTGTACTTTGCCTTTATATTTATCTGCATATCTTCTAAGTTTTTCCACCTCTGCTGATATTTTTAGTTTATTATTTGTGACAGTACATGATAAATTCTGATATCTTCTAATACTGCACTTTGCTTTTATCGCATTTATCATTCTACGTATTCTTGTTCCCTCTTCTGTACTCTTCAAACAGTGACACTTCTGGTCTTAATTGCTATATAGTTTTGTCTATTTGATACTTCCATGATAGTATTCGATTTCTCCCCTTCCTTTCCCTTACTACCCTGTGTTTCTATGGTAAGATTTCATCTGTTATTAATTTAGCTGCACAGTAATATATCCTATATACTTCTGTTATATTGCATGCATCTCTATGGTCAGTCCTAATTACTGTATTTATTTGTTTTAACAAACTTCTAACTTTTTGGGTCTTATTGAATTCCTGTAGTCTATTTCTTTCATTGATCTTAATATGTCTATCCAGCTCTATTAAATCAAGCACCTCTTCTCTTAGATCATTTTCTTATAAACTGAGGGCACATTCTTTGTTGTCCATTTCCTGAGGGCATCCTATAAACAGTTCCAATGCAGCATCCCTATAGTATCATCCTACTTTGTAAGATCCAACCATAAAGCAGTCACGATCAAAGTCACCATCTCCCTCGACCCCCCTCTTGCTAGGGTCAAATAAAAAATCTTCTCCAAAGCCGATGACAGCCTCCTGAGGGATGGTATGAACAGCGTGACATCCCCCTCCCCCTCTCTAAGGACTGGTACTAGTATTCAAAACTATACCAAATTATTATACAAACATTTATATAGATGCATGGAATCAGGAATACTTGACAGGACTAAATTATCCTCTGCAAGGAAGAGGAGCAGTTGCCCAATTGGAAGCAATCTCTCCGTAGCCTAAACAAGCAAATAAGAGCACTAGTGAAATCCTCCAAAGCAAACTTCAAGTCCAAATTGGCCACATCTACTAGATACAATCATAAGGCCTTCTTCACATATGTCCATAACCTCAAAGGTAGCACCCAGATCTGTTCAGAACTGATGGTCAAGGACACCACATATACAAATGCCATAGATATAGCAAACTTGCTGGCTGACAGATTCAGTGAAAATTTCACCCCTCTATACCCCCCATCAGTAAATCAGGACATTCCCAGTATCTGCCCCCTTTCCCTTATATCTAGGGATCAGGTCATCACTGCTCTCTCAAAGGCAAAAAGTACTGCCTCCAAGGGACCCGATAACATCACAGGCTGCATCCTCCATGAACTCAGGCAGGAACTTGCAGCACCATTAGGCACCCTATTCAACCAAAGCCTGAGCCGCTGCTTTGTCCCAGTTGAGTGGAGGACAGCCACTGTCATCCTTTTACACAAAGGTGGAGCATCCACCGATTTGGGAAATTATAGAACCATCAGCCTAATTAGCCTGATCTGCAAAGCCATGAAATGGATTATCATGGGTCTCATTAACAAGGACATTGGCAACCTCCAAACACTTGATCCCACACAGTTTGGTTTCATCAAGGGGAGGTCATGTCTGTTAAATCTGGTTGACTTTTTTGAGACAGTCACCAAAGCCATGGATGAGGGGAAGACAGTGCACACTGCCTACCTTGACCTGCCAAAGCCTTTGACACTATTTCCCTCTCGGGCATAATAGATAAACTCTCTCAACTAGGCATCAATCCATATGTTACCAGATGGGTAGCTAACTGGCTCACTGACAGAACCCACCTAGTCAAAATAGGGAAAGCCACCTCAAGCAGTAGACCCGTATCGAGTGGCATACCCCAGGGATTGGTCTTGGGGTCTCCATTATTTGGGATATACTTTTCTGAGGTGCAGGCCAAAACTAGTAGGCTATGGCTGACAAGTTTGCAGATGACTGCAAGCTGGTGCTGTCATCCATTCCTCTAGTGACGTGGCCATCATCCAGGAGTGTCTCACCCAAACAAATGACTGGTGCCAGAAACATGGTCTCAAGCTGAATACAAAATAATGCATTATCATCCCCTTTGGGAAGAGTGACGTCCCCACAAATTAGCACATTAATAAAAATGTCCTAAGAACGCAATTGGTCATGAGGGATTTGGGCACCCAGATTGATAGCAACCTGACTTTTGACCACCATGTTGCTTCCATTATACAGAAAGCTTTCTACATGGCCCACCTAATAAGTAAAGGTATCTCATCCAGGGACAAGGAGGTCATAACATCCCTGTATTCTTCCCTTATAAGGCTCATTATTGAGTACAATGCCCCATTTGGCATGTACCTTGCAAAGCTCATGCAGCAGCTGGAGAGACCACAGAGGTTCCTCATCAGGAGAATCCAGGGCCTCAAAAATCTACCATACACTGATAGGCTAAAAGCCCTATCACTCTACTCAGTTTCATGCAGACTCCTCAGAGGTGACCTCTGTCTGGCATACAAGGCAATCTCAGACCCTGCCATGATGGGACTGCTAGATATCTGCTAGTCAAGGTCCACTCGAGTAACCCGCATGCATGGCCTCAACCTAGTCTGTGACATCAATAGGACTTGTTGGTGGGGCAGATTTGTGTCCCAGAGACTCCCCCATCTGTGGAATAGA
Organism: Protopterus annectens; assembly: GCF_019279795.1. Taxonomy (NCBI): domain Eukaryota; kingdom Metazoa; phylum Chordata; order Ceratodontiformes; family Protopteridae; genus Protopterus; species Protopterus annectens. Next base: position 12,760,218 of record NC_056742.1, read on the forward strand.
CTCCCTCTCCACATCAAGCAGAGTAACTCTTTACCCCTTTTTAAGCGCAAAGTGGATAACTCTATGGAAAATAGAAAATAAATCCCTGGGATTCCACCCATGTCCCTGCTGGACAGGAACATTGGATGCTTATTTGTCTAAACATGGGCTAAACCTCTTGGCGAGGCTTATAAGGGCCTCAGGGCCAATAGCCTAGTAACTTCCTATGATCCTATGATCCTATGATTCCTGTGCCACATTCTCTTCAGTTTCATCCTGTCATCCATTGCTCTTTTATATGGGATCTCACTGGCCTGTCACTCCACAACACTGACTGTGTCAGAGTTGGCACAGTTTTCTGTTCCTCCCTTTACTGTGCAACTCCAACTGAACATTTTTACTGGTTTCCTATAGAAGGCTCTAAAGTATCTTCATATGGCAACTGAGCCGATGTTTCCCACTCCACTGGTTTTGCCTTAATTTGGGGATCTATTACTCTATCCTGCTGTGATGTTTTCTGAGTTAGATTTTCTACACTAAATCCTTCACTTCGCAGATAATCTATAACCTCAGTTTTTATTTCTTTAACTTCTCCATTACTAATCCTCTTTTCTATTTTTCCTCTTTGTTTTCTTATTTTTTTTTTATATTGTAAAACTTTCCATGTCCGGATGCCTTTGCCTCTATTTCTCTTCAAATATCTGTTGCTGCTCTTTTTGTATTGAGTAGTTTTGCTTTCTCCTTTGAATAAATATTACACCATATTGAATCTCTTTTTCTTTCCCATATCCATATTTCTTCATCAGATGTCTTCTGATCCTCCTGTTTCTCCTTACTTTGGGGACTTGTTGTTCCATCATGCTGTGATGTAACCTGTGTTAGACTTTCTATATTAAATCCTTCACTTAGCAAGTATTCCATAACATCTTCTGTTTTTTTAACTTCTGCTTTACTAATCTTCTGTTCTACATTCCCTCTTTGTGAACTTATTTTTATTGTGAAATGTTCTATATCTGGATGCCTTTGCCTGCATTTCTCTTTGAATATCTTTGGGGCTGCCTTTTTTGTGTTGATTAATTTAGCTTTGTCATTTGCATAAATATTGCACTATATCAGATGTCTCTTTCTTTCCCATGTCCATATTTCTTTTCTCTACCTTTCAATAGTTCTAGTTCCCTCAGCAAAATACCATGTGAAATTCTTCAGTGGACATTAGCAACCCAGTGGTCCATTCTACATCAGCCTATGTCCACCAAGATCAGTACAACTCAGGCATTTAAAAAGTACCTTTGATGATGGATTCACTCAGATCAAATACTCTAAGGTCATCCATTCATCCTTCCTCAGCCCAAGGCCATAGTGACCACAGATACTTCTCAAACTGGGTGGGGGGTATTTCTTAGGAAAGACTGACCGAGGCACTTGTCTCCCAAAGAGGCCAACCTGCATATCAGTGTATTGGAAATAAGATCAGTACTCCTAGAATTGCAAGCATTCCAAGACTCTCTCTCTTCTGGAACTATTGTGATTCAAACGCACAGTATGTCTGTAGTACGGTACCTCAACAAACAAGGAGGAACCAGATCTTTCCCCTTATGTTCAGAAGCTATGAGAGTGTGGTAAAAGGCAATCTCTTCAAATTGATTTCTGGTAGCAATGCATATACCGGGGAAATCCAGCTTGATAACAGACAAGTTGCGCAAGTCCATACTACTACATCACAAGTGGTCTCTCAACAAAGAAATGGCAGTGATGATTTTTTGCCAATGGGTCCAGCCATGCTGCGACCTAGTTGCATCTCCCCTAAACAACAAGTGCAGCAGGTTCTTTGCCTTAATCCCCCTGCCAGGGAAGTCACTGAGAGACAGTTTTCTACATGACTGGCCCCCAGGTCTCCTCTATGCTTATCCCCTGACTCCCTTAATCCCCAAATTTCTACAGAAACCATCTTGGTTGAAGAGCAAAGTCATTCTCATTGCCCCTTATTGGCCTCAACAAATTTGTTTTCCTCTCCTTTGACCTAATCTAGTTTTCCTGCCCTGGATTCTGGAGCTAATTCCAGACCTACTGTCTCACCCAACAGTCATGATTCATTCAGACATTTTGGGCCTAAAGTTAACTGCACAGTTTCTCCAATTCCATCGATAGCTAGACAATCCAAGCTCTCTTCCCCAGTGGGCCACATTCTTTTGTTTTCCCACAAAGCTTCCACTTGAAAAAATTACAAGAGCACATGGAAAATATTTGTTTTTAGGGCACAGCAGCAAGACATTGATCCTTTTTCAGCACCAGTATCTAAAATGTTTGAATTCCTGGCTTTGGTCCTTAATGATGGAGCTAGTCCCTCCACGGTTAAAGTTCAGCTAGCTATCATTTCTAATTTCCATGTTGGCATTGATAATTCCACATTGGCTTCTTCACTTTTTTGTAAGGCATTTATAAAGGGAACCTTTCTACTCAAGTCACCCTTTACAGATCCTACTCCATCATGGGATCTGAATTTAATGTTACAGGCCCTGACTCAAAAAACATTTGGACCAGCTGCAAAATGTGTTTTGAAATAATTGACTTGGAAAACAATATTACTGATAGCCATAACATCAGCTAGAAGAGTTTCAGAACTTCAAGCTTTATCCTGAAGTCTCTTTATTTAATATTTCATAAGAAAAGGGTGTCCTTAAGAACCAATAATTCCTTTCTTCCCAAGGTGGTATCAGGATCTAACATTAAGCAATCTATTAAACTTCCAGTGTTCTTTCCAAAGTTTTCAAACAAAGGAGAATACATTTTGCATTTATTAGATGTCTACAGATAATTACATTTCTATCTTCACAGATCACAGAAGTTTAGAAAATCAGACCAATTATTTGCTAAAGGATTTCCTGAGTTTCCTTAACTAGATGGTTATCCAGCTTTATTTCTCATGTTAATAAAGAAAATGGCTAGACCCTGTCTAGACCTGTCAGGGCTCATTCAACTAGGTCTGTCTCAACTTCCTCAGCCTTCTTTTCTAGGGCCTCAATTAATGATGTTTGAAAAGCAGACACTTGGTCCAGTCTTCAGACATTTATTTCTTATTATAAGATGTATTTAATCTCTAGGAAAGGCAGCCTTCATTCAGCTGTTCTCCAGGATATCTTACCATGAGACCACTCCAAGGTCTCAGTAGCTGAGGACTTTGTCACATCTTTTGAGAAACAGAAGGAGGAAACAATGTCAGATACAAAAGTTATATACTTCACATAATGATATATCTGTGCTGTTTGCTTCCACCCTTCCTCAACTTCCTGCCCTCCCTCCCTCCCCCTTTTATTCTATGGAAGATTATTCCCTTGGTTTCTGGTATGACAGTATGGTCTGCCCCCTGAATAATTTCTTACACTCTTTTAGCTCCAGAGCAGTACCCCTTCATGGATACTGGGTGTTTCTGGATTGATATCTATATATTTTGCTCTATTTGAGGGTTGCGGGCAAACTCAATGTGAGGTAATGTTGGGGTCAGGAGGGGATTATGGGTAAATGGAGGAGCCTGAGCTATGAATCCCATTGCCTAGAGTGGCCAAAGTCTGATCTGAGGTCAAATCTGAGAACCCATCCATTGAAGGAGGACACAGACAGATAAGACAGATCAATCAGTATGGTAAATACATAGCTTTTGTTTACAGTCAGGGTGCCCCATAGGGATCTGTTCTAGGTTCATACTTGTTTCAGGCTATATCTTTCAGATATATTTTTTCACCTGAGATTTCCTACTGTCTGAAGGTGGATGACTTGAAAATGGGCTAACTGATTACATTTGTTATAGACAGGGCATATCTGCATAGAATCTTGACTAAACTGACTATTTGGGTACAGGAGAATAACATGCTTATAAATCACAAACTAAGCATAAGAGATTTCGGAGATGCAGAATGAAAGTGAGTATTTAATATAGCATGCAGTGACTGAAACTGTAGATTCACTTAAGACTTGGGTATATGGGCAGTTGTAGCCTTGAGCTTTTCTAATCATATCAACCAATTGGTTAATGACAGTTATGACATTATAGGCTTATAAAAACATTTATAAAGTTTAAGTTATCAGAAATAATGAAATCATTGTTTTAGAAGTTATGTTAGACCCACACTAGAGTAAGGAGTAACAATATGGAAAACTTATTTGAAAACAAGCAGACGTAAATTTAAAAAAGTAAAGTGGAAATATGCCAAGAGCATCCACGGATGTGAAAAAATAAGTTATTATGAAAGATTAAAATATCTGAACTTGTGCAATTGTTTCATATAGCTATTTATGAAGAGACCTTATTTGGATGGATAGGGTATTTTGAGACAAGTGCCTCTGGGAATGTATGGGATTATCAATGAGAAAAAGAGAATCTTCAGACAGCCTATGTAGGAGATTATATAGGAATGAGAGATGTACTCATTTATTCTCTGAGAGACTAGTTTATGTATGGAATAGGCTACCTAATTATATTAAAGCAAGCTCTAGTTTATACATTTTTAGATGCTTACTATGAGAATGACTGTTTTGGTATATTAGCAGGTTAGATAGACGTTATTGCCCATGACTAAATTATTTGTATGCATGTATGCAAATGTATAACACACAAAATGAATTACTGAGATGTTAAGGTCATCGTTTCTGTGAACTTGACATTAGTATGGCTTTATTTTGATAAATGTGGTGGCTGTGATAGAGGGAAATTATGTCTGTATAGTATGCTTTGCATAGTTATAAAATGGTAGAGGATATATGTGCACTTAGAAGACAATGTAGAAATATTGCTTAGAAACAGCATATAAACTTTCAAGCTGGAGAGGTAAAGTTAAAGAGGAAAGATGAAGGTTGGGGGACTTTGAATGAAGCTAGTAACGTAGCAGTTTAAGACAGATTTAGACAAACAGTACTTTAGAATGAAAGTGGTGGAATCATAGCATACACTGTATAAGGTACTGGTGGTATGTATGTGCAGAGGGTTTCAAGGATGACAGTGCTAAAGGGAGAGAAAGGGACAGGGAAGGATGGGGAAATCTACAATACCCAGGCAACATCAATGGACAATGCCTGTTCTTCCAATGAGATTTTCTATTTTTGTGTTTTGTATATAAAAATGGTTGAAAATGGTTAAGAAATGACTTACAGTTTCAGAGCAGTCCTTGATCAATTCTGATTGTTTCTCAAACACTAACTTGTCTTTGCTTTGGCTCATTAGCAGCAGTACAAAGAACTGCCTGCTCACACCCTTGTTCTCCCCTCCCCCTTCCCTGTTTATTACCTTAAGACAATTCAAAGTTAATAAATATTACCTGTGGCAGGCACCATTTTTTAAAACTACAATCACCCTTGTCACTATCATATGTTCATTCATCAATTAACTCTGTTACCTGATTGTTTCCAGCCCCCTCATAAGAGCAACTAACAGGGTCTCTACCCGCTTTGCTCCCCACCCTGCCCCTATTCCTCCCGCCCCAGTGGTCCCACCTTTATTACACTCACAAACCCCTCCCATCTTTCCAGTAGCCAACCACAGCACTAACCCAACACTACCTCCTCCATCTTCCCACTACTATCACACCTCCTCAACTAACATGTACAAGCATACCTTACCTATGCTCACTGCATGCACTCTCCTTGCATATCTTACATCCTATCAAAGCTCTATCATTCCCGCACTCAACCACTACCACGGTACTACTACTCACACCACCACTCATGTCTCACCCTCACTCAGCTCCCCTCCCACCAACTCAAGTACTATCCCTATGCACCCCCACATATTCTACCAACTATATTACTCAAACATAAAGCATCCCTACAACTTAGCATAGTAACCCTCCCACCATACCTATTACCCAAAGAGCACAATCATAAAGTTTCCCTTATAAACAAACACATTCAAAAACTGAGAAAACTAATAACCTCATGCATATCAAAACTAGCCCTAAGTGGATATATCCACCCCAACCCTGGCCCTACTGTCTCCAACCCCAATCCTCATAATCAGACTAGAAACCACAACTTCTCCCATATTACAGACAATAGAAAGCCAAATGACTTCCTTCTACTAAGCCTAAATATTAGAAGTATATCCAACAAAGTCCATGAACTCCATGCCACCATAGACTTGTACTCCCCAGATACAGTCATCCTGACAGAAACCTGGCTAAAACCTCACATTACCAGTGAGCAAATACTCCCTACAGGTTATGGCATACTAAGAGAAGACCGGCTAAACAAGAAAGGAGGCAGTGTAGCTATAATATTTAAACAGCATCTAAACATCCATATCTTAAAATCATCAGCTCCACAAATAAGCAATGAAGAAATAATATATACCAACCTCAAAATAAACCAAAACAAAACCATCAACATAATTGGATGCTACTTCCCACCTGGCCAAAACATCCCTCCACTAGAAAACCTCCTCAGCTGGTCTACCCACCATCTCCCCCAAGAAACTATCATTTTAGGTGATTTCAATATTGACTGGCAATCCTGTTCTGGCAACCATCCAACCCATCATGTAAATATTCATGGCTTCACCCAACTAGTCCAGTCACCAACCAGGATAAATAAAAACTCCAGCAAGCACACTACCCTGGATTGGATACTAGGTAGTAAGAACCCCCAGTCATATATAACAGGCTGCTTATCAGATAGCCTCAGTGATCACTCCCCAACATTCCTACTGAAAAAATACCTATACCAAGCTAAACCTGTCGTCTACCGTCAGATACGTAAAAAAAATAACTTTAACCCACTCACATTCATCTCATCCCTCAAAGAATGTAACTGGCATCCTCTAAAGTACCTCAGTCTTGATGACGCAGTTGAATTTTTTAATACTACCTTCCTGAGCATCCTTAATTACCATGCCCCCATAAGACTTTCCAGAATCAAAGCACAACCCTCCCCATGGCTACAGAAAACCACTAAGTCAGAAATGAAAAACAGGGATAAAGCCTGGGAGCACTGGTGCAAAACCAAGGCCCCCTCAACTAGTCAGAAATTCCTAGAACTACGCAATAGAGTCAAAAGGCTAATAAAACAGGACAAATTCCAATACTACCAGTCTGCCCTAGACTCCTCCGAACACAGCCCCAAACAATTCTGGTCCTCCATAAACTCCATCCTCCACCCAGGTAAAGTCAGTACCCCTCCTCCCAACATCCCTCATTCCTCAGAAAATATTGCTACCTCATTCAACACACACTTCACACAAACCATACTATCACTAGCTAAACAACACAAACCCCCCTCCCCTCCAACCCACACCTTCAGCTACTAATCTCCCCACTGCCTTCTCTTTTTGTCCTGTACCTACCTCCAACATAAAAAAACTCTTAACTAAACTTAAACCCACCAAATTAGCAGCAGACAACCTCCCAAGTGAATACCTACAAATTGCAGCTGATGCTCTGGCCTACCCAGTATCCATCTTGATTAACCAATCTCTGTCAGAAAGTTATGTTCCCACACTGTGGAAAGTATCACATATAATTCCCCTCCACAAAGGCGGACCCTCCACAGAACTAACCAATTACTGCCCCATAGCCATTCTCTCTCCACTCTCCAAAATACTAGAGAGATGCATACACTCTCAGGTCTCAGACTACCTCCTTACTAACAACCTCCTTTCCAATACTCAGCATGGTTTCCACCACTGCCTTACTCTCCTTTACTAACACTATCCTTCAGCATAAAAACAATGGCTATCTCTCCTCTGCTACTTTCCTAGACCTATCTAAAGCATTTGACATGGTCCCACACAAACAACTTATCTCTGTCCTCAATAACCTATCCTTCTCACAATCAGTCAGCAACTGGTTTCAGAGTTACCTGTCTGACCACCAACAATCCATTGTATGGCAGAATGACATATCTTCCCAACTACCTGTCTCCATAGGGGTTCCCCAAGGATCCATCCTTGGACCCCTACTCTTCTCTGTTTTCACAAATAATCTAGCCACTGCCACCACACATGGCACACTCATACAATAAGCAGATGACTGACCATCATCTGCTCAGCCCAGTCCCTACCCAAACTGCAAAAGTCACACAGGAAGCCTTTTCCTCTGTTGAAACTTGGCTATCTGATGCCCAATTAATACTCAACCCAAACAAAACTAAACTACTCATCTTCCAACCCACCAAACATACTCAAAACAACTCTCACTTTAACATTACAGCAAAAGACAACACCACTATATACCCAACTGAACACACCAAATTGCTAGGAGTGGAAATAGACAATAAACTAAAAATTTGACATTCACATATCCATGACCATAAAAAGTCCACAAAAACTAGGAGCGTTATACAGAAATAAGCATCTTCTCACCAAAGCAGCAAAGATTTCAATAGCAAATTCCCACCTTATCTCCACCCTACTTTATGCCTTTCCAATATATACCAACCTAAGGCAATGCGATCTAAACAAGCTAGAGACCTGCTACAACAAAATTACCAAATTCGCCACAGGGGCATCCTACCGTAGTTACCACTGTCTCTCACTTGCTGAACTGGGCTGGCTTGAACTCCCTCACCTCCTTCAATGGTATCAACTCTCACTCACCCACAAACTAGTAAACCATCCACTAAATGTCCCATCCCTCCAGAATCTACTCCAACCCTATTGCACCACCAGACCACTAAGATCCAGCAACAAAAATCACTTGCAGATCACTAAAGCCAATAACTCTGCTGGTGAAGCACTATTCTCTTGCACTATAGCCAAATTATGGAACTCCCTCCCACCCACAATTACCTCCGTACCATCATGCACCCACTTCAAAACTTTACTAAAAGCGCACCTAAAAACATGCTGGCTATGCCCTTGCAACTCCCACTATAATATCACCCACCCCATCCAACCACTACCTTTCTTTCCACTCCACTAACTACCTTGATTATAGCAAGCTCAGATGCTCATAAGCCTAGTACTTATACAGCAGGAACTTCTTATTTTAACATTTGCTAATGTCTGTTATGTACTTCACAGATAAAGATTCTAGTTGTCTACTGATGTTCTTCATCTGTAAATATGTTGTAAGTAATTGCTATGTAAATTGTTAATCGCTATGTAATCCAATGTAACTACTTTCTGTTTATTTTAACTGTGGAGCTTTTCTCCCCGGGACTCCACTGAAAATGGACCTACATTCATTCGGACACTCCTGGTCAACAAATATAAATAAATAAATAAATGAAAAGAACTGAATTCAAGCTAATGTATTTTAATAGTTTAGCAATCATTCCAGTCATAATATGTTACTGTTAACAATATGGCCGTAATACTTGAGAAATAACATATTTAACCTGATCTGTTCCTTAACTACATTACATGTGTTTCCTGTTCTCAGCTTTAAATGTTTAGAAATAACATAAACATTTATGAAAATGTGATAATAATCAAAATTCTCTTTTAATTCTGAAGTAGCTTTACTATAGATGTTTAGTGGAGAATAAACCAGCAAAGAAATAATTTCTTTATATTAGAGTCGAGCCCTATTTGTTGTGTCTTAATCAAGCTTGTGAAGATGCTGGAGTAAATACAAAGGCATCCTTCTTGAGAAATAATGTTTCTATACAAAAAATGTTTGTTTTTTCCTTTTTTTAAGGAGGGGTCTTCCCTGACTGAAATATTTGTTTACATCTGTTCATTTGTTTATCGCTGTTCTTTTGTTGCAGTTGAAATATAAAACATCTGATAGATATCAGAAGACATCTTTTGTGTTATGTTGTTGCATTGTTGTTTGAACAGCATATGTCATTGAATATGAATGTTAATATCCAAAGCCAATGATTCATCAGTAGGAGTGGAGTGAATGACAACTGAGTCATTCCTTAAACAGGTATACAAAAAGACTAACTGATTTAGAGTAACTGTGCAAATTCTAAAAGTACATCAGATGAAACATGTTGATAGAAAGCTTAATTTAAAAGAAATGCATGTAGGAGTATACTTTGATATATGAATCATTAAGTGAACCTCTGATTAGTAATGTGTGTATTGCAGATAAACTGAGAGTCTTAATGTGATTCACTAAGCTAAAAAGTTACATTAAAAAGAAGGCATTTTTTTAGTTTCTTTTTCATTGTAAAATCAAAGTATAAGTGTCTTCACAGGCTATAGGAACATATTCTCCCTTCAGGAAACCACTCCCTGTGCCAGATGCATTATTACAGGATGTGAATATACTGATTACTGTGAGTTCTGCAGTAACACCTGAAATCATAGATAGCCTAATTATTTTGGGGGCATCAAGTATATGATAGCCTAATTACTCTGTGGGATGCAGGCTCATTTAATCATAATGTCCTTGAAATGTTATGTGCAATAGAAAGACTTCAGCTCAATAATGTATATCATGAGTAATTTCAGTATAACACCGTGTCACATCCTGCAATGGAAGGCTCAGGAAATGACAGTGAGGCATAAAGAATTAATTATTTGAAGGGATAGCTATCTACCTAACTAGATAGGAAGAGACAACTAGGTAGATAAGTAGATTAAATAAGTCGAGAGTAAGAATGTAGCCACGCATATACACCATGCATTCCATAGAGTAAACTTAAAAACAATATATTTTATGCACTATGATATGTTGTAAAAATGTCTGGCCATTTTTATCATAGTGTATTGTCATATATTTGGTTATATATTTTGTTAAATTTCCTTTTTCTGAATGCCTAACTGGCCAAAAGAGTTTTCTTGCTTAAACAGTTCATCTCAGAACTGCTTTTTCTTTCTAAGAAAATAACTTGAGGCTAACATTTGTTCACACAAAAATAAATATCAGTGATATTTAACATAATATTACATTAACCTAATGTCTACTGTCTACTTCCCCTGTAGAACCATGATTTCCTGCCTAACCTCCAGGATAGAAAAGAATCATTGAAAATTATTTTTTAAGGGGGATTTTCTGTTCAAACGCTGGTGGGCAAAGGACTCAGCATTAAACAAATATACACAAATGTTAACTGTTGATCAAAATATTTTGGGATGCACAGCTCTGTGGCATAGAAGGAAAAAGCTTTAATTCCATGTTTGACTAGGGGCTTGGGCAGTCAGGCATTGCAGGTTTAGAATCAGTGGCTTACACTGGTTCACCTATCATGGGAAAGGGAATAGTGGCTGTGGTCTGCCAAATTGTTTTTTGTGAAAGCAGATGCTTATATGACAACAATGGCCATGAGCAGCAGACATGGACTTGTTGTTTCAAACCAGTGGCAGATGTGTTGGAGCATGCATATACCAGGGTAGAAGTAGAATGTATCAATGTTGATATGGACACTGGCATTTGCTATCAGGGTATGGGGACAAGGACCTATCCACAACACCCCTTGATGATTGTCTGTATGGCAGATCCCAAGGAAGGGGGGTGGATAGGTGTTAGGCAACGGGTCTCTATTAGAACATCGACTTTTTAAAATGTCGAATGTTCTAATATCGACCCCTATTCAGCAAATGCTGACAATATTGAACATGCAGAACAGCTCATTTTTTCCCAGGGAAAATTTTGCTGTTCCGGCACACATACACACAACACAAGCACACCAGACAAACAGCAATCCACACACATGCACTTAAAATCCTACATCTAACCCTACACTAAACTGCACATACACCCCTAGCTATCCACTTACCTTAACCCAAACCTTAACCCAAACTATCGCACACTCACCTCACCCGCATCCTAACCCTAACTCACCTACCCCATGCCCTAACCCTCACATCCACACAATCGCACACTTACCTGATCCCAACCTGTAACTTTCCACCACAGTGCTGAAAATAGTGAAGCCACAGGAACGACCGACTGAATTCCTTCCCTAGGAAGAAATTCTGTGTTCTGCAGCTTCGCTATTTTCAGCGTTTGCTGAATAGGGGTCGATATTAGGACATTCGAAGTTGTGAAACTTCGATGTTCTAATATAGACCCTTAGGCAACAGGGGAGAAATACAATAAAAAGCAGCTACTATAATTTCCCATCAAAGTGACAATATAATACTGTCCAACCTAGGGTTATTCTGCTGTTACCCATGGTTATAGCTTATTTAATTAGTGTAGGTCATGATGCTGTCATTACTCAACTAAGAGAAAAATTAAACTTGTTTTCTAGCTAAATCATGTTTTTTTTCTTTACAATGGAAACTGTGAATGAATAAATACTTATAAGAGCTGAATGAGACACTGCTGTCTGATAACTAAATAAATCTGCTCAGAATTCCACTAATGAAGTTTGATATTAACTTCTCCATTCTTGAGTAAATGTCTATAAATCATAAATACTCTAATATTTTTTTCTAAAAATGAAACATTTGATGAATCATAAAATTAAGCTATAAAATAGAAAAATGGCACTGTATAGCTTTCAGAAATTAGCCTCCTCATAAAATTTCCATAATAAAGTCTTGATAGTGCTAATTAAGCTTGATATCAAAAGTCAAAAGTAATAAAGTATTACATAAAAAAATGAAACGTGGTTTGCCATATGATATATACACAGAGATGATCACAAGAAAGACAATTGAAAAAGGGAGCATACTAGAAGAAATGCTTTCTGCAAACTTCACAGCAGGTAAAGAAATATGCCAAACATTTAACAACATTAACAGAACATTGATGATTCAGAGGGCAGCAGAATGTAAGAAAATACCACTGTTGTTGGTGGGTCTTGATGCAGAGAAAGCATTTGACAGAGTAAGCTGGGACTCTATGAGCAGGGCAATTGATACATATGCATTCCATGATAAAATTTTAAGGTTGATTAGAAGGATATATGAGGGATCAGCGGTGAAAATTAAAGTGGGTGGGTTCCTCTCTGATAATTTCTGTTTGACCAGAGGAATCAGGCAAGGGTGTCATCTTTACCCTTTGTTGTTTGCATTATATTTAGTACCATTGGCAAAGAAAATAAGGGATTCAGAAATTCTGGATATAATTGTTATGGCAGTCAAGAAAAGCTGGGTCTACCGAAAAAAAACAGAAAAGGACATTTCAGTGTTGTAGAACATTTTGAGACAGTTTCAAATCTTTTTGGGATACAAAATTAATGAAGCTAAAGCAAAGGCAATAGCAGTAAATTATGTACCCACATGTGAATTGGTTCAGCAATATCCATATTTATGGGGACATTATAAAATGAAGTCCTTAGATGTATGGATTCCACATTATTCTGGTGTGACAGCTAAAGATATGTGAGAAGAGACCAAACAAAATGTAATACAAAAATTGAGAAATTGGAAGCTTTGTTATATGGATATGGATAGTGAGATACAAGCAGTTAAAATGTTTTTAGTCCCTCTAGTCTTATACATAGGTCAGGCATATTTTTATCAACCAGAGGAGAAGTTGTGGATAGCAATTAATAAAGAGATGAAGGATTTTATCTGAGAGTGGAAGACAGCAAGAGTCAAGTGGGATAAGCTGATTCTTTCAGTAGAACAAAGAGAATTGGGTTTACCCAATTTACAGGAGTATTTCAGAGCTACACTGTTAAGGCTCCCATGCATAGCAAAAACAGAAAAGTATAATTCAAAGTGGAAAATAATGATGATGAAACACGGAGGAGGTTCAAGAAGCAAGGAGAGCCTGGGATGTCAGATGCAGATCTTTAAGGAGAATAACAATAGTCATACAGAATATTATATTCATAATGTAGCAGAAAGTATTCTAAGAACTAAGCCAACACAGGAATGCAGAAAAAGATTCTGCCAATAGGGATGACTGCAATTAGGGATACAGACAATAGACAAGAGGGAGCTGGAATTTATCTGAGAAAACTGGCAAAGGATCCAATGTATTGAGTGCAAATAACTAGAGAGGGAAAGGTAATAGAATGGGAAGACAACAAGAATTTATTTGGACTGCAGGTTAGAGACTGCCTTCCCTATCAAGGATTAATATCAAAGTATAGGCAAAGAGTAAGAAATAGGGAGAGGTCCTAAACAAAAGATCAGCACTGGCAGAGTTTTTAGTAGAATATTGTTAACAAAAGAATAATTAGTAGAACATGATAATATTGCATGATAAATATAAGAATCAATCAGAGGAGGTTAGAAAGGATTGGGAAGACAGACTGGATAAGCAATTCACAAAGAAACAATGGGAGTATATATGTACATCTCCCAAATATGCAACAAAATCTAGAAGATTCAGGATTTTTGTTTGGAAATGTTTATATAGGTATTTTTATAACCCAAGTAGATTCCAAATAATTTTTCCTCGGGTAGAAAGCAAATGCTGGAAGTGTGATGGGAAAGAAAGAGGTAATTGGGAACATTTTCACTGGAAGTGTAATGGGTTTGCAGACTTTAAATATTCCCTGCAGACTACCATATCAGAGATACTAGGTAAGCAATCTGATGTATCTAGGGAAATTATTTTTCTAAGCTAGGATACAGAATTGGAATTGTCTAGAACATAGTAAGGCCTTGCTGAGTCTAATTATAGAGACTGCCAAAAAAGCAATTACTAGAAAATGGAAATCAAAGTCTAATCCAACTGTACTTTAGTGAGTATAGTAACAGAGAGAAATAATTGGAATTGGGATCTTTAGAAAAGGCTTCATAGGCTCATAGGAGATTATGAGGCTAACATCTTAAGAGCCCTTACAAGCCAGCCAATATAATTAGATTTTACCCAATACGTGGTCCCTAGGGGCAAGAAAGTGGCATGGATTTGTGCCTATGCCTTGTGTATCTTACAGACTGACCATGTCCATAAGGGACATAGGCATTAATCCAGGTTTGAAGTTGCAATTCCCCATCCATTGATCCTAATTATAACACATGGGTAGAACCTCAAAAACTTGTCTCTCTCCCTGAAAATATCAGCAGTAGTCAAAATAGCTGTTACCAATACATTCTCAAAAAAAAATTTAAAATATGTGTTACAGAAGTAGCCACAGCTCTTGAAAAATGGACATGAATAGGAAATCCAATTAAATTTGAGGCAACTGATCAAGGATTGACAGCAGGCACCACTGTATTTTATTATTATGCATCTTGACATTAGACAGTCAGTATGTGATCCAGACTCACTGAGATATGTATTCAAACTGAACTCTTAAGAGCTGTTACTACATGAATGCTAACCATTAGTTAGCTCATTAGAGTTAAAACTATTTACCCCATATCAAACACCCTCTTTCTTAAACACACTGTCACAAATACTATGCATTATGTTGCTTACAAAACAAATATAAAACATCTTATCGTCTAAACCAAAGTGATAAGAGATTAAAAGATAAAACTGGTGCTAAAAAATAATTTATTACATAAAAAACACAGAAAGCAGTTTCATCACCAAAGACATTTTCAGATTGTGCATCAATGACAACCCTAAGCAACATATACAATCAAACTCTTAATACAGTGTAACATTTCAGTGAACTAATGCTCTTCTTTTCAAAAAGATTTAAAAACTTCCCATTTCATTCAAATCCAGGAAATGGCAGACATCCAGTTTTAATGGTGAACAATGATCCTTCCAGTCTAACAATTCTTCAGTAGCAGTCTGCACATAAATACACTCAACATTTCAAGCACTGCAGATTTGAATACAGCTTTCTTTACATTCTAGTGACTGTTTCTTGTAACTTCTGTCAATATTCATACTCACTTTATACATATCCTTGTACACCCTCTAGTGCAGCCTTCAAGTTGTACATCCAATATAAAATACAGCACATGGAATTAGATTTGATTTTTTTTTGTGGTTCATGGTTGTGACCAGAAACTAGAAAAGTTGTACTATGAACCTCAAATGTTGCTGCAAAAGTTCTTGTGTCTGCAGAACAATAAGACAATTATCTGTTAAGGAAATACAAATACCTGCTACTTCCTTAAATGCACAAACAATGCAGCTAAGAATTCTATAAATCCTCTCAATGCTATGGTGAAACCACATGAGATATTGAAAAACTGAAAAGGGCAAGCTGCTACCTGGAATACCTACAATTTCCTTTGAGGAGAGTCATACTAGCATATAATGTAGGTTTAGGCATCCCCTATTTTAATTTTTGCCATAAATTAGAATTATATAATGCATAGAACAGACCTTTTTAAAGTCACTATTTTCACATTTTATAATAATGAAATTGTTCAGATCTGAATGGTCTTAGCAGATGTCTCCAGGTTGTCTTTCTTTTAGACAAAAAAAGTCAAAAAAATAATCTAAAAAAAGAAACCTCTTCCCCTTCACTGGATTGGAATCCAGTATACTGCTTTTTGACTGCTGCACTACACCTAAAGCAATTTAAACCCAAAGAAATAAAATTTGAGGAATTACTGACAAGTGAAGGCACTTCTGAAAAAATAACTATTTGAAATGGCTTATAAAACCTTTTTCATTGGGTGTGGGTGGGGAAGGTGTTAAAACAATACTCAAGCTTATGATGTGGGTTATGGATGCTGTAGTCCACTTTCCTTTTTGGGATTGCTTGCTTGATTCCTTGATGGCTGGTAAATGCCTAGAATAATACTACGGTGAGAGTATATGGATTATTACTCAATGCAAGTCACATCTGCTAGCACATACACTAATGAGGTATGAAATAAAATACTGGTGTGCGGGCAGGCTGAACAATTACAGCATAAAGCTATAGAAAGCTGAATTTTAAATTTAAGGATAGAACACGTTAAAACATGTATGCAAAGGAGCTTTTTGATTTACACATTCACTTTATAAATATTTTTTCCCATTTAAGATGCTTAAACGTAAACATGATGGTGAATACTGCATATGTGAGAACATTATGATTAAATGCAAGCAAACTACACTTAAGCTAGACCACCAAACTAGTGATAAAGCTGAACATCGCTAAGTAAGGCCTGCAAATCTAGATGTGCTACTGCTAAGTGATATCACAGTTTCAACTTTTTTCTTTTTACAATAATTTTATCTGTTGGCTTGAGAAAGAAGGAGGTCTGTGGTAAAACATGCATCAAGCAGCTGGGTATTCAAATCTTCAAGGCATTGTTCTAGCAATAACCATGCAAATCTCTGCATTTTATGCACATTTGTGCAGCCAAATCTTATCAAAGGTGAAAGTGAGTTTTTCCATTTTGTTTCCTTATCCAGTAATGACTGTATATTCCTGAAGCTAGTTTAGTACAGAACTCCTGTATGACAGTATACAACCTAAATTATCAATCTTAATTAAATTATTTGAAGACTCTATAGATATCTCATCCCAAGAAGAAAAAAAAAAGGGAAGATGACCTCCTTGCCATTGCCCTGAAGCCAAATAAATGGTTGCAAAGTCTGCTTTCCAACAGTTTAACACATATGGCCTGTCCATAGGTGCTCTGCCATGTCTGCTGTCTCTTTTGGGTACTGGAGCTTATGAGCACTGCTAGTCTAAAGGAGTGGCTAACACAGCTTTAAACATATAAAACCATAGAGGAAAAGACCCCTTTGCCTTTTCATCCTCATCACATTAAAGTGTCTTCATTGATATATGATGTCACAAGAGGGCCATCTAGAATAATCCTTAATATAATATACAGTTCCCCAAAAGGTTATGTCTTGAGGCTAAGAACCAAGAAGATTGAAGAGGTGACATCATGTACTAAGTGAGGTTCACTGGGTGAATGTTACAAATAGAAATCTTCCTCCTCTGATGGTAAAGATACCCCCTTACAATATATACTAACTCCAGGAATGCACTACAGTGGGGAACAGGGCATACACCTTTCAACAAAATGACTTTCAGTCAAATGAGTTTTCAGTGAAGTGAGCTTTCAGTGAATTGTGCTCAGGCAACTGATTTTCAGTGAAATGAGTTTTCAACTAAATGAGTTTCAGTGGTGTGTTTTCAGTGAAATTAAGTAGACCCATATATATATATATATATATATATATATATATATATATATATATATATATATATATATATATATATCATAGCAGCTGTTACACTGGCTTTCAGCCTTCTTAAAACAAGTGATTTGTGGAGGTATGTAAAATATACTGAAAGTCACATTTGAGTTCACAGAAATTAGGGTCCTTCACTCACTCATCCCAATGTATAAATCCTTGTGATCCCCTTTTAGTGAGCACTTATGTGCAATGATGCTAGTGATCAAAGTTGCAGTGAAGTGAATGAAGTTGTCAAAGATTTGATAACTGGGTATTGTCAAAAGATTTGTGTTTTTAAGAAAGAATTTGAGAATAGTCCTGTGGTGTAATACTGATTAACTGAGGATTTTGCTGAAGGAGGTGAATTGGAATGTAAGGGAAATAAGCAGCTATATCTTAAAACATTTAAACTGAGATAATGGAGTGGTAAGTACTGGTTTTCTTTTGAAGCATATAGTGGTTTTTCATTTGGAATTCTAAGTATTGTTCAGAAATAATGAAAAGCTAATGTCTCCAGGAGAAGAATGCATTATATTCTTTCTTTCTTTCATTACATTTCCTCCATTAATCTCAGTATTGGAGGATGTTCGCAAGAAAGCTTGTAGTTCTCCCCTCTTCAGTGAGGCTTTGCCCAAGAAAGTGTTTAAGAAATTTAGGGTATGGTCAGCCTTGCCTGGCCTCCTAGCCCCTTTGACTGCTGGCCATGGCCTGGTGTCCCAGGTGAATAAAAACATATCATCTTCTAACCCAGTCCCTCAAGATAAACTAAGTGGCAGGAATCGCAGAGAAAGACACTGATACAGTCTAGCATTTTAAAATGTTTAACTATCAGTGTTTTATGTGGAAGTTTGAGTTGAGATGTATTTATAGTTTAGGTGACTTTGTTGCATTGTTATTTGCAGAGCAAAAGACCTGTGTTGAATATATTGCCTCCAATGTTCTTAGGTGTCAAAACATGCCTTAAAATTGCCTTGGAGGGAGCTGATACTATTTATAGAAATGCAACTTTGTAATTGGTGATTAGGAGGCATGCTTGGTTGCAACTCCCAGAATTTTTCGGATGAGATAAAATGAGATTTTAAATGCCCCCCTTTGATTCTGATTGTGTATTTAGTACAGCAGCTAATAAGGTCCTTTAACATTGGGATGACAGAAATAAGTTGACTCAGGTAGTGTCAGAAATGTCCCATACTCCCATTCTCTTTTGTAAACAAGATAACTTTCACTGGCCTAACAAACAAAAGTCTCAGCTGTTGAAGCATCAAGGCAGTAAATGCAAATGGTAGGTGACAACTCCACCAAGCTGAACAAGAAGGATTTATTTCCTAAGAAAGGGTACCTCCTCTCTCAACTTACAACTTTTCTGAGGCACAGCACCCACCTTTATCAAGTCCACCATTGGTTGCCTCATCTTTCAAGTTAGCACTCAACAAGGTGACCTGGCCATCAGTAGTTTATGACAAATGTGTACTGAACATTGTTGGCATGGGTTACAAATGACAGTGGAAATATCACCCATTTCTGTTCAGGGGTGGATCCTCCTCTTCCACTGAACCAGAATGTATTCCTTCCTATTCTCCAGCAAATGCTGGACTTAGGGGTCATAGAACTGGTTCATCCTTTGGAAAAACATGAAAGGTTCCTACTCCAGAATTTCTTGCTTCACAAAAAAAGAGGATTGATGCAGGCCAGTGTTGAATCTTTCTTTTCTAAATATGTTTGTCAAGATCCTCAAGTTCAAAATACTCACCCTGCAGACAGTGCTTCCATTGTTGCCAGACAGCTGCTTCATGATGACCCTGGATTTGAAGGAATCTTGGCAATCTATGCCGATTGCTCATCACTTCAGGAAATATCTGAGATTTGTTGTGTCTGGTTCATACTATCTGTTTTCTGTATTGCTCTTTGGGCTATCCACTGCACCATGAGTGCTCTTTGAATGTTTTCACTCAGTAGTGGCCCACTGTTGGACTCTGGGAATTCACATCCTTCCATACTTGAATGACTTGCTGATCTGTACAAAGCCTGCATCCACGTGTTTAGAATCACAAGAAAAAGTGTCCACCTTAATCTCCCATCTAGTGTTCAAGCTGAACCTTCAAAAGTCATGTCAGACTCCCTCTCAAAGACTCATCTTTCTGGGGTACTTGATCAACTACAGTAAGAGACAGATTTGTTCAATTTTGCTGGGGGAGCAGTGTCAATGGGGGATGCAAGTACAAGACACTTTGGGACCCACGGAGGCATGGAAGCATATCAGTTATACATGCCTTGAAAGTCCTTCAACATCGTTGGACTCCAGGTCCTCTTCTAGTAGTTATGGACAACACCACATTGATGTGATACCTCAACAAACAAGAGGGGCATGAGGTCTTACCCTCTGTACTGGTTGGCAATGATAACCTGGGAGCAAGCATCTCAGTATTGCAGTGACTTAAAGCATCACACATACCATCAGAGCAGAGCACTGTGGCAGGCATATTAAGCAGATCCTAGGCAGACCCACATGAATAGAAGCTCAAGGCAGTGGTGTTCAAGGATCTAGTCCAGATGTGGGGAATGTCGCAAATATATCTGTTCACCTCCTTTCAAAAAAGACAGCTAGAGAAATTCTGTTACAGACATTCTTACAGCCATGCTTGGAGGACAGGCGCATTCTTGTTCCTTTGAATGTGAATGTTCTTGTATGTGTTTCCACACTTTCCACTGATTCACAAGGTACTTCTGAAAGTTCAAAGACAATATCCAAAGATCATTGTGGTGACCCCCTATTGGCCCAGGCAGTCTTGGTTCTCCCTGTTAATGGTATTGGTCAAGGGCAATTATCACAGATTTACTCACATGCTGGATCTGTTCACACAGACTCAGGGGTGACTGGTGAACTCCAGTTCAGAGAAACTTCAATTGACAGCCTGGATGATTCAGTCTTGACTCCTTTTGGGCATTTGCTTCATGAGGATGTGCAGCAGGTATTAAAGGAGGCCATAAATTCTACCGCTAGAAAATCTTATGTTTATAAATAGATGGGATTTTCTACGTGGTGCCTATTGAAATATTTCTGTGAGCTACTTCAGAATAGCTTATTGTATGCATCCATTAAGGCACACTTTGCAGCGATCTTTGCTTGTCTGACAATGGATCCCCCCTCTTTCTTCTTCTCTTTTAGTATATCAGTTCATGAAAGGAGTATTGTATATGAGATGACCTCACAAGAAAATTCCTCCTTTGTGGGACCTAAATTATGTTCTTGAAAAACTGACCTTACTACCTTTTGAACCAGCAGCTCACCCTGATCTCAAGTTCTTAATGTAGAAAGCTGTTTGCTTATGTCTCTAACATCTGCAAGACAAGTTTCTGAGCTACAAGCTCTCATGGTGGGATAACCTTCAACAATTTTCCATAGGCATAGGGTTGTGTTATGTGCTGATTCATGTCAAAAATGGTCTCAGAATTCACTTTCAATCAGTCTATAAGGGAGAAAGGATACTTCATACCTTGGAGCTCAAGTACTACCTTGACAGAATAAAGCCATTTAGGAAGACCAAAGAGCTTGTCATTTCATTTCTAGGGCAAAGAAAGGTCAATCTTTTCTCAAAGCAATCCATTGCATATTGGTTGTCCCCTGGTATTGCTTTCTACTACACCCACAAAGGAAAGGATAATCCAGGCAAGGTAAAGACACATTTGACAAGGGCCTTTTCCTCTCCTGTGGCATTTTGAAAAGGAATGGACTCAAAGTATTCAAGAGGCAGTAACTTGATCCTCCATTCATACCTTCATGAAGCATTAAAAACTGAATGCTTTTTCTTGATACAGAGCAGGCTTCATGAGAACAGTTCTCCAGGGGTTCCTTCATCCTTCCAGGTTGGCTATGCTTTGGGAACCTACCCATATGCCAATAAGAGATTGCATTTGTTCAACATAGTACAGTTGCATAAGTTCCACTTAACTGTAACACTAGATGCTCATAAAAAACACTTCCTTACTGGCAGTACCCTCCCACTTCCCCCTTTTGTTGAGTGTATATAGTTAGTTGCAAGAGGTGCTGTTATTTTTTTGGTTTAGCAACTTTATTTGTTGTATTGTGTGTTTTTTGGCTTGGAGCAGTCAGTGTTCACAAAACTGTGTTTCCATCTACTTTTGCTATTGATTACTAGAAAACTGAAAGGGCTCTTTCTGTAAGTGTGAAGGCCTGTCCTGGTCCTATCAGGTGATTGGTTCATGTTCACATTTAGACAGTGGGAGGGGTTCTGAGCTTTGACAAACTGCCAGAGGCCAGTAGCAGGACACTACTACCCACATGCCTATAAGGCAGTGTGTTCTGTGAACATCTACTGTTGTGGAAGTTAAACAACTGTACTTTCCTATGTACCAATGTAAGTTAAACAGAATGTTATTTATGCTTTTATTGTTGCTCTTTCTTTGCTTTTGGGAAATTGTATCTGTAGTATGTTATCTTCAAACTAAGCTGTTTTGTAGCAGCAACCAATATTTTTGTTACTGAAGTTCATATGAATATTAGCCTTGCAAAATATCTATACTTTTATCACTGCCATTGCATTTCTCTACTGTATATCAGTAAGAAAGATAAGACTGAAATGCAAGTCTGATCCTTGAACATTAATTACATTAACAAATAATTGATCCTGCTATTTCAGTGATATTGCACTTGGTAATAATTTGTAAACAGTACATCAGTTCTTTTTTTCCTCAATAAGAATATACTAGCATGGCACAGTCTAATGAAAATGTTAATCATTTACACTGCCTCAGTGGTATATAGGTTTTGAGCCTGCACAAACACCTACACTGAACGCTTTCCAGAGCTCAAAATCTTTTCCTCTGACTCTGTGATAGGGGATTAGCTAAACCTCTTTCATAAGGGGAAGCCTAACCCCTGTCACAGAAAGTCACAGAAGTCAGTTTTTCAGTCTTTAGTGCCAGCAGTAAAACTCACACAGTTGAATCTCCTCAGCAGCCTGCATTGATGGATTACAGCTACCAGACTTAGATTAAACCACTCTGAGATTTCTCCTTCCTCTTTATTATCATATATTTTTATTTCATTTTGTTTTATTTAAAAAATAGTATATGTGTGTTAAGTTTATTTTAATATGCTTGCTATTTACCACTGCTGTTAATTCCTCTGGGAACTCTAACTTAATACTGTGTTCTTCATATGTGTAATGTTGCTTTTTATGGGGCTTTTCTAAAGTGTTTCATCACTTGTTCAGGGAAACTGAAGATGTTCTTCATACTGACCACTGCTGCAGTAGCCTTAGCTATATGGCTTATATCCTGCCAAGGATATAACAGCCAGCCAACTTCCAAAGCTTCAGGGCACGTTCCATGCAACAAAGCAGCTCGAGAAGAGCTGACTAAAAGACAAGTATGGGAGTGAAGCCCTTCAGAACTTTACTGCTGCTGAAGAGTATGCTACTCTGAGACGGTTGAGGATTGATTATCAGCTTGCATTTTCCTTTGCAGGGCAGATAAATTCCCTTTAAGGGGGACTTCTGATTTTTTATATTTACTGATGTTTTATTACATTTCTCTTCAGGAAAGTTATTTTAAATCTAGGAGTGTTGTATCTTAATGGATTGTCAATCAGAGCACTCATTTTTTGTTAGTTTTAAAATAGTGTAAACTAACTGATAAACACAAATTCTCCACAGAAAATATGTTAATTTTCCATTGTGGAGCTATCACAGTGTTTGAAACTGCTTTTTCTGCAAAAAAGTAACTTCTGTGGACTGGTAGTTTTACCATCATTTCTGCTTGTCTTCCTTGGGAAAGAGGCACCATTTTTGGCTTGACCATAGAACAGATTGTTGGTACCATGGTCTGTCCTTCTTCAAGACACAAAAGGAAAAAATTTATTTATTTTATTGACATTTGATTACCGGGAAAGTTCGACTGGGTAAGACTCCATTTTCAGCAGAGGCCCAGGGAGAAAAGCTCCAAAGTATTACAAAACATTTTAATAATAATAATTTTCAGCTTTTAAAAATAATACAAAAACAAATACAGGTTAAATAATTATACCAAAGTAGATATCATATGAAAATACTGGTTAAGAATAGATACAAGTTATAAGACAATGATTTAATAGATAGAGAATTTTTAGCCAATTTATAGAGAAATTAAATGTAAGTTACTGCAATACAAACTGTGACTGCAATATGAAGTGAGAGAAAAGCAGCCTTATGGTTGTATTTATAGAGAAAGCCAGGGGAGAGAAATTGATAGAAGTAAGGAAGCGAGTGAAGAAGGGAGAGTAAGAAGATGTAAAATATAAATAGGTATTTGTCCATATTTAGGGATATAGTTTATCCTAGTGTTGAGCAAGATCAGAGCCAGATTTTTGCCAGGAAGTCTTTCAGAATGGTTCTGAAGGATGGGAATTGATACTGACCAGATGGATACAGATAAGAAGTTCCAGGCCTTAGTAATATGGAACAAGTACAGACAATGCCCAAGCAGATTTGCTAGGTTTGTGGACAGACAGGGGTTTTTGGTCACTGGATCATAATGACAGAGTAGAAACATAGTTGTGTGGAATGGTATTTAGTGGTGGAAAAGCAGATGGATTCTGGATAATTTTATAGGTGGTAAGTAAGGTTGTGTATAAGTTAGTTGAAGGGGTAGTTCTAACCAATTTAGGCTTTTTAATGCTATCCTGTGGTGGGTTCTGAAATGGGTATTTGCTGCAAATTTAGCAACTTTGTTATAGCATTGATCACATTTTGAGTTTTGTGTTGCCCAAAGGTTAGTAAGGATGGTAACACCATAAAGAAGTGAGGGAGAAGATAAGTAGTGGCAAGTGTAGCTTTACTTGCATCTGTGAGAATGTTTTGGCTTAGTTTTTGATGAGTTTTTCTCATGCAATTTTGTATATGCAAGTTGAATTTAAGATTAACATCCACTATCATCCCTAATAATTTGCTAAAAGAAGTAACTTCAATAGTTGTATTACCAAGGGAGTATTACCAAATTTTGTTTTCTTCATGGGAGAGGGATTTGAGGAAAAAAAAACAGTAGTCCTTTTTTAGTGCTGAACTTGAGTTGTGAGCTGTCAAACCTTCCTGAGTATTTTTTTTCGAGTTATGTCTTGTTGTCAGATACACAGATGAGTACAGCATTAGGGAGGCCTGTTGTGTGGATGTGTGGAGGGCTTTAGTGAGAATTTTAAAAAGGAGGAGACCAAGGATAGAGCCTTGTCATACACCGGTGGTGACTGGGAGGTATGGAGAGAGGTTGGAGTGCAATTTTACAGATTGATACCTATTGGACAGGTAGCTTTTGAACCATAGAAGGGTAGACTTAGAAAGATGTCATGAAGACATTTGATGCAGAGGTTTGCTGTGACAAACTGTGCTGAAGGCTTTAGACATATCTAAAATAAGGAGGAGACTAGTTTGCCATTATCTATAGCTTTATTGACAGTATCTGTATAGGCTAGAAGTGCAGTGTTAGTACTATGGGAATCAGGAAAGCTATATTGTATGGGGGATAGGAGTCCCTCCTGTAGGAAATAGTTTAGCAACTGTTTTTGAATACATTTTTCAAGTATTTTTTAGAGTGGAGGATAAGATTGCTATGGGTCTAAAGTTAGTAATGTCTGTTGAATTTTCTCCTTCATGCAGAGGAATAATGTGTGAGAGTGGGAATATGGGATTTGAGGACTGACGTATTTTTTAAGGATTGAGGCAGGGTAAACAATTCTATTGGTTGTTATTTTAAGGTATTCATTTGGAAGGTCATTAGCTGAAGCAGAGCATGGTTTGAGTTTAAAAGTAGCTTTATATAGGATGTGGGCACAGGTTTGAAGGTGAAAGTGGATGTGGCAATATGTGGCTGCTGGGCAGGGCTGCAATTAGATGTTGAGGAATCCTTGGTTAGAGATGCTATACTATATATGAAATAAAGAACTCAATTGTATTGCTTTTTCAAGTGATGAGTTACTGGGAGAGGGATCAGGGTTGAATTTATGGCTGGGATGTAAGATTTCTTTAATGCTGTCCAGAACTTTTTAGGGTTGTGTTTACTATTATTCTGAAAGTTATTATAGAAAAGTGTTTTTATTTTCATTAATTTACCTTTTAGTACAATGACAAAGCATTCTGAAGTATTCAAGGTATTGTGGTGATTTGAAGTTGTTCAATCTCGCCGTTCATTCTTCACTGATGGGTTCGGAGCTGATCCTCGGCTCCGACACGGCCGACTAGCAAGCTCAAAGTTCTCCAGTAGCTTGAGACCCAACTTCTTAGCCCACAAAGCACTGCTGGAATTACCCCAGATCTAGTTTTCCATGGCATGGATCTCTTGGTTTCCAGCGTTGCTCAAGACTTTATTGGGAGTTTTCAACATTCAGCAAGTTATATTTTTCAAATTTTATATATCTTTGATCTATTTTTCATAATAGATATTACTAGCTACTAGATAGTTGTTTTTCTGTCTTCAACCCCCTTTCCTCAGTAAATATTTATTTGCCTTCAGCCTTTGACCTTAGGATCCCTTTCTTTACTTGTTAGTCAGTGTTCCCTGTTGGGACTATTATTATTGGATTACTTATTCCTGTTTATATTGATAGTTGTTAGTTGCCCCTATTGGGCTGTGTGTGAGTTAGTTAGTTAAGATTTCTAAAATAACTCTTAGTTAATAGTGTGTTCCATTTAGTGGAAATTTTAAAATGTCTGAAGAAAAACAAACATCCAAAATTTGGGTTTAAAAAAATGCCCAGACTGCGGACAGAAAATGTCAGTCACGGATGCCCAAGTACATTGTTTACTGTTTGGGTGAGGTGCATCTGCAAGAGTCATGCAGTATCTGTCACTCCTTTTCCACCAGAGTATTAGCAGAAAGGAATAGGAAGTTAATTGATAGGGGAATTATCAAACACCCCTTTTCTGAGGCATTGTCTGACCAAGATGGAGCCAGCAAATCAAATCATCTAAATCTTCCACTGAATCTAAGTCAAAAAAAGGAAAAAAATCAGAAAGTGTGGTGACTTCAGCTCTACTGCCTTCGGAGCCGACAGTCTGCTCTTTTCGGAACCGGGATACTGCCCTGGAACCAGTTGCCGAAAAACCTCCATCCATATTGTTTCAGTCGGCTCCATCTGTTCACTCTTCCAGGTCCTCTGTCAGCCTTTCTGATCTGGATATGGACTGGCTGGTTCAGAAACTCTTAAAGGCACCAGGCCTAGCTAAACTGCTGTCCACTCAGACCCAAACGTCGGAGCCGAAGACCACTACTCTTGAATTGTCTGTTCTTCCTCCGAGCCATACTGGACCTTCAGAGCTGGAGGAGGCTGACCTGATGATTGTGGATCCCTTGGAGCTGACACCTGCTCCAGTGTCATCAGCTCCATCTGCTCGGACATTCTCGGTGCCTACCAGGGACTCTAGGAACCAGCACTTTCCGGTCAGGTCCGGGGAGGATAGCCACACTGACTTGTCGGTGCTGACTCTTCCTCTCGGGGCCTCGGCTCGGATGAGCTCAGCTCCTACCTCAGACTTGGAGCTCACAGCTTCAGTGTGGGAGGAGATCGCGTCTCCATCAGATCCGTCGACTCCTTCTCATCGGAGCAGAGGAGGCGAGTGTTGTCTCCTAAGACTTCCTCATCTCAAGGTCTGGCCTCTTCTTCCCCTAAAGTGCCTGTGTCAGTTTCTGTCTCCTCCGGTCATCCCAAGCGTAGAGACCCTGAGCCTCAGGTAGCCCCACAGGGTGCTCCCTGCTCATCTGAGACCTCTCCAGAAGTTCTTCCTGAAGAGGTTCCCAGGAAGAGATTATGCAAGAGGAGGCATTTGGACTCCCCCCAGGAGTCTCTCACATCGGACACCGACTTGGATGAATCAGAAGGGTCCCCTAGATCACCCTCTGAGGACATCTCCTTTGCAGAGATTCTTGAAATTCTTAGGCAGAGGGGTGATTGTCAGTCCAAGAGCCCTACTGAGGATGAGTCGGTTCTCCTGAAGGCATTCTGGTCTCAACCTTCCACCTCTTGGGTATCTCTGCCCTATGATGAGCTTATGGATATGGTTTCTTGTAGGGCGTGGGAGTCACCAGAATCTATGGAACCTGTTCCTAGGAGGCCTAATAAGTTTATTTCTGCCCCCGTGGATAAGTCCTTTTTGACCAAGGGAGTCCCTGTTGATGCCATGGTGGTGGCGGCAGCCACCAAAAAGGATATGTCTGAGACTTCCTCATCTATCTATCCTTCTAACAGAGAATCTAGGATCATGAATAGATATGGGAAACGCATGTTCAGTTCAGCGACTTTCTCACTTAGATCACTGAACTACTTGACACATTTTACCAGACTGCAGAGAGATCTCCTTAAGGAGTTGGGAGATACTCTTCAGGGTGCTGTAGCTTCAAGTGTATCTGACAAGATTGCCACTCAGCTCTCTACCTTCAGTTCAATAGTCAACTTGTCCATGTGTCTCCTATCTTACGCAGCTGATGGTTCAAGTAGAGCTGCAGGTACAGGAATCACTCTTCGTAGGCATGCCTGGATGTGACTCTGTTCCTTCGTGGAACTCTTCAAGTCTTCCTTTACTAATACCCCATTTGATGGCTCATCTTTGTTTGGGCCAAAGGTGAAGGAGACTTTGACCAGGTGTGAACTAGAAGGAAAGACTCTGTATGCTGTCAGAGTCCATTTTTCCACCCCCACTCGACCCATTCCTAAAGGTCAGAGGGGAGGAAAGATGTGGTTCTGGAAAGCCCAAGGAGCCTTTCAAGACAATGTGGAGAGTCCCCCTCCAGAGGCAGAGGAGGGGGTTTCAATGAAAGATGCTGTCCTCATGGCAGAGGGGGTCCACAACACCAGGGTGACAGAGATCAGTTCTCTGGTCAGTCCTACCAGCGCTCCTGAAGGGAGGCCCGGCTGTCCTACTTTGGAGGCAGTTGGAGGTCACTTGTCATTGTATCCAAAAGCCTGTCTAAATATAACAAATGACAGTTGGGTACAAAGTATAATTTCCAGAGGGTATTTCATACAGTTCTCCACCCAGCCCCTTCCCATCAAAAAAAATCCCAGACGTTCCACCCAGTCACATGGGACAAGCAGCAATATCGGTACGCCAATTGCTAGAAAAAAAGAGTTATCCAGCCAGTCCTGGCAGGCCAGACAGGATTCGGAACTTACTCAAGATTCTTTTTGGTTCCAAAGAAAACAGGGGACTGGAGACCCATTTTGGATCTCAGCGGACTCAACCAATTTGTGAGAAATGAGAAGTTCCGAATGGTCATGCTACAGTACATACTCCCACTTCTAGGGAAGGACAATTGGATGTGCTCGATCAATCTCAAAGATGCGTACTATCACATAAAAAAGGCCAGACCATCCAGAGATCACCTGATTTTCTGGCTGGGAGCCAATCATTATCAATTCCGAGCTTTGCCCTTCGGTCTCTCTGTAGCTCCTAGAGTGTTCACCAAGTGCATGGCAGTAGTCATGGCTCACCTGAGGTGTCTAGGATTCCAGGTGTTTCTGTATTTGGATGATTGGCTCCTTACCTCCACCACCAGGCATCAACTTCTTCAAGTAAGAGAGGCTACTCTGATACTCTGCGACTGGCTAGGCATTACAGTCAACTTCAAAAAGCCTGCCTTGTTGCCATCGCAGCATATTGTTTTTATAGGGACAGAACTAGACACGTCAACCACCACTTTTCATCTTCCACCAGAAAGAATTTCTATTCTTCACCAACACATCATATCCCTGATATCAAAGAACAGAGCACCAGCTGCAGAGGTATTGAAAGTTCTAGGATTGATGGCGGCAGCTATTTTAGCAATCCCGTTAGCAAGGATGCATATGAGAATTCTTCAATGGCTTCTATTCACCAAATGGTCTTAGCAAGAACTTCCAATGAGCCACATGATCCTGATAACGAATTCCTGCAAGAAGGATCTTCAGTGTTGGTTGACGTCTCTTCATGTCACAATAGGACATCCCTTCATGCTCACCCCTCCAGCTGCCACTGTAACCACGGATGCTTCCCTGATGGGGTGGGGGGGGGGCTTTTTCAGGGAAAGACTGCCCAAGGCACATGGAGAGATCAAGAATCACATCTGCATATCAATGTCCTGGAGATGAGAGCAGTACTTCTAGTGTTGCAATACTTTCTGGACTTTCTTCCTCTAGGAACAATTACAATACAGACAGACAACATGTCAGTGGTCTGGTACCTGAACAAGCAAGGCGGGACCAAGTCTTATCCCCTTTTCTGAGAAGCCCTCAGAGCATGGCAGTGGGCACTGTCATCCCAGCACTTTCTGTTGGCAATGCACATCCTGGGCAAATCCAACGTCATAGTGGACAGACTGAGCAGAGCAATTTTATTGCCCCATGAATGGTCCCTCAAACAAGAGATTGCAGACAGGATCTTCCACAAATGGGGCCAGCCTTCTTGTGACCTGTTCGCCAGTCACATCAACAACAAATGCAGGAGCTATTTTGCCCAGATTTCCATGCCAGGTCATTTGTCCATGATTGGCCCCTGGGTCTCCTCTATGCATTTCCACCAATTCCCCTGATACCCAAATTCTTACAGAAAGCAAAATCACTGGGACAGATGATCATCTTTATAGCCCCTCATTGGCCTCAGCAGATTTGGTTTCCGTTTCTTTACCATCTCATTCTGGAAGATCCATGGATCCTGGACCTGGTTCCAGACTTTTTGACACATCCGTCAGAGGATCTTCATCCATCCTTGCAGACATTGAAGCTAACCACTTGGCTGCACCAATTCCCCGCATAGGCAGGCTCTATAATCTTTCCCATGACACTAGTCAAATTTTGTTGGCTTCCCATAAACCTTCCACTAGAAAATTGTATCGTAGTAAGTGGAAGAGATTTTCCATTTGGGCTTCTTCCCACAACATTGACCCTTACCAAGTGCCATTGTCTTCTATCTTACAATTCTTGACAGAAATCTTCAACAAAGGAGAAGTGGCTGCTATGGTGCGAGTGCAATTAGCTGCTATATCTAATTTCGATCTAGGAATCGATGGTTTGAATATTATGGCTCACCAATTGTCTAAGGCTTTTCTAAAAGTTTCTTTTCACATGAGGCCTCCAGTGAAGACACCTTATTCCCCCTGGAATTTGAATTTTATGTTATCATTATTCCTGCCTTTGAGCCTGCATCATCTTGTGAACTAAAATTTCTGTCATGGAAAACTATCTTCTTAGTAGCCATCACTTCTGCCCGCAGAGTGTCAGAGCTCGAAGCCCTATCCATCAAGCCCCCTTTTATGGTCTTCCATGCTAACAGAGTATCTCTCAGGAAAAATCCATCCTTTTTGCCTAAAGTATGTTCTGAGAATAACATTAATCAAGTCATTGAGTTGCCCATTTTCTTCCCTAATCATACCAACAAATTGGAATATATGTTGCACAAACTCGATGTTCATAGACAACTTAGATTTTATTTGGACAGAACAAAAGACATTAGGAAATCAGGTCAGCTCTTTGTGTCTTTTTCTGAGGCCAGGAAAGGTAAACCAGTTGCTAAAACAACCCTGTCTAAGTGGCTGTTGGATTGTATCAGCTACACATATTCTTGTCATAACATGGCCTTGTCTAGTAAGGTAAAGGCTCATTCAACCAGAGTAGTTTCTACCTCTTCAGCCTTTCTAGCCAAATTACCTTTGGACAACATCTGTGCAGCAGCCACATGGTCTAAACCTCACACTTTTATAACTCATTACAAAGTGGATAATGCCTCCAGGGACAGGGCTTCATTTGGTTCTACGGTTCTGAAGAGTGTACTTCCATGAGTCACCCAAGATCAGGGTGCTAGGGAAGCTACCCATTAGTGAAGAATGAACGGAGAGATTGAACAACTTCATATAAAGAAATTATGTACTCACCATAACATTCCATGTGAGTTGTTCCATCTCGCCTTCATTCTCACGTCCCTCTCTCCTTCCCCCTCCTGGCTGGCAGTTGACCTGGAGGCTGTCTTCATCCTGGTTTTTCAACGTGTCTTCATTCCTAGGCAGAATAATTATTGTACTTCTATATGGTACGCAGCAAGCAAGATCTGAGGTAATTCCAGCAGTGCATTGTGGGATAAGGGGTTGGGTCTCGAGCTACTGGAGAACTTTGAGCTTGCTAGTCGATCGTGTCAGAGCCAAGGATCGGCTCCGAACCCATCAGTGAAGAATGAAGGTGAGATGGAACAACTCACATGGAACGTTATGGTGAGTACATAACTTCTTTTTTTATATTTTTGCCATTCTTTCCATGCTTTTTTTCTATCCTGCATTAGAATTCTACTCTTTTTGGATAGCCAAATTACATTATTTGTTTTTAGTCTCCTCCTTGTAGGAGGTACAAGGCTATTTAGGATATTCAGGAAAGTTGTACTGAATTCATTTACAGCATCATCTAAGGGAGGATTTTTAGAAAGTTCCAGTTAATAGAATGATAGAGTAGTAATGAACATTTCTGGGTTAAATTTGGAAAGGTTGTGTGTTGTTTTATAAACCTGCTGTTTAAGTGGATATGTGCGCTGTTTATTTGTATAGATTGGGAGATTATCACTGAGACAATCGAGCATTGTACATGAGGTGATGTATTTGCTAGGGTCTGATCCTAGGATCTGTCTTATAGAGAATCTGATGTCTTGCTATAATGTATGAGGCTATTAATTAGTTGTGTAAAACCAAATATGTTCAACCAATTGACATTCACATCATCTAGTAATATCATTTCTTGTAGAAGAGGTGTGGATATCCAATGTAAGATTATCTTATAGTATAGCTGTATTGTTGCCAGGAGGGCTATAAAGAAAGTAATACAAATTTGTTGATAATTGTTTAATTTCAGGAAAGGTATAAGAAACTCTGTTGAATTGAATTTTGGTACTGGTTAGTTGTAAGGGGAAATGTGGTGGTAGTTAGGAAATATTAAAGCAATACCACCACCTTTCCTCTTTATATGGCCATTACAGATGATATAGGCAGGAGTTATAATTTCACTCATGCTGGGTTTAAGCCAAATTTCAGTTATAAAGAGAATATCATGCTTAAGTTGAGTAATCCAGGTGCATATTTCAACAATTTTATTTCTTATGCTTCTAGCATTTATGGCAGCAAAAGTTAGATTACTAGGATTAGGGATTGACCATTGTATGGTTAGAGAAGTGTGTGGAAGACAATTGCCTTGGTGTTCATTGTTATAAGTAGGGCTAGGATTAAAGTGAATGCCTTCTCCTAGAAGTTAAAAGTTAACCAAGCAGCCTTTGCCAACACAGCAGGCTATCTATTTGCCTTAGCCACAGGTGGGTGACTCTGCTGTGGCCATTTGTTATATCATAGTCCACTCATCTTTTTACCCTGGATCCCTCTGGTGTAGCACTAAAGCAACTATGGACTGAATGTTAGCCACATCCTCTGTGACTGTTGGAGTCCCCTCAATGGACAAGGGAAAGCCACTCTTGTCAGTCCTGGGCGAGGAAATGGGGAAGGTTTCCTTGTTATGTAAGAATGCTGTTCCCATTCCTGGGGAAGTGACAGCTGCCATTAGTAACATGGCTTGCCCCATTTTCCTTGCAAAAAGAAACAGAAAAACAAAGATGTATCTACTCCTCCTAAAATTTCTTTGTATAGGAGTAGTTTACAGTGACTGTCTCAGGGTTTAATTCATGCTATTGGTCCTTTTTGTAGTGTAGCTTCTCATAAGAAAAAGAGGGAAGCCTCATTTTCTGAAGACAATCAAGATTCTAAATCTGAACAGAAAGATGCAGGGACAGATTCAGGGCTTTGTCCTCAGATTTCTGATTCAGACTCAGAGGAGAGCACAGTTTGTGATTCTTCCAGAGTGAGTTTCTCTCTGAGACTATTGCTAGAGTGTCATAGTGTTTCATTGGGAGAACACTGAGGTCTTAGTCCTTCAGAAAATACTACAAGTTGTTACAGAAGGATTTTCTAGAATCTACATCCACTCCTCCTATCCTGGCTGCTTTACAGGATGTATGTCTTACTGCCTGCAATTTTCCTGATAGTCACAGCTGTCCCTAAATAGGCAGATAGTATGTATAAAGTTCTCAGTTTTTTTAATTTTTATGCAATATTCCCAAACCTGATCCAACAGCTATAGCCTTAGTTGACTCCACTGTTGCTAAGCACTTAGTTATAATTTCCGTGCTACTTTTTCTAATAAGGATGGGAAAATTATTGACGGGTATGGGAAAAATGTATACTTCTGCAACTTTGATTTTCAGAATTTCAAATGGTTAGGCTCATATGCTAAAATTTGTTCTGACATATTGTGGAAGAATGTTTTATCTACAGATCTGATGCCAGTTTTCATTCATTCCTCAACCACTGGGTTCAGATTGAAACCTCAGATCCAACTCAGCCATTATTATACCTCATGGCCAACTGAAACTCTTGAGATTACCCATAACACACCAACCCCTAACATACCCCAGATCTCGTTTGACACTTTTCATGTATAGACGTGGTCAGCTTTGTTCTCAAGTGAATTTAAAGATAAGAGCTATTTCAATAACCTTTTCCTCCCTTTTTTCTTCTTGTGTACACTTAGTGTATTTGTCACATACCATTGCTGGAAATTTTCTTCTAATTTCTTATGGTTTTAAAACTTTATAAAAAATAAATTTTGTCTTTACTTGTAAACTTTCCTCTTACACCATTGGTGTATTTCTTTCTACCATTCTTGGTATTTTTTCCCCTTTTTTCATTCCTCTTTCTATCTATCTTATTATCTCTGCATCTATTGTTTAGGCCCAGAACACCTTAATGTAGAATGTAGTGCTCACAAGAGTTTTAATCCACAAACTATTACAGACTGTAAAACTAAATTGATTTTAAAAGAACTACTGCCTACTGCTTTTTCTAAAGCCATATCTGGGACTCACCACCCCTAAAATAACTTTTAAAAAGTTCCTAGGTAAGTTGGGTTCTTCAACTCTGCCTTCAATGGAGCCTCCACACAAAAAGTCCAGGTTGGATCCAAAATCTTCTGGCTTAAAAACTTTCATAGGATCACCTAAAATATCTTTAGATCTGAGTATGTAGGATCCTAAGTTACTTCCTCAGATCTGATACTCTCCCTGTATAGATCCAGCACTGTCTAGGGTCCCATCTCCCTTCCTAGAGAGACAGCATTTAAAATCACCATCTATTGCTTTATCTCATTCTTTCAGGAGTCTCACAGTAGCCAGCATGGATAGTATGATGAGGAAGTTTCTCTCAGTGCAGACACAGATAGGGGTTCTCTTGGCTCATACCCCTTTGGGTCAGGAAGCCTTGGTCAGCTCTACCCCTTCAGTATTGGGAAAGGCAGTCTGTCCTGCCATTGGATCTCCTTCAACATCTCATGTGTCTCTGAACCATGAGCCTCGACATCTGACTCCACAGGGACAGTCAATCCAACCCTTCTAAGCTACCCAGCAGGGTATCACCATCTCTTCCGACATTTCCCACAAATATCCCACTGAGAAAATTCCCCAGAAGAGAAAGTTCAAAAAGAGGCACTTGGATTCCCCACAGGAATTTTTCACAGAAGACCCCGATTTCTATAAAGGGGAAGGATCCCCTAGATCACCACCCAAAGACATCTCTTTTGTAGACATTATGGAGATTCTTAAACAAATGCATCGCAGTGGTGGCAGCTCACTTGAGACTGCAGGGATTTTGAGTGTTTCCATATTTAGACAACTGGCTCATTATTGCACTGACCAGGCATCTACTCATAACAGCGAGAGACCAGGTACTCCAAACTTGCTCCCTTCTAGGAATTACAATAAATTACAACAAATTTCAGTTGCAACCATCTCAAACACTGGAATTCATCAGGGCAGTTTTCAATTCAGTATTTGTAACAGCTTCACTTCCCTTAACCAGAGTACAAGCACTGAGATTCCAGGTCGCAAAAATTGTTTGC
Source organism: Protopterus annectens (assembly GCF_019279795.1). Classification (NCBI taxonomy): domain Eukaryota; kingdom Metazoa; phylum Chordata; order Ceratodontiformes; family Protopteridae; genus Protopterus; species Protopterus annectens. Next base: position 12,796,005 of record NC_056742.1, read on the forward strand.
AACACCAAAATTTGATCCCAGTTGATTCTTCAAGCCTTGGAGTTAATGTCATTGGACATAATTCTAGTCCCCCTGGCAAGATTTTATATGTGAATTCTTCAGTGGTTAACAAACTGAATTGAATATAAACTGTAAAAGAAACCCAAAGGTGGATATGCTCCAAAAACTAACGGACTATTCTGTAGATGAAAAATAATCACTAGAAATGATCAAATCCAATAATGTATAATTTAATTTAAGCTCAACATACAGGCTTTTTGTCAGTATCACTACCAACTTCTTCAGAAATGGAAACAGCGTCACACAATTAAAACTACATTAAAATACTAAAAACAAAGATGTCACATGTTCTCTAAGTTCTGCGAGACCGCATGAAAAGCTTAATCGAATATATTAAATAAACTGATACATTCCTTGTCAAGTAGGCTGCAACTAAAAACTGTGAAGTTAAAAATATTACAAAAGTAAAAACTTGAATTGTGCAAAAATCCGATGAATGATCAGAATAAACATTTTAACACATGATCATAAAAAATGGAAAAATAGAGCCGCATCGGCTAAAAAAAAAAACGATCAACCCTAGTACTGATTAAAGGCAAACGTGAAGCATGTCGCTTTTTCTGTCCTATAAATCCTAAACAAACTGAGAATGTCTCTAAGCTGCATATATTGAACAAATAACAATACATAATATATTATGTTAAGGTGCATGATACATCGTGCCCGGCTGTAATAGTGCTGACAGGCTTTAAAAATGGACATCAGTATGCGATGTTTATTACTGTCCAGAAACAATAACCAATGAACCGCCTGCACAATCAATAAACTACCAAACCTGTACAGAAATAAATTGAATAAAATAAAATAAAATAATAAGGAACTACGTGTGACCAAGACTTGAGCAACTCACTCTCAGTCATGTCTTCAATTCTTCAGTGGTTGCTAGCATCTCAAGGGTCAATTCTTTATCAGCAGATGTCAGTTCAAATAAGGATCACACAGGCACGCAAAAACACCTTTGGTGGTGGATAAGATCAGATCAGCTTTTACAAGGCCATGTGTTCATTCCCCTCAACCCAAGGCCATAGTAACCCCGGACGCATCCCAGATTGGGTGGGGGGGGCACTTCCTAGGCAAAACAGTCCAAGGCACTTGGTCCCCCAAAGAGACCAATTTGCTTATAAATGTCCAGGAGATGAGATCAGTGTTTTTGGTGTTGCAAGCTTTTCAGGATGCTCTGCATCTAAGGACAGTTGTGCCACAAACAGACAGTATGTCAGTAGTTTGGTTCATCAACAAACAAGGAGGAACCAAATCATATCCCTTTTGTCGAGAAGCACTCAGAGTGTGGCAATGGGTGATCTCATCCAATCATTTATTGATAGCAATGCACATTCCAGGGAAGTCCAACATGATAGCAGACAAATTGAACATGTCCATTCTACTATCCCATGGGTGGTCTCTCAACAAAACTGTGACAGAAGTGATTTTCCATCAATGGGGGCCAGCCTTGCTGTGATCATTTTGTGTCTCCCCTAAACAATTTAGCACTAATCCCCCATCAGGGAGTCACAGAGTGATGCTCTGATCCATGATTGGACCTCTGGTCTTCTCTATGCTTATCCACCAACTCCCATAATTCCCAAGTTTCTATGGAAAGCTGTAAGGTTAAAGAGCAAAATCATCCTCATTGCACCTTACTGGCCTTAACATCGGTTCCCCTTCTTTGGCATCATCTTCTTTACCCAGCTTGGATTATGGATCCGATTCCAGACCTACTGTCTCACTCAAAAGGCATGATTCATCCAGATATCTCAAACCTCTAGCTAACAGCTTGGCTTCTTCACTTTCATTAATAGCCAGACAATCTATGCTCTCATCTCCTGTCCATCATATACTTTTTTCTTCCCATAAAGCATCTACTAGGAAAATCTGCAAAAGTAAATGGAAGACGTTTGTTTGTTAGGTGTATCAATAACATATTGATCCCTTTTCAGCCCCTACACAAAGTGTCCTAGAGATTTGGCAGAGATTTTTAATAAGGGAGCTAGCTCCTCTACCATTAAAGTTCAATTGGCAGCAATCTCTAACTTTTATAAAGGAGTTGGCAATTCTTCTCTAGCCTCTACTAAGATATGCAAGACTTTCTTAAGAGGTACTATTTTACTAAGACCACCTTATACAGATCCTACTCCTCCATGGGATTTGAGTCTTCTATCGCACTCCTTAATTCATTCTCCCTTTGAACCAGCAGGAAAATGTGACCTTAAGTTTCTGACCTGGAAGACATTATTTTTAATGGCTATTACCTCCACTATGAGAATATCAGAACTTCAGGCATTATCCTCTAAACCTCCTTACTTTATTTTCTATAAGGATAGGGTGATGTTAAGAACCAACCCTTCCTTCCTAAGGTGGTGTCAGAATTCATTATCAATCAGTCTGCTAATTTGCCTATTTTCTTTCCAAAATTTGAAAACAAAGTTGAATATATGTTACACTTCCTGCCTGTTCATAGACTAGTTACATTTCTACTTACACATAAAAAAGAGTTTAGGCAATCTGATCAGTTTTTATATCATTTGCAGATAACAAATTTGGCAAATCTGTTATGAAGGCAAAATTGGCAAGGTGGATTATTGACTGCATATACTATGTCTATACTAAATTGGGCATTTCATTAACAAAACATTTAAGAGCCCACTCTACTAGATCCTTGGCAACCTCATCAGTATTTTTATCCAATCATTCCATGGATGACATATGTGCAGCTGCTAGTTGGGCTGATCCTCATACTTTTATTACTCATTACAAATTGGATCTGGTCTTGATGGGAAGAGCAGCCTTTGGTTCAACTGTGCTCAGTAACATTATTCCTTAGAGTCCACCAGGGATATCAGGTACCTAGGGACTCTGTCCCAGTGGTTTTGGAATGAATGTAAATTGACAACATCAGATAAAAAAGTTATGTACTTACCATAGCATTCCATCCCTGTTGTCCATTTTCATTCTTCCTCAACCCACCACCCACCAACCCCCAACCTTTGTCATCATGGAATTCTGGAAGAATGAGATGCATTAAGGACACTACAGTGTTTTGTATGGAGCTCCAGATGCTGGTTTTCCTTTGTTAGGAACATTATTCTGATATTTATTACTTATGTCATGTCATCTAACAAACAAGATCTGGGGTATGTTAGGGGTTGGTGCATTATAAGTAGGGAGGAGCTCGAGAGTTTCAGTTAGCTATAGCAATGGCCAAGTTGGATCTAAGATTTGGATCTGAACCCAATGGTTGAGAAAGAATTAAATGGAGAACACAGATGGAATATTATAGTGAGTACATAACTTCTTTTTTCTTTTTGTGAATAAAAAATGTTTTAAATAACTTAGTTTCTTGTATTGCACAGGTCATTACTGATTGTTTGCAGTATGTGTGTGATTCTGTTGATACTTCATCCAGGGCTATTGCAACTGGTCCTGTTTTAACGAGGTTTGCTTGGTTGTATTCTCAAAACTTATTAGATGATTTTAAAAACATGAGATTTTAAAATTTCCCTTAGTGTTTTGCTACTCTGCTGCAGAGGTGATCAAAAAGTATAATGAAAGGGGCAAGCTGATCCTGGGAATCTCTAAGATTTTTCAGCAGCCCTTTATCAGATTGTCCAAGGGACTTTCTTGCCCCTCATCCAATTTTGGGAAAAAAAACAAACAACAACAAAAAAACAGAATAAACAGTCTCAACAGAATTCAGGTAAACAGATGTTTAAGTCACAAGGGGGTTCCAAAAAGATGTCTTATAACCCCCAAACCAAGGACAGTCCAGCAAGTCTGAATGACTGTGTAATAGAACTTGTGACACCCTCCTACCCTGGTCCCTATCCTATTCCAGAAAGTCTGAATCTCCATTTTCCTCTTTGGCAACAGTTTGTTTCAGACAAATGCTTTCTGAAAATCATTTAGCAAGGTTACAGATGGCAGTGGGAGGATATTTCTACCTTGCAGGGGGTCATTCCTCATCCTGCAGGTCAAATTCTTTTGTTTACTCCTGTTCTTAATCACATGCTGTCCCAAGGAGTGCTAGAACTAGTTCTTCTTTCCTAGGTGGGGAAGGGGTTTTAGTCAAGGATGTTCCTAGTGCCAAAGTAAGAAAATGCATGGAGACCAGTTTTGGATCTTTCTTTCCTAAATCTGTTTGTGATAGTTTCCTAATTCCAAATGATAATACTTCACAACCTGTTACCTCTTCTTCTTTTTTTACATTTCCTGAAAACATAAAACTTAAATGGTGCTTATCATCACATGTTTTATCATCCAGACTTTGGGTGTTCAGTTCAAAGAACTTTCCTTCCACAGGAAAAATACAAATAGATCTTTATCTGAACTTATTTCTAAACTTTCTCACTAAGGCTTTGGTCACTGCAGTGGAATACCTTAGAATTTTGCATCTCATGGCATCTAATTCTCATGATACCCTGGCAAGACGCCACATTAGAAAGATATAGTTGTATCTGAAATCTCTTTGATCCCAACATCAACACCCATTTTCTTTTCATATTCCAGTACTGAGATCCATCAGAAGAGAATTTTTTTGATAGAAACAACAGATATCCATAAATCCAGGTATCACTTTCTCCATCTCTGCTCCAAAGCAGTCACTGTAGATGCTTCAGACTTTGCTGGGTGAGCAGTTTAAGGACAGATAAATGTGCAGAGGGTGTGGGACACCAGATGCAAGTGCATAAATATCAAGGCTATGCTTACCATGATCAAGGCACTCAACACTCTGAACCATCTTTGTTCCTCGTGACCTCTTCAAGTAATTACAGACAATATCACAGTCATGTGGTACATCAACAAGCAAGGGGCAACCAGGTCATGCGATCTTTGTGGACTAGCCATGTTCACTTAGGATTTAGATTCACAGCACAGTCTCACTCTACAGGCATCCTGTATTCTCTCAGAGCAAAACAGTGTGTCAGAAAAGCTGAGCAGGATCAGGGCAGACCCTCAAGAATGGAAACTAGATTGAGGGGTCTTAAAAGATTTGATCCAGTGGGGAGGTCCTCAGTAGACATCTTTGCCTCCTTTCTGAACATTCCACTAGCAAGATTCTGTTCTAGGACTCTATGCAAGAAGGCCTTGAATACAGATACCTTTTCTTTGGACAGGAATGTTCTTGTATGCTTTTCCACCCTCTCCACTAATATCCAGGGTACTTCTGAAGGTTCAAAAGGAATCCCCCAAGATCATTGTGGTGACTCCCTTCTGGCCCATGTAATACTGGTTCTCCAGTTTCCTCACAGAATGGATTTTCTCACACAAATATAAGGGTGTTTGACCCCGACATCAATCATCTTCATATGACGGCCTGGATGATTAGGGTCTTATTCCTTTTAGGCATCTGTTTTCTGAGGATATGCAACAGGTACTAATAATACTAGAAAATCATATATTAGCAAATGGAAAAGGTTTTTTAGTTGATGCCAACAACATAACCAGCACCTATCCAAGGCTAGTTGTTTTCTGGTTTTACAATATTTGTGTGAGTTACTATCCTGTGACCTTTCTTATTCCCCTGTCAAGGTTTATTTATCATCCATTTTAGCATGTTTGCCAGTGGACCCTCCTCTTTCAAGGCAGTTTCATGTCAAAATGTTATTGAACATATATTTTGCATAAGCCACCTCCAAGTAAACCCATGGCCCATCCTTTAATTTTGTTTTAGGGAAGCTAACCCTTTCTCTATTTGAACTAACTATTCTGGCTGACTTGAGGTTCTTGACATGGAAAACAGTTTTATTGATGCTCTGACCTCTGGAAGAAGGGCATCTGAGTTGTAAGTTTCTATGGTGAGTCAACCCTACCCATTTTCCATAGGGACAGGGTTTCTTTGAGAACTAATTCTTCTTTTATGCCTAAAGTGATATCTGAGTTTACTTTGAGCTAAACTATCCATCTACTCATTTTCTTTCCTAAATCTAAAAATGAAGGAGAAAGGATACTCCATGCCTTGCAAGCCCACAGACAACTCCAATAGTATCTTGACACAAATAAATCTTTCAGATTTTCCTTCAGATCAATTGTTCATTTCTTGTAAAGGTAAGAAGGGAAATCCTTTTTCAAAACAGACTCTATCCAAATGGTAGTCTAAGGCTGTTACCTTTTGTTATACTCAGCATGACAAATCTATTCCAGACAGGGTCAAGACCCACTCTATCAGGGCCTTGTTTCATCTATTTGCTTTTTTGAAAAGGTTTCAACTAGAAGTATTTTAGAAGCTATTAACTGGTCATCTGTACATCCTTTCACAAAGCACCGTAAGCTTGATACCTTCTTTAGGTCTAGATCAAGTTTTGTTAAGACTGTTCTCCAGGGGCTTCTGGGCCCTTCTCCTTCCTCTTCCCAAATATAACTAGATATGGTACTCTATCCATATAGCTAAGGCTACTGCGGCAGTGTTCAATATGAAGAACATAGTGCAGCTGTATAAGTTGAATGTACCATATGAGTAGATGTTTGAATGATCACTGCCACAGTAGCCACTCCCTCCCTTTATCCCCCTTATTTTTTGGTGTTCTTTTTTAATGCCAGGGTGTGGAGATTTTTTTTCCTAGCATTGTCCTTTCAGGGCTCAGCCTCTCTCTCTTCTGGCATGAATGCTCTTCAGGGCTTTGTGCCCAAACGTGTCTTGTAGTCATCTTTTCTGGAGATGCCTGACTGTTTGGGTGTGTTTAAGGGATCCTGAAGCTTTGGAAGCTAGCCAGCTGTTATATCCTTGGAAGGGTATAACCCATATAGTTAACTGCAGCAGTGATCATTTGAACATCTATGTTTATGGTAAGTTGAACTGACACTGTACTTCCCATGGTGTCAGTTGAAGACTAAGAATGATCTGTTGAGAGGGTGCCAAAAAGCCTCCTGTTTCTGTTATTTATGTACTTCATTTGAGATTCTGACAGGAAAATATTTAATTTCATAACTTTTTACTTAATTTGTATGATATTTACTATTTGTGTAATACTGCTATAGACATTTTTATCATTTAATTATGATTTTACCTCAAATTACTTTATTTGTATTTTTTGTGGAGAATCTTTCTTTTCTATCAAGGGAATGTCTAAGCAAATGCTTTTTTAAAGGGTTTCTGTTTGATTTAAGGGCATATATTTAATTTTGTGTCAGTGTTTGGACAAGTGAATTTTACTTTGTGTTGTGACTGTGTGCGGTTTACTATACTGTACAGATTGCAGAAAAAATGTTTAGTACAGTTTAAATAATTTCTGCTATATTTTATGCATTTTAACCCTATTTGCCATGTGGAAACATAGTTTATATTTTTTATTATTGCTGCCCTTAGTCAGACCTTAATAGTGACTGCATTTTATTCTGGCTGGTGTCTTTTTCCCTGCCTTGATGGATCCTGAAATGGCTGCCCCCTCCATCAACTCTAGTTGCACATAAAAAGAAAAAAAATCAACAAAAACATGCCTCAGCCTACGTTGTGTGAATCTGTTGTTACTTTAAGCCAACCCACAGACCACTTAGCTTTTTTCCTGTCACTATCTGGTGTGAGCCCACAGTCATCTATGATACAAGGGTCAGACACATCCTATGAGCATGTTTAAGTACCTGGTTTAGGTACCAGAGAACCAAACCCTTTAGGTGCAGGAGAGGTCCCTGGTAAGAGACCCTTTGCCAGACAAAATACTTTGTCGCCAGATATGTTTTACTCCAGTGTAGTTCATAGTAAGAAGAAACAGAAACTTCACCACATGACAGACAATCAGATTATTACCATTTATAGGGCTGATGTGGTTTCTTTACCCAAGAGAGTTTTATAGTCAACTAATCTCGGAGGTTGTCATCCTATTCAGAATGACTATGGACCTACCTTCCCTAGAGATCAGCCTAGCACTGATGATTTTAATGGGGACTGTTATGCAGACAGTAATGTATAATCTGAATACATCCAATCTGATTCTGTGAAAGATAAACAGATTCAAAAGCCCATGCAAGTGTTCACCTTTCCATAGATGCTAGCTAAGTTTAGAGATATATTTTACTGGAAGCTATTTGGAGCATGCCAGAGACTGACATTATGATCTTATTCAGAATGAGATTCCAAATGTTTTGGGTTTTCCTCCTTTGTTACCTGCCTTAGAAAGTCTCGATAACACTGCATGTAAAACCCCTTTGGCTATTGAAACAGTTCTTAAAAAGGTTATGAGGAAATACAAGCTGTACTCTGATCTTGCAGCTCTCTGTTTTTTTGCCAGCTGACTCAGCTGTGGTTTTTCCAGCTGCCAACTCTAACAAGAGAGCCTTTGCTTCTTCTAATGCTTCACTGCTGGATAAATTTAGCAAGTGGTTAGAACCTTGAGGAAAAAGGTTGGCTTAGTCTAGTAATTTCATCTTTAGAATTTTGAATTATCAGGACTTTTTGTGGAACTTTATTTTGCAATGTCCTTACAGTTGAGATGGCTTTGCTCTATCTTTGTCTGCTAAACAGAAGTGTTATATGAATGAGATTGTTTCTAATGTGACTTGGGTTTTTTAATACATGCTCTGTGAAGTGTCTTGGAAGGTGCAGACACTATTTCTAGAAATGAAGCCACTTCTGTTGTATTGGGAGGGTTTGCTTAGTTACATAACATTTTTCTGAGGATTTAAAAACTTAGATTTTGAATGCTCATTTAAGCTCTGAATTTGTGTGACTCATTCCCAAGCAATGGGATGATAGAGATAAACTGATGCATGGGGTATCTGTATTATTTCATATTCCCAGGTTCTCCCCTAACAAGGGATTCAACTTTAAAATGCAGAAGAAACAAATCCCAGCTTAACAAAAGTCAGGGTACCAAGAGGAAATGCCAAACTACTATTATTCCAAAACAAAATAAAAGAGGTTCCTTCACAAAAAGATCTTTCTCATACTAAAGAATGACTATGCCAAGACCCAGGGCATCCCATCCCGTCCTCCTGTTCATCCTCCCATTTCACCTTCCCAGGCTTTAGTTCAATCTAGTAGCCTGGCCACAAATAGTTCCAGAGAAGTGGGTGCTAGGAATAACTTCACTGAGAACACTGTTGACAGTGGACAGAAAATCTTCATCCTTTCAGGGAAATCCCCATGCATTCTCCAAACCAGACACACCTGTTTTCTTGACTACTCCTTCACAAGTTGCAAGCAGAAGTTATAGGACTACTTCTAGCATCACAAAAAGGAAAATAATTTTATAGCAGAATCCTTTTAGTACCTAAAAGGGGGCTATTGTGGAGACTGGTATTACATTTGACATGCCTAAATACTTTCTGAAAGTACCAACTTTCAAAATATCCACCTTGCACATAGTCTTACCCCTCTTCCAGACCATTGTTTCATGAAGACTTTACATCTGAAGGAGGTTTAGCATATGCCAGCTGCTCCCAACTTCAAGGTGAACCTAAAAATGTCCTGACTGACATCCTCACAAAGAATTGTCTTCCTGGTGTGTATGACAGAAACATAAAAAGTATGGACTTTCTACCAGAAGACATAGTCCTGACTGCTAAGAACATTTTCAAGGATTTCTCTCTTCAGGAAGGTGCTTCTGCAAGAGAGTTTTTCATAACTCTAGGCCTCATGGCATCCACAATCTTCATGACTCCACTGGCCAGATTCCATATAAGAAAGATTAAATGGTAATTAAAAAAATTGTTGTAACTAGCACCTACTTTCCTAGGGGTTTCAGGTACCAGGGCTGGATTTTGCGAAACAAGAGTTATAGTTGTAAGATTATGCTCAACAGGGTTTTAAGGTTGAAAGTAATTTTGTTACAAATATGTAACATAAATAAGGTATAAAATAAAGGTTACTTAACTGCAGAAACAGAGTTTAGTAATGTGTGATCAGCATCCATACTAAATGACCATGGCTTGGAAAATAAGGAATCTGCTGAATGGACATTTTTCCCTTACAGACTTTAAAACAGGATGTATAAAAGAGCAAAAATGCAAAATCTGCTTTTAAAAAATGGTCAATGACACTGTGACAATGTGTTTCCTTAAAAAACATGTTTTTCTGCATGGACAACAGGACACTGTTATCAGCATTGGCACAAGAACAGATGTTCTTATACAAAGATCCAAATAGAATACAGGATGTTCACACTGTCAGAAAAGCTGGTCTCTTATAAATTCAGCAAAAATGTGACAAGACATTGTTAAACAAGGAAGCTGAAAAATAATATCATTAAGTCAGCAGTTTGCGTCAGCATCTGCAACAATTAGTATTGTTTCTATATTCTCCAACATAGAATACCAAGAGGAAATGTATATGTATGTGCATGACTAAAATTGTATATAAAGAGCTGTATGAATCCAGTTATGTTAGAGGTATTGGTAGAGACACATTTGTCTCTCACATCATTTGTACTATATGAGAAGTAAAGTGGAACAGTACTTTAAGCTGCAACGTTAGTCCGTTTGGTTTATTATAAAAAGTTATTTGTTACTGCTCTAAGTTGATGCTGCAAAGTATATTCTCTCATCAGTGTATATTCTGCTAGTTTCTGTATGCAACAGACTGTGAATGCAAATATAACCAGACTTTGATTTTAGCAGAATCCAGCCAGCAAGACTGAGTGTCTTAAGGAGACTTCAAATCCATCACAGTAAGCTCCATATAATTTTTCAATGACGAGCCAGATCAGATGACACTCAATACAGATCTATACTTCTCCCTACAAATCCCAGTTCAGTCAGTGCAGATGGGCTCATCAGATTTTGTACGTGGAATAGTGCACAGGGGAGTTCAAGACAAATGGGGTCCTTTGGATGCTGTAAAGGACATAAACCTCAAAGAAATGCTAGCAGTGATTAAGACCTTAAAATGTTTTCACCAGTTATGGTCTCTAGATCTCCTTCTGTTGGTCATACATGGCACCACATTCATGTGTTACCTGAACCAACAAAGTGGTACAAGTTCATACTCCGGTTGGCAATGATGGCCTGGGAGCCAGATTTGACCTGATGTTGGGGAACACTTCATATAGATCTTTCTACATCCTTTCAAAACAGACAATTAGAAAAAATGTTGTTAAAGACATCATTGAAACCATGCTTGGAGGACAGAAGCATGTTTTTTATGTATTTCCACCCATTCTACTGATAACTAAGGTATTTCTGAAGTTCCAGAAAGAATTACCAAAGATCATTGTGGTGACCCCCAGTTGGCCAGGAAAAATTGTTTGTCCCTTTTAATGGAATTGGCCAAGGACAATTACCACAAGCTTCCTCAGATTCTGGACTTGCTCACACAGTGTCAGGGTCATCTAGTATACCCAAACTTAGAGTCTTTGCTACTAACAGCCTAGATTATTCTATCTTGTTACCTTTTAGGCACTTGTTCCATGAGGATGTGCAGCAGGTATTGAAGGAGGCTAGAAAACTTGCAACAAGAAAATCTTATGTTATGTTATGTTATGTTATGTTATGCTATGTTATGTTATGTTATAGAAGAAGTTTTGTGGGTGGTACCTACCCAATATCAGATGGCCCAGCATGGTGTCTGCCCATCTAGTTTTGAAGTACTTGTGTGACCTACTCAACAATGGCTTATCTTATGTATTTATTAACGTGCATCTTGAGGCCATCTCAGCTTCTCTGCCTATGGCTCCATCTCTTTCACCTCTTTTGTGGTCAAACAATTTATGAAATGAGTGTTGCACTTGAGACCCCCTCGAAAGCAAATTCCTCCTCCTTGGGATCTCAACTTTGATCTTGAAAAATTGATGACCCGTCCTTTTGAACTTGCCTTTATTTCAGGTTCATCATTTGGAATATTGTTTTCTTATTGCTCTGACATTTGCAAGGTGAATCTCTGAGCTGCAAGTTCTCATGATGGGTCAAACTTATCTGATTTTTCATAAGAACAGGGTCATTTTCTGTACTAATCCTTCATTCACGTCAAAAGTTCTTTCTGAATTTACCCAAAATGAAGCCACAAATCTCCTAGTTTTCTTTCCAGAACCTAAAAACAAGTGAGAAAAAATGATGTATACCTAGGATGTACACAACCAGCTCAGATACTGCCTTGGCAGTACTAAGCTCTTCAGGAAAGGTGGATAGCTGTTTATTATCTAAGAAGGGTATAGGTAAGTACGACTTAAACTATACTTTCCTTTTAATGTTTTTAAATGTTAAGTCATACACATGCTACATTTCTGAAAAAAAATTGAATGAAAAAAGTTTTTGAATGTTTGAATGTTTGCTTAACAATTAAATATGCCAAAATATATGTTAGTTATGTTTCAGTATTCATTGACTGAGGCAAGCAATTTTTGTTAAGATTAATAGTACATCAATAACAATCTGATTATTTATTTTTTTCTTCAGAATTTAAGTAGATTTTAGTCATTAATTAGTAATTAAAGTTACATTTTAGGTATTTACAGTACCCCTATGTTATCAATGATATTAGTCAATTATTTCAGGCAGTGAAAGATTCCTGATGTCTATCATTCAAAAGAAACAAGGAAATGGGTAGTGCAATAGGGCAGTGATTAGTTTTGCTGCTTCAGCATTTGATTCTCTGATTCAGTTTCCAGCTGGGATGCCTTCTGAGTAGTGTTCAGACTGATTCACTTTATTGTCAGATTTACTGGTAGTTAGTGCATAGGATTAAGGCTGAGCTTGTAATGTGATACCGTAGTACAAGGTTTGATTTCCAAGCCTTAATTTGCTTACTGTGTGATATTGGGCAAGTCATTTAACTAGACAGTGCTTTGGGATATTTTAGGTTATGTTCCTTAAATGCCTTCTGGGCTGCATGCCTCGTAAATACTCATAAACCTATGACTAAATAAATTTTCCTTAATTTAATATTTTTGTATTTTTATCTTTATTTAGTTGTTAGCATTGTTGCCTCACAGTAAGAAGTTCTCCCGTTCAGTTCTCGGCTGGGGCTCCTTCTGTGTGGAGTCTGAATGTCCTCCCCGTGGTCGGGTGATGTCTAAAGACACACAGGTAGGTGCATGCATGCATGAATGGGTGTGCCTTCTTTGAAGGCTGGGCATCGGGCTGGCAACTCGGCACCATAAAAATCCACTGCCAATCATTAGTGGACCAGAGTTCCGCTGTGGCGAACCCTAACTGGGAAAAGCCAAAAGAAAGACTTAGTATCTTTATTTAGTTGTTCTTTGCTTTGATCTGGACATAGCATTAACGATGTGCTTTGTTTTACCTTGCATAGAGTTGCAGAGTCCCTCTCAGAAACCACAGTGATTTTAATCCATTCATTTCCATTACCTACTTTATCAAATTTTGGTTAAGGGGAGTCCAAGTCATATTCTTGTCCTCTGAGTTTAAGACAGAGAATTAAATTTGGAGGGAGGCTGTCCATCTTGGAATACACAAACATCTATATGCAATGTACAGGACACCAGTTCACCTACCTGGGTTACTATCATCTTTCTTTGTGATGTTGGTGTAAACTTGAACATAGGTGTAAACTGGAACACCTGTGCAGCCTCAGGGAGGATATAGAGCCTCTAAAGAGAAAGCACCCCTTCTGAGAACCAAACAGGACAGCCAAGCCAAGAGCTGTGAGGCATCAACACTATCTGTTGCATCACTCTGTCACCCAAATATTAAATGTTTTTGATTTCCCCACCCCAAAAAAGTCATATCACTATATGATGCCTAAATGAGGAAACAATGATGCAATGCCACATTGACACATAATATATACCCATCGCAGCCCGCATCTTTTCCCTGAATAAGATATCAGAATATATTTCAGCAGAACAGACTGTGCTATCTTTTTTGAATAAATTCTCTTAGGCAGCAACACCACTGAGATTTAAGAAAATGGAGGAGTGTGAAGTGGAAGGTTAGCAAAGTGCCACACAAGCTTGAAAGCCTGTAATTGCATAAAATGGATGGATTACAGATGTATCCTGCACTGTCGTCAGTTACCCAGATTTGTTCTTCTTCATCCAGTATTTCCTGTTTACTGATATTATGGAAAGGAAAGTAATTGACAAAAGAGAGATATAGGCAGCTACCACCAATTACTTCAATCCCATATCAAATAGGTTCTGTGCTCAGTCACTCCTGTCTCGTTACCATCCTGATCCTGTGTTACAGGATAGATCTTTTTAGACCACACAAATAGGAAGATCTGATGTTGTCAATTTTCATTCTATCCTCAAACTGTTGGGACAGAGTCCCCAGCTACCTAAATTCCTGGGTGGACTCTAAGAAAGGCTATTTCTGATCACAGCTGAGCCAAAGGCTGCTCTTCTCTTTGAGGCCAGACCCAGTTTGTAATGCATAATAAAGGTATGAGGACTGGCCCAAGTTGCAGCCACACATATATTGTCCATGGAAGCTCTTGAGAGAGAGAGAGAAACTCTGAAGAAGTTGCCATGGACATAGTTGAATGGGCTGTTAAGGGTCTTGGCAAGGATAGACCCAATTTGTTATAGATAAATGATATGCAATCCATCAACCATCTGGCTAAAGTTACCTTTGTAACTGATTTGCCCAATTTAGAATCTGCAAAGGAAACAAATAATTGATCTGTCTTCCTAATTTCCTTTGTTCTGTGTAAGTAAAAATGTAATTATCTGTGAATATCCAATAAGTGAAACATATATTCACCTTTGTTTGTAAATTTCGGAAAGAAAATTGGCAAATTAATGGACTGGTTAATATTGGATTCTGACACCACCTTAGGAAGGAACGAAGGGTTAGTATGTAATAATCTATCCGTATGAGAAATCAAGTAGGGAGGTTTATAAGACAATGATTGATGTTCTGAAACTCTTCTAGCGGAGGTAATGGCCACTAGAAAAATAATTTTCTTGGTCAGAAATCTAAGATCACATTTTACTGCTGGTTCAAAGGGGGAATGAATTAAGACCTGCAGTTCCAGATTTAAATCCCATTGTGGAGTAGGATCATTGTAGTGAGGTCTCAGTAGGAAAGTGCCTCTCAGAAAAGCTTTACAAAGCTTAGATGAAGCCAAGGAAGAATTCTCAGACCCAGTATGAAAGCTGGAGATTGCTGCTAACTGAGCTCTAATTGTTGAGGAGCTAGCTCCTCAACCCAACAGCTGAAGAAGAATGAAAATGAACAACACAGATAGAATGTTATGGTAAGTACATAACTTCTTTTAGTCTCTTCTGTACCAGAGAAAATTTACTCTGTGTATGAACTGAAGGGTTCAGCAGTATAGCAGGTAACTTTGTCAATGACAAGCATCTAAATTGCCATTAGTGTATAGGGCTAGTGGTCACATATTGTCAGTAATAGTCTAAAACAGGCAAAACAGATCAGAAGGAGGCACAGCTTGTGAAACAGAATAAACATATGTGCATGTGTCTGCATTTTTGTTAACCAGAACTCATGTTTTTCTTGAAGTACACATCATGACAGTGTTTGCTTAATAACAATTATTGCTGTCCATTTTGTTCATATCTCATCATGCCTACAAGTGTCACATCGTCTAACAGAAAGTCTCTTCAGTATTTATACTGATCACATTTTATGATAAGCTGTCTGTTTTGTCTTTTTTTTTTTTGCACTTCCCATTGCTGTTGTAATACTTTTCTTATGGAGATCCATCCACTAATACTGCCTTACATGTGGCAGAATGCCCCATAACCAATCAAAAGCTGATTTGTATTTCATTAGAAATTATGTCTATCCATAATAACAAGGCACATATTGACAGTAAAATATCCCATAAAGGGAATTGTATCCTTTTTGAGTATTCATTATTAATAAAGTTGTATGTATTCTGTTGAAACTCCACTCTACTTTCTTAACTATATCCAAACAAATGTCTACACCTTCTTTACTGTTCAAGAATATGGGTATGCTATGTCATGACTGTGAGTTTGCTTCAGTGATATTGCTAAAACTGAGAATACAGTAGTTTATGAAAGAAACTAGATATACTCAACTCCCTATCTCCACTAAGAAAAAAAAAATTGAGTAAAATCAAATTATGCCCCCTGACTCTCAAATAACACCTGCTCCCTTATGCTCCCTTATGCATAAAAGACATATTGCTTGGAAATCCTGGCTCAAAAACAAATACCCCTCACTTCTTCAAAAATACAAAGAACCCAGAAACTACACCAAAAAACAAATAAAAAATTACAAGAAAAAATCTGCTATAAGGCCCAGTCAAATAGCTACTCTAATTCAAAAAATTCTGGAGTACCATCAATAAAATCCTTCACCCTGGAAATCCTACAGTTTCAACCCCCTACCCAAACAATAAAGCACAAGAAACTGCCACCTTTCTTAACAGTTACTTCAATGACTCTATCCACAAACTCACCAACACAGACCCTAACACCCACCTTCCTACATCCCCCCACCTCCTCACCACAAAGTCCTCTTTTCCCTTAAGCCTATCTCCACCACCTACATAAAATCTCTAGTATAGAAACTAAAACCTTGTTCCCCCTCTGGCTGATAATCTACCTCCCCTCTTTATCAAGTTCACCACAGACTCTACAGTCTATCCAATTTCCATACTCATAAAATGATGTATAAAAGAATCCTCAGTTCCCAACATCTGGAAATCTTTCTATACAATACCACTACATAAAGGTGGAAATTGGACTGACCAATTCATTTTTAGGACCATTGCCATTCTATCTTCAATTTCTAAAATCCTCGACAAATGGATACACTCGCAGCTTCTCAAATTTCTAATCCAAGAAAATCTGACTACTACCCAACACAGCTTCCAGCCCAGCCATAGCACTGCTACTGCCCTTATTTCTTTTACTCAGTCTGTAGCTGAAGCTAGAGATAACAATCAACTAGTGTCTTGTCTTTTCCTAGATCTCTCAAAAGCTTTGATACAGTATTCCACTCTAAGCTTCTAACAAAACTATCTGAACTTAACCTCTCATCTTCAGCTCTTGACTGGTTCTCCAGCTACCTTACCAACAGTCTACAGTCTGTCAGATGGCACTCTTCCTGTCCCCCCTTCCTTTCAATCCAAAGTGATAACCTGGCAAAATGTCAAGCCCCCATAAACCCAGAGAACACTGCTGATTATGCAGAACTGTTCACAGAAATCTTTTAAAAGCATGTTAATAGCTGCATAGAGACAGCTGTACCCACCAGGAAGAAGTTCAGAACTTACTCAAAAAACAAGTCACCCTGGTGGAATCACAAAATTAATAGGCTGTATAAGAGAAGGAAGAAAATCATGGCAAAATTTAGGAGGTGCAGCACCCAGCAGGATAAAAGCACTCTCATCAAAATAGTATCCTTCGGGAAGTCATCCACCCCTGGTGACTATCATATTGACAACAACCCCTTAGAGCTGACCCAGAAGTCAGGGACTTAGGGACACACATAGATAGTAATCTAGCCTTTGACCATCATGTGTCTACAGTAGAGAGGAAATCCTTCTATGTTGTGCAACTTATAAACAAAGGTATGGCATCTATGTCCAAGGAAGTCATTGTTCCACTGTATTCAGCATTCATATGCCTGACATACAGTGCATTGTCAGACCCCACTCTGATGGATTTCCTGCATATCTGCAAAACAAATAGCACCAGAATTACCCATTCTAAAGACTTAAACCTTGCCTGTGATATAAATAGAACCTGCTGGAGGGACAAGTATGCATCCCAGAGATTACCCCATCTGTGGAACAGGCTCTCAATCCATATGAAGCAGAGTTCCTCCCTAACCCAGTTCAAGTGTAACCTGGACAATTGGATGGGAAACAGGAAATTCATCCCTAGTTTGGCACCTTTATCTCTAATGGACACAGGCAACCTGTAAATGGTTCATTTCCCAGGCCCTAGCTTGTAAATGTTTCATCTCCCAAGCCCCTACTTACACTTATCAAGGGTATGAGAACTTGTCAGAGATTTGGGATGCATGGCTAAGCTTATAAAGAGCCCTGTGGTCATTAGCCAAGTAAACAAATGTGAACCTATGCACCTATTTGTACTACAGGAGCAGTACTGCTGGTGTATCTACTGAGATTTTTAAAAATTTGCAGTTGTGGTGTTTGGGTCTGTTGCCAGACCACTTGTGCAAAAGCTGTTAATGCATACCCTTTTGATCAAGTAGGCTTATGAGGAAATAATTGAAAAAATGCATTACTGTATCCTTTGAGAAGTCATTTACCTCAAGGAACTACCACATTGATAATACTCGCCTACGAGTTGACCCAGTTGTTCAGGATTTGGGAACCTGTGTGGACAGTGACCTAACTTTTTACCGACATGTGTCTATTGTTGTAAGAATGTCCTGTATTTCACAGCTTATAAACAATTGGATTGTGTTTAGATCTATGGATGTCATTATTTCCCTTTACTCAACCCTTGTTAGGACAATCATTGACTATAATACCCACTTTGGCATGTATCTGTCCAGAGAAATGCAACAATTGGAATGCCCAGAGACACCTTAGTAAAAGAATAAATGCCTAAACATGTCCTACATGGGCTAACTCAAAGCCCTGTCACTATACTCTGTATCCTACAGAATGTTAAGAGCTGACCTGTGTGTGGCATATTAGGCATTCTCCAGTGATTTACTGCACATCAGCCACCCAAAATGACATCAGAAATACTTGGTCTGTGGATCTAAACCTCTTCTGCAACAGCAACAGAATGGTTTGGAGGGACAGGTATATTATGCACAGGAAATTGTTGCTGTGTGACAGACTCCCTATCCACTAACAATAAAGTTCATCCCTGTCCATTTTGACATGCAGCTTAGATCTATGGATAGGGAAACAGAAAATTAATCCCCACGACTACCCTCTTTTCTATTAATGGACAGAGGCAGCTCTGAAATGCTTTATCCCATGCATGAGTTCTCTAAGATTAGCTATGTTATGATCCCAGTTGTTCTTATTAGGAGTAAGGTACAATTATTGAACATGGAATGTGTAAGGCCAATCTATAACCAAATTGGAGTGCAAAAAGGGAATTGGCTTGGCTTAAAATGGCCCATGAGGGCAACTAGACTAGTACTTGCCTATAACTCTATAATAATGTTATGTTTGTGAATAATTATGATAGTTAATAGTTATTGGTTACAGGCTGTACAATGCCTTCGTGAGGGATGATATCACAAGAATCACAGAAAATTCAAAGGTACTGTCTTTTGATTATTACACTTTGTCAGTTCCCACCTTAGACTTCATCCCCTTTCTTGAGTAGGCCTATGCCAAACATGTCTGGGTTAAATTTATGAATACCCTTCCAATTTTTCAGGATCCATTTGAAGTAAGATAGTGCTTCATACTGCTTTATCTGCAGGGAGATTTTGTTCGAGAGATGAGGGGAATAGAGAGTAATGAATCTAATTTTCCACTTTGTTTTACTGATCTTTTGATATTTTGTTCTGGTATTTGTGGGACTTTATGATTTATGAAGGTACAAGTGATCCTGGATTATTGGGTCTTTGATTGTTTAGAAGCCAGGCATAGGCATCTTCTAAGGAGCCACTAAGACCAAGAAAAGAGGGACAGTGCCGCTAGTCTGTTTTCTGCTAGCCTCTCTGTAAGGAAGCTCTGGTATCTTTCCAGCTGTTTGATAGTCTGATGAGGTATATCCCAAAGGGGGCAGCATTGTATTCTATAACTGGTCTCATCAATACTGAATACATGGGGTATTCCTTCACTGTGGAGCAGTGCTAGGTAATATTTCCTGCCAACTGTTGTTACAAAAGGTGGTCAAAGGAGAGGTAATCAATTCAGTTTACCAGGTCTGTAACCATGTTTTAATTTTGAAGGGGGGTATTTTCAGTGCTATATGCTGGATAGATGATTTCTTTTCCATATGTGACAATGCTTCAATTTTTAGTACACTAGACAATTTGTAAATGCAAATTCCTGCTGGAGGGCTTCTGTGTCAGGGGAGATTTGACAGTGTCTCCCAGTTTGTAGTCATCCACAACACTGGCTAGCCATAGGTCTTGTTTTTTAGTCTGTATGTCAGAGAAGTAAATACTGAACAAAAGCAGTAACAGCATTGAGACCATGTGGGTTTTGTATTTTATCCAATTTACTATTAATTTTACCACACAGGGATTTATTTGTAATTCATTTAATTTAATTCTGCTGTCAATGTTAATTGTCTGTTACAATGTGTTCTATGGTCTTAGAAATTTGACTAGTCAGGCTAATGGGTCTGTAATTTTCAGTGTCTGTAGTAGGGCCATGTTTATGGAGTGGAATCACCATTGCTGCATGCTCTACTGTATAGATGGAGCCTGTACCTAGGCTCAGGTTCAATAGTATATGTGCAGGTACCACCAGGGCATGTTTATGAAACAGGCCGCTATGCTATATGATGCCATAGAGGAACTGTGCTTTGTTTGGGATAATATTTTCAGCAAATGTTCTTTAGTGATGATGATGATGGAAGGTAGTTTGAGTGTTATGGGATTTATATGATTTTGGATAGTCATCTCAGGGTGAGTAGGTTTTGCTAATTTGTGAGGAAATTTTGCCCCATACAAATATCTTTAATGGGAAGCTTATTTGATTTGTTTAGATATGTGCAAACAGGCATCACACAAGTAACCTGAGTCAGCTTCCTATTTACTAATGTGTATCCGTGGATATTCACTGTCTTATAGACAAGCGTACTATCCCTGCTGTCTGTTAAGGGCAGTGAAGTGTTATGGTGAAGACAAGCATGACTTCCTTGCAACTCTTAGAGTTACAGTAGCTCCTGTACTAAGCATTTATTTTTATATAAACTGAAACACGAGAATTTATCCTGGCATTCATAGACACTGTACTGAGGCATACAAACACTGCATGCACAGATCTTGTATGCCGTCTTTCTGAATCGTAATTTACAGTCTTGAATCAAAGTTTAAGAACTGCATCAAGCAGTTCACAGTGTGTTCCTATGTTGAATTGTTTCCTACCCTGCTGTACTGTTTTGCATTGCATAACAGTGCAAATCATACGATCAAAGAGATTTGGATGCAAAAATAGATCTGCTTTACTGTTTTCCACTGCCATTGCTTGCTCTGATTCATAAAGACTGCGTTCTAAAAAGGTAGGTCTTGATCGATAACATTTATTAGGCATGGCATAAGAACTGGGCTCATTATTACTATAATATGATAGTGGAATTTAGTATTGTGTGAACTCTCATTTGTGAGAGCTTGCCAGCATCACTTTGTGGCAATGGGACACATTTATGTGTAGAAGCAGATTTGTTTGTATCATACGGAGCTCCGTTTCTGATACTTTTTTTGTTACTGTGTAGTGGATTTTTCTTCTCTACATCACAGGTATATTGCTCCAATGCTATATGTTAAGCAGTACTAAACTAGGAGGGGGATTATTGTACTCAAAAAATAGTATGGAATGCGTTTATATGCTGATGAATTCCTATGGTCTGTTCCACTGGGACCAGTTCATACTCGGGTGGTGTTCCTTTTGGGAATCCATGTGACTGCAGGGTAAGTACATTAGCATGGGGGATTAGTGGGTAGCATACTAGGTTCGCAAAATGGGACAGCAGTTTCTACAAGGTGGCATTCAATTGTGTCATTTCTTTTATGAATCACTGTGGATTTTGTAACATCTGTACTATGTCTGGGTACCAGCTCCACTCCACTGTGCACTAAAAATATGAATAGCTCTTAGGATTTTCCGATGTAAGTTCACATTGTTACAGTTTATGATCATTTGTAAAATTATTACTTCACAGTGGAGGGCGGCCACGGTGGTGCAGCGGTTAGCGTTGTCGCCTCACAGCAAGAGGTTTTCTGGTTCAATCTTCGTCTGGGGTGCATGTTCTCCCTATGGTCACGTGGGTTTCCTCCGGGTGCTCTGGTTTCCTCCCACATCCCAAAGACATGCTGTAGGTGGATTGGACACTCTAAATTCGCCCTAGGCATGCATGTGTGTGCCTTCCATGGAAGGTTGGACACCAAGCTGGCAACTCGACACCGTAAAAACTCTGCTACCAATTATGAGCAGACAGGTGATCCACTGTGGCAACCCCTACCTGGGAAAAGCAGAAAGAAGAAGAAGAAGATTGCTTCACAGTGGAACACAATTTGACTGAGTAGGACTGCATCATATCCAGCTCCAAACATTCTGAAATTAAACTCCAGGGTCTGCTATATTGCATTGTTTAATTCAATTTTCATTGTATCAAAACCTTGACAATATTACACGCCACTAAATTTGCATGTCATGTGATTAAAGTGCATTTAATAATCAGATCATTGAAAAATATAGTTTTCTTCTTCCATTCTGAAACAACATGCATTATTTGAGTAAAGAATTAAAAGCAATGCACACAATGGACTTTCTGGGATGACAGGTAAATAGTAAACCAGTGCTTTACAGAGAACTCAAACCCAAATCAAACATTTAAGGATCCTATAGTAAAAATAAACTATCGACTTGAATTGCTGTATAGGAAAAAATGTTATAATTTGCTCACATCCAAATTTACTTTCCATCTGTTTATTCTAAGATGGAAGGGAAGGAAAACTAGAGAGAATTTTGCCTGAAACATTGACAGTATAATTTCTCCTAATAAAAAATTAAGATATTGGCATGTTGTTATTGGTTGTAAACAGTGTTATTAAACCATTATATCAAAGTGCACAAACAATGAAAAGATTTTCCCTATATAATTAGTACTCAGACTGTTTTAGCACCATGCTGGACAGCATTTCATAAGTAATCTTTGATAGTGCATTTGCTTTGTCTAGGCAGGATAAATAGAAGTAGATAAAACACCATCACTATAAATATTTATATTCTTTTCTATTTTTAGGCTAAATAAATCAAGCTTTTGTCTGAGACCTTATCATGTGAAGACATACACACAGAGCCAGAGATATAAATCACCTGCTAAATTTCACTTGTATTGCAAGGAAGACGTCATGCTTAATTTTTTTTCTAGCTCCTCAAATCACTCAAATATAGAGAAACATTTTCAGGCGTAACATAAATTAGCATTACTTTATTGTCTGCATATACCTATCAGTAGTACTTTACTCTTTATCTTATTAATAATGTAACTAATTTTGAACAAATATTTTTGAAGATAATTTTTTTATAATAAAAGTGTCAGCTAACATATTGAATAATAAACTGTGAATTATAATGTGCAGATGCAAGTAGTGCAGTGGCCACAGTAGGCCACTTTCAGGAAGAGCATGGAATCTGAACAGTGAGACTGGTACAGAGGTTTAATGGCAAACACAGCAATTCTATAGATATTATTAATAAAAAAGAGATCGCTTTGTCTTCAATTTATCTTTACAATCTGATCTGTTTGCATGGGTATCTATCTATCTATATCTATATCTATATCTATATCTATATATATAAGTGTGTGTGTGTGTGTGTGTGTGTGTCTATATATCCAGATCTAGTTATCTACATATATGCACATCTCCAGACATGTATGAGTATGCAAAGGTGTGTGTGTGTGTGTGTGTGTGTGTGTGTGTGTGTGTGTGTGTGTGTGTGTGTATATATATATATATATATATATATATATATATATATATATACGTATGCCCTGTAAGGGGAAGAATTGTATAGACCTACCATTTTGGGCATCTACTGTGTTGCACAGTATCCTCAAGTTAGGAGAACACAGATTACAAAATGCACATTCTGGCAAGGCTAGTGACCCAATGATATAAAATATGGCTCTAGGTGATTTGGTCATGTTAATTAATGTCAGCAAATGGGCATAGATATTTAACGGTGATAAGTGGATTGAGGACCTGACCCAATCCAGGGGCCTAGGCTAAGGTGGGAGGTATGCCTCGATTGGCCAGTATGTGTTCACCATAAATCTCAGTAGCCATGGGTCAGTAAGCTACTGGGGTGTCCAGCTTAGGTTACCTGGGATACCTCTTTTCAACAAAAGCCAAACATAAACCTAATCAACCTGCCAAGCATGAATTAAGAATTGATATACTTATGTTAATCATATTAATTACTGCTGCAGTAGTCTTAGATATATGGGTTATATCCTGCCAAGGATAAAACAGCCAGCCAACTTCCAAAGCTTCGGGTCACCTTCCATATGCCCATCTGTTAGGCAGCTTGAACTGAGCTGAATAAAAAAGCAAGTTTGGGTGTGAAGCCCTTCAGAGCTTTACTGCCGCCAATGAGTATGCATGTCTGAGACTTTCAAAGATCAACGGTCGGCTTGTGCTTTCCTTTCCTGGGTATCTAAGTTCCCTTTTGCATCAAAACCTTCCATTTTCTTAATTTTGTTCAATTTATTACTTTACTCTTCAGGAAAATTATTTTAAAGCTAGGAGTGTTGTGCTTTAATGGACTGTCTCGAGACTGAAATATACTTGTTTTTATTGTCAGTTTGAAAGTGGTGTAAACTAACTGAAAACATTTTTTCTGTGGAGAAATTGAGATTATTTTGTGGGGCTGGCATAGTCTTTTAAAGTGCTTTTACTGTTTTTTTTTTGTCAAAAAAGTAACTTTTGCGGACTGGTAGTGTTTACTGGGAATTGCTCCTTGTTTTTCCTGGGGGAAAAAAGCACCATTTTTGGCATGACAGTAGAACAGACTACTGGTTACACAGTTTGTCCTTCTTGCTGACACAAAAAGAAAAAAAATAAGCAAACAGCCTTTGCCACTACAGCAGGCTAGCAATTTGCATCAGTGCAGGTGGGTGACTCTGCTGTGGCCATTTGTTATATCTCAGAAAATTCATCTTTTACCCTGGATCCCTCTGGCATAACACCTATAGCCACTATGGACTGGGGTTTAGCCACATCCTCTGTGGCCGTTGGGGTCCCCTCAGTTGGAAGGGGTTGCCCTCTTGTTGTTCCTGGGAGAAGGAAGAAAGAAGATTTCCCTGTTGTGTCAAAATGCTGTGTTCATCCCTGGGGAAGCAGCTGCTACCATTAGTAACATAGTTGGCCCCACTTTTCCTATCAAAATGAACCAGAAAACCAAGCATATATCTAATCCTTCTCGAATTTCTTTAAAATGGAGTAGTTTACTAGGTTGGGTCAGGGTTTAATTCAAGTTATTGATCCTTATTGTGAAGTAGTTTCTGGTAAAAGAAAGAGGGATTCCTGTTTTCCTGAAGAGAATCAATATACTGAAGATCTCTGATGATGTAGGGACAGATGCAGTTATTTTTCCTCAGATTTCTGATTCAGAACCAGAGAGAATCAAAACTGCTCTCCTCTGTAGAGGTTTCTCTTTTTCTAAGACACTTACTAGAATGTGTCAGTATTTTCAGTAGGAAAACACTGAGGTTTCTTGGTCCCTCAGAATATGATGAGTTGTTATAGAAAGCTTTTCCAGAACCTACACCTATTCATCCTCTTCTGTCTGCTTTAGAGGATGTGTGCGCTACTGCATGCAATCTTCCTGATAGTCAACCAGCTGTCCCTGAGGGACTGAGAAATTTCAGGAAAAAAAACTGCATCTGTCCCTACATCTTCCTGTTCAGATAGGGGTCAGAATACAGAGATGATAAGTCAGCAAGCAAAGGACAGTAGTAATGCTGAAATTGAAGTCATCCTTGAGTCTTGATGAGTACCTTCATGAGGTGGACCCTGTTTTTCACAATATCTCACTAAAACAACACCAATATATAGACTGTATTTTATATAGCATATATCATGGACAGAAGTAGGTCAAAAATTAAAAAAAAGATAGCTGGGCGCAAAAGACCCAGGATAAAAAGTGTCCAGTCCTGGTAGGCTCACTGGTGCCAGGAATGGAAAAAAAATGACAGTGTAGAATCCTCAAAATTCAGAAACATTCCTACAATGGGGCCAGGCCAGGCCCAGGGAGAGGATGCCCCCTTCCCCGTTGTAGAAGGAAGTAGCAGTCCTCAAAAAAAAAAATCACAAAAACTGATAGGCCAAAGAAGAGCCATAAAGATGATAGAATTGACCATTAAGAATAAGAAAGAAATTATGTATTATTACTATTATGCAAAAAGCCCAGAAATTCCAGACACAAGATATAGAAAAAGATTAAGAGAGAGAAATTAGAGGAAAAAAATATTTCCACAGGAAAAACTGTGGGAAGCTTCAAATAAAAATGTGTGTTCATTAATAAAACAGATTTGTGAAAAACATTATATTAGACCAAGAAACTTTGATCTGTTTGGGGAAAAAAGCATCTGAGGAAGTGAAAAAAATATAAAGAGCAAAACCTAGAGATTTTTGAAAAGTATAAAAAAGAAATTTGGAGATGGGAAAGTAAGATTTGATATGGTGCAATATTTTTGCAAAACTAAAAGCTAAATTAATCAATACAAAAAAGGCAGCACAGAGATATTCAAAGATAAATGCAGGCAAAGGCATCCAGATATGGAAAATTTCACAATATAAATAATATCAGAAAGAGGGAATGTAGAAAAGAAGATTAGTAAAGTAAAAGTTAAAAAAATAAAAGTCAGAGTTATGGAATGCCTGCAAAGTGAAGGATTCCTATAAGCCTGACTAGCCTGGTCTGCAAGGCTATGGAATGCATCATCATGGAACTCATTAACATAGACATTGGGAACCTCCAAACATTGGACACTACCCAGTTTGGCTTTGTTAAGGGCAGATCATGCCTCCTAAACCTGGTGGACTTCTCTGAGACAGTTATAAAGGCTTTAGACGAGGGAAAGGAGGTCCACACAGCCTACCTAGACCTCGCAAAGGCTTTCGAAACCTTTCCCCATTCTGGTATTATAGACAAGCTCACCAGCCTGAACATAAACCCCTATGTCATGTGATGGGTTGCCAATTGGCTCACAGATAGAACTTACACGGTGAGAGTTGCATGCTCTAGGTCCGACTCTAAACCGGTTACAAGTGACATCCCCCAGGGTTCAGTTCTGGGACCCCTCCTGTTCAGTATATACTTCTCAGTGATACAGGCAGGCACAGTAGGACTATGGCTGACCAAGATCGCAGATGACTGCAAACTGGGGGCCATAACTGACTCTCCGGCTGATACAGACATCCTCCAGAAGGGTCTCACTGAGATGGATGCCTGGTGTCAAAATCATGGCCTCAGGCTAAATGCCAAAAAGTGCATAGTCATCCCCTTTGGAAAAAACAAAGTACCCGTGAACTACTACATACATGGTAGTTCCCTAAATGCAGAAAATGTAATAAGGGATCTGGGGACCCAAGTAGATAGTAATCTCTCCTTTGATAATCATATTGCCAAGGTGGTAAGAAAATCCTTCTATGTGACCCACCTAATCACAAAAGGGTTTGCATCTAGAACAAAAGTGGTTATTGTGCCCCTCTACTCATCACTCATCAGACCCATCATAGAGTACAATGCCCCATTTGGGATGTACTTTACAAGACACCTGCAACAGCTGAAAAGACCAAAGAAGTCCAAGAGGATTACTGGCCTCAAACAGATGCCCTATGCAGCCCAACTGAAGAAACTCCAGCTGTACTCGGTTGCATACCACTTATTCAGAGGTGATCTCTATCTGACATACAAGGCCATGTCCAACCCAGAATTGATGGACATGCTCCACCTAAAAAAAACAAATCCCGAAGAGCCACATGCTCTATGGATCTAAACCTCATCACAACAATAAATAGGATGTGCTGGAGGGATAGATTCCTGTCCCAGAGACTCCCCATGCTTTGGAACAGGATTCCAATCCACATTAGGCAGAGCCCCTCACTAACACTCTTCAAGAGAAACCTTAACGAGTGGATGGGAAACAGAAAATTTACCCCGGGGATCACTGCAGTGGCTCTGCTGGACAGAGGCACAGGGAACTAATGGCTCTGTTGGACTGAGGCACAGGGAACTAATCTAAGGGTGGCAAAAGCCAACACTTTCTGGCTAGGCTTATAGATGTCCTCGGGCAGATAGCCTAGTACTTACCCATGAGCCTTTGAACCTATGGTGTAGAAGGTCTAACACAGGTTACATCACAGCATACTGGAATGAGTCCACAAAGTAAGGAGAAACAGGAAGATCAGGAGACATCAGAAGAAAAAATATGGACATGGGAAAGAAAAATAGATTTAATATGGTGTATTATTTGGGCAAAGGAGAAAGCAAAACTAATCAATGTAAAAAGAGCAGCACCAAAGATATTTGAAGAGAAATACAGGCAAAAGAATCCAGACATAATAGAAAACTTTACAATACAAAAATAAGAAGACAAATGGGAAAAGAAGAAAAAAAGATTAGTAATGGAGAAGTTCAAGAAATAGAAACTGAGGTTGTGGAGTACCTGCAAAGTGAAGGATTCAGTGTAGAAAATCTAACTCAGAAAACACCACAGCAAGATAGAGGAATGGAAGGAGAAATCAGTGGAACAGGAAGTAACAGTTTCATTGCCATATGAAGATATTTTGGGGCCTTCCACATGAAACCAGTATAAATGTTCACTTGAAGCTGAACAGCAAGGGAAGGAACAGGAAACTGTGGCAACTCTGATGCAGTCAGTGTTGAGGACTGATAGGCCAGTGAGTTCCCATATGACAGAGCAATAGATGACACATGATAAAATCGAAGAGAATGTGCCACAGGAAGATTCTACAGAACTTGCTATAAAATGCCCACAGGAAATGGAGAACAAAAAAATGTGCCCTCAGTTTACAAGAAAATGAGCTATGGCTTCTTTGATTTAATAGAGCTAGGTAGACATATTAAGATCAATGAAAAAACAGACTGCAGAAGGTCAATAAAACCCAAAAAGTCAGACATTTGATAAAACAAATGAACACAGTAATTAAGACTGTCCATAGAGATCCATGCAATATAACAGAAGTAAACAGGATATATTACTGTGCAGCTAAATTAATAACTGATAAAGTTCTACCACAAGAATACAGAGTAGTGAGGGAAAGGAAGGAGAGAAACAGAATACCATAATGGAAGTATGAAATAGCGAAAAATATAAAGAAATTAAGAGAAGAAGTGCACTTTTAGAAGAGTATAGAAGAGGGTAAAGATCAACAAAAATACTCGGAAAGACAGAAGTGATAAAAGCATTGAAAAGTATTATAATGGATTGGGATTTATCGTGCACTATTGCAATTAACAAACTAAAAATATCAGCACAGGCAGAAAAACTTAGAAGATGCACAGATAAATATAAAGGAAAAGTACAAAATAATGAAATTTATTGATGACTCAAAAAAAATATGGAGAATTGAGAAACAAGGTAAAAGGAATTGAAAGACCACTAAAAAAAGAAATAGATGCATTTTGGTGAAGCATTTATAAAGATCCTGTGGAACATAACAAAGATGCTAAATGGATAGAAGAAGTAAAAGAAAGAATATGAAGTTCAAATGTACAGGATATGACATGGGATGAAGTAACAACCAGAGAGATTGAATCAAAGTTAAGAAAAGCCTCTAATTGGAATACTCCAGGCCCAGAACAGTACCTAACTTCTGGCTAAAAGTATTAACATCTTTGCATGAAGATTTTGCCATGAATAAGAACTATTTGTATGCATACCCCAAACAGATGCAACCTGTCTAGCAACAGGAAAAACAATGCTCCTACTTAAGAGTGAACCTGCAAGCTACCCTAAAAATTATAGACCAATAACTTACCTTCCAACAATGTGTAAACTGTATGCTGGAATTGATACCGACAGAGTTTATAGTCATTTAGAAGAAAACTCCATTATGGTAATAGAAAATAAAGGGCAATAAAATAAAGTCATATGGAACAAAGGATCATCTGTTGTTAAAGTCATAGTGGAGAACTGTAAAAAGGGGAACAATCTAAGTATGGCATGGATTGACTACAAAAAAGCATTTGATAGTATCCCACATTCATGGATAAAAGAGTGCTTAAAAATGTCTAAGATACACCCTACTCTGATAAATAACATCACACAAACAGTGGCAAACCACTTTGCAACTAAGCCATGGTAAAGGGCAAATTATTATTCAAGGGATAAACATCCAAAGGGGGATATTCCAGAGTGAATCTCTGTCACTGTTGCTCTTTTGCCTTGCCCTTAACCCATCAAACTATCTGCTTAACAGATTAGGTCATGGCTATAATTTGGCTCCCAGAATGCAACAAAGTGTAAAGACTTCTCATCTTCTCTTTGCTAATGATTTAAAACTGTATAGCTCATCAGATGAGGAACTGAAAGCACAACTGCAAGTACTCAAATAATTTTCAGATGATATAAGAATGTAATTTGGCCTTCATAAATGCGCAAAATCAACCTTTAAAGCATGAAAGCTGCAGCACCAAGAAAACATCAGTTTGGGACAAGAATGCGATATAAAAGAACTTGAGTAAGAGGGAGTGTATACATATTTGGAAATTCATGAAGGATCAACAATAAAGTATGAACAAATGCAAATAAAACTTAATAAGGAATATTTTATAAGACTTTAATCCTGAAAACAGCATTGACATCTAGGAACAAAATTCAAGCTATAAACCAATTTGCTCTTCCTATCCTAACTTACAGTTTTGGAGTAATTGACTGACCCCAAAAAGTGTTGGATAGATTCGACAGGAAACAAGAAGGATGCCTCATG
This sequence comes from Protopterus annectens, assembly GCF_019279795.1. Classification (NCBI taxonomy): domain Eukaryota; kingdom Metazoa; phylum Chordata; order Ceratodontiformes; family Protopteridae; genus Protopterus; species Protopterus annectens. The sequence continues at coordinate 12,826,524 of NC_056742.1, forward strand.
CTGACCAAATTATTTATAAAAATCAGTGCATACCAAGAATATATATTCCTAGTTCCAAAGGAGGAATGGGCCTCCTTGAAACTGATTACATGTATAGATCTGCAATCATGGGACTGCATACATATCTGCTGACCTCACAAGATCCAAACATAATGAAAGTTTTGAAACATGATGAGAATGGGTTGGGAGGGTAGCCTAATGGTTAAGGTGCTTGCCTTACAAACACAAGGTGCAGGGTTTGAGTCTCACAAGGGATAATTAGCTAGGCTTAAAATGGCTCACAAGGACAGTTAGCTTAGTACTAATCTATGAACCTATAAATCTAAAGATGGCTTCCCTTTTTTAGTCTAGCAGAAGCATATCGGTGTCAAGCGGGAATAGAAATCAAACCAGAAGTAGATAAAAATCAGGCAGCAAATGAATGTGCCAAAAACACCAAAGAAAGTATATAAAGTGAAGGATCAGATAAGAAAGCAAAAAATGTGGAAAATGCATAAATATATTTGCAAGTGTGACGCCTGCACCCTGGTGCAACAATCAAGGAGCCTCAATCCTCACCACTAACACCAGAGAGGGCATCTCATATGAGAGGAAAGGATAAAAAATACACACAGTAAAGTGCAATTTCCCTTAAGAGCACACAGAAATCACAGTCAGTCCGGGGCTGGTCACTCCCTTGCTCCCCAGGTCCCCATTAAGACTCCCCACTGGCACAGCTATAGGGTCCAGATCTCAGCCTAGCTTGGCAAGCTAAAATCTCCAGCATCCTCTCTGTCCAACCAGTGCTTTGTGTCCCCTGCCCAAGTAGCTGGCACACACAAACACATTTTGAGATACGTTTATACAACCACACAGACACTCTTGGGGAAGGCTGGCACAGGTTCTCCAGCTGTGCCCCTTTTACCCAGACTATACGGTAGTAATTACTGCCACCACCCAGCTAATATTTATCAGATACTCAAAGGCCCTTAAACAGGTGTCCAATTATTACTGTGCAATATTATTATCCAATTGGTAAGTGTGACTAATCAGTCAGAGCTTATTAGAGTGGCTTTGTACAAGAAACTCTACAAATATGCAATGTATCTCTACACAAACCAGCCACAGTTAAAAGGTTTTAAAATATTTAATAATAAATAATTAAAACCACAAGACAATACTTTCTACTACACAGTCAATGCTAGTCAAGAGAGTTCAGAGATCATTCAGAAATACTTAAAATAAATCAGTAGTACAGTTCTGGCATCACAGAAAAACACTTAGTCTAATTTTTATAATTCCTGGCTACTTCTAGGAGAAAACACAGTTCTAATATACTACTTACATAAAGAGAGCATAAGGCAGTACTGAGTTGGGTATCATGACAAAAATGCTCAATAATCTCTGGTTCTCACTGTTTAAATTGAAACTGCAGTTCTGCTAAAACATTACATCATCTTTTACACTTTCTTGGTGTTCCCAGGCTACACATTAACTACCTTTATATTCTTAACATCTCACTTTTGTTATCTTTCAGCTTGTCAGGAACAGAGCAATAAAAATACATTTGCATGTTTAAATCTAGCAATTTAACTCTTGGTTAAAATAATAGAAAGAATTTCTTCATCTAGACTTTTCAGCACCACATGCTTTTACTGGGTCAGTAGAGAGCACTGTTGCCACATTTTTGTAACAGCATTTCTTTACATTTAAGACAACAAGCCTGTAGTTTTCATTCATATTTGCAAATGATAGAATTATGTATAAAATTCTGTCTGGCTAGGCTGGCAGCCTTCACCCATCTCTACCAGTCTTCACATCCCCCCGAGAACTCAAGCTAGTTTTTCATGTGACCCTTGAGAAACACTGCTTGTGAGGGTTAGGTCTATCTGAGTGTACCTCACCCCATTCCCTGTCTTGAGAGCCCATCTGCATTGGCATTGCTAATCCCACTGCGGTGCTGCACTGACATATCATATATTTGCAACCTTAGGCTCCATCTTAGCAACTTGGCATTTTGCTGGCTGGCTCTTTTTAACCATGTTAGGGGGTTGTGGTCTGTCATAACAGTGAATTTCCTTCCATTCAGATAAGGCTGACGTTTCCTGCAATGCCCACACTGTGGCTAGACATTCCTTTTCTATAGCTGCATAGCATTCCTCCCTGGGTTGGAGCCTATGACTGAGATAGACCACAGGGTGCTCTTCCCCCTCTGAAGAAATTTGGCTAAGTATAGCCCCCACCCCATGGTTTGAAGCATCCACCTGACCAACAAAGTCTTTGCTGTAATCTGGACTGTCTAACAAAGGGGGTCCTCCCAAAGCTTCTTTAAGCTTCTGGAATGCTTTCTCACATGCTGGGGTCCACACTACCTTATCTGGCCTGTTCTTCCTTGTCAGGTCTGTGAGGGGAGCAGCTATGGTACTATAACTGGGGATGAACTTTCTGTAGTACCCTGCTGTCCCTAAATAATGCCCTCACCTGCTTTTTAGTAACAAGTGCAGGCCATGCCTGAATGGCTTCCACTTTGGCAGGTTCTGGCCTTATCTTACCACTCACCACTTTATGTCCTAGGTAGGAGATCTCTGCCATACCTACATATTTTCTTGGCTTAATGGTCAACCCTGCCCTCTGTAGTCTGTCCAGCACTTCCCTGACATGCTGAAAGTGCTCTGGCCAGGGATGGCTGTAGATGGTAATATCATCTAGGTAAACAAGGGCAAACCCTCCTGCTCCTGCTAGGATACAATCTACCAGCCTTTGGAAAGTCGCTGAGGCATTCTTCATCCCAAAGGGCATCTTTGTGAACTCATACCAGCCAAAAGGAGTCACAAAGGCTGACTTCTCTCTAGCACTGGGAGTCAAGGGCACCTGCCAGTAACCCTTGTTAAGATCAATGGTTGTAAGATATTTAGCCCCACCCAGCTGCTCTAGAACCTCATCTGTCCTAGGCATGGGATAAGCATCTGACTCTTTGTGACTATTTAATGTCCTGTAGTCCACACAGAACCTGGTGCTGCCATCCTTCTTTGGCACCAGCACCACTGGGGAGGCCCAGGGACTGTTGGACTCTTGAATCACCCCTTGCTCCAACATCTCCTGAAACTCCTCCCTCAGGGTCTGTCTGACTCTCTCAGGAACCCTATAAGGACCTTGAATAATAGGCCTTTGGGGTCCTGTAACCACCTGGTGCTGCACCAGGTGGGTGCACCTTGGTTTCCCAGTGAACATGTCCCCAAATTCCTGCAGCACTGCTTGGATTTCTCAAACTTGGGTAGGAGATAGCTGCTGGGACATTGCTTCCCCTTCCACTGAGGTGTCAGCCCGAGCCTCACTGAGGAGATCAGTCCCCAGATCTCCCTCAGACTCCTCCTGCAGTCCACTGCAAAGGCTCAGCACAAGGGCCTCCCTTTCATGGTAAGGTTTCATCATGTTACCATGGTACAATTTGTGCCCTTGCCATCTGCCTAGGAGTTCCACCATATATTTAACATCGCTTACCTTTCTTGCCACCTTGTAGGGTCCCTCCCAAGCTGCTTGCAGCTTGTTGTGTCTGACAGGAATGAGAACCATTACCTGCTGCCCCACAGCATACTCTCTAGCTTGAGCATTCATGTCATACCACACTTTTTTCTGTTGCTGGGCTTCTGCCAGGTTCTCCTGGGCCAAGCCCATGAGTTCCCTGAGCCTTGTCCTGAGGTTTAGGACGTATGTCACAACAGATTCCTTGTGAGACTCGCACTCACCTTCCCACTCATCTCAAACTAAATTTAGAGGTCCCCTTCACCCTATGCCCATACAGCAACTCAAAGGGTGAAAAACTTGTGGATTCCTGGGGAACTTCTCTGTAAGCAAAAAACAGATGGGGCAAATATTTGTCCCACTCCCTCTTAAACTGATCTGCAAATACCCGTAGCATAGACTTGATTGCAGAGTTTAACCTCTCAAAAAGACCATTAGTCTGGAGATGATAGGGGGTGGTCTTCATGGGCTTCACCCCACAGGACTTCCAAATACAAGCCAGCAGGTCTGACATGAAATCAGCACCTCTGTCAGCCAGTACTTCTTTTGGGAAACCTATCCTGCTGAAAATCTCAAACAAAGCATTTGCCACCTTCCCTGCCTCAATGGAGGACAAAGCCACTGCCTCAGGGTATTGTGTAGCATAATCCACTACCACTAGGATATACTTTTTCCCTGTGGAACTTGGGGTATTCAAAGGACCCACAATATCCATAGCTACCCTCTGAAATGGCTCCTCAATCACAGGCAAAGGCATCAAAGGAGCTCTCACCTTGTCTCCTGCCTTGCCTACCTTTTGGCATTGCTCACAGTTCCTGCAGTACCTGGTTACATCTCTGAAAATTCCAAGCCAATAGAAGTTCTGCATAATATGCCTCTTTGTATGTTTTATGCCCATATTACCTGCAAAGGGAATATCATGGGCTATGGCTAGAAGCACCTGATGATATGCTCTAGGCACTACCAACTGCTGTACTCTCTCACCTTCTAGCCCTCCCTCAGGGATCCACTCTCTGTATAGTAACCCTTTGTCCCAGTATACAGATCCCCCCTTTCCTTGAGAATCAGGTCACTCCATAGCTACCTGCCTCAGGCCTTGCAATGTAGGGTCTGAGATCCGAGCCTGTCTCAACTCTCTCCTTGTAACCCTTCCTAGCTCCCCTTCCACAGGAAGTGTGGCATCCTCTGACAGTGGTGCCTCACTACAGCCTGGGTACTACTACTCACCTCTACCTTTGCAGTCACTCTGTCCAAGGGGCCATCAGTACCCACCAGCAGCTGTGGCTCACCTTCAGTCTCACTGTTGCAGTGTAGCTCACTCCCTGAAGTAACCAGCTCACCAGTCCTGGCTGCAAGTATGTAGTCTGTCTGGGTCTCCCCCCCAGGCTAGCAGACCCACATGCTTGTCTTCTAGCCTGAACGCATGTAACTGCATAAGCACGTGGTACTGCCTCATCCAAATCCTTCCCTATCAGGACATCTGCAGGATGGTAGATTAGTACCCCTGTTGTCTCAATGTAACCTACTATTGGCATTTTGTCTTTCCCACTTACTGGCTCCTTTATCTTTGGTTCCCCACCTTGCCTACTTGGACACCTGTATGCCACATGGCCCCACTGGTTGCATTTAAAACATTTAACCCTAGCTCCTGGACATGTACCTGGACTAGTGGCATCCCCTGCTACTGGCAGATTCTGTTGTGACAGTCTGTGCTGCCCACCATGGGTTCCTTTAGACCCATGAGCAGTACTGGGGGTCCCCTTCCTGTGCAGGGCTGCCGTGCTTGCCAGGTATAGGTCTCCCTTCTTCTCCAATTCCTCTAAAGTAGCACATTGTCTATCAGCTAACCAGATCCTCATGTCCTCAGGCAAAGTGCTAAGGGCCTGTTCCCTCACCAAAAGGTCTGCCAGCCCATCAAAAGTGGTGACCTGACATCCACTCACCCACCTATGGACATAAGTGCTCAATTCAGCAACATATTCACACACACTTTGATCTGCCTTGCGTCTATGCTCATGAAACTTTTTCTATACGTTTCAGGTGTTAGCTTAAACAGTTCTAAAATACATTTCTTTGCAGCAGTATAATCAAAACATGCAACATCAGACATTTTAGCTAATGCAGTTACAGCTTTACCATGGAGTAAGGGGATCAGGAACCATGCCCAGAGCCCTTGATCAACTTCATACTGTTTACATACCCTCTCAAACATATGAATGAAACTATCAATATTATCCCCCTCTTTAAACTGCGGAAGAAATTTACTGACCTTTTGTGCTTCTGGGGTCCAGTTGCTCCCTTCCTCATTACCTCCATGACTCTGGCGAAGAGTCATCATCTCCTTCTCATGCTGCCTCTGTCTTTCCTTTTCCTCAGCTTCCAGACATAACAGTTTCTTGTTCTCCTCAGCCTGTAGATTCCTCAGTCTGTCAGCTGCTTCTACTTCCAAATGCCTGGCCGCCAACTCAAGTCTCTTTAGCTCCAGCTGGATTTTTAAGTCCACTGATGAAAGTTTGAGCTGTCCATTCTCTGAGGGAATTATATCTCCACTGCCAGTCTGACTGTCCTCCTGGTTGCTGTTTTCTGATGCAGCTGTAAGCAAGGCTGCAATCAGGTCTGCCTTAGTCAGGTTTCCATGCACCAGTCCCCTAGCCTGGCACATCTCCACCAGCTGGCTTCTTGTCAGCTTTCCATACTCCTCTGCTGACGTGCTGCCTGCTCACCCTGACTAACTAAGCTAACAAAAGAAATAAAACAATTGTGATCTGAACTCTGAGTATTCGCTGCGTGGCTGTTTCAAAGTGCAAAACACCTTCAAATCTCACTGTACACAAGCTACAGGATTCACTCTACACACACCACTACAAGCCAATTAGTATTTGCCAATGAATTAATATGTGATGTGGATATCCCACCGCTGCAAAACAAAAATATGAGGTGGATATCCCACCACTGCCACCAATTAATATGTGATGCTTGCACTCTGGCTCAGCAATCAAGGAGCCTCAGTCCTCAACACTAACATGAGACAGGGCTTCTCATATGAGAGGAAAGGATAACAAATACGCACAGTAAAGTGCAATTTCCCTTAAGAGCACACAGAGATCACAGTCAGTTCGGGACTGGTTGCTCCCTTGCTCCCTGGTCCCTAATAAGACTCCCCACTGGCACAGCTACAGGGTCCAGATCTCAACCTAGCTTGGCAAGCTAAAACCTCCAGCACCCTTTCTGTCCAACCAGTGCTTCATGTCTCTGCCCAAGTAGCTGACACACACACACACACACACACACACACACACACACACACACACACACACACACACACACACACACACACACACTTTGAGATAAGTTTATACAACCATTTAGACACTCCTGAGGAAGGCTGGCACAGGTTCTCCAGCTGTGCCCCTTTTACCCAGGCTATACGGTAGTAATTACTGCCACCACCCAGCTAATACTTATCAGCTACTGAAAGGCCCTTAAACGGTCATCCAGTTATTACTGTGCAATATTATTATCCAATTGGTAAGTGTGACTAATCATTCAAGGCTTATTAGATTGGCTTTGTACAATAAACTCTATAAATATGCAATGTACTCTAGAGCTTAACGTATCTCTACACAAACCAGCCACAGTTAAAAGGTTTTAAAACATTTAATAATAAATAATTAAAACCACAAGACAATACTTTCTACTACACAGTTAGTGCTAGTCAAGAGAGTTCAGAGATCACACAAAAATACTTAAAATAAATCAGTAGTACAGTTCTGACATCACAGAAAAACACTTAATCTAATATTTATAATTTCTGGTTACTTCTAGGAGAAAACACAGTTCTAACATACTACTTGCATAAAGAGAGCATAAGGCAGTGCTGAATTGGATATCAAGGAAAAATGCTCAATAATCTCTGGTTCTCACTGTTTAAATTGAAACTGCAGTTCTGCTAAAACATTACATCATCTTTTACACTTTCTTGGTGTTCCCAGCCTACACATTAACTACATTTACATTCTTAACATCTCCCTTTTGTTATCTTGCAGCTGGTCAGGAACAGAGCAATAAAATTACATTTGCATGTTTAAATCTAGCAATTTAACTCTTGGTTAAAACAATAGAAAGAATTTCTTTATCTAGACTTTTCGGCATCACTGTCTATTTCAAATGATCACCACATGCTTTTACTGGGTCAGTAGATAGCACTGTTGCCACATTTTTGTAACAGCATTTCGTTACATTTAAGACAACAAGCCTGTAGTTTACATTCATATTTACAAATGATAGAATTATGTATAAAATTCTATTCACCCATCTCTACCAGTCTTCACAGCAAGTATAGAAAACTCCTGGAAGAAACTTGTGTTGATCAGGATGGAATGCAGGAATGATTAAGGAGAGGTGAATTCAAACCAAAAGGTTAATATTGGCAGCCCGAGATAGTGGGCTACATACACATTAGTTTACAAAGTCCATTGAACATGTGGGAGAAACAGGCAAATGTAAGTTTTGTAAAACAGAATTGGAAACAATCGCACACCTCATTGCTGGTTGTGATATACTAATCGCAGAAAGACTGTATACTGAAAGGCATATAATGCGGCAAGACTGCTGCACTGTGGATTGTGCAAACATTATAATATTGAAGTAACTGAAAAACGCTGGAAACATAACCCAGAAAGCAGCATAGAAAATGATGAAGTCTACATCACATGGGGTCACCCATTACCAGCAGTTCAAAAGATAGAAGCGAGAAAACCAGATATAGTGGTCCATGAAAAGAAGACAAAAGTAGCACTGATCATTGAAATCGCTACACCTAGTGACTATAGTGTCTTGTGTACAGACAGTGACACAAAGTTATAAAATATCAGGATTTGCAGGCAGATGTGAGAGCAGTGTGGAAGAAGTATATCTAGACAGTGCCAAAAGTAGTAGGAGCAACAGGTCTTTATAAAAAAGAATCTAAAATCGTATTTAGATATGTTACCAATACATGTTACTCTGTATGAATTTCAGGAGTCATTACTGGGCACATTGTGGGTGCTGCAAAGAGTACATCTGGCTGACATTAAAGATTGAAACAATACTAATTTAATGAACTTTAATTATACTTTGACTTAGGAATGGGGTCCATTCCCCAGTCATGGTATTAGAAACCCAAAAGATTTGGAGAAATTAATAAAGGCAGATAGGATATGTAAAGTTCCTCAGTCTTTTATTTTTTTATACACTACTCCCAAATCTGACCCAGCAGCTATAGATTTGGTTGATCATGCTGCTGCTAATCACTTTCTTTGATGATTTTCAGAATTTTAATTGTCAGGCTTGTATTTTAAAGCCTGTTCTGACAAAATGTGGAAGTATGAGGAATGTTTTATCTTCTTTCTCTTAGTGAGGAGAAATTTGTATTAAATAACTTAGTTTCTTCTTTTGCACAAGTCACTACTCATTATATACAGTGTGTGTCTGACCCTGTCAATACATTTATGGCCACTGGTATTGGTTTGAGGAGGTTTGTTTGGCTGCATTCTCAGAATCCCCCAGGTGATGTTGAAAATGAGATTTTAAATTCTCCCTTAGATAGAAAGTTAGTGTTTGGCCCCACTAGTGCAGTGGTGATCAAAAACTGTGAGGAAAGTGCCAAGCTGATCCTGGGAATCTCTAAGATTTGTTAGCCATCCTTTTCCAATTTGTCCAAGGGATTTTTTAACTCTTTATCCTATTTTGGCAAAAAAAAACATAATAAAAAGTCTAGGCAAAATTCAGATAAACAGATGTTTAAAAAGAAATGACAAGGGGGATCCAAAAAGAAATCTCAAACCTAACAAAGCCAAGGACAGTCTAACAAGTCTGAATGACTCTATTGTGGTCTCTTCACATCCTGTCTCTTTGGTTCGAACCCCTATTTTTTTTTCTATGGTAACAGATTGTTTCAGACAAATGGGTTCTAAAAATCATTCACCAAGGTTAAAGATGGCAGTGGTGGGAAATTCCTCCTTTCCAGGGGGACATTCCTCATCCTCTTGATCAGAATGTCTTGTTTCCACCTATCCTTCATTATATGCTGTCTCAAGGAGTGATAGAACCAGTTCCACCTTCCCAGATGGAGAAGATTTTTTATTAAAGAATGTTCCCACTGCCAAAGAAATACATTGCTTGGAGACCAGTTCTTTACCTTTCTTTCCTAAACCTGTTTGTAATAGTGCTCACATTTAAAATGATGTCACTTCACAACCTGTTTAGCTCTTCTTCCTCTTTCAAGTTTCCTGATAACACTAGACATATAAGATGCTAATCATCACATCCTTATTCATCCAGACTTCAGATGTTTCTGTGTGTCTGGATCATATTAACAGTTCTCTGCTTTACCCTTCGGACTATCCACTGTAAGTGTTTAGCTACAGTTATAGCTCATTACAGGCTACAGGGTATCCACATTTTCCATATTTGGATGACTTGCTTATCTTTGCAGAGTCTTTTTCAAAGTGTCAGAAATCTCACTTTTGGCTGAGAGATCTTTTACACAAGCTGGCATACTAAAAGAACATTCAAAGGTCTTTCTTGACTCCTTCCCACAGAATTGTGTACTGCAATGTCAACTTAACAATTCAGTTGAAAGAACGTTTCTTCCACAAGCAAAGACATATCTTTAGTTAGATCTATTTTTAATGTTTTCCATTGAGACTGCAGTCACTGTAAGGGAATACCTCAGGAACTTCAGTCTCATGGCATCATTGAATCTTATGATACTTATGACAGGACTCCACATGGAAAGGATACAGTAGTATTTGAAATCTCTTTGGTCCCAGCATCAATACCCTTTATCTTTTGAAATCGCAGTGCTGGTATTTGTCAGAAGAGAAATCTTTTGGTAAAGACAGCATATATCTTTAAATCCAGGTCTCTCCTTCTCCCTCCCTGCTCCAAATCAGTGAGTCAACATAGATGCTTCTGATTTTGCTTGGAGAGCAGTTTCAGGAGGGATAAAAGTGCAGGGGGTGTGGGGCACCAAGGTCAGATGCAAGCACATAAGTATCAATGAGATGCTTGCCCTGATAAAGGCACTCAGCTCTCTGAACTATCTTTTCTCTTAGTGACCTCTTCAAGTGGTTTTAGAGACAACACCACAATCATATGGTACATCAGCAAGCAAGGAAGGAACAAGGTTGTATCCACTTTGCAGCCTATCCATGTTAGATTGGTATATAACTTCACAGCACAATCCCACCTTACAGGCATTCTACATTCTGTCAAAGCTAAATTGTGTGGCAAACAAGATAAGTAGGATCAGAGCAGACCATGATGAATGGAAATTTGATTGGACGTCTTACAAGATTTGATCCATCTGTGGGGACTTCCTCAAGTAGACCTATCTGCCTCCTCTATCAACAATCATCAAGCAAGATTCTGCTTCAAGACCATGCAAGAAAGTTTGAAGACAGAAGCCTTCTCCTTTCTTTAGACAGGAATGTTCCTGTATGCTTATTCATTAATATCCAGGGTAATTCTGAAGATTCAGAAGGAATCCCCCAACATCATTGTGGTGAGTCCCTTCTGGCCTAGGCAACTGTGGTTCATCCTTCTTTTGGAAATGGCTCAGGGAAATTACCACAAGCTTCCTCACAGTATGGATCTATGCACATAAGAACAGGGGTGTATGATACACCCCAACAACTGTCATCTTCAGTTGACTGCTTGGATAGCAGGGTCTTCATTCCTTTTAAGCCCGTTTACTGAGGATATGCAGCAGGTACTTATAGAAGCACAAAAGCCTGCTACTAGAAAATCATATATTAGCAAATTGAAAATGTTTTCTATTTAGTGCCAACAACATAACTAGCACCCATTCAGGGCTAGTTCTTTGGTTTTGTAGTATTTGTATGACTTATTATCCTATGGCCTTTCTTATTCCTTTGCTTAGATTCATTTAATGATCATTTCAGCATGTCTTCCCATGTCTTCTTTCAATGCAATGTCATATCAAAATGTTTTTGAAAGGGGTTTTGTATAAGAGGCTTCCAAGAAAACTGGTGGTCTCCTCCTTGGGATTTTAATTTTGTGTTGCAGAAGCTAACACTTGGCTGCATGCAAACCAACTTATCTGGCTGACTTGAGGTTCTTAATATGGAAACCGTTTACTAATTGCTCTGACCTCTTCAAGAAGAGTATCAGAGTTGCAAGGTCTAATAGTGAGTCAACTCTTTCTTATTTTTCACAGAGTCAGAGTTTCTTTGAGAACTAATCCTTCTTTTATACCTTAAGCAGCACTCATCCATCTGCTCATTTTTTTTCATGAATCTAAAAATGAGGGAGAGAGTATTCTCCATACCTTGGATGTCCACAGGGGTCTACTTAGGTTCATAGGTTCATAGATAGGTACTAGGCTATCAGCCCAAGGGCCTGCGTAAGCCTAGCCAGCAAGGTACTATATCTTACGCCACACAAGAAAGTTATTTTCCTGTGCCACTGTCCAGCAGAGACACAGAAGTGATCCCGCAGTGTATTTCATATTTCCCATCCACTCATCAAGATTTTTCTTGAAGAGTGCTAATGAAGAACTTTGCTTGACATAGATGGGTAGCTTGTTCCAGAGTATAGGAAGTCTCTGGGACAGGAATCTATCCCTCCAGCATGTCCTGTTTATTGTGGTGACAAGGTTTAGGTCTCTAGAGTGTGTAGCTTGGAGGGATTGGGATTTCTTTAGGTGTAGCATGTCCAACAGCTCTGGGTTTGACATAGCTTTATATGTTAGGCAGAGATCACCTCAGAGTAGGCGATATGCTATGAAGTAAAGCTGGAGTTTTTGAGGCAGTCAGTGTAGGGCATTTGTTTGAGGCCAGTAATCCTCTTTGTGAGGTACTTCTGTGGCCTTTCCAGCTGTTGCAGATGTCTTGTGAGGTACATTCCAAAAGGGGAATTGTACTCTATAATGGGTCTAATGAGTGACAAGTAGAGGGGAACAATGACCTCTTTTTTCCTGGATGAGAACCCTTTTATGATGAGGTGTGCCATGTAGAAGGACTTCCTGACTACTGTGGTAATGTGACTATCAAAGGAGAGACTACTGTCCACCTGAATCCCAAGGTCTCTTATCACACATTCAGTGTTAAGTAGATTGCTGCCTATGTGGTAGTTCATGGGTACAGAGGTTTTACCAAAGGGGATGGCACTGCACTTTTTGGCATTGAGCTTGAGGTCATGGCTCTGACACCAGGCATCTGTCTCAGTGAGGCCCTTCTGTAGGATGTCCACATCATTTGGGGACTTGACTATGGCTCCTAGTTTGCAGTCATCTGTGAACTTCATCAGCTAGGGGCCTTCTGTGTTAGCCTGTACTTCAGAGAAGTAGATACCAAACAGGAGAGGTCCCAGGATGGAACCCTGTGGCACTCCACTTGTCACTGCCTTGAGGTCAGATTTGGAGTCTGCAACTTTTACAGTGTGGGTTCTGTCAGTGAGCCAGTTGGCAACCCATCTTGTGACGTAGGGATTTATACCTAGTTTAGTGAGTTTAGCTATAATTCCAGAATGGGGGATGGTGTCGAAAGCCTTGGCGAGGTCAAGATAGGCTGTGTGAACCACTTTACCCTCATCCATGGCTTTGGTGACTGCCTCAAAGAAGTTGATCAGGTTCAGGAGGCATGATCTGCCTTTCACAAACCCAAACTGGGTGGGATCCAGAGTTTGGAGGTTACAAATGTCTTTGTTTATGAGTTCCATGATGATACATTCCATGGCCTTGCAGACCAGGCCCATCAGGCTAATAGGTCAATAGTTCCTGGGATCAGTGGTGGCTCCCCCTTTGTGGAGTGGGATAACTGTTGCTGTGCACCATTCAGTGGGCACAAAGCCTGATGTGAGGCTATTATTGAACATGGTGCTTAAGTGGGGAGCCAGTTCGTTCTGAAGTTTGTGTAAAACGTAGCCTGGGATGTTGTCCAGTCCCATGGATGATGTGTTTTTGGCATTAGAGAGTGCAGCTTTTACCTGCGTAGTTGTGCTTACAGGGACTCTGCATTCTTCCTGTATAGATATGGGCCCTTTAGGGGGTGAGAGGGGGGTAAAGTTAGCACTGAACTGATCTGCCAGTATGTTGGTAATATCAGTTGGTTCTGTAATTTTTGTGCCTTTGTGTTGTAACTCAGAGCAGATCTGGGTGTTGCCATCTAGATTCTTGACATAGCTATAGAATGCTTTGTGGTTGTCCTTGGATTTAGTAGCGATTTTGTTTTCGTAGCTAGCTTTGAAGGATCTTATAAGGGATCTCAGCTTCTTACTGAGGCTGACCAGGGAGCTCCTCCACTCATGGGATTTTACTCTCTTTTGCAACAGTTTCTTCCTTCTGTTGTACAGTTTGTTTATGGCAGGGGACCACCAGATTGGCTTCCTTTTTTTGGAGGATAGCATCATGGTTCTGTTTGGAATAGCACTATCTATGCACTCGTGTAAGTGCTTATAGAGTGCATTTGTGTAGGATTTAGCAGTTGTAACTGTATTGTCCATCTGCATGGGTGTCATGAAGTTCACCACTTCTGTCTTAAGAAGCATGAAGTTGGCTTTGGAGAAATTTTTTACTGTGGTTTCCTTAATGGGGGGGGGGGGTGTGGATATCAAGGGTGATAAGCTTATGGTCATATCGGACCAACGAGGAGTTGACTTCAGGTGTGGAACACCGGTCACTCATGTTGGTAATGACTAGGTCTAGGATATTGTCGCCCCTGATGGGGGTGTGGATAAGTTGATCTAGGGCATTGGAGTTCAGAGACTGACAAACCAAAAGACTGAATCCCAAAATATTGAAAACATTTTTAATGCAGGGGGCAAGCCTGCCTGCATCCCTCATGTGGGAAGGTGTGCCCCTCATACCCTCTGCTAATTATATATACCAACTCGAAGATTGCACAACAGTGGAGAAGGGACAAATTCCATCCTTCGGCATTTATGAGTTTCAGTATTTTGTGACTCAATCTTTAGGTTTTTCAGTCTTCCAAAGCAGACCCGTCCACAGACAACTCCGATCCTATCTTGGCACAATTAAACCTTTCAGATCTTTGGATCAGTTGTTCATTTCTTGTGAAGATAAGAAGGGTCAGCCTATTCATAACAGACTATTTTAGAATGGTTATCTCAAGTTATTATCTTTTGTTATTCTTGCCACAACTCTGCAAGGACCCTGACTTCATCTATGGCTTTTTGAAAGGTTTGGATTCTAGAATTGGTCTAAAAGCAGAAACTTGGTCCTGTATATATAATTGTATTAAGCACTACAAGCTTGATTTGTTCTCTAAGTCTAGATCAGGCTTTATTGGGACATTCTCCAGAGGCTCCTTGACCCTTCCTATTCTACCTGCCAAATGTAGTAAGCTAGGGTAATTGACCCATATAGCTAAAACTACTGCAGCAGTGGCCAATATGATGAACATAGTATAGTTGTGTAAGTAAACTTACCATAAGAGTGGACATTTGCATGATCATTGCTACAGTAGCCACTCCCTCCTCCTTGTTTGTTTTTTTTTTTTTTGGTGTGTATATGCCAGGGTGTGAATTCCTATTTGTTGTTCATAGCATAGTCCTTTCAGGACTAAGACTCCCTCTTTCTTTTGGCATGAAGGCTTTGAAGGTCTTGGAGCCCAAACCTGCCTTTTTAGTCATCTCAAGTCAACTGACTGATGGTTTGGGCATGTGGAAGATGCCCTGAAGCTTTGGAAGTTGGCTTGTTGTTATAGTGAAGGCTACTGCAGCAGTGATTATTTCAATGTCTTCTGATCAGATGTTGTCCTTTTCATTCATTCCTTAACTGATGAGTTTAGATCTGAGACTATGATTTTTATTCAGCTGTTTCTACCAGATCCTCATATCCAAAACTCTCGAGCTCCTCCCTTTACCTATAATGCCCCACCAACCTTTTATACCCCAGATATTGTTTGCCACCATTCAGCTTCAGACAAGAATCCTGTCGCTCTCAAACTTTGGGAGTTGTTTTTCAAAATAATCATGAGTCTACTTTAAAAACCTTATCCCATACCTTGTTTTCACTTCTCCTACCTCCCTTGCTTTCTTGTTATTTTTCTCTAGCTACCTTTTCCTTTTAGCAGCTAGTGTTTTCTTGGTACTTCTCTGAGTACCATTGTTGGTACACTATTCATTAAACTCTTTCTTACTAGGAATTGTCTTTCCTGCTTTCTTCCTTGAAAATAAATAAATGAAATAGGTTTTAGTTAGTTTCTTTCTGATAATTCTTTTTTTTGTGAACTTGGCTTGTCAGCCATACTGATCTAAGCTTAACAGTTTAAAAAAATACATCACCTGTGTGCATAAAATCCCTAACTCGGATGCCCACAGGGAATGCATATATTGTTTGGAACCCACTTATTTAGATGATGATTGCTAAATTTTCTCTGGGCTAAATTCTAGAGCCTTCAATGACTGGAGAAGCTGTTGAAGGGGCTTCTCCCTTCTGTTTCTTCTGCTTGCATTGCTGGGGCTCAAAGCCCTTTTAAGAAATTGGACAAGGTAATCCAGACTTAGCTCCCAAAGATAAAGACTCTCGCAAGCAGTCACCAGATTGCAGATCTTCTTCTGGTCCTTCATCGGAGCTGCCAACTAAATTGTCTAAAAATCAGATCCAACCATCCCAGATCTGACTGCTTCTAAATCTAAATTACCCCGGATCCAAACACCTCCACTCCTACTGGATCCAGTCACTTCTCAGCTCCCTTCACCTTTCTTGGAGGGATCTCCCCACAGACATTCAAGACCTTCATCCTCCATATCTTCTATATGGTCTTCCAGAAGTTTATCTGAGGCTGATGTGGATAGGATGATGAGAACATTTCTCAGAGTTCAAATCCAACCCACTGTTTTGGAGCCCTCAGATCTGAGACCAGTGGGTGTGTCCTCATCAGATCCAAAGACAGTCTGTTCTTTGACTCCAGTAACACTCCTGAGTCACCTGGCCCCCTACTATTTTGTAGCCAGAGGGCTCTTGGAGCCAAAGCATCAGCACTTGATTTAGAGGGCTGGGACTGACTCTGAAGCTGCTTGAGCTGTCTCTGTCCTACAGGGCTTCAGCATTGGTCAGCTTGGGTCCAATTCCATCCTCGGATCAAGTAGAGTGCTAGTGGGGTTGCAGGAGCTGACGGTTCTGGCCTTATCTCCTCCTTTGCCATCACCTTCTGTTTCCCCGGTGGTCTGCCTTCAAGGTTGTGGATAGGGCCTTCTCTTTATCTAGAGAAAGGACATTCCTGCCCTCCTTGGTTCAGACAACTGTATGTTCTTCAGTTCTTTACTCTCAGCCTCGTTCATCCATTCCACTGGGACAGCCAGCCCGATCAAGTCTCCACTTGGTCCCTCAGGACTTCCTCATCTCTTATGATACTTTCCCAGACCATCCCACTGAGGAGGTCTCTCAGAAGAGGATGTGTTAAAGGAGACACCTAGATTCCTCTCAGGAATCACTCAATGAGGACACTGATTTTGATTAAGGGGAGGGGTCCTCCAGATCTCCACCAGAAGATATCTCATTTGGAGATATTTTAGAACTTTTAAAGCAGAAGGGTGGCTAGTCTTCCAATACCCCTTCCCAGGAGGAATTGGTGCTCCAGGAGGCTTTGGGTCTGGATCAGCCACATCTTGGGTGACTCCCTCAGCTGAGGAACTCATAGATCTTGTTTCTTGATGGGCATCAAAGGAATCAGATACTGTGGAGCAGATCTCTAAACTTCCTGACAAAATTTTAGCTCCTCCCAAGGACACAGCACACAGCACACTGGAGCAAGGGGATCCCAGTTGATGCCATGGTTGTGGTGGCAGTCACCAAAAAAGAGATTGCAGAACAGAGCTCTTCTGTCCATTTCCCTAACAGGGAATCCAGGACCGTGGACAAACTTGGTAAACGCATGTATTCTTCAGCAACTTTTGCCCTCTGGTCACTGAATTACCTGCCAGATTTTAACAGATTACAAAGAGATTTGACCAAAGAACTTTCCAAATCTCTTTCAGGGTCCATGTCTGCTAAGGGCCGAAATAGAGTCTCCTCGAAACTGGCTGCCATCCAGTCAATTTCTAAAGAGTCCATAAGGTTGATCTCCCATGCAGCGGAAGGTACCTCATGGACTGTGGGTTCAGGCATAACCATTTGGGTACATACCTGGATGCGATTATGTAATTTTGTGGATCCCTTTAAGTCTTCATTAATTAATGGCCCAAGGTAAAGGACACACTGTAGAGATGTGAGCAAGAGGGAAAAACACTGTCTGCTGTGGGCATATATTTTTCTACTCTTCAAAGAACTTTCTCTAGGAATCAATGGGGAGGAAGTAAAATGTGGTTTTGCATATCCCAAGGTTCTTTTCAAGATTAGTGTGGAGAATGTTTTCCCGGGGCAGAAGGGGGGAATTCAAATAGAAAGCACCACCCCTGTGGCAGAGGTGGCATGCAGAACCAAGACTTCCAGGATTCCTTCTTGGACAAACCCTACTAGTGCTCCTGAATGGCGGCCTAACTGTTACTCTCTGGAGGCAGTCAAGGGACATTTGCCTCTGTACCAAAGAACCTTGCTATCAATCACAAAAGACTCCTGGGTGCAGATAATTGGGTCCCTATTAGATGACCAAAGATGCATTATATCGAATGAGTCTTGGTCAAACTTAAAACAACAAAAATGCAAAATAGCGAAGCGGCTTTTAAGCGAATTCTTTACCAGGGAAAGAATTTGCTTGGTCGCTTCCATTACTTTGCCATTTTAGGCACTGTAGTGCGATCTCGGAGTTGGTATATTTAAGTAAGGGGGTGTGGTGTGGGGGGTGAAGCCCCTCACTTTATGTAATATTTCAAGTTTTTTTTTTTTTTTTTTTTTTTTTGGAACAGCGATTTTCTTTCCTAGGGAAAAAAAAATCGCTGTTCTGAGCTTTCGAGACTGTAAGCATTCACTTACATGGGTTCGATTATTCATCATTCACTTTTTTAAGCATTCAGTGATATAATATAGACCCCAGATAATTATATCCGGAGGTTATATCATACAATTTTCCCAAATTCCACCTACAAGAATGAAAGAATCCCCAATGCTCCCTTCAATTAGAGGGAAGCAGCAGCATTAGAAATAAAAAAGCTGCTAGAAAAAAGTCATCCAGAAGGTACTCCAGACCAGACAAGATCTGGGACCCATACAAGATTTTTCCTAGTGTCAAAAAAGACAAGGGACTTGAGACCAGTACTGGATCTCAGCAAGCAAAATCAGTTCATGCCATATTCAAGATTCTGGATGGTCATGGTTCAGTCCATTTTACTTTTGTGACAGGATAATTGGATGTGCTCGATAGATCTTCAAAATGCATAATTTCACAACAAACTGAACAGGTGCTCCAGAAGATGTCTGAGCTTCTGGCTGGGAGCTAGTCATTAACAGTTCAGAGTACTGCCTTTTGGTCTCACCACAGCCCCCTAGGGTGTTATATCAAATGCCTGGCAGTGGTAGCAGCTCACTTGAGCCTGGTGGGATTCCAAGTGTTTCCATACCTAAGCAACTTGCTCCTAACTGCCCCAATCAGGCATCTACTCCTGCCGGCAAGTGACTACTTGCTCCAGTTGTGCCTCCATCTAAGCATCACCGTCAATTACAATAAATCACAACTCACACCAATGCAGAGTCTGGAATTCATAGATGCTCATCTGGACGGACACACACAGTCAATCAGATAACCTCTGTTCCTCCTGCTCAAATCTAGAGACTCAGATCTCATGTCAGGAAATTAATGGGAAATTCTTCTCTTTCAGCATGACTAATTTTAAAAGCCTTGGGATCCATGGCAGCTGATATCACCATTGTTCCTCTGGCCAGGTTTTACATTCAAATACATCAGTGGACTCTGTCAACTCAGTGGTCCAATTTTCAGCTTCCTTTAACTACTCCAGTCAAGATCATAAATGCATGGAAAAGATATTTTCTTTGGTGGATTCATTTGAATGAACTTTCTGAAGGCTGTCCTTTTGTTCTTTCACTGCCCAAGGCCACAGTGACAATGGACACCTCCCAACTTGGTGGGGGGGGTATTACTTGGGAAAGACAATCCAAGGTACATGGTCACCTGAAGAGGCCATGATGCATATCAGTATCCTGGAAATGAGAGCAATTGCAGGCCCTTCAAGATACTCTTCCATCCGGGGCAATTGTTATTCAGATGGACAACATGTCAGTGGTCTGGTACATCAACAAACAGGGAGGAACCAGGTCTTATATGCTTTGTTGACAATCAATGAGACTGTGGCAATAAGTGGAGTGATCACTTCTGGTCGCTTTCCAACATGATTATAGACAAACTAAGCAGGTCCATTCTGCTTCCTCACAAGTGGTCTCTCAATGTGAAAATAGCGGAAAGAATTTTCCATTAATAGAGCCAGCCATGCTTGACCTATTTGCGTCTCCTCTCAACAACAAATGCAGCAAGTTCTTTGCCATGATCCCTCCAATAGGGGAGTCACCAAGAGATGCTCTAGTCCATGATTGGCCCTCTGGTCTCCTTTATGCTTACCCACCATTACCTCTCATCCCCCTATTTCTACAGAAAGGATTCCAGTTGAAGAGCACAGTTATCCTCATTGTTCCCTTTTGTCAGATTTGGTTCCCCTTCCTCTGGCCTCACCTTCTACATCTGCCCTGGATTCTGGATCCAGCTCCAGACCTCCTGTCTCACCTATCAGGAATGACTCATCCAGACATAAAAGGCCTCAAACTGACCGCATGGTTTCTCCATTTCCATTGTTTGCTAGACAGCCCAGGCTCTCCTCCCTGGTTTGTCATATTTTACTATCTTCTCAAAAAGCTTCTACTGGAATTATTTACAAATGTAAATGGAAGAGATTTGTATTCTGGGCTCTTAGCAGGGATCTGAACCCCCTTTATGTCCCTTTATTGGCTCTACTTGAATCTTTAGCCTCAATTTTCAATGAAGGGTCTAGCTTTTTCTACTTTTTAGGCCCAGTTGGCTGCCATTTTAAACTTTTCCCTAGGAGAAAATAACTCTACCTTAGCTTCTTTTAAATTATGTAAAACCTTTCACAAAGGTCCTTTGACGTAGACCTATGATCCTACTCCTCCTTGAGATTTAACTATTGTGCATCAGTCACTGACCCAAACCCTTTGACCCTTCAGCTAGATCAGCTCTACAATTTATGTCTTGGAAAACATTTTTCTGGTCACTATCACATCAGCTAGACAAATATCTGAACTCAAACTCTCAATACCTGGTTTTCCACAAAGACAGTGTGTTCTTGTGGACCAACTCATCTTTTTTTGCCTATGGTAGTTTCTGAATCCAACATTAACAAGGTCATTAACCTCCCAGTTTTCTTTCCAAACTTATACTCAAATAAGGGAGAGCACATGCTCCATCTTTTGGATGTGCATAGACAGCTTCACTTTTACCTCCATAGAACTAAGGATTTCAGGAAAACTGATCAGTTATTTCCTTCTCTCCTAACAAACTTGGCAAGCCAATTTCCAGAGTTACACTGGCCAAATGGTTAAATGATTGTAGCTCCTTTGTCTATAGTAAAAGAGGATTATCCTTGCCTAAGCCTCCTACAGCTCATTCTATGAGGTCTGTGGCATTCTTTTCAGCATTTTGATCAAGGGCTTCCATAGATGGCATTTGTGCTACTTCAGCTTGGACTAATGCCCACACTTTTATTGCTAATTTCAGCTTGGATTTGATTTCCAGGAATAAGGCTGCCTTTGAATCAGCAGCACTCTGGAATATCCTTCCATGAAGGCCACCCAAGATTTGAGTAGCTGGGGACTCTGTCCCATCAGTTGAAGAATGAATGAAAAGGACAACATCGGACAAAAACGTTATGTACTCACCATAATATTCCATCTGTGTTGTCCATTTTCATTCTTCCTCAAATTTCTGCACACCTGTCCCCATCCCTTTGCTTCTGGAAAGACCTAAGACTTCTCTTGGGAACCTTTGTTCTTGTTTGAGCGCCAGCTCTTTTTTCTTTTTCTGTCTGTGTTGACTTCTTTATGATATGTTCCCTTTATATCTAAGGGCAGCAAACTCAATTCAGGTATGTTAGATTGGTGGGGCATTGTAGGCAAAGGGAGGAGCTTGAGAGTTTTGAATCAAAGGATCTAGTAGAAGTGGCTAACTCAGGTATCAGTCTTGGATCCAAATACATCAATTCAGGAAGAATGAAAATGGACAATACAGATGGAACATTTTGGTGAGTACATAACTTTTTATGGTAAGTTTACTTACAGAACTGTATTTCATTTCTCTAAGCAATATTCCTACTGTTTACTGTAGATGCAGCACTATAGTATTAGTATATTTTTATACAAATTATAACACTGAGAAGCTACTTCAAAGTTTGTGCATAATTGCCATACAAAACTGATATTATTCATCTTTACTTTTTCACCTGAGGCTAGTCTTGTTTGTGTTTTGTAACTTTGTCTCTCATGCAGCCACAAACACTTTTCTGTTAAATCATTGTAGCAATGTACAAATAGGCAGTTTTAAAATTGCATGCACTCTGAAATGGAATAACTTAAAAGCCAGACTTCCAAGTTTATGACCTACTTGCCCTTCAAGAATCTTGGTTTCCATCGTCTTGACATTTCCCCCCTATACTTATCAATATTATGTTTGAAGGAAGTAATGACAGTTGACTTCTGATTGCAAGGGGGAATTCATTTAATAATTTTGATGTGTTGTACACCTATTATTTTTTTTTTATATTTAGTTTTATTAGATTCCTGATCTGGTGTTACCTACCCCACTGGTGTGTTAAGTAACATGCTTTCGAACAGGAACTAGATTAAGCACTGTTGCACATTACGCAGAGCTCACATCATAATAAACGGAATAAAATGTCATCTACAGAAGCCTTTTTGCATACTTCAAGTTTTCCAACCCCATGATTTTTCTAGTAAGAAATAGCTGCATCTTTTTAATTCCATTCAGGTTGCTTGTTAGAAAGCTGTAAGTTATAGTGGTGCATTAAGTGATATAATTATCTCATTGGAGTAATTAGACATGCCCTTTAGATCTAATTGAAATATAGAATATATTAGGTAAAGGAACTCCACCAGACTGGGTATACCAAAATCCACAAAATTTTATTAGTACAAATCCATAAACAATAAAATAAGTGCTTTTGTTTTTGCATTAGCACTTCTTCAGATGGATCACTAATTAAATATCCACTCTTTTATAACCCAATCAATTCAAAGACTTATACCATGTGATTGATGAGCCCCTTAATGCAAGCAAAAAAATTAAAAAGAACTCTGGAAATGCAAAAAGACACATGCAACTTCAATGCATGTTATTTGTGCACTTAAGTAACATCATTTATAAATGAACTTATATTTACAAATAATCAATGTGCAAAATGCAAATCCTTTCACAATTAATGTTAAATTTCTAATGGTTAAAACCAATAGGCACTGGAAGCAGTAGGTTCACATAACAAAAAACGGTTTGCTGCACAAACCCACAAACAGATTGCACAGATAAGTGCCTTTGTCACAAATACTTACAGACTTCATCAGATAAAAACAGAAAATGAAGCTACTATTTGAAAACTTTAACAAATCATGTGACTGAGCCTGCCAAAAAATTTAAAAGAAACATTAACCATTTTATACAAAATTACTTAAAACACAATTGAAACCTTAAAAAAATCATCTTCATAAACATTAAATAAATACAAACAACTAAAAACATTAAAACACATCATCTAAAATATGCTTTAAATCTTAACAAACAGGCGATGGAAATTGTACCATTAATGCCAGTTGCCAGGCAAGCTTTTTTTCTCCACTAATAAATCCCAGGGACCCTCCCCACCACCACTTTCAATATGCTGTTCAACTATAACAAATTTAAAAACATGATTGGAATAAATATTAATATGTTTAGCCAGAGCATTTTTTTTCGTTATGTTTTTCATATCATTCAAATGTTCATAAACTCTCTTTTTTAAAAAAACTTTCTGTTTTTCCTACACAGAAGCATGGACAGCTCTGGCATAATACAATATAAATTTCCCCTTTTGTTAGGCACCTGGGATATAAACCCTTCTCCCATTAATAATAAAGTTTTAACTAACAACAATATGTTTTCAAATTTTACAATCATGACATTTAAACATGCCCTTTGTTGTACAGAGGCAGGCATTTTAACACTTTGCTCTAAAAAAGATTTTAATGAGGCATCTTTTCATTCTCCCAACTTTTTGTTACCCCGGCATATTCATTCAATATAGCCCAGTTCTTATTAAGTATAACTCTTATAGCACTACTGTCATTAGAAAAAGAAGTAATAAAACTGGTGGCATGTATTGACTACACAGGCATAACCATGTCTATACTGGAATCACAGACCACATTACCACCCTGGTTACCCTCAGTAAGAATGGGAGAAAAATGTAAGGTTCTTGTTTTCTGTATCACATCTTGTAAAATATTATCAACAAAGCCTCCCACCCTCACCCCGTGTAACCTCTTCTCAAGAACATATCCTTGATGTTGGTACATTCTGCCAAAAATTCTTCAAACAAGGTAACCATTCTTGCTGCGCATACAAATTGCACCTTAACAACTGCTTTCTTTTGGTTAAGAGGATGCACGCTAGAGTAATGAAGAAAATTGTTTGAATAAGTAGCCTTTCTATAAATGCCAGAGGTATACATTATATTTTTCATAGTCTTTAACAAACAAAACATCTAGATAATGAATACAGTCTTGCCCCATTTTGTATGTAAATTTCAAAAAATCTGTTGTGTTAATCAAATATTGAATAAAGTCTGCTATCACAAACTGTTTTTTCTTCCAGACTAAGCATCAAGGTACCCTGTATATAAATGCCAGTAATCCTTATATTTACTATTAAGTACAAAGACTTTTTCCCTTTTTTAATTAAACATTTTAAGTTCATCTGTGATAGTTAATGTTTCTTGTTATTAGAGAGTGTACAGCATTTTCAGTCCAGGTTATTGCAATTTGGTTTCTCTATCTATTTCCAGGGTGTACCACATGTCCTAAGATGTTATTAACCTATTTAACTACTAGAAGTGTTTGTGCTACTTTATAAACTACTGCAATGTATGTCATCTTCCTGCATATGTAATGTATTTTAACTTAATTTCTGTTACAAAGAGATTTTTTCCTAGAACTTCCCCATAAATACTTTTATTGAACAAGGCATATCAAGTTAACAAATCCACAGAAATTAATACGTGAAAACATAAGTGATTTTGTCATTACTGTCTTTGAGAACGTGGCCACGTGCATATTTTGGCTGGTTTTAATACTTTACATCTACTGATTCCATCTAGTTTCAAAATACCAGAATAATTCCCTGAACCATTCACAATTTCATAGCTTAAATAAATATTGCAGTTTTTTTAAAAGGACATGCCACCCAAACTCAAATATTGAGGAACCATATCCTTGCTTGGCAGTAATGTGCAGCTACTGGCTTGTAGTTTTTACACTGTTGTGTCAATCAGCGTCGACTGATTGCATGCCATTCTTCTGTACATCAAGTTCAAATGTTTTTTAACACCTGAGTAGCTCCTAACTGGTTCAAGAAAATGCTTCTGCAGCAATTTGTTTACTGATCTCTGTACTTTATTTGTAGTGTGCAGCTGTAGGCCATTGGTTATTTGGAAATGTATATAACAATATCCAAAGCAACTCTGGCAACCACAAGATATACACAGCTAAATAAATGGAAGCAATATTAATTTAATGTAAATTCATTGGGACAAGTGGGTCATATGAAATAATGGAGAAATCTGCAATTTATTGTGTAAGCTACAACCCAGATTAGGTCTGACAGAAATAGTATAGATAGTTAGAATAGGAGTGACATGAGTGAAAGAAATGTAGAATGATTTCAAGGTTCCTTTTACTATGTGATAGCTTTCTAGATGTCATTCAAGATGTCATTGAAATAAAGCAGTTTCTAAAAAGATATCAGTATAAAAATTGCCTTGTAAATAAATACAGCAAAATAAGCTCAGTAACTGCATTTGAGACTGTACGTCTGTAGAGACTTAATTCTTAATCCACTTTGAGTAATTGTGGAATGGACTAAAATAATAATATGCCTAGCAGTTTCATTTGTGTAGACATTAGATGTTGCTAAATGCTCTCATATTATGAATACAAATGTCACCAAATTAAATGGGATTTTCCAGGATATCTGGAAGCAGACAGACAAGTAAATTGCAGTTCTACACAGAACAGGAGGGTAGACACTTGTATTAGTTTTTAATTATATATTTTCTTGATGATTTACTTTTTTATTCCTTTGCAGTACAACAGTGAAATATACAGAGCTCATCTTCTCTAATGTTCCTTTATAGTATCAAACTGTACAGCTTTTAAGCATTTACTCTTGTAGAAGATAATATCTGGTGCTGAGCATACTATAGCATAGCCCTGAGTCTGTGACTATGGAAGAAAGGCACACAGACAAATGTAACCTGTGTGTGTGTGTGTGTGTGTGTGTGTGTGTGTGTGTGTGTGTGTGTGTGTGTGTGTGTGTGTGTGTGTGTGTGTATGTGCGTGTGTGCGTGTGTGCGTGTGTGTGTGTGTGTACGTGTGTGTGTGTGTGCGTGTGTGTGTGTGTGTGTGTGTGTGTGTGTGTGTGTGTGTGTGTGTGTGTGTGTGTGTGTGTGTGTGTGTGTGTGTGTGTGTGTGTGTGTGTGTGTGTGTGTGTGTGTGTGTGTTGTGTGTGTGTGTCCAAACTGAGTGGCTAAAAATTGCTTTATTACCATTGTAACTCTGATAAGATTGAATGCTTCTCTTCTGTAGGATCAATGGACTCAATCTCCTTAGAAATCCTCTAACTATGGTGCTGTATAGTTTTGTATGCATTGTTAGTCCACTGTAAACTTATATCTACTCTTGCTGAATTGTGGAAAAGGTACTATTCTTACTGTGGAGCTCATCTGCATATACATAGTGCTATGTAATAGCTAAATCTAATGTTGTTTTCATCCGATTCAACCTTTGGGTTGTTGGATCTGAATGTATCCAACCTCAGCACCTTTTTTGAAGCTTTGGATCCAAGGCTCTGACTCCTCCCCTACCCATAATTCTCTCCACTCCACCTTATTTCCCCAGATCTCGTGTGCCACCTGAAGCATACAGATGTGTATCAGATGGCTCCAGATTGCATTAAGGGTTTTTTTTTATCTTTTTAATTTTTTTCTAGTACTCCTCTCCTATCCCATTTACTCTATTTTTTCATAGTCTGGTACTACTTAAATTTAGAATAATCTGTTAGTGTTAAATGCTACAAGATTTTTGGCTTCTTTTTCTATAGTTGATATTCTCTAAGTGCACTACATTTTCTTACAGTTATTTCTTTAAGATAATATATGTGTGTATGGTTTTACTTTATATCATTGATTTCCCATAACATCGACTTGCATAACAGCGATCCGACAACATAGAAGGTTCAAAAGAGCGAACTCCCAGAATGGAGAATTTTGCCTCCGGGAAACTAACCAGTTGGCCACCACTGGCAATACAAAAAAAAAAAAAAAACTAAATTGATTAAACCTACCAAAGTGGAGGGCTTCACCCCTCCCCCGCTTAAATATTCCAACTCCGAGATCACACTACAGTGGAGAAAAGGGCAAAGGTCATCATTGATGGCCAAGAGGTTAGTTTCCCAGAAGCAAAAATCGCCATAATGGGAGTTCACTCTTTTGAATCTTTGATATTGTCGTCTCTCTGTTAAGTGAGTTGACGTTATAAAAGGGAGCCCTGTGTGTATATATATATATATATATATATATATATATATATATATATATATATGTATATGTATGTATAGACAGAGAGAGAGAGAGAGTATACTGTTTTTTAGATAGAATTCAGAACTTTTCTTTAACTGTTTATAGGTGTTGTTTTATTATTCTGCATAGGTTGTACCCAGGCTCTGCAGCTCTGAAGTACCCCTCCAGTGGCTTTAAAAACCAAATTCCAAAGCGACCTGGTTCCTTCATATGCAAAATGGGAGACCTTGAACACCTAAGTTGCTATTCTAATTTTTCTAAGCTCTGCAGCTCTGAAGTACCCCACCAGTGGCTTTAACAGCTAAATACCAAGTGACCTGGTTCCTCCATATGCAATACGGGAGAAACTCCTATGTTGCTATTTTAATGTATGTTTAGTTTATCTGCTAAAAATGTTGTGCACTCATAGATTTTGGGATCATACTACCAGGGAAACTCGGTTACCAATATCTTTCCAAGTTATCCTGTCCCTACTCCTTGTGATTCTATTATTTCCCTTAGACAATGTTTCAGTAGACAAATGTATTAACAATTGGTAATAACACTAACAGACTAATCTTCCAGTACCAATTGACAAAGCTAGATTATTTAACTTCTCTCCCCACTTTTTTTCCACTGAAGTTTGTACATCCTAGAGCAAACCTTCGCTTCCTTTTATGGTTTATAAATGTGCTGTTCTCCCTCCATCTGCTACTTTAATAAATTACTAAACCCTTTTTCTCCTACCTTGCAGTCCCAAAGCTGGAGATAGTTTTTTGATTTGTCTTTTTACTTTTTGCTTCCTCATGTCTAGCTGAGGGTGGGCGCAACCCACTATGTTTGCCGTCCGCTTCACTCCTGGCTTACTCTACTTCTCTACCCTACCCCCATTCCCACCCAGCCCCATTTTCCTCAGATTTATACTTGGATAACCACACCCTCTGCTTAATTGGAAACTCACATCCAAAACCAATACATCCCTCCCACCAATCACCCCAAATCAGCCAACATGCTGTGCATCACTGTCCTAACCACATTCTTTCTAAACCACTCCAACCTAGCTTACACTCACACTATCCCACTCTTCCCAACCATTCCACTGTTTTCTATCCTTAGTACCTCTAAACCCACACTGATAGCTTCACATTCATCACACATCACTCTTTCCATTCTAACCCCTTCAATATTAATATGCTACTACTCACTGTATTTCTCATCACCCTACTTACAACTTATAATAATAAAGATGAAGAATTCTTGCTCAAAGAATATAGTATCCATAGAGCTGACAGAATACACAAATGCGGTGGCAGCTTAGCAATCATATATAAGAGCGACCTTAACCTGCAGCAACTATACACTATCCCACCCCTAGCTAATGACTATGAAATCTTAATCTCATGTCTTCAACTAAGCATAAATTCTATCATCATCATCATAGCAGCATACCCCGGAAACAAAAGTCTTACAATAGAAAACCTGCTTAGCTGAGGCTCTACTACACGCAATTAGGAAATAATAATCTTAGGCGACTTTAATCTTGACTGGATCACATGCACCTCCATAAATCCACCAAATTATATCAATCTCTTTGGTTTCTCCCAACTTATCTCCACACCTAGAAGAATTGACAAACACAATAATAAGCATTCCATACTAGACTGGTCTCGCCAATTGCCTAAACGTATGTTCACAGTTTGGCTGCCTCCCAGACTCCCTTAGTGATCACACCCCACCTACCTAATTAAGCACAAAGCACACTCAATCAATACCACCCTCTATAAGTATATGCATACCAGGAAACACTTCTCCATAGACACCTTTAATACCCTCTTCAAACATCAGAATTGGTCTCCTTTAAGACAACTTCCCCTTAATGAGGCAGTCGACTATTTCAACAACTCTTTTTTAAGCATCCTGAACTTGCTAGCCTCTATTAGAAAAATGCAGTTCAAATCCACACCATCTCACTGGTTAGCTAATGACACCATAAACATAATGAAACAAAGGGACATAGTATGACTAACTATCAATCATCTAAAACCCAAGCTTCCCTTCACAACTTCCGCCAACTACAAAACTTAGCGAAAAAACAAATTTGATTAGATAAAAAATGCTACTGCACCCTGATCCAACAAAAATATAAAAGCAACCCTCAGAAATTCTGGCACTCCATTAAAGAACTCTTAAATCCTGGAAAAAGCATTACACCCTCACAAACCATCCTTAATTCTAACATAAGGATAGCAGGCCAATTCAACTCACATTTTATAAACTTCATTCAGGCCTTAGTAAACAACAATAACTATACCCCTCTAATCATTCCCACAACTCCTATCCATCAGTCTGCTACCTTCTCATTTCAGCCTGTTCAAACTACATATATTAAAAACTCCTTTTTCAACTAAAACCCTCCAGACTTGCAGTAGATCAACTACCAAGCAAATTTCTTAAACTAGCAGCTGACTGTATCTCATACCCAATCTCCTTACTTATTAATCGCTCCATTACTGAACAATATGTACCGGTACTCTAGAAACTCTCCCACATCATTCCTCTGCATAAGGGAGGCCCATTCCCAGAATTATCCAACTATAGACCCATTGCCATACTTTCCCCCATAAGCAAAATACTTGAAAAATGCAAACATTCTCAAGTACTAGCCTATCTACTACAAAATGACTTTCTTTCCAAATCCCAGTATAGTTTGAAACCAAGACAAAACGCCACAACAGCCCTATTAAGTTTCATAGACACCTTCAACCACCATAGAAATAGTAACAACCTCGTCTCCTCCATTTTCTTGGATATATCAAAAGCGTTTGACACTGTATCCCATCAAAAACTAACACAGCTATCTATCCAGCCACCAACAAAACTGTTATATTGAAAGATGAAATCTCAGCCCTACTACCTTACTGTAGGAGTCCCACAACAAGGCTCTCTGCTTGGGCTTCTACTCTTCTCCATCTTTACAAACAATCTTAATTCTGCATCCACACAAGCTGCTATTATACAGTATGCAGATGATTCCACTGTCATCTGCACAACCCCCTCCCTCCCTGAACTCCTGTCTAAAACCCAGAGTGCTTTCTCAGGCATAGAGCAGTTCCCCAAAGAAAGAAAACTCATCCTAAACCGTAACAAGACAAAGCTAATAATATTCACCAATAATAAATCCACATAACCCACTATCCCACTTCACATACTCTCCTCCAACTGCAGTATAATTGAACCAATAGATAGCACAAAGTTTCATGGTGTCACAATAGACTGATCACTAAAATATGACAAGCACATGGCCCTTAGCATAAAAGAGGTTCATATTAAGCTCAGCTGCCTATACAGGTCAAGAACATACTTCACCCTTTCCACTAGACATGCCATACCCAGAACACACCTTCTGTCCACACTATTGTATGCCACCCCTATCTTCACTAATCTTAGAAAATCTGAACTGTCCAAACTAGTGGTTTGCTACCATAAAATAGTTTGTTTTGCTTCCAGCCTCCAAAATAGAACACATCACTGTGCAACCCTTAAGCAGCTGCACTGGCTTGAGCTACCAAACCTACTATTTCTTAACCAACTCACAATTACTGACAACATATGAAATCAGCCCAAAGCCTGTGCAGCTCTAATGAACCTAGTTCAACCTTGTAACAGTGCCCATACCCTCCGCTCATCCAATAAACTTCTTATAAAAGTTAATAAATCCAACACCTCTTTTGGAGACTCCTTATTTGCAAATCAAATCGCAAAAATATGGAACTGTATTCCCCAAGATATATTAAATACCCCTACTACCTCCAAATTCAAACTCCTTCTTAAAGAACATCCAATAAATGAATCTGTTCCTGTATCACCTCGGGATAACTTTCTCTCCCCTCATTCTTTGACTTTTGTTTCCTTTACTCAAACTTAATACTAAATCTTATCTTCCCCTTAACACTTTGCATCTGAGACTTTCTCTCTTGAAAGCATGTAGCTTTTTTTGTTCTCTAATGCTAGGAGTTACTATACAATCTGTATACATTGTGTCTGCATCATCTATATACCTATCTTACTTTGCTTGCTGTTTGCATTAATATTAGATGACTTGTTATACGATTCTACTCTGTTTGGTAAATACTATTTAACTGTATATTGTAATTACTGTTTGACTTGTTAATTCTGTTACTACATTATTTTGTTTTTGGAGCTTTTCTCCCTGGGCCTCCACTGAAAATGGGCTAATGGGTCAGTCAGACTATCCCAGTAAACAAATATATAAAAAAAGCATAAATAAATAATTAAAAAAAAAAATCCCATAGACCATTCTATAAGGTTACTGTTATGGCTAATAAGGTGCAAGGGTTTAAAAAGTGCACACCTTGAGGGCACAAGATTACCCAAGAGGACCCACACTCCCAATGCATGTATTGCTTGGCGCTGCCCATCTTGATATTGAATGAGAGGCCTGTGCCTCTTTCAGTTCCACAGCAATACAAACCATGAAGGAAAAGCAAGACATGTTCAGATCTAAAGAAAAGGACAAAGACAAGAAAAAGCCAAAGTGAAAAGATGAGGAAAAAAAGAGTGACAAGCCAAGAAAAAGGTTTCTGGATCTGGCTAATTCTCTGGGTCTGAATCCTAAAGTTTTTCAGAAGTCAGATCCGGTGGTTACTCCGGCCAGCCTTCCCTTCCACAGCGCTATTTTTCACTAGATCCAATGAATCCAAGACTGCACTCTCCAATACTCCAAGAAAGGAGGTATTCCAGGCCATCTTCAGTAATGTTATCAATGACTGCCTGGTCATCTAGGAGTCTTACAGAAATAGATGTGGATAGAATGTTGCAGACCTTTTTGAGAACACAGATTCAACTTGGGGTTCTCCCAGTGCTTTCCACCTCGAATGCACCAAGAACTGGCCTGACAACCCCTCCTTTGTTATCTCCTGTGCCATCCCATCCTTCAGGTCTGGTCACCATGGGTCCAAGCTCCTCTGGTGTGCTTTTGCTGGAGCTGACAGTCCAGACAACTTTGCCAGTGGATTCCTTGATCCCTTTGACTCTGATGCATTTGGATTGGAATGAGCCTTGAAGCTGAAGTGTCAACACCGAGACTCAGGTAGGTGAGTCAATTCAGAAGTTTTCAGAGCCATCTCTTCCTTTTGGGACCTCAGCTCCCAACAGTTTGTGATCAAGGTTGGTCATGTTGCCAGGTCTCATTGTGTTAATGGAGTCTCCTCCATCATTGGGCGGAAGTTCAGCTCCTTCAGCACTGACAGTGGCTTCAGCTTTTGAGGCATGTGAAAGGGTGTTGGCTGGATCAAAAGAAAAAGCATACTCATTTTGTTTTGGATTCATCCCCACCTGAGCTGAATGCTGCTTCTCCTTCCACTCAGTCTAATCTACAGGGACAGTCCATATCAAGAAACAGAGGTCACTCACTATGTGAGTTCCTAGTTTAATTCAGACATGTTTGATCTTTCCCTGGGACAGGTTCATAGAAAACAGATGTGCAAGCAGAAAACTTGGATGCATTGTTGGAGTCAGTCATGGGAGATACAAACTTGGAGGAAGGTGAAGGTTTCTCCAGATCCCCATTAGAAGACATCACCTTTGGTGATATTCTTGAATTGTGGAAACAACAGGGGGTTGGATTACTAACAACTCTTCACCTAATGAATCGGTATTCCTCAAAGCATTTGATGCTAGCTCTTTTGTGTCCCCTTGTAGATCTTGTAGCTCAACAGGCTTGGAAGGATCCTGACATTTTATTATTTTTATTATTTATTTTATTATTTAACATTTGTTGACCGGGAGAGTCCGACTAGGTTCCACAGAGCCTGTTTTCAGCGGAGGCCCGGGGAGAAATGCTCCAGATGCATGTCTTTGGAATGTGGGAGGAAACTGGAGTACTCGGAGGAAACCCATGCAAACACAGGGAGAACATGCAAACTCCACACAGAAGGCACCCCAGCCAAGAATCGAACCGGAGAACCTCTTGCTGTGAGGCGACAACGTTAACTGCTGCATCACTGCGCCACCCATGGTAGAACTAATTTCAAAAAAGCCAGAAAGGATTTTAGTTGCTCACAAAGACAGGAAGCATAAGAGAAAAGGCCCACTTACAGATGCCATGGTCATAATGGCAGCCACAAAAAAAAGGAACTTTCTGAAGAAAGTTCTTCTGTCGATTCTTCTAATAGGGAAGATAGGGCTTTAGACAGGTTCAGGAAATGGACATGTGCTTCAGTGATGTTTTCCTTCAGAACACTGAACATCTTAGACCATATGACTAATTTCTAATTGGATTTCACCAAAGAGCTCACCAAGCCTTTCTCAGGTAGCTTAACAACAGATGTTCAGAAAAATGGAGGACTCTCAAATGTCTACCCTTCAGTGTATGTCAAATGTGACCATGTGTCTGATTTCTAATGCAGCTAATGGCACTGCTAGTGCAGCAGGCTCCGGCATTACAATGCATCAGTATGCCTGGATGCAACTTTTCAATTTTTCAGAAGGCTTTAAGATATCCTTTGTTAATTCCACCTATGATGCTTCTATGCTTTTTGGACCTAAATTTAAAGATACACTAACCAGAAGTGAATAGAATGGTAAAACTCTCTCTGCCAAGGGAGTCTGTTTTTCTACCCACCAACAGAAGGACCTTTTCTAGAAATCAAAGAGGTGGCAAGAAAATGTGGTTCAGGAAGTAAAAGGGTTACAATCATGAAACTCCTGCAGACAGACCCCCCTGGGGTAGAGGAATAGGTAATTCCAATAGACATCACCCAAGAGGCATAGGCAGACCACATAACCAGGGCTTCTGTGACGCCTTCACTGAGAAGCCTTATCGGTGCTCCTAAAAGTTTGCCCAGGTGCTGCACTCTGGAGGCAGTTAGGAGTTGCTTACCCTACACACAAAATCCTGACAAAATATCACAACATATTCATGGATGTTAAAGACAGTAACCAGAGGCTACTCCATTCCCTTTTCTTACCCACCAAATAAAAAGAAAGAGTTCCTGATGTGTCACCATGCCAGTGGGATATGCAGAAGCATAGGTTATAAAATTACTGGAAAATAGTCATCCAAGCAGTTTCCTGAGACCAGTTAGAATTCAGAGTCTATTCCAGGTTCCTTTTAGTGCCCAAGAAGATAGGGGACCTCAGACCAAAATTGCACCCAAGTCATCTTAATCAGTTTGTAAAACAGATGGAATTCTGGATGGTCATGCTTCAGTCAGTACTGCCTCTTCTGAGGAAGAACAATTGGATCTGCTCTATGGATCTCCAGGATACCTATTATCACATAAAGATAAAGTCACAATCATGGAGTATTCTCTTTCAATTCAATCACTATCAATCAAGAACACTGCCCTTTGGTCTCACCACAGCCTCCAGGGTGTTTACAAAGATGATGACAGTAGTAGCAGCACATCTCCGTCTGCTAGGGATCCAAGTTTTCCCTTACTTAGATGATTGGCTCCTCACTTCTATGTTCAGGAACCTACTGCAACTACAACATTGGGATCTTTTGCTCCATATGCTACAGAATCTGTATATAACAGTGGATCACACCAAGATACAATTAATTCCAACACAACAGACAGAATTCATCAGATGTCACTTGAACACTTCTCTAAAAATAGCTCCATTACCACATTACAGGGTGCTTTCCTTACATCTAGTTGCCACTCAGCTCATTCAACATCATTCTCCTCAAGCAAGGCTAGTATTTCATCTATTCAGTCTAATAACCTCGACAATCACTCTTGTACCCCTAGTCAGATTAAACATGACAGTTTTTCAGTGGACCCTTTTAGTTCAATAGTTTCAGAAAGTTCACTGTCTCCACTCCAGGATCTATATCGTACAAATATGCAAGAATCACTTCAGCTGGAGGATTACATTCCATCAGTAAAAGAAGGCCAACTCTTTTCCAGGCACAGTCATTAGCAACAGTAACCATGGATGTTTTTCTTCTAAGGTGGTGGGGCATTTCAAGGTTCTTGGTCACATCTAGAGGCCACAATTCACATCAGTGTCTTTGAGATGTGCATGGTCCTCCTAACATTGCAGGCTTTTCTGGACATCCTCCCCAAGGGTGTGATTTCTGTCCAGACAGACAACTTGGTGGCAGTCTGGTATATCAACAAATGGGGGAACATGCTCTTACCCTCTTTGCTGATAGGCCAGGAAAGTGTGACAATTGGTGATAGCCTCACATCATTTTCTGTTCACAATGGAAATGCCTGGGATGTCCAGTGTTTTAGCAGACAAAATGAGCAGGTTGATTCTTATACCTCACCAGTGGTCCCTCAGTGGCAACTCAGATCTTTAGCTGTTGGGGCCAACCTTGCTACAACCTTTTTGCATCCTAACTGAACAACAAATACCACAGTTACTTTGCCTTGATCCCTCCACAGAGGCAGTCCCCAAGGGATGCTGTAGTCTATATATGGCCCCAGGACTCCTCTACACCTTTCCTCCAATACCCCTGATAACTAAATTTAGTCAGAAAGCCAGAAACAGGACCAGAGTGATTCATACTGCTCCCTTTTGACCCCAGCAGATTTGGTTCTTCTTTCTGTGGTGTCATCTAGTACATCCTCCCTGGATGTTGGATCACTATTCAGATCTTCTAAGTCCAAAAGTCTATAAAACTGACCATTTGGTTCCTCCAGTTCTAACTATAGTGAGAGATGCCAGGCTTTCTGCTTCAGTGGTCTGGGTCTATATCATATTGTCGACAGCTCACAATGTCGACTCTAAATTGTTCGACACCAAAATGTCGAACTACAAAAATAGCGAATGGCCAAATACCCAATGGCCATTCTCTGACACCTGCTCTTTCCCTGAGTGCAGTGCAGTCTCAGAGTTAGAATATTTAGTTAGGAGGGGTGTGGGGGGCACAGCCCCCCACATTAGGGGGTGTGGTGGGATGAAGCCATTGGTGTTTGACCAACCGATTTCTTTCTGTTGGAAAGAAATCGGTTATATGGCCGTTCGTTATTTTTGTAGTTCAACATTTTGGTGTTGAACAATTCAGAGTCGACATTGTGAGCTGTCAACAATATAATACAGACCCAGTGGTCCACATTATCTCATCTTCCCAAAAACAGTCTACCAAAAAGATTTACCAGAGCAAGTGTAGAAGATTTTCCATTTGGGGCTTATCAAAAGGTTTGGACCCTTTTTCTCAGTTCTGTTTGAGTTTTTGTCAGAACTTTTTCACAACAGATCTAATTTTTCTATGATCAAGGTACAAATGGCTAAGGTGACATCTAAAGCAAATCTGAATCAATTTATTGACTTACCAGTGTTTTTCACAAGATACTCAAACAAAGGAGAATATATAAGTAGCAGGGGGTGTGGGGGGCACAGGGTGTGCTTGCCCCCCTGCAAAATGGTATGACATTTTCACCCTCGTAGTGGATGTTTTTTTAGGATGGTGTGTGGCCCAGTGTTGATTCTTTCTTTCAAAGGAATCAACATTCTAAGGTGTGATTCTTTTTCGTTGTTCTGGGTCCGAAATGTGAATGGTCGAGGTAAGTCACCTCCACATTTTGATAGTAAACTATTATCCAATCCATTATTTACTCACAATTGATCATACATGAGTAAGACCATGTTAACAAATGGTGCAAGAACCATGATTTCAAATTAAATGTGAAAAAAATGTAGTATAGTCAGTTTTGGTAAACAAAACATTTTCGCATAATATATAGGTGGTGTATCCCTCCAATCAGGCACTGTCATAAACGATCTAGGCACTCTTATTTATAATTCCTTATCAGTTGACCACTATGACTGTGCAGTAGTTTGGAAAGTCTTCTATATGGTCATTTAATTTTTTAAGGCATCTCTACTAGATTCAAAGAAGTCTTAATTCCCCTTTACTCTTATCTTGACAGACCAAATAATGCACCTTGTGCCATGTATTTATCAAACCATATCACTCAACCTGAGACCTCAGAAACTCGTAACTGAAAAAAATATCAGTAGACTGAAAAATCTTGGTTATTAGGGCAGACTGGCAGCCTTCTATTTATATTCAATTTCTTGTAGACTACTCCATGGAAACTTTTGTATTGCCTTTCGAGCCATGACATCCTCTCCCTTCACAGAGCAAATGGTACCTCAAATAACCCAACTAAAGTAACTAAACCTTCATCAGCAGAAAATAAGACACGCTAGCATGATAGACCCATATCCAAATGTATCCCTTACCTCTGAGATAAAATGCACAACATGTCAAGCAGAGTAGCACCTTTGCCAATTATAAGATAAACCTAGATAATTGGACTAGCAGCCTCAAATATTCCCTGATTCATGTCATCTTTCCCTCTTTGAGGCTGGAGGGAACCTTTGAACAGGGAATTTTGGCAAGGCTTGTAGT
Source organism: Protopterus annectens (assembly GCF_019279795.1). Classification (NCBI taxonomy): domain Eukaryota; kingdom Metazoa; phylum Chordata; order Ceratodontiformes; family Protopteridae; genus Protopterus; species Protopterus annectens. The sequence goes on from NC_056742.1 coordinate 12,864,220, forward strand.
GATTGGCATACTGATTGCCTAGCACTTAACCTTTGGACATCTTAGAGAAATTCACTTCCAAATTAAAAGTAAGTCTTCCCATGCCGGATGTTCACATTTTCTCCAGAGGGATGATGTCTTTGTTGTCAGTCACTCAAGTCCAGAGACCATTTTACTTGGACATCTGGCACTATGGTGTCACATTTTTGTTCCTTTCATTTCTGTCGCATATGTATCAGAATGTCTGTAACATTTCATAAGCAGTGAGCCAACTGGTCTGTATTGAGTAAAGTGCTGTTACAGTCAATTTTCCTTTTCCTCTTCTATGTCAAATATTTGATTTGTTTTAAAGAACACAATAATGAGGTTTTGATATTTTGATTAATACACTGTTGTGAAAATGTGCAATTCTAAGATAGTAAAAATTATGTATTTACAGCCTTTAACAAATGCAATGCATTTCTTATTAGCTTGTACCAGTTTGATGTAAAAATGATACAAGCAGGCTGAGAGTTAACTCTCATTTATGCATGTGTTATCAGTATAGCCTGTCTTTAATTTAACATTTGAATAGATATCTCTAATGAAGCATGAGTGGACGGTAATAATGTCCACTAGGCTACAAAGGAAAACTGTAACAATTATTTTACTTGATATCTAACAAAACTTCAGTTTCTCTGCTGCAGTACTGCATTGTTTATGATTCACAATGTGATTCTGCATTAACGCAATCTGTGCACAGCAGCTATCTCCATGGTAATGTATCATAAGTAAGCTGTCACATGTAAACTTAGTAGTTCAAAAAGTCACCTGTGTTAAATTTAATACAGCTATATAAAATCTATTAACATGGCTTCTAGAAGATTAGTTATCATGCAATGTATGTCACAGATTTCAGTATTATATATATTTTATTATGTTGCTTTTATTCAAAAGAAATCCATCAATTGTTTTTTGCAGTTTTCTTTCTCATAGTATAAAAAGGTAGATAGGTCACAGGCACCTTTGAAATGATCCAAGAAAGAATTATACAGTTGTTTCAGTATGTTTTTCCTTGTCATCTTTCCTGTCATGAATTTACTGCAAAAAGGTGGCACAATGAATGCATGGTGTACTGAGAAGCACACAGAAGGGTACTTCTAGACATAGCTGGAGGAATGCTACTGCTAGCACTGGAATCAAGTAGCAATGTGTCTGTTAAGGGGTTTTACTGGAGAAATAATTGAGTGCTTTGGGGTGTTAGGAGGTCCAGTACTGTAGAAGGGCCTCTCCACCCCTCAAAGCTTTGTTATATCCTCTGTAATGCCCTCCCTGAAGGTCATTACTGCACTTAGAAAATGGGCTATCGGGTAAATCAGTTTATATTTGTTTTATTAGTATATGCATATTTTTATTCTAGATGTAAAATAGCTCCCCACATAACATTTCATAGTTGCAAAAGGATATGTAGTTGTTGGACATGGTTTACATCCAAAATATACTTGCATACATTATGTAGTATTTAATGTATGCACACATAACCCAGTGACGAGTGGCACTCCTCGCTGAACTTGAGGCCTGCTATCCCTGGCCAACCGGAGATCCATGGCACTGCTGTTTCATTACATTTAGGTGAGATTCTGACTTAAAGGTGTCCAGTCATAATTCTACAGATGGTAGCTTCATACCATTGGCTCCTCAGCCAAGCAAATACACCAAATGTCTAAACCTGCGGTTCCTCTCATACTGATTAGGATTACTATCACAAAAACACATCATCAGTAGGGTAAAACTAACTTCTCAACAGTCTAAACCCAGCTCACTTTCCCTATTAGTGGGTGAACAATCCAACGCTTGATGAATTCTGCTTCACAATGATAGGAAGAGGAATTTAGCAAGTGTCAACAGAAATAGCAGCTCAGTTCACATGTGAGAACTGGGTATGCACAGCGCACCTCGGGGCTTAAACGGAAAGGCAATGGGAAGGAAAAACAGCAGTAGGAAGGCAATCAAGGAGTACTAGCATAGCTGGCAGGTGAAATGTCAATTTTTTTTTTTTTTGTTAAGTCCATTTATGGTGGATTGATATGCACTTGATACTGGGCTCTCCTTGTACAGTAATACCCTACATTTGTTTTAATAGGATATTGTCTGTGATAGTTGCCCATTTTCTCAGGCAGGGTATACAGCACACTACTGAAATGGTAAACCAAAGTTTAAGAATGTTGTGCAGGACAACTGCTCCTTATGTCCACACAGCACCTTAATTTACTTATTTTGTATTTTTTTCACTTATTCCCTTTAGGCAGTGGGCATTTTCACCTTTGAAAATGGAGAACCAAGGCTTTTATAATTCATTTACAGTAAGACTGCATCAACATGGAGTGTCTGTGTAGTCTTACACATGCACACACACACACACACGAAGAAAAAAAAAAAAAAACAATACGTGAATAATTCCATACATGTTTTGTGCAAATATATGAAAACGGGGCCTAAATTCACAGGTCATTTTTAGTATAGTGGGAGTTAATGCGTGGAGTGAATTACTGAATAAAATATATAAACATTGATGTATTACTGAAATATGTACTTTGATTGTATTCATCATGCATCTTTGTTAGCCACTATCTGAAGGCTGTCACGGAGGTGTGACTCTGTGATGGCTGGAGTCTGACTGTAAAACTCCACTGTTGCAACATTCATGCTCTGTTGGTAGCTCTCAGGGAAGTTTCAGGCAAGTGTTGCAAGTGATAGACACACAGACTTTGTGGCTAGAATGCAATAGGATATTCTCCCTTGCAAGAAAATCTTTAATAGTACAAAAATGTTTGCATGTACATTTCTGATATACCTGAATATGTAATAAAACTGATGAAAGTTTATTCTCTTATGTAAGGCCAGTTTAATTTAGTTCTGCTAGGGCCAGGCAGAAGATTAATGCTGCCGAACCACTAGCACAAACAGTTATGAAATGATGCTTGCTGATATCCTGTCTCAATAAATATGATTGTGATAAGGGAATGAGTCAGCTAGTTAAATTCAAGGTAACTGAATGGAATGTGGCCTGTTTCTCTATAACTAGCAATATTGTCTTTATAACATTTCTTCCTCCTTTCTCTGTTATATTCTACTACTGACTCAACTCATAAACCCCTAACACCATGATTCTAACTTTCCTGCACGACTACTTTATTCCTACTTTACTTTATCACCTCCTATACTATCCAACTAACACCATACCATCCATCTCCTACTTTTACTCGCCAAAATCCCTTCACACAACCTCTTCACTCATTTGAAATATGTCCTTCCATCTTTCCTGGCTACAATGCTCTCATATCTAAAATCAATTTTCTCCCTTCCCTCACAAATTCTACAAAAAGCAAAATAAAGTATTTCATCTAATACCCTTTCCTCTGTAATGTAAACATCCTCCCTAAAGCTGTACTTCTATCAGGTGATATTCATCCAAATCCCGGCCCAAGCTCTCTCTCTCTCCCTGTAAAAAATTCAACAGACCCAGTCACTGGACACCAAACTAACCCAAAAAAAAACATATATCTTTTTTCTTAATGAACATTAGAAGTGTGCTAAACAAAATTAGTGAATTCCATGCCTGGATGTCAATTCACTCCCCAGATATTATCACCCTCACTGAAACATGACTAAAACCACGTAAAGCTCTGATAAGGACTTTCTCGCTCCAGGGTATAATATACTTTGACTAGATTGTCAAAACAAAAAAAGGCAGTGAAGTAGCAATTGCCTACTAAAACCACCTCAAACTCACATCACTAGATAAACCAATCCCATCCTTTCTACCTGCTGAACTCCTGATTACCAAACGTATACTTAATAATCTCATTACAATTACCATGGCTGCCATTTATATACCTCCTGGTGACAATATTCCCCTACTTGAACATATTCTCTCCTGGCTTACAAGACACATATATAACTAAACCATCCTTCTAAGGGACACCACTATAAATTGTCTATCCCACTGCTTGCCTAACTCTACCCTTAGTATTAACTTGCATGGCTTTGCTCAACTTGTCTCCACACTCACTCATACTAATAAATTTCAGAACTCTGGCTCACTTATTGACTGGATATTAGTCTCAGACCCAAATAAATATCACAACCCAAAACTTTACCTGACCCCCTAAGTGATCAGTAAAAGATCTAAGATTCTCTTCACATTTCTCTAAATCACATAGATACATCAAATGTCATAAACTATCAACTTTCTACCTAGAAACCTTTAATACCCTCCTCACCAAAATAAACTTGTCTTTTCTTACCCAACTCCCTCTAGATGTAGCTGCACTTTCTTTCAACTCAACCCTCCTAAATATTCTTAACTCATTGGCTCCCCTGTGCATTATTCATGTCAAAGCTAACATATCCCCCTGGTTAACTAATACTACCTGCACACTGATGAAAACAAGAGATAGAATGTGGAAAACATGGGTAAAAACTAAGTTTCCCATCCACTTACAAAAATGTAAAGAGCTCAGAAATCTTACTAAAAATCATGTCAACCAAGACAAAAAAAATCTATAATAACCCACCTACTTCACAAAGGTCAAATCCCAAGAAATTCTGGTACTCAATAAATCAAATACTACATTCTGGTAATCCCTCATCTCCTAATCACTGCCCAACAAACACCCATAGAAACAGCTTCTATCTTTAATTCCTACTTCATTGAATCGATTAGTAAATTGACAAGCTCTGTTCCCTTAACTCTAACACTACAAAACCACCTTACCCCTCCTCTATACAGAATTACACTAACACTTTCTCCCTTAAACCAATTTCTACCAACTATATTTCTCCCTTAAACCAATTTCTACCAACTATATTAAATATTTACTTCACAAACTAAAACCCTGTTCTAGATCTGCTGACAATATACCTCCCTACTTTCTTCAGGTAGCAGCTGACTCTCTTGCCCTCCCAGTCAGTATAATGATCAACCGCTCTATCTCTGAATCTAACGTTCCCTCTCTCTGTAAAGAATTCTATATCTTATCTATACACAAAGGAGGAAACTCCACAGACATCTCCAATTTTAGACCTATAGCCATCTTGTCACCTCTCTCAAAAATACTGGAAAAATGTGTGCATAAGCAAGTCATGGAATACTTACTTCATGAAAACCTGCTGACTCCTACACAACATGACTTTCATCGAAAACGTAGCACAACAACTGCCCTCCTATCCTTAATCAACTCTATCTCTTGGGCCAGAGATGATAATAAATTAGTATCATGCTTAGTCCTAGATCTCTCCAAAGCATTTGATGCAGTCTCTCACACCTTTCTTCTGGACAAACTCACCAACCGTAACTTCTCTACCTCTACCATTGCCTGGTTCTCTAGTTACCTCTCAGATCGACTACAATCAGTAAAATGTCTGTCTGCTCTTTCACCTTCCTCTTCTTATCAAAATGAGTGTTCTTCAAGGGTCTATTCTTGGTCCATTACTTTTCAACATCTTTACTAATCTACTCTATGCCTCCTGTTCTCAGTCTTCCCTTGTCCAACATGCTGATGATTCTACAGTCATCACAATCGCAGACTCCCTCTCTGACTTATATTCTATTACTCAGAAATCCTTCAACTCTGTTGAAACCTGGCTCTCTAACAACCAACTAGTTTGGAATCCCAAAAAGACCAAACTTTTACTTTTTCTTCCCAAAAGCCTAAACCACCTTAAATCCACTTTTACTATCCATTCCCTAAATAAAACACCTATCATAGCTGAACCCAACACAAAATTACTAGGGGTCATGATAGATGACCAACTGAAATTTGACTTGCATGTCAACACTTGCATTAAGAAAACCCATCAAAATCTTGGCCTCTTGTACAGAAATAAAAAGTTCCTCTCTAACAAAGCCAAAGTCTCTCTCTCTCTCACGCCTATCTCCTACCAAGTCTATTGTACAGCTCTCAAATCCTCACTAACCTCCAAACCTATCTCCTAATTAAGCTTGAATCTACCTATTATAAAGTTGCCAGATTTGCTGCAAATCAAAGCTATAGATCTCATCACTGTCTCTCCTTAAAACACTTCAATTGGCTTGAATTCCCTCACCTGTTACTCCTCTCTCAGCTTCAGCGTATTCACTCTGTCTTGTACCAACCACCTTCCTGCTCCAACTTGTCCTCTCTAATCTCCCTCTAGACTCCTTCTAGGACTCTCTGTAGTGCTGACCAAGACTTACTACAAATCTATAAACCCAAGGGCAACTTTGGAAAAAAGCCTCTACAGCTATTACCCTACCATTTCTTGGACAAACTCCCACTGGAAATCAGAACTCTAAGTCAACACAAAAAAATTTAAATCTGCTACCAAAGAATACCTAAAATGTTGCTGGTCATGCCACTGTACTCATCTTCCATAACTTGTCTCCCTATCTTATGTACCTTGCAATCTGCCCTTCTTCATAATTTTCTGTCATGTCAAAGCTCTTCTAGTCATCTTATCTAGATAACCACCTATTACTTAATCCTATAATGTTTTTCTGCTAGTATTACTACCTGTTAAATCCTCACCAACGTTTACTAAATTGGCTGTACTCATTTATGCTGTATACTGTCCTTGTACCTAACATATTATTAGGATAAATTAAGCTCAGCAAATAATATTTATGATATTACTGTACCAACTAAAATATTTTATGTTTGTATACAATAAAATTTTTTCAATTTCTATTGTATTAATGTGGAGCTTTTCTCCCCAGGCCTCCACTGAAAAAGGGCTATCATCTCAGCTGGACAAACCTGGTCAACAAATGTAAAATAAATAATAATAAATAAACCTGTATCTTACCTTCAGGTGTAAGAAACCTAAACAGTTAGAAAAGCAGAGTTCACTCTCTGTCATCTTGGTAATAGGATAATTAATATACCGGAAACAAAATGGAATGTTCTAGTCAAAGCCACCATGCTTCTGATGACTGGCATAGCATTGATGAAGGTGTCCAAGCACATGCCTAAATGTAAAGAATGTGTCCTTCCTATTTAACAGTAATTTATCTTCAGTCACCTCCAAGTTGCTTTGAACACATTGTGTAAAACTGTTATCAGATAATCACTGCCTCTCCACTTCTAAGTTAACATGGAGTATGGTCAAAGTAATATTTTATCATCAGGTAAATCCTGTCTACTAAACCTGGTAAACTTCTTTAAAAAGATAACATAAGCTGTTGACTTGAGTCTGTGTGTTCACGGTCTACCTTAATTTTTGCCAAGGCTTTTGACACCATCTTCCATACACAATTAATAAACTAAATGTGCTACAAGCAGACCCCTATGTGGTAAGATCAATAGCTAATTGGTTAAAAGAATCCACAAGGTGCGGGTATCCAGGGGCAGCATAAAAAAAAAATGAAGGTGACCAGTGGTATGTCCCGCAAGGCCCAGTGCTGGAAAAACTTTTCTTTAGACCCATTATAGAATACAGTGCCCCTTTTGGTATGTACCTCACACGAGATCTACAACAACTGGAAAGGCCGCCGAAATACCTCACAAAGAGGATTACCAGCCTCAAACAGATGCCCTACACAGACCATCTCAAAAAACTCCAGCTTTACTCTGTCACATATCGCCTACTCAGAGGCAATCTCTGCCTAACATACAAAGCTATGTCAAACCCAGAACTGTTGGACATGCTCCACTTAAAGAAATCCTAATCCCTCCAAGCTACATGCTCTAGGGACCTAAACCTTGTCACCACAATAAACAGAACATGCTGGAGGGATAGCTTCCTGTCCCGGAGACTTCCCATACTTTGGAACAAACTACCTATCTATATCAAACAAAGCTCCTCATTAGCACTCTTCAAGAAAAATCTTGATGATTGGATGGGAGATAGGAAATTCACCCCGGGGATCACTTCTGTGGCTCTGCTTGACAGGGGCACAGGAAAATAATCTTCTTGGGTGGCGAACGTCAGGGTACCTTTTTGGCTAGGCTTATATAGGCCCTAGGGCCAATAGCCTAGTACCTACCTATGAACCTATTTACTTTTCTGACCTATTGACTAAAAAATATGTTTGCAGATAACTGCAAACTGGGAGTCATTGTCAAATCCCCACACACACACATAGAATCCCTTCACCAGGAAATTACACTTATAAATGCCTGGTGTAATGAAAATGGGCTTAAACCAAATGCTAAAAAGTGCACCATTGTTACATTTGGCAGGCAACCCCCCCAGTATACAGCATTGACAACATTCCACTTCAAAATGAAAATATAGTTAGAGACCTGTGAACTTACACTGATAAAACTATCTGCTTTGATCATTCATGTAGCAAAGCTTGTCAGGAAAATCCTTCTACTTGGTGCAGATGATTGCCAGTGAAATATCACCCAAATCTAAATATGTTATTGTCCCTTTGTATTTGCACTAATCTAACCAATTATAGAAGACAGTACCCCCCCACACACACACTGATGTACCTCACAGGACATTACAAGTAATCTGAAAGACTCACAGAGGTTCCTATAAAAAGGATCACAGGTTTAGAACCCTTAAGCTACCAGAAAAGACTAGAAGCACTGTCCTTCTCTTCTATGTCATATAAGCTCATCAGAGAAGACTTAATCCTTGCCTTCAGAGCAATCTGAGACCCAGTACTATAGGATCTCTTGTGCCATCATGAATTAAACAGTCATACAAATAATAGAGCAAGAGATCTAAACCTGCTTCAGTAGAGCAGAAAAACAGGTAAAAGAGATTCATTACTCCTTGTCTATCACACCTTTGGAATAGATTCCCCCTGCAGATAAAACAGTGTGATGTGCCATCTTCCTTCAGCTGAAACCTGGATAACTAGATGGGTATTCATAAATTCACCCCATGCTTGACTGGACTAGTCCTCCTTGAGAGAGGAAGTATGGTCTAGGACTGGAGCTGGGATGGAATAAAGGTTGCAAGACTATGTAGACTCGAACTTCCTATGATCAATGTGGTACACAAGTGCCCTTCTTTGATATTTGCCACATATTATTTATACCAGTAATGTAACCATTTATTATCTACAATTGATTTGCCTGGTATGGCCATGAGGTTGTGAATCTGTTAATTCTTTGGTTCATACACCTTAAACCTTAAAGTTTCCAGATATTCTAAAACTTTTTTTTTCTTTTAGTGTCAATTTATTTTCTCTAGATTTGAGGTCAGATGTGCAAGTTAATTACCAGCCTGTCTTACTTCAAGATTTATAGTGGTAAAACAAATCTATCATCTTTACCCATTAAGAACCGGGTATTTTTTCATGCTATCAAAATAAAATGCTTTTGACATGAAGAGGAACAAATCTGAGAAAATCTCGCTAACCTATTCTAATCAATAGGCAAGCAAGTGACACAGAGCAACAAATGAATGCATAAAAACTATAATCACAGGAGAAATGTACCTATTAGCCTATTGTGTAAATTTAAAATTAAAGAAATAGCACTGTGGTTCTTGAATAAGGTTGCTTTGATGGAAAGGTGTGAGGATACCGATGGTATTAATAGATATAAAACACAGGAGAATGAGGACAAAGAAGTTTACAAGTTAACAAAGAAGGAAGAATACAAGACATTTATAAAAACTTCCAAACAGAATGATAGCTGTTTTCTACCAATCATTCAAACCTACCAGTAAAGATACTTAGGATAAGGATATAATTCACAGTCTGTTCATGCAGAAGGGCTGGGGTGGTCCTCAAGGAATATAGAAAATTGAAGGTGCACAGTGCAGTGAGGCCTGACTAGATTGCACCAAAAATTTTTTTGAAAACTGAAAGGAAAACTAACTTGATAATATTAGTAAGTAATCTCTCTGAAAAATAATGTATCAGTGTGTTCAATTCATGTTCCACTGGCAATCAATTCTTATATTTTGTAATAGTTTTAATAAAAGTAGAAGTTGCCTTCACAGATATATAATACAATGTTCATTTTTAAAACATTTACAGGTATATAATCATTCACATCGCTAGAAGAAACTGACCATTAGAAATGATCATTATTTTGAAATGTTTTTTGTTTGCACTCCTACTCCGCAGGGTTACATGTATGGCCTTAATGCAACTTAAGTACTTCATGTATGGAACCACAGTGTTGATATCTGTACTAAAGGCCAGTGTCACTAGGCATATTTTACATTATTACTTTTATTGGATATTTTCCTAGGGTACTGAACATCATTTAACATTTAATATGAGTATGTGTAATAGTCTATAGTTGGGCTCAAATAATCATATCAGATTAGTTTATTTTGCTTCCCTGTTACTTGTTACAAAATAACTCTGAAGTTGCTTCCAAAATGACTTTTGATCTGATAGTTTAAGTATATAAAGTAAGTTGGTATGATAAAAAGTAGTTGTGTTCTTCCAAATGTTGATTAATTCTCAGCATTCAGTGTTCTTATTATTTAGTAGTATGGATGAATGAATAACTACAGTAAATCATAACCACAAAGTATTGCATATATGTCTGTGAATGGTTATTCCATGAAGACTGGACATTTAGATTTCTCCTTTCTTAAATACCAGTAATTTGGAGGTGGTCTATATTTAATAAAAAGGGCTAGAAAGGATTCCACCTGAACTGAGGATTTGTTAAAAGTTCATGATAAATTATGCAAGACCATATCTATTGAGCTCCCCTTTAAACAAATCACATGCATTACTAAAACATATTTTCCCACAGGAAGTGGCTAAATGGAAGTACTTTATCAAATTAGGTTGTTAAAGGCAACTTTACTAAATATTTTAAATAATTTCTATGCATTTAGTTTATTTACAATTGAAATGTGTTTGACTAACATGTCTATATATCTATATCTATATATATATATAGATGGGTCTACTTTGCATAGTCGACTCTTCAGAAAGTCAACTTTCATATGGCCAAGACCATATGATCGACTTTCGAAAAGCCGACCATGTAAAATAAACACATAACACACACCAAACACTTACCTTTCAACTATTAGCAGGGGGGGCAAGCCCCCCTGCATCCCCCACACCATCTGTAACTTAAATATACCAACTCTGAGATCGCACTACAGTGCGGAAGAGGACATTTTCCCATTCCGCACTGTACGGAGATAGCGGTTCCCCATGGTCTACTTTTCGAACGCCGATCATATGGCATGGCCATATGAAAGTCAACTTTCTGAAAAGTTGACCATGTAGGGGACCCATATATATGTATATATATATATATATATATATATATATATATATATATATATATATATAATCAAAGGATGGAGTCTTAAGTATTTTTAAATCAGGAATAAAACTGTGCAGCTGCATATTTTTATTCAGTAAATTTATGTATGCTTATCCTAATTGCAGTCATGCCGCAAAGAACTAATACTCGCTAAAACCTACACCCTCCCAAACAACCCTTAACACCAGTGCTTGATAACAAATAACTAATTGGTTCCCCTATTGAAATGTCTGCACTCAGAGCACTGAGTGCCAACAGACTGAAAATCCAGGAAAAGAGCAAATATTGAACATCACTGCTCTCCTTTAAACTTTTTTGCAGGGGCAAGCTCCCCTACATACCCTGAACTTATGTATACAAACTCCATGATCACCATACTTCAGAGAAAAGGGACTATTTCAGGAAATGGCAATCTCATATTTAATATATGTACACAGGTGGGATATTACTATAGTCTTTCACTTAATTCCTACCTACAATGATTTTTGTATACTCCTCCTACCTTAGATTATTTCTCTTGCCTTTCCTCTACACTTCTGCATCTCTCTTTAGCTATCTTATACTGTCCGCACATTACTTTTCTTCCTGCATCTCCATACATTCCTCACTATGCCACTTTTCTGCCTCATCTACTTTCACTACTTCATAGTATTCCTGTCCCCGTAAAAAAAAAAAAAAAAACATGTAACACGCTTAGTAAAAAAAAATACTGTTTTTGATTTTATTTTAGCTTTACATGCTTTGTTAAAAAGATATATAGTTTGTGATCTTATCTTAGGTTCTTTAAAAAAACAGTTTTCACCTCTATGCATGTAACTGTTTTGGAGCTTTTCTCCTGGGGTCTCCACCCAGTCGGACCAACCCAGTTAACTTCTTCTTTCGGCTCTTTCCCGGTTAGGGTTCGCCACAGTGGATCACCTGTCCGCTCATGATTGGCAGTGGAGTTTTATGGTGCTGAGGTGCCAGCCCAGTGCCCAACCTTCCACAGAAGGCACACACATGCACACACTCACACCTAGGGCCAATTTAGAGTGTCCAATCCATCTACAGCATATCTTTGGGAGGAAACCGGAGCACCCAAGGAAAGCCACACGACCACAGGGAGGACATGCAGACTCTGCACAGAAGGCACCCCAGCTAGAGAATCGAACCAGTGAACCTCTTGTTGTGAGGCGGCAATGCTAACCGCTGCACCACCATGGCAGCCCTTGGACCAACCCGTTTAACAAATGTCAAAAATAAATAAATAAATAAATAAATATGTAAGTCTGTTTTTTTTTTTTTTGGATATTCATTCTCCACATTTCGTGAATCTGTCTTACTGGTCTCAAAATTTAAAATGGTTACCTGATTTCATGGATTTTTAGTTTTAGCCTGTCAAAATCAATTAATATCATTTTAATGTGGTTCATAGATTCATAGGTAGGTACTAGGCTATTGGCCTTAGGACCTATACAAGCCTAGCCAAATGGTATCCTGGCTTTTGCCACCCAAGAAGATAATTTTCCTGTGCCCCTCTCAAGCAGAGCCACAGAAATGATCCCCAGGCTGAATTTCCTATCTCCCATCCAATCATCAAGATTTTTCTTGAAGAGTGCTAATGAGGAGCTTTGTTTGATATAGATAGGTAGTTTGTTCCAGAGTATGGGAAGTCTCTGGGACAGGAATCTATCCCTCCAGCATGTTCTGTTTATTGTGGTGACAAGGTTTAGGTCCTTAGAGCATGTAGCTTGGAGGGATTAGGATTTCTTTAAGTGAAGCATGTCCAACAGCTCTGGGTTTGACATAGCTTTGTATGTTAGGCAGAGATCGCCTCTGAGTAGGTGATATGCGACAGAGTAAAGCTGGAGTTTTTTGAGGTGGTCTGCGTAGGGCATCTGTTTGAGGCTGGTAATCCTCTTTGTGAGGTATTTCTGTGGCCTTTCCAGTTGTAGATGTCTTGTGAGGTACATACCAAAAGGGGCATTGTACTCTATAATGGGTCTAATGAGTGATGAGTAGAGGGGAACAATGACCTCTTTTTTCCTGGATGAGAAACCTTTTGTAATGATGTGTGCCACATAGAAGGATTTCCTGACTACTGTGGCGATGTGATTATCAAAAGAGAGACTACTGTCAACCTGTGTCCCAAGGTCTCTTATCACACTTTCGGTGTTAAGTAGACTACCGCCTATGTGGTAGTTCATGGGTACAGAGTTTTTACCAAAAGGGATGACAATGCACTTTTTGGCATTGAGCTTGAGGCTTTGACACCAGGCATCTGTCTCAGTGAGGCCCTTTTGTAGGATGTCCACATCGTTAGGAGTTTTGATTATGGCTCCTAGTTTGCAGTCATCTGCGAACTTTGTTAGGCAAAGACCTTCTGTGTTAGCCTGTACTTCAGAGAAGTAGATACCAAACAGGAGAGGACCTAGGACTGAACCCTGTGGTACTCCACTTGTCAGTGGCCTGAAGTTGGAATTAGAGTCTGCTACTTTCACAATGTGGGTTCTGTCATTGAGCCAGTTGGCAACCCATCTTGTGACATAGGGATTTATACCTAGTTTAGTGAGTTTATCTATAATTCCAGAGTGGGGGATAGTGTTGAAAGCCTTGGCGAGATCTAGATAGGCTGTGTGAACCACCTTACCCTCATCAACGGCTTTGGTGACCGCTTCAAAGAAGTCTGTCAGGTTTAGGAGACATGATCTGTCTTTTACAAACCCGAACTGGGTAGGGTCCAGAGTTTGGAGATTACCAATATCATTGTCTATAAGTTCCATGATGATACATTCCATAGCCTTGAAGACCAGGCTTGTCAGGCTAATGGGGCTGTAGTTCCCGGGGTCCATGGTGACTCCCCCTTTGTGGAGTGGGATAACCGTTGCTGTGCATCATTCAGTGGGCACAAAGGCTGAGATGAGGCTATGATTGAACATGGTACTTAGATGGGGTGCCAGTTTGTTCTGTAGTTCATGTAGAACGCAGCCTGGGATGTTGTCAGGTCCCACGGATGCTGTGTTCTTGGCTTTGGAGAGTGTGTTTTTTACCTGTGCAGCCGTGATTACAGGAACTTTGCATTCTTCCGGTATAGAGATGGGCCCTTTAGGGGATGAGAGATGAGTAAAGTTAGCACTGAACCTATCTGCCAGGATGTTGGCAATATCAGTTGGTTCTGTATATTTAGTGCCATTGTGCTGTAACTCAGCGCAGATCTGAGTGTTGCCATTGAGATTCTTGACATAGCTATAGAATGCTTTGTGGTTGTCTTTAGAATCAGTGGTGATTTTGTTTTCGTAACTAGCTTTGGAGGATTTTATGAGGGATCTCATCTTCTTACTGAGGCTGACCACGGAGTTCCTCCAATCATGGGATTTTACTCTTTTTTGCAATAGTTTCTTTCTTCTGTTGTAGAGTTTGTTTATGGCAGGGGACTACCAGATTGGCTTCCTTTTTTGAAGGATAGCATCTTGGTTCTGTTAGGGATGGCACGATCCTTGCACTCGTGTAAGTGCTTATAAAGTGCAATTGTATAGGATTCAGCAGTCGTACCTCTATTGTCCATCAGCATGGGTGTCATGAAGTTTTCCACTTCTGTCTTAAGAAGCGTGAAGTTGGCTTTGGAGAAATTTTTTACGGTGGTTTCCCTAATGGGGTGTGGGGGTTGGATGTGGATGTCTAGGGTGATTTACTTGTGGTCGAATCTGACCAACAAGGAATTGACCTCTGGTGTGGAACACTGGTTGCTGATGTTGGTAATGACCAGGTCTAGGATATTGCTGCCCCTGGTGGGGGTGTGGATTAGTTGATCCAAGGCGCTGGAATTTATGAATTCCAAAAAACGTTAAGCACAAGAGTTGGTACATGAGTAGTTTTCCCAGTTAATGGTGGGGTAATTGAAATCGCTCATTATTAGTGTGTTAGATTGTTCCCTAATATTTTCCAGTGTATCAAGAAATGAGGAGTGGGAATCCTGGGGCATGGTAGGGGATCTGTAGCAAGCTACAATTTGGATTGCAGTCTTGCCCAGAGTTATTTGCACTTGGATAATCTTGGATGCATTATGCTGAGCAACTAGCCTGGAGGTGTGGATATCCTTAATGAATATGGACACGCCTCTTCCTTTAGTGCTTTGATCCAGGTTAGGTGGCCAAAAGGTGTGGTATGAATTATAGCCTGGTAATGCAGTGGTGCTCTCTGGATCCTTGAACCAGGTCTCTGTCACTGCACAGATGTCGATGTTTTCCATTTTAAGGAGTGCCACGAGTGAATGCATTTTGAGGTTTAGAATTCTAGCATTAAGTAGCATTGTCCTCAAAATTTGCTTGCTTGTTCCTGTTATGATGGTGAATTTGTCATTTGAATCTTGACTAAAAAAGGCACTATAGGGGTGGCAAGAGCCTTAGCCAGTATCCAGAATCCCAAGGGCAACAGGTTCAGGCCATCTCTGGCAAAGCATCATGGTTTGTAGATCATGTCATCCCAGGCAGACAGATACGGGATCCCCTTAGAATTACACTAGAAGCTTAGCCAATTGTTGAATCAATCATTTTGTCCTTGTACTGTGGTATCATTCTGGGTGATGGCAGGATGCTACTCAGGGCTAGGGTCCTACCTGCCTGGGCTACAAGATCGGACAGCTCCTCCATGTCTCTTTTCATGTAGTCCAGGGAGGTTCATCTCAGGTCATTCACACCAACATGGACAATGACAGTCATATTTGTACTTATTGTGGAGTGACCTGAGTGCATGCGTTATGTGGCAGATCCTGGCACCTGACAGGCAGCTGACAGTAACTCTCTCCTTGTTTAGCCTGGTGAGTGGAACATCAGTGTACCTGACTATAGAGTTACCTATGATTAGAGTGTTGGGTACGCTGTTATGCCTTATGGGCTGTGGTTGAGTGGCACACTGAGTTTGTGGGCTATGTGTCATTTGTGTTGTGTTGGGGGATGGAGGTTGCTTGCGTTTTTGCTTTGGAGGTCCCTGTTGTTTGAGTAGATTTTTTTTAAAAGCCTCCGTGAATGTAGGTGTTTGTTTTGTGTTTCTATGTGTGTGTTTTGGTGATGCAAGTTTTGAGGGACTATGTGATGACTGTGGTGTGGTGCAAGTGTTTACCTTCTCCTCTTGACTGTCTAGTCCAGTATTGGGTGAAGAGAGCTTTGCCTCCAGTTTGGTTATATAAATGCATCTCTCACAGGTTAAATTATTTTATTTTCCAGTTTTCCAACAACCATTTTGTACCCATATTAACTTAATTTATATATTTAGACCATATAATAGTCTTTTAAATTAATCAAGAACATTGTAGGTTAGAATGAATTTCTTCATTCAGTTTATTTGATATTAATGCCCTGAACTCTGTCTCTGTTTATTCATGAAGTACACCCACACTACTATAAGATGCTTTTTTTCCAATGGGATAAAAGGTATTATTTCAGAAAAAATAGTGCTTGCATATATTGCACTTGTTTCAATGGTAAGTTGTGTATCGCATTTATTATCTTGAACTGAATTTTCCTAGTCTTTATTGAGCATATAAGAGTGAAGTAGTGATGTGTTTTCTCTTTTGGTAAAAATGAGCACATAATTTTATTTCCATCTGTTTTGATCTTAAAATATTTGACCTCTTTTCATCATGGTCTTAACATAACTCTGTCAGAGGGTTAATATGGCAAAGTTACTGTATATTTTTAAAGAGGTTTGCAAATGCTATACTGTATACTTACTAAATAAAGACCCGGCTTTTGCCTTTTGTATTCAGGAAAGAATTTTGGGATGAGTGGGTCTCTTTTTATGTTGTCGCCAGCTGCATTACTTTAGTCTGAGTATACAGGGCTCGGCTGTTGCACTTTGCTGGCCTAGTCTGCTCTTCAGATGTCCTGTTAAAAGGACACCAATGAACGTATATCGTTAAGGCCTTTATTTCTCTTTTAAGGTGGATCAATGGTCCTACAAGAGCTTTAGCTTAATTACTGGCTTAGCAGCTGTTTTTCTTTTCCATTTGTCTCTATAAGGGCACCACACAGATATTATATTGTTCTGAAAACTGTTTTGAAAACTGTTCAGCACAAGTTATTGCACAGCATGAACATATCATAGTTTACTGTGCTAGTTTGCTGAGCACTATATATTGCACTGTTTAGAGATTTTATAGTATTACTTTATCGTTTACCCCTTGCTTTCTGCTGCTTATATTTGGCTCTACTGCTGTATAACCCGGTCCTCTCAAACGGACTCGGGTCACTGATAGCATGCTGAATTGCTAAATGAATGTTTTGTTCTATTTAATGGAGCCTATATTGCCTAACTTGTATTGTTCATAGCATAATGTCTGCTGATTTCCATTGTTAATCCCCTAAACCTAATCTTCCTCTACACACTTGCTCCAGCCTCATCTAACCATAGCCTCTCTCTACTACTGTGCTTTGTTACACCCTCCCTTCTCTAAACATCCCTTACCTGCTACCTTTCCCCTCTACATCTGCAATATTAACTAACTCAGTGTTGTCTCCCTCTTCTCTATAGTAATCCATCCCAGATGCTCCCTCCCTGCTTTAAACGCAAAAGGAATACCTCTGCTCATCACCTGAAGACACCTGAATTGGCCAGCTTGCCTGGTACTTAGAAAAATACTACTGAGAAGATCCCCCAACAAGATTGTGTAAATGTATGTTGCTTAACACTAATTAAATGTAGACTTGATGTACTATCTATAGAGTTAGTCTGCGTGTTTTAGCAGCCTACCGCAGACCGTTTGCCCTCTCCCCCTCCTGTTATCACTACCCTAGAATATATTTAAACCTAAGACTGGTCCAACTATCTCTGCTGTTTGGTATCTCCTTCTACCATTAGGTGGCAGCATCTACCAATATAAATTCTAGATATTCTTTTAATCCCAACAAGTTTTATTTTTTCACAAACAGTTGGTTGTGAGTTAATATCCTTAGACTGTAAATATATTCTCCCCCCTGCTAAACCACCCTCTGTAAAGGCAGCCTTCATTTTCTGGCTGGAAATATTTAGCTCATACCTTCCAACTACAGCCTTTAAACTGCTCTTTGATGATACTTTTTCTGCCATACTCACCTCTAGTGTTCTTTCCCGCTCCGTTCGTACTATGGGCTCACTGCACTCCCCTACCCTGCCCCCAATTCTCACCCACCCCCAGTACTCCTAGCTTTATTCCTGTCTTACCTCACCCTCTCAGCCTAATTACCCAATACCAGCTCCCCCCTCATTACTCCTCCAACCTATAGCCATCCTTCTTAAACTCTGTAATCTGTACTCCACCCAGTAATTATAGTCCCCTCCTCTTTCCTTAAATCTCTAGAATACCGCCATCACTTTTTAAACCCTTTCTTCTTCATAGCCTTCTCTATTTTCCTAGCCACTCATATCACTCTCTCTTTGCTCGAACATGCTCTTCTCAAGTTATCACACCCTCCAGTCCCCCAGCCTCCTCTTTATGTTCCTACTTCCCTTATACTATGCTACCACATATTCCACCTATGCTTGTCCAATACCACCTACAAAGACAACTACCATACAAACCCACCTTCTCCGTCACTCTTACTCCCATTTCCACTATATCTCCTCTTCTCTCATTCAGCCCAACCTTCTGCACCTATTTCACCCTAAACTCTTCTCCTCTAAAGTCAAGACACTGTCACCTGCTCCAATCTACAATCTACCAAAATTCATGCCTGACAGACCAATATGGCTAAAGGATATCTCCTTCAACAACCTAGTCCAAGCTGGTGATATCCATCCTAACCCTGGTCCTACATCCTTTATTAACAACACTCACCCCTTATCCTATTCCTTCTATCTCAACACCCTAAAGATTTTAATGCACAAAGTCTAAACAACAAAGTACACCAATTTCAAGCTTGGTTAAGCCATAACCAACCAGATATCTTAGTCATCTCCGAAACCTAGCTCAAGCCCTTTATCTCCAACTCTGAGATTCTGCCCCCAGGATTTCATTGTCTCAGAAATGACCGACTAAATAAAAAAGGTGGAGGCACTGCCCTAGTCTACTCCAACCTTCTTACTTTAATTCCCCTTCAAATTCCAATTCCTCAATTCCAGAACACTGAACTAACTGCTGGAATTCTAAAACTAAATAAACATAAAAATATCTGTATCATTGCCCTATATATCTCACCTGGTAACAATATCTCTACTCTTGAAAATATTCTCCTATGGACCTCTACTGAAATTAACTATGAAACGTATATCCTTGGTGATGTGAATATTGACTGGAATAAAATCAATTGCCCCTCTCCCTCTCTATCCATTAACCTCTATAACGTCACTCAAATAATCCTCTCCATCACTCAACCTAACAAAATAAACCCTCCTGGTTCCACTATAGATTGGATCCTAGTCTCAGATCCAAATAAAATAACTAATTCTGGCACAATTCCTGATACCTTTAGCGACCACCTCCCAGCCTTTATGCATTGCTCAGCTAGTTCCTCCCCACAGCAGCATCAATACATTCAAACTCACAACCTCAGTAGCTTAAACCCAACTACTTTCTCAAATACTTTCAAACAAATGAACTGGCAAATTCATCCTTCCTCTTGACAAGGCTATAGAATACTTCAACTCTGTCTTCCTTGATACTTTAAACTCACTAGCCCCACTAAGAAACAAAAGGATAAAAACTAAAACTGATCTTTGGCTATCCAAAGAAACAAAACAGATTATGCACCACAGAGACAAACTATGGAAGCTTTACCAAAACAATAAACTGACCAATACCTTGCTCCAATATAAACAGCTCCACAACCGTGCAAAATGACTAATCACCAAAGACCAAAAATCCTACTATATCAAACTTCAGTCCAATAACAATAAAACCCCCCAAAAATTCTGGAACTCAATAAACTCACTCCTCAATCCAGGCTCCAAGAATAATCCTTGTCCTGACCCAAGTAAATCTGACCTCGAACTAGGCTCTGAATTTAACTCATTTTTCATAGAAACTATTACTACCCTCACCAAGACATTTCCCAGTAATAACACAACTGCTCTACACTCTCCCTCTTCTAACTCACCTCATCTGTTTGAACTCATACCCATCTTCACTAACTTTATAAAAAAACTTTTGTCCAAACCTAAACCTTGCTCTAATGCTCCTGACAATATTCCCTCTTCCTTCCTAAAATGTGCTGTTGATGGCATTGCTCTCCCAATCAGCATCATTATTAACCAATCCATAAAAGAATCATACGTCCCCAAACTCTGGCACTCAGCTTATATTCTTCTGCTTCATAAAGGAGGCAAAAATACCAGCATTTCAAACTTTTGCCCCATTGCTTTGCTCTCACCAATCTCCAAAATCCTAGAAAAATGCATCCACTTCCAACATATGCCTTTCCTGACCCAAAACAATCTTCTCACTCCTACCCAGCATGGCGTCCATCCAGGCTATAGCACAATAGCTGCTTTACTCTTTTTCCTAGAAACTGTCACTCAAGCCCGAGATTCTGGGCACTTAGTTTCTACTGTTTTACTCAATCTGTCTAAAACCTTTGATACTGTTTCCCACAAGCACCTTCTCTGTCATCTCTCAAACCTTAATCTCTCACATAATGCTTTATCCTGGTTCTCCAGCTATCTATCAGACAGATCACAGGCATTCAAATGGAAGAACTACATCTCTTCCTTCCTACCTACCCCAACTGGCATACCACAGGGATGCATCCTTGGGCCAATGTTTTTTAACATCTTCATCAATAACTTTCACATTGCTATTCCTGATACTAAAATCATTCAATACGCAGACGATTCAACCTTAGTTTGCTCTGCCTGAAACCTTTCTGAATTGCTGACTAAAACCCAAACAGCCTTCTCAACAACTGAAAACTGGATGCGCCAAAACCACCCCTCTCTTAATGCAAATAAATCAAAGATTCTACTATTCCCTCCCACAAAGACCCTCTCCTATGATAAAAACAACTTCAAAGTCTATAGTCAAACCAACTCACCTATAGAAGTGGTCCCCTCTGCCAAACTACTTGGCATTACTGTAGATGAACACCTCAAGTTTGATATTCATATTCAACAAAATATTAAGAAAACCCACCAAAAGCTAGGTATGCTGTATAGGAATAATTGCTTTCTCTCCAACTCTACCAGGCAAACTCTGGCCTCGACTTATCTTCTTCCTTCCTTATTATACGGAGCCCCTCTCCTAACCAACCTGTCCTCCTCTATCACCTCTAAACTAGAAAAATGCTACAACAAAATCTCTAAATTTGCCTCTAAATTTAAAAGACCACCCATCACTGCCTAACTCTGCAATCCTTGAATTGGCTTGAACTCCCAAACTACCTAGACTATCTCCAACTCACTACTGCATATAGACTCATATTTCATCCAACAAAATGTCCCGCTCTCCCGCTCTAACTAACATCCTTCCCCCTTATACACCCAACAGAGTTCTCAGATCTGAAAATCAGAACTTAATTACTGTCCATAAACCTAAACGTCCTGTTGGCCAACTTCTCCTATTTTTCTCACTAGGCAAAAAATGGAATTCCCTTCCCTCCACACTAAGAACCATACCAAACTCAGAAAACTTCAAAACCCAACTATTCAAATACCTGTCCACTAAATGGAAATGTACCTGCCTTCACCCAACCTAATCAAAGGGGTTCTCTCTCTTGTTCCCAAGCTCTATAACTCTCATAGTTATCTTCCTATGAGCCTATCATAAGCTCTCAACAATTTCTGTAGCTTCTCTCTAAGCTCTCAACAACTCCCACAGCTATCCTCACACAGCCCAACCTTGTAAATAGCATTCTACTGTTGATGTGTGTATGTAAAGCGTATTTACATTTTCTTAAAAGGTTTGTATGTAAACATATCTGTTTTCCTCAAATGAAACTGTATGATCCCTACCTTCAAGCTTAATGAATTTGTTAACTATGCATGATATTGAATGCATTTATGAGTAACTATTCTACATAATATTATCTTTAATGTTAACTATCAGTTGTATCTAAATTGTATAATGCATCTTGGAGCTTTTCTCCCTGGGTCTCCACTAAAAATGGGTCAATTCAGCCCAGTGGACTTTCCCGGTAATCAAACTGCAAATAAATAAATAAATGATATTTTTTTCATACTATGACACTGGAGATTTGCTCATTTTAAGTAATCGGTGATAATTTTTATTTGTTAAGTTACATTTAATTTACATAAAGTAAAATGTTTAAATGCTCATCTGTATGATTACCGCTGCAGTAGCTTAAGCTATATGGGTTATATCTGGACAAGGATATAACAGCTGGCTATTTTCCAGAGCTTCAGGGCACCTTCCATGTGCTCAAACCAGTAGTCAATTTTCAACAGTTGGATAATGCTGTTCCATTGCTGGGCATGCAAGTTCCCTTTAGGGGGAAACAAAAAAAACTTTCCTTTTACTGCCCCAGCTGCAGGTGTATGATGCTGCTGTGGCCTAAGCTGTTTCCTCAAACCAGTCATCTTTTTTTCAGATTCCACAATGTAGTCTCTACAGCTACCATGGTTCAAAGGTTAGACATGTTCTCTGCAGCTGTTGGAGAGCCCTTAGCTGGAAAGGGAGACTCAGTCCTGTCACCCGTTGAGTCACAGGTGGAATACCAGACCTGCTCAAGCTTTCTGAGTTACCTTTGATTTTTAGATTTAAAAAAATTATATCACCACACTCCTATTCAGACAGACTGCAGGCATTTTTTAAGGTTTTGTGTGTCTAAATCCCATTATCAGTTCTCTGCATTACCCTTTCCGCTACCACCACTTCAAGAGTGTCCACTGCAGGCTTCCTTATCTAGATTACTTGCTTACCCTTTAATGTCTTTTTCAAAGTGTCAGAAATCTATCTCTTGGGTAAGATATGCTATAACTGCTATTATATCAATACTGTTTAAAATTGTACTTGTTTTAAAATGTATTACTGGAGCTTTTCTCCTCGGGTCTCCACTGAAAATGGGCCACAAGCCCAGTTGGACAAACCCGGTTAACAAATGTCAATAAATAAATAAATAAATAAATAAAATAAAAAAGAGATCTCTTAGGCTGTGTTTTCTGACACCTTCTCACAGGATTGTTTTTTGAGGTTATGTTGGGCACCTCAATTCAAAGACCATTCCTTCCATTGGAAAAAAAATACATCTGTGTTTAAATCTATTTCTTGAGTTTGCCACTCATATTTCAATCTCAGTAAAAGAATTATTCAGGATTATGAGTCTCATTGCATCTATAATTCTCATTATGCCTCTTGCTAGACTCCACATATGAAAGATACAATGATATCTGTAATGTAATCAGTCCCAGATGAAGCACTCACTGACATTTCAAATTCCAGTTTTAGGATTTGTAAAAAAGGGAGATTATGTAGTAGGGACATCACATTTTTCAGAATCCAGTCTCCCGTTCACCCTTCTTGCTCCAGCAGTCATTTACATCTGGGGCCTTATACATTGCAGGGTCATTGAAAAAGAAAAGACTGACAAAAAGGCATCAACATTAAAAAGATGTGAGCAGTTATAAATGCTGCTGATTCTCTAAATTATCTGTGGTCCCTGGGACCTCTTCAGGTGTTTACAGACAATACCATGTTGTACATAAGCAAGGGGGATCCAGATCTTGGCACCTGTGCAAACAAGCAATGTTAGCTTGGTATATAGCTTTACAGCACAATGTCACTATAAAGGCATTTTACATCCCTTTAGAGAAAAAATGAGTGGCAATGTTAGCTTGGGATATAGCTTTACAGCACAATGTCACTTTAAAGGCATTTTACATCCCTTTAGATAAAAAAAATGAGTGGCAATGTTAGCTTGGTACATAGCTTTACAGCACAATGTCACTCTAAAGGCATTTTATATCCCTTTAGAGAAAAATGAGTGGCAGACAAATTAAGCAGGACCAGGACAGACCTTCACAAATGGAAATTGAACCAGGGCATCTTCCTAGATTTGAATCATCAGTTGAGAATACCTCAGGTAGATCTTTTTACCTCCTTTCTCAACAATCAACTGGCAAAATTCTACTCCATGCAAGTTCTGGAAGACATATGTCTTTTCTTTTCCATGGACAGTAGTATTTCTGTTTGCTTTCCACCCTCTCCACTGCTTTCCAAGACACTCCTGAGGATTACAAAGGGCTCCCTAAACATCACTGTGGTGCAGGCAACAGTGGTTCTCCTTTCTTCTGGAAATGGCCAAGTGAAATTGCCACATGCTTCCTTACAAACTGGATTTACACACACAAGGTAAGAAACAACTGTATTTGGCTGCCTGGATGATGGGGTTTTAATACCCTTTATGCACCTTTTTTTTCTGAGGATGTGCACTAGGTAATGATGAAAACAAAAAAGCCTGGTACTAGAAAATCATATATCAGCAAATGGAAAAGGGTTTCTAGTTGATACTAACTAAAGAACCAGTACCCACTTAGGGCTAATATTTGTCTAGTTTTACAGTATTTGTGTGAGTTATTACCCACTGGCCTGTCTTACTCCTCTATCAAGGTTCATTTGTCGGCTGTTTCACCATGTCTGCCCATGGATTCCACTTTTTCAATGCAGTCTCACATGTTTTTGAAAGGGGTTCTGCATAATAAGTTTCCCAGAAAAAAGGTCCTCCTTGGGATCTTAATTTTGTGACAGAAAAACTGACATTGCTCTATTTGAACCAGCTAATCAGGCTGTATTGAGGTTCTTGACATGAAAAATGGTCTTGGTCATTGCTGAGTATCAACGTTGCAAGTTCTTATGGTGTCTCAACCTTCTCTAATTTTCCACAAAGTTAGGCTTTCTTTGAGAGCTAATTCTCCTTTTATGACTAAAGTGGTATCCAAGTTAACCTTAAGCCAATCTATCTCCCTGTCTTCCTTCCAGAACCTAAAAATGAAGGATAAAGGATACTTCTTACATTGGACGTCTACAATCATGTTGGGTACTGTCTTAACAGAGAAAAGTCTTTCTGAACTTCTGATCAGTTAATTTCTGGTGGAGGTAAGGAAAAAAGACAACATTTGTCAAAGTAGACTATTTCCAAAATTGTTGTCTCAAGCTATTACTTTGTGTTATTCCCACCACAACAAAATAATTATAGGCAGGTTCAAGGCTTACTATATCAGGCCTTGAGTTCATCTATGTTTTTTAGAAAGGGTTGGATTTTAGAAGAATTCTAGAAGCAGCAGCTTGTTCCTGTGTGTATACTTTTACAATGCATTATAAACTAAATTTGTTCTCCAGGTCTAGGACAGTGTTTAACACCATTCTCCAGGGACTCTTGGACAGTTCTTCCTCATTCTCCTAGTTCTTCTAAGATATGGTAATCTACCTTTATAATATAAACTTGCCATAACAGTAGCTGTTCAAATTATCACAGCTGCACTAGCAGGTCCCTGCCTCCATCCCACCCTTATTGTTTGCATATATTTTGCCAGGTTGTGGTCATGTATTTTTTTTTCTTTTCCTAGCATTGGCTACTCAGGGCTTTAGCCTCCCTCTTTCTGTTAGCAGAAAAGGTCTGAAGGACTTGGCATCCATTGCTGAGTTTTCATCAGCTCGGTTCAACCTAATTAATGGTTTGGGTGTGCAGAAGGTGCCTTTAAGTTTTGGAAGTTGGGTCAGCTGTTATATCCTTAGCAGCATATAACCTGTATAGCTTCAGCTAGAGCAGTGATCTTTTGAATATCTACTGTTATGCTAAGTTAACTTACATATCTGTACTATCTAAGCAGTCACAAAATGAAGCGATGACAATTGTTAGTGTGCAAAATTATTTGCAAGCCATAACAAGTAGTAAGTGTTTTAAAATTAAAATGTTAAATTCAGGCTGAACCCATTTAAATTTCAACTCTAAATTATATGTATCTACCCATACAAGAAACCTCCTAATGGAAGATTCTGCCTTGCACATTGAATCAGGAAAAGTAGCTGATTCTTAAGGACTTGGGCAAGATGAATAAAATCCTGCCAGATGTCCCTACCTGGGCCCATTAAACAGTCAACAGCCCTGAACTTCATGAACATACTTCTCAACCTCTCAATGCAAGAAATCTGGACAAAGCCAAAAATAATGGGGAGACAAAGGCCCAAAACTAGGGGCAGATTTTAGATATTGCTCCTATAAACTTAGATAGTTGGTAGAATAACAGGTCTTGCATTTTTATGTTTTTTCTGAAGGATGTAAAGTCTGAAAACTCAAATGTCTGTCATTATTTATTATTTAATTACTTTAATCTTCAATAATTTGGCAGAAAACACAAATTTTATGAGGAATGGAGCAAAAAGTGGAGCAAAAATTCTGGACATTTGAGAGCTATATTCAGGAAGTAGGCTGTGCCCCAAGCGACATAATAGCTGTGTATCTCTTACATGTAAGCAGCACCTAGGCCATGGAACATGAAGGTAATGATCTCAAATATGTATCAGCTGTGACTGCCAACCAGCCATACCCCATAGCAGTCAAACATGACAAATACTAAGCATACCAGTCAAGAACTTGGCCAAAAAATTCTGCACCTATTTCATATGAGCCAAGTGACCATCCATAGCCCAAGGTAATGTGCATTGTATTAATCAAGACAATAACTTCACTAGAGTATTTATCATCAGAAGTAAGATGAGTTAACAACTTACATCTGGTCCCAAGTTGCAACAATGGAAACAAATTCCAACTGTATCTCACCATAGATAGTTAATGGGAAGAGCTGAGGAATGCCTTTTCTATGTCATCCGTCAGCAGCAACATGTACATCATGAATAACAAGCAAGCCGTAACAGAGCTCTGGATTACCTTACAGTCCAACAGGTAAGAACCCAAGTAATTTGACCTGAGCACCACTTACTGAGTGTGAGAAGAGAGATATAACACAAAGTAATCCAAAACTGTGCCACTTAGCCTGCAATATGCCTTTAGACATTCATTCAGGATCCCATGATTTGCAATGTTAGAAGCTGCTGTCAGCAAAAAGGGACAAGATCAAACATTTGGATCAGTTATCTTCAGGTGGTCAATGGTCTGTTATGAGTGTATCCTCCATAGTGTGTCTCTAGCTATATCCATTCTTACATGGATCTAACAAGTCAACTAATACTAGATGAGAAAACAGTTGCACATAGACCATCAATGGCCATTTCAGTAAAGGGAAGTTTTGAGACAGAATAATTTTCCAGCAAGTTCTTGGTGAAGCATCATTTCTTAACAATCCAGGTAACTAGGTCATCTGATGAGGATAGAGATATCCTAGTTCTCAGTGAGGCTCAAACTATACAGAAAATAACTGGCCTGAATGAATCAAGACCAGGTCTGCTTAGTTTTACAGGGCCAAGATCAAAGGCATAACTGAAATATTGTCCATGAGCTTGTCATAATCTACATATTCAAACTCAGTCCAGCAGGAAGTCTGAGTTACCCATCACTGATTATTAATATTGCTCAGTGGACATCTTGTGTGGGAGGAGTGCCTTATATTGATGATAATGTCTACAAAAATCATGCAACTTCCTCACAGACATCAGAGAAAAACTTTTCAGGGTTGCCAGATATGATGGCCTGCACAGTCTGTAAACACCCGAAAAGAGAGCAGCCACACTTAAGTGTAGAAGAAATCTCTTTGGATACAAAAACAGAATTTTCTGACAAATGCCTAACTGGTATGAAGCATAATGTTGAAACATAATCATTTTGCCCTCGTGAAGGTGCATATTAACCCATTGCCACTCCAGCCTTTATCCTAGTCAATGCATTGAATGCAGCTCATGGTAAAAATACAGCTTTGGGGGAAATAGTGGTCTGGGCAATGCACGTGCTCAGTTGACTTGATCCTGATCTCCAGTAGTGGCATATTTATTTGCTATGATCAAATTATCTTCAATGACTCCTTTAAATAACTGGTCAAGAATCAGACCAAGTATTTTGAATTTAATGGCTTAATAGCTGTACATTTCATTAATTAATTTCCTGAAGACTGGGGTGGAAGAAGAACAAACTTGCAGTGCTCCTCAGTAGTGGTCATACCAAAAGAAGAGGGTCTGCCACTAAATCCTTGGCTTATAGACCTAATTAGAACATTTAGTACATGGAATGATCAAACTTAAGGATCAATGTGAAAACAACCAGAGTGAATTCTAAGCTCTACAGCAACTTACAGGTCTCATAATCTACACGAGTATTAAAATCCCACAGGACTAACCACCTAGGAGATTATGAACTACTTCAATATGGAGATCTCTGAACTCTTGCAGAAATTTAAGATAGGGCGTCAAAATATTGACCTCCTTCTCAAATTCTAACAGACTGTCTATATTACCTTTCCAAACCAAAAAGAGGTAGTCACAGATCTCCTGTAAAAGTGGCATGATTTCTAAAGAGAGAAGTTGGAATAGCTGTTCTTTCTCCCATTCAGCCATTACTATGTTGGCGTAGCTATTAGCACAAGATGTGCCCATAGCTAATCATTCTTCTATATACAAATTCTCATCAAAAATGAAAATGTTATTTTCTAATATGATTTCCAGGAACATGGTTAGTAACTCTATGAATTGATTATCCATGTCTGCATACTTTTTAAGGTAATTAGAGACACTATTAATGCCCACTTCATTAGGTATAACTGTAAAAGA
The DNA here is from genome assembly GCF_019279795.1 of Protopterus annectens. NCBI lineage: Eukaryota > Metazoa > Chordata > Ceratodontiformes > Protopteridae > Protopterus > Protopterus annectens. Next base: position 12,893,044 of record NC_056742.1, read on the forward strand.
CTTTTTACGTCCAAAGTTCTGAGCAGGCATTCTTCAATATTTTCTTCTTTAGAAAGGTATTCATATAATTCTAACAGAAACTGTTTGCTGTCCTTTAGGATGTTTACATTACTTCCCAATACTGTTTCAGATGTTGTTCCACAAACAGAAAATGGTTCTGTTAGCCATCCGGCGTCCTGAGACTATAGGTCTCATAGGGGGATTTTCTAACCCTTTGTGTATTTTAGGAGTCCTTTCAATACAGGGATTAGCGGATGGTTGACTTTGAAACATATAAAATTCTTTCTTGATTAATTTGCTTCTCAGTAAATCTTCTAGAGTATCATAAATTCTAAAGATTTTTGTAATCACATCATTAATATCTAATCTCAGATAACTACCATCATTGTTTAACATATTGGTCATGTTCCTGATATAGTGTTCGGTGTTCATAACCACCAACGGACCTCCTTTGTCTGCCGGTACTATCACTATACTATCATCCTCTTTTAAACTTTGTAATGCTTTCCTCTGAGTGTAAGTCAAGTTATTCTTACAAAATTTCTTCCCTTGCATAGGTCTTTTGGTTGAGTAATAGTCATATAGGTCATTTTCCACAAGTCTGGTATAAGTTTCAATCACTGGGTGTAGGGGTGGAGAGTATGTACTCACCGGTTTAAATACATTATTTGCTCGGTCCTTGTCAACTTGTCCAAAGTCAAGTCTCAGTTGTAAGTTCCTTACAAACATCCTTACATCTATAACAGTGTCTGTATGTTCACTCATTCGGGTGGGTATGAAGGATAAGCCCTTTTCAAGTACTTCTTTCTCTTCAGTACTGAGGTTCTTATGTGATAAATTTATGACTAGGGATTCCCTGTCTTTGTCCACATTTTCTTGAGTGTGGGCCCCACCTGATTGGGTTCCATAAATTTCCTTTTTTGCCTTCCCCTGCTCATAGAGCGAGAACGCCCTCGGAGCAGGGGGGACTGGATAGGGTAAGGGACCTCTAGTGGTGGAATCATAACCTCACTTTCCTTCCCTTGCTCATTCGTCACAACTTTCTTTCTAACTACTGATGTACTCCCATTCCTGGTATTTATGTTGTTCACAATACCCTTCACACTAGAACCAATGACATTAGTAGGGTTGTCATAATGCTTGTTGTGTCCCTTATTTTTTAGAGATGCTGTAAATGCTGTAAATGACAATGTTAACTCAGGATTGAATGTTAACTTAGGACATAATGTTGCTGCTACTGAATCTGATGTTAATGAAGTGGATGTTGATTTAACACATGCTAAGGACACTGTTAGTATATCCGAAGGCTCTGCTAGCAATAAGAATTTGTATCCAACTGTGATACAAAATAAGGGACACAACAAGCATTATGACAAAGACAGGGAATCCCTAGTCATAAATTTATCACATAAGAACCTCAGTACTGAAGAGAAAGAAGTACTTGAAAAGGGCTTATCCTTCATACCCACCCGAATGAGTGAACATACAGACACTGTTATAGATGTAAGGATGTTTGTAAGGAACTTACAACTGAGACTTGACTTTGGACAAGTTGACAAGGACCGAGCAAATAATGTATTTAAACCGGTGAGTACATACTCTCCACCCCTACACCCAGTGATTGAAACTTATACCAGACTTGTGGAAAATGACCTATATGACTATTACTCAACCAAAAGACCTATGCAAGGGAAGAAATTTTGTAAGAATAACTTGACTTACACTCAGAGGAAAGCATTACAAAGTTTAAAAGAGGATGATAGTATAGTGATAGTACCGGCAGACAAAGGAGGTCCGTTGGTGGTTATGAACACCGAACACTATATCAGGAACATGACCAATATGTTAAACAATGATGGTAGTTATCTGAGATTAGATATTAATGATGTGATTACAAAAATCTTTAGAATTTATGATACTCTAGAAGATTTACTGAGAAGCAAATTAATCAAGAAAGAATTTTATATGTTTCTCAAAGTCAACCATCCGCTAATCCCTGTATTGAAAGGACTCCCTAAAATACACAAAGGGTTAGAAAATCCCCCTATGAGACCTATAGTCTCAGGACGCGGATGGCTAACAGAACCATTTTCTCTGTTTGTGGAACAACATCTGAAAACAGTATTGGGAAGTAATGTAAACATCCTAAAGGACAGCAAACAGTTTCTGTTAGAATTATATGAATACCTTTCTAAAGAAGAAAATATTGAAGAATGCCTGCTCGTAACTTTGGACGTAAAAAGTCTTTTTACAGTTATACCTAATGAAGTGGGCATTAATAGTGTCTCTAATTACCTTAAAAAGTATGCAGACATGGATAATCAATTCATAGAGTTACTAACCATGTTCCTGGAAATCATATTAGAAAATAACATTTTCATTTTTGATGAGAATTTGTATATACAGAATGATGGCGTAGCTATGGGCACATCTTGTGCCAATAGCTACGCCAACATAGTAATGGCTGAATGGGAGAAAGAACAGCTATTCCAACTTCTCTCTTTTAGAAATCATGCCACTTTTTACAGGAGATTCGTGGACGACCTCTTTTTGGTTTGGAAAGGTAATATAGACAGTCTGTTAGAATTTGAGAAGGAGGTCAATATTTTGACGCCCTATCTTAAATTTACTATGTCATACTCCTTAGAAGAAATTTCCTTCCTAGATGTGAATGTAATAAAATTAGGCAATGGCATTGTTAATACTTCGGTTCATAGAAAAATGTGTTTTAGGAATTCAATTCTGCACAGGAACAGCATGCATCCCAAGCACGTTTTTGAAAATGTGATAAAGGGACAAGTAATGAGAGCTTCTAGGCTCAATCCTACTGAGAAAGGCTTTTTGGATGAGGTTGAAGGGTTAAAAGATAGACTAATGGAAAGGTCCTATAGTGTAGGAGATGTAGATAGAGCAATAGATGAAGTATATGGACTAAGAGACACAAGAGCACGCCCCTATTTTTCCAACAGAATCAATGTAGAGGAAGGAGAAGATACCACAGGTGGAACTAAAAACTCAGTGGTTACCTTCTCGCTATTTTATACTAAAGACATTAGTGAGGTTAAAAACATTCTAACCAAGCACTGGCATCTGTTGAGGATAGATGATGATGTCCGTGACTTAATAGAAGAACAGCCCAGATTTAGTTATAAAAATAAATTTAATTTAAAACGAACTCTTTGTCATAAACTTATGAGTAGCCATGTCATACATCAAGTGAATACCATTCCATGCAATAGTTGTAATCAATGCAGATATATTAATACTGAGGTACATTTCAACCTACCAACCACAGGGCATACCTTTACCTTCCATACTGGCACTTCCTGCACAACAGACAATGTGGTCTATTTAGCCCAGTGCAGTGCATGCACAGCTTTCTATATAGGAAAGACGAATAGACAGTTAAGGGAAAGAATAAGAGAACATATTTACAGTATCAGGATAGGAGATGATAGGAATGCCCTAGCTAAACATGTAAAGAGAAATGGAAGTGAACACACATTTACATTCTTCGTTATACAAACCATTCCGTATAATTCAAGAGGAGGGGACATAGAAACGACCACCCTAGAACATGAGGCTAGATGGATTATTCGTTGCAAAGCGGATCATCCCCCTGGCTTGAATGACAAAATTAACATCTATCCCTTCCTTAAAAAAAGGAGATTAGGTAAAATATTTAAATGAATGCATTGATCACAGTTACTTATGTATATAAAATTTTCACTGTCATCATTATCATGAAAAATATACTGCTATGAACAATACCCTTTTTTATTACAAAAAGCAACATGACTAGGAATTATGGCAATTGTTAACACATATAACTCATGTATATTTTAATGCTTGTATATCTAGGATCAAGCCTTAATGAATTTCAAGATGTTTTTAAGTTTACTATACATTCATAGTTGATAAATGCATAAATATTTATATGACTAAGGTTTTTTATTAAGCTAAGCATATTTGATTAATCCTGTGATTTGTGGCTTACCACCATCTGGTGGAAATTAGTGGTTACTGCAATGGGAATATTTATAAATGAAATATATACACAGTCATACAACACTAATTCATAGAACAGCTTTAGTTAAATGTTTTATGACAATACTTACTATTTCTTAAAATAAGAATAGTATTGATTGAGCTGATTTCCTGTTTTTTGCATTACCAGTTTTAAAAGTATTGATTTTATGTAAAAAATTTTTTAGATTGATTTTAATTGATTAATTGAAGCAAGTATTTAAAGACTGTTTCAACCAATCTACTTTGTACAGTCTGATGAAGCCCTCTATGGGTGAAAGCGCTCACTGATCGTTAAATAAAGAACGTTCCCTGTTTATTTTCGTGTGGAGCTATTGTTCTTTCTGAAAAAGTGGATTCCTAAATGTGGTGACTTTTTTACGTTGAATTATAGAAGCCGTTGTGTTCCTGCGACCTTGCTAACGAAGATCTAAATTGTATGTATCTACCCATACAAGAAACCTCCTAATGGAAGATTCTGTCTTGCATATTGAATCAGGAAAAGTAGCTGATTCTTAAGGACTTGGGCAAGATGAATAAAATCCTGCCAGATGTCCCTATCTGGGCCCATTAAACAGTCAACAGTCCTGAACTTCATGAACATGCTTCTCAACCTCTCAATGCAAGAAATCTGGACAAAGCCAAAAATAATGGGGAGACAAAGGCCCAAAACTAGGGGCAGATTTTAGATATTGCTCCTATAAACTTAGATAGTTGGTAGAATAACAGGTCTTGCATTTTTATGTTTTTTCTGAAGGATGTAAAGTCTGAAAACTCAAATATCTGTCATTATTTATTATTTAATGACTTTAATCTTCAATAATTTGGCAGAAAACACAAATTTTATGAGGAATGGAGCAAAAAGAGGAGCAAAAATTCTGGACATTTGGGAGCTATGTTCATGAAGTAGGCTGTGCCCCAAGCGGCATAATAGCTGTGTATCTCTTCCAGGTAAGCATCACCTAGGCCATGGAACATGAAGGTAATGATCTCAAATAGGTATCAGCTGTGACTGCCAACCAGCCATACCCCATAGCAGTCAAAAATGACACATACTAAGCATACCAGTCAAGATCCTGGCCAAGAAATTCTGCACCTATTTCATATGAGCCAAGTGACCATCCATAGCCCAAGGTAATATGCATTATATTACTCAAGACAATAACTTCACCAGAGTATTTATCATCAGAAGTAAGGTGAGTTAACAACTGACATCTGGCCCCAAATTGCAACAAAGGAAACAAATTCCAACTGTATCTCGACATAGATAGTTAATGGGAAAACCTGAGGAATGTCTTTTCTATGTCATCTGTCAGCAGCAACATGTACATCATGAATAACAAGCAAGCCATAACAGAGCTCTGGATTACCTCACAGTCCAACAGGTAGGAACCCAAGTAATTTGACCTGAGCACCACTTACTGAGTGTGAGAAGAGAGATATAACACAAAGCAATCCAAAACTGTGCCACTTAGCCTGCAATATGCCTTTAGACATTCATTCAGGATCCCATGATTTGCAATGCTAGAAGCTTCTGTCAGCAAAAAGGGACAAGATGAAACATTTGGATCAGTTATCTTCAGGTGGTCAATGGTCTGTTATGAGTGTATCCTCCATAGTGTGCCTCTAGCTATATCCATTCTTACATGGATCTAACAAGTCAACCAATACTAGATGAGAAAACAGTTGCACATAGACCATCAATGGCCATTCCATTAAAGGGAAGTTTTGAGACAGAATAATTTTCCAGCAAGTTCTTGATGAAGCATAATTTCTTAACAATCTGGGTATCTAGGTAATCTGATGAGGATAGAGATATCCTAGTTCTCAGTGAGGCTCAAACTATACAGAAAATAACTGGCCTGAATGAATCAAGACCAGGTCTGCTTAGTTTTACAGGGCTAAGATCAAAGGCATAACTGAAATACTGTCCATGAGCTTGTCATAATCTATATATTCAAACTCAGTCCAGCAGGAAGTCTGAGTTACCCATCACTGATTATTAATATTGCTCAGTGGATATCTTGTGTGGGAGGAGTGCCTTATATTGATGATAATGTCTACACAAATCATGCAACTTCCTCACAAACATCAGAGAAAAACCTTTCAGGGTTGCCAGATATGATGGCCTGCACAGTCTGTAAACACCCGAAAAGAGAGCAGCCACACTTAAGTGTAGCAAAAATCTCTTTGGATACAAAAACAGAATTTTCTGACAAATGCCTAACTGGTATGAAGCATAATGTTGAAACAATCATTTTGCCCTCGAGAAGGTGCATATTAACCCATTTCCACCCCAGCCTTTATCCTAGTCAATGCATTGAATTGCAGCTCATGGTAAAAATACAGCTTTGGGGGAAATAGTGGTCTGGGCAATGCACATGCTCAGTTGACTTGATCCTGATCCCCAGTAGTGGCATATTTTTTTTGCTATGATCAAATTATCTTCAATGACTCCTTTAAATAACTGGTCAAGAATCAGACCAAGTATTTTGAATTTAATGGCTTAATAGCTGTACATTTCATCAATTAATTTCCTGAAGACTGAGGTAGAAGAAGAACAAACTTGCAGTGCTCCTCAGTAGTGGTCATACCAAAGGAAGAGGGTCTGCCACTAAATCCTTGGCTTATAGACCTAATTAGAAAATTTAGTACATGGAATGATCAAACGTAAGGATCAATGTGAAAACAACCAGAGTGAATTCTAAGCTCTACAGCAACTTACAGGTCTCATAATCTAGCCGAGTATTAAAATCCCACAGGACTAACCACCTAGGAGATTATGAACAACATCAATATGGAGATCTCTGAACTCTTGCAGAAATGTTCTGAGGTAGCCTAGTAAATAGTACACAAGCAGAAGTCTGAAATTCTTTTCTGTTTCAAGGAAATTTAAAAAGAGGAGGTTGTCCAATTTTGGTACTAAAGGATGGAGCCTTTTTTGCAGCCCAGGTGTCTGGGACTCAATCAGTGGCTCTGGCACTTGAGCCATAAAGGAAGGGAGAGGAATGGAGGGTCAAGGCCCACTTGACTCTTACATGGGATGGGGAGTGATGTTTACACACGGGCGCACAGATACATATGGTTTCCTTGGTGGAGACTGGAAGAGGGGAAGGGCTGCTTGGAGGAATGTCTTTTGCAGAAGTGAGGATGTGCTTTCCTTTGTCAGTCCAGTGCATGCCTCATCCCCAACACATTCCTAGATGTGCATGAAGGTTAGGGTATACGGACAAAAAAAAAGCTCAAATATTTATGGAGATTACAGCATGAGTAGACAAAGCTTGAGTCACTCCCTAACATTTGTATAAATGATAGTCCTCCTTGGTTAGTCTTTGCACCATTGAAGGAGAGCCAACAAGCCAATTGACTGGGGAGGTGCCAGTGATAAATTAACAGTAGATAAAAAAAGAGAAAATTAAAGGTTGTCCAATTTCTATCTTGATCAGTTCTAGGCCAGAAAATATGTTCATCTCTCCATCCAAGTGTCCTAGGCTGAAAACCATCTGTATCATGTATTCATTAGTAGCCAATGGGATGAATAATATTGGTGTATAATGAGGACCAGGTCAGAGTTTGTGACAGAAGATGCATATTTGGATGAGGGAGAAGGATTCCCCAGACCCCCCCCCCCCCATAAGACATCATATTAAGGGACATCCTAGAACTGCTGAAGCAGAAGGGGAGATCCACTGAAACTCCTTCTCTGGATGAGTCCATGCTCCTTGAAGTCCGTGTTCCTTAGGGTCTCACTCATCTGTGTCCAGATTAATGCATCTTTCATCCTTTAAGTTATAATTTGTCCTTATCCTCTATTAGGCTACAACATTCTTTTGGAGAAAGTTCATTATAGAAAGTATGACTTTAAAATTCTGCTTCATGTCCTGCTAAGAACCAAGATCTGTTTTACAATCTAGGATTTAAGAATTTTCTACCAGGACAGACAGAAAAAGCATAATTGATGACCTGGATAATGTAAGGAGGATATGTAACTGTCTCTCAAGAAGCAGCTTAAAATTGCTTATAAGAATGGGTGTTTTTGATTTATTTGCACACTTACATGTAGGAATGGTAAATGTTATTGATGCACACACACACACACACACACACATACTGTCCACCAGAACTGAAATAAATTAACTAAAAAACTAAATGTAACGCAATTGATGATAGCAGCAGAGAATGTTGCAGTCAAAACACGCAACAGCAATAAACTGAGAATGTGTCTCTTTTTGTGGCAGCAAATAAGGCAGTAACTAAAACATATGCAGCAGTGACTCCAGGCAAAAAAACAAGACCAGTAACAAACTGTTAAGTAAAACTGTTGTTTTTTTTCTTTTTTCCAAAATCTCTTTATTATTATTTTACAGCAATCAAAGACATAAATCTACAATACATACAGAGGACTTAAAACCTAGAGACAAACTATATACATTATATACATTAGAAGTCACTACATCAGCAAACAAAAGAGAAAAAACTTCTTAAAATTAATTGAAAGAAGAGAGATAGTATAAGGGGCATAGTTTATAAAGGGATAAAGGTAGAAAAAACTGTTTTTAAAAAAGAAAAGACCAACTGTGGGAATAGGAACAAAAATGACACTGTAAATAGATATATGTACAGAACAGTTTGGTAACTGTTCTGGGTTTTAAAGCTCAAGAAATTCAGTCTTTTATACCAATTGAAAGAAATATTTTGTGACTTAATATTTGAAACTGATGAAATTGTGGAACTGTGTGACAAAAAGGAGGACATTTATCTGGTGAACAATTATTTATTTTCTGGTAGTAACTTAAATGTTTAAAAAATGGTACTTTACAGTTTAGAACAAATGAACTGCAAGAAAACAATGTTGAAAATGCATGCAGGATCTGTGTGAAACTATTGATAATATTGTGAAAGTTAGAGATAAAAGAAACTTATGGAATGGAGGGTGGATGTTGGAAGCTGTTTTAAAATGTGAAAAAAACATGGTGAAACATTTCCCATGTGTTATTTTTGGCTGGTCATAGAGGGACATTAAGAAAAGTTGGCTAGCCTAAATCACCTTTCTTTTGCGAGGAATTTCCTCATTTAATTTATGACTGTGACAAAGTACAGTGTAACCAGTGTTGGAAAGAAAGGATATACAACAAGAAGGCATGCATCTGAATGTAGATTATGTAAACAAATAAGGTACACTTTTGTAACGGTTGTCAAGAGCAAACAATAAATAATGAAAAAGAGAGGGGAAGGGAAGAAAACATATACGATGAAGGACAACAAGAGGCTGAGGCAGTAGATGAAGTAATTAAAAAAGAAAGAAACTGTAGAAAAAGAAGAACATAATATTGAGGGGGAAATGAGGTGAGAGAGCATGCAGGAAGAGAGGTCAGGAGAAAGGATTGAAATTAATATATATATATATATATATATATATATATATATATATATATATTTTTTTTTTTTTTTTTTTTTTGAAGTTCTGGCGAGTGAAAAATCTGAGTCTGAGACTCAAGGATTATTTGTACATAAACCCAGGAAAAAATATTCAGCTGGGGAAAGAATGAAAATAAGAAAATGAAAATGTAAAAATATTTCCCCTAAAGTTAAAAAGAAAGAAAACATCAATTTTTAGAGTACTTTCAGTAAAGGTGAACAGTATTAACACTGTAAGAAGAACAGGCATACTGGAATGGTGTGCTAAATGTGAGGTGGATTTTATTCTGTTAGGCATGATTTCTGACGAGTGACAAAGTACTGCAAACAGAAAAATTATGGGGGTAGAAATATAATATGGAACTTAGAAAGTGAGCATTGCTCTGGATTGGCTGTGTTGTGTAAAAAATAATTGAAAATTCTAAATGTAATGGAAGGATGGGATAGTTAACTGCTGTGGATGTGAGGTGAAGAGAACATGTCTATATAATTAAAGCATCATATGCATGAATAGCTATCATGGAACAAAAGAATCTGTTTCATTGACTATTAGACTGTGTGGTGGTTAACTTGAAAATTATAATTGCAGAGGCTTTAATTATTGTGATTTAAGTGGAAAATATAAAAAGAAATGGAAAGATGTAAAAAATATATAGGAAGTGATAAAATATGATCCAATGTTTACTTTCATCTGATTCAACACTTGAGTGGTAGTCTATTCTGATCAGATCCAACCTAGTGACTTCTGCTAGAACTCTGGATCCAACTCTCTGACTCCTCCCCTGCTCACAATTTCATCTTCCTGTTTGAATTACTTGCCCCCTGTTCATCCAGATGTGCTTCTAAGAGCTCATTCTTTGGTCACAATAAGTGAACCTTTTTCAACTTTAAATTCCTCCTCGACTCCTCCCTTTATATTGCTTAGTATAATGTGTAGTATAGCTTATAATTAGGTTGTTATGTAGTCCTTACAACTATTAGTGCGACTTTTTCTAGCTTTTTCTATATTGCTAGTTTCTTCATAAAATTTCAACTTTTATTGATAGTTGTTTATTTATATATACATTGATACGAGATTAACAGACGTTTTTCTAATAGTGTGAATAGATTTTTTAACTTGTTTGTATAACTCTAAATCCAAAGTGGCGATGTATTGTGTTAAATGTGCACAAAGCTGTTTCATGATTGGTAATTTTTGTATTTCCCAATAAGGGCTGTCATCTACAGACTCACTGTAATCCTTTAAAGTTTTATATTTTCATTAAGCTCTTGGGTGACAAATCAAAATGTGTAACAAACAATAATTAAATGATATATTCTTGTGTACTTTGGCTCTTATCTGCAAAATAGGAGTTCATTATGCTTAATGAAGCCTTTAAGTATCTTGCAATGTTTATCCTAGTTTTATAGAACCTTACTTTAGCAGTACAAAAGGAAAATTGATTTTAACAAATGTATAGGCCAGCAACCCTATGACAGTGCAGCCAAAAGTCATGAAAATGTAAAGGTATGTGGCAAAGGAATGCTGGAAATTAATGTGTATATTTTTTCTATCTATGTCAGGCATACATTAAACCTTGTAGGATAAGCTGGAATTGACTGCTGGCAGATGCACTAAACTTTTTGCACTGTTTTGCAAAAATGCACATTTGTCTGAGAGATTGAGAAGCTAAGTCATTTTTCTAGAGTGGCACATGACTGACAGAACTGCTTACCTGGTGTAGGTTTACCAAACCTGTAACATAGCTTCACCCAGTGTTAATACAGTGAGCAGAGATGCAACACATTGTACAACCAAAGTTATGGCACAAACCCCACAAAGTGGTGGACTGTTTTAATACCATATTTGGATTATAAATCTGAAGTACCAAGGTACGCTTTTTATACCATACTGAAGAATGTACTAGAGCCACTGCAATGATTATGAGCAGTTATGCTTTGATTATTAATCTTTAAGTAAAATTCAACACAATGGAGGTGATGATACCAACAGAGAAGCTAATATTACTCTCAGTAAAAAGTAGGAATGTAAATTTGTGCTTATGTTTAGACTGTTGAATTGTGTATTGAAACAGTTCCATAAAACTAGAAAAACATTACAAGATACTGAGGCATCATTAAGTAGATATAAAAAAACTTTACATATCATTATAATTTTTAAGAAACAATTTCAAAGAAATCAAATAAAATGCCAAATAAACTTATTATAAATTATATTATAAATGCATAATTAAAAAGATTCAAAAGAAAAGAACTGATGATGGAAATGACCTGATATTGATGAACATTTTCTTTCTGCAAGAGAAATTTAGAATATAATCCTTCATATCTTTCTGCAGGAGATACACTTAAACTAAAATTATTCTTTCCGATAATAAACGTCTTAAAACAGAGTTAGAAGGTAACACTGAAAAAACAATCAGAAAAAACTAAATGAAAACTCCAGCCAAGCTAGACCTTCCAATGAGTGACCTCCCAAACCTCCTGTAACAGAGGCACATGGGATATATACAAATGACCATTATAAACATCAGGTGTTACAGCTATATGGCAATTCTGATTGCCCGTGACTTCTACATTTGAAGTTGTTTTAATGGACAATTTCAGGCCAATAAAGCCAAACCCCACTAGCTATGGATATGCATATCAGGAGGTTTGGGAGGTCACACAATGGTCATTTCTATATATCCCATGTGTCATAATGGTCATTTGCATATATCCCATGTGCCTCTGTTACAGGAGGTTTGGGAGGTCACTCATTGGAAGTTCTAGCTTGGCTGGAGTTTTCATTTAGTTTTTTCTGATTGGTGTTTCAGTGTGACCTTCTAACTCTGTTTTCATTTTTGTTATTTGGGATATTTTGCAGTCACCCTGATGATAATGGACATCAGCTGGATACAACAACCCTGTGTTTCTCATTCTTAGTCAAACACTCTGCTTATGCTATGCTGACAAGTTCATAACAAGGCCGAAATATGCATATCCATAGCTAGTGGGGTTTGGCTTTATTGGCCTGAAATTGTCCATTAAAATTACTTCAAATGTAGAAGTCATGGGCAATCAGAATCACCATATAGCTGAAACACTTGATGTTCATAATGGTCATTTGTATATATCCCATGTGCCTCTGTTACAGGAGGTTTGGGAGGTCACTCATTGGAAGTTCTAGCTTGGCTGGAGTTTTCATTTAGTTTTTTCTGATTGGTGTTTCAGTGTGACCTTCTAACTCTGTTTTCATTTTTGTTATTTGGGATATTTTGCAGTCGATAATGGACATCAGCTGGATACAACAACCCTGTGTTTCTCATTCTTAGTCAAACACTCTGCTTATGCTATGCTGACAAGTTCATAACAAGGCCGAAATATGCATATCCATAGCTAGTGGGGTTTGGCTTTATTGGCCTGAAATTGTCCATTAAAATTACTTCAAATGTAGAAGTCATGGGCAATCAGAATCGCCATATAGCTGAAACACTTGATGTTCATAATGGTCATTTGTATATATCCCATGTGCCTCTGTTACAGGAGGTTTTGGAGATAATAAACTTCTTAGAAAATGTTGCAGAGGAGAGCCAAAGTACATACAAATACATCATTTAAATTATTGTTTATTATAAATTTTGATCTGTCAGGCCAAGAGGTTGATGAAAATCTAAATTTTCATCTGTCAGGCCAAGAGCTTGATGAAAATATAAAACTTTAAAGGATTACAACGAGTCTGTAGATGACAACCCTTATTGGGAAATACAAAAACTAGTGATCATAAAACAGCTTTGCTCACATTTAACAAGAAGATATGTCTCCACTTTAGATTCAGAGTTATATAAACAAGTTAAAAAAGAGCAAGATTATTGGAGAATAGTACTTCAAGTGCTATAGCTATGTGCACATTGTTTGAATGAGGATTACCATTTCAAGGAGATCATGAGAAATTTAACTTCAAAGTGGAAATTGTTTTCCTATTATTAGAACTCACTGCCACATTTGACCTATTTCTCATTAATCACATTGAAAAGTGTAAAAATGATGTATCTGAAAAACATATCTTTTCAAAACAACATGATGACCTCATTAACTAAAAAAGTAAGAATTTATTTTCATTATTTGAGACAAGCTGGTCACTTTGTCTGTTGATTCCACCCAGCCTGTCACATATTGACCAATTAACTGCCATTGTAAGATATGTATCTTCTCACGATGGTTATTCTGTTGAACATTTTTAAACATGTATTAGAAAACTATTCCAGACAAAATTTCAACTAGCATAGTACTTGACTAGCTTATTAATTAAAGCAAAATTGATTTTAACAAATGTCAGACAAACCATCAGGCTTTAAAAAGTGTTCAGACTGTGAACATAAGATTGCTCCTAAAGATCCCTCTTTCTTTTGTGTGTACTGCTTGGGTGCCTCTCACCTTCAGACAAATTGTGAAATTAGTGCTGATTTTGAGACCAGAGCCATTCAAGTTAGGAGGGAAAAATTAATAATCAAGGGTTTGCTTCCCTCACAGATCAGTCTTCTACTATTTCTTCTGAAGCAAGAACTACATCTGCTTTTTCAAGTACTAAAAAGAGGAAGAAGAAAGATAAAGACAGATCTAAAGAAAAACACCAAGAGAAGTCTGTAGAGAAAAAGGGTGAAGATGAAAGATCAGAAGAGACTAGAAAAATCAAGAAATGGTCTCTGGATCCATCCAGTTTTTTGAGTCCAGTATCTAAAACTTTGAGGCAATCAGATCCAAATGCCACTTGCGTCTTAACTCCCTCCCCTAGAGCTACTTTTTCTCCTCAGCTACATTCACCAATCCTGCAACATGACCCTCAAGACCCACATCAATATCTTCATTATTGAAGTTGGGAAGATACACCAGAAGTTTCTCAGAAATGGAAGTTGACTAAAGGATGACAACATTTTTCAGGACACAGATCCAACTGGGAGTCTTCTCTGTACTATCTCCCAGAAGAAGTCCGGCAGCAGGCCCATCAACCCCATCACACTTGGCTCCATTACTGGTCTACTGCTCAGATCCATTTTCCATGGGTTCTAACCCTTCTGGTACATCTTGGTAGGATCTAACAATCCAAGAGACTTTGGCTTTGACTACATTCCTTACTCTCTTAACTTTGATGTTATCAAGTTGAAATGAGTCCCGGATCTGAAGCATTTGTTTTGGAGTACTGATAGTTGAACTGACCCCTGAAAGTTCTTGGAGCTGTTTCTCCCCCTCAGTGCCTCAGCAATTGACAGCTTGGGTCAGAGGTCCTTCATAAAGACAATCTCTGTTGGAGTGGAGAAGCTTCCTGAGTCAGTTGTCAGAGAGAGTACGCCCTCAGTTCCAATGACAGAGTCAGGTTTGAAGGCTGTGTAGTGGGCCTTGGCTAGACCAAGAAGGCAAGTGTGTGCTCTAAGTTCAGATCTGACCTGACACCAAGTGAAACCTCTTCCTTACACCTTTCATTTGGGCTGACAGGGACAGTCAGAGCCCATAGACTTTGAGACAGCGTGACACTTCAGCTGCCAATCTGACTTTGATCTTTCCCCAGTAGAACCCCAGAACCATGTTCTGAGAAAGCCAACATGCAAACAAAAGCACATAGACTCCTCACCTGAGTTTGTGACAGAAGACGCATATTTGGATGAGGGAGAAGGATTCCCGAGACCCCCCCCCATAAGACATCATATTAAGGGACATCCTAGAACTGCTGAAGCAGAAAGGGGGAGCCACTGAAACTCCTTCTCGGGATGAGTCCATGCTCCTTGAAGTCCGTGTTCCTTAGGGTCTCACTCATCTGTGTCCTGGGTGATCATACCTCCTGATGTATTGATGTATCTTATGTCACAGAAGGCATGTAAGGACCTTAATGTTACACAGTTCATTCCTAAGAAACCAGACATAATCTTAGTAGCTCCAAAAGACAAAAAGCACTGGTCTAAAGGTCCTCCAGTAGATGCTATGTCAGGTTCAACATTCCTCCCTTTATCCCCCTTCCAAATTGCCATATACAAACTTTTGGTGCTCAGGCAGACCCTGATTAAGACTATTTCTGTTTAAGTCAGCTTTCCAAGTGTAGAAAGCTTAATAGTTTATTTACTTCTGTGATAGTTCCTTTTAGTATCAAGATATTTTTTCACATTATTAGAATAGTCAGCAAACTCAGTCTGAGGCAATTCAGACAGAAATAGGGAATTGTGGGTAGGGGAGAAGTCAAATTCTCAGATCCAAAGCTCTGGCAGAAGGCACCAAGGTTGGATCCAGTTGGATGTGACTATCCCCTCCACAGAAATGTTGAAGCAGACAAAAATAAGACAACATGGCTCTACTGTTATGGTAATTACATAACTTTCAAGTTATTTGTCTGTCTGGAACAAAAGTCAGTGGACTTATGGGGGAGGTTCACTTGGATCTGAAATTGATTTTGTATTATTGGAAGGATTAGGGTAGCAGATTGCAATACAGTTGTGACTGTTTTTTCACATCGTTTAGCCATATGGATGAAAGTGATGAAAGACAGGGAGTATATTACAATAGGAAAGGGAATAAAAAGAATGGATGAGAAATCATGGGATAAAATTGGAGAGTGGGAAGTATTACAGTATGGAAGGATCCTATAACCATGAAAGCATCTATAAAAATGGTTTGAATGGTGGTCTGAATTTAAAAATATGTATAAAAAGTATTTCTTTAAATGACAGGAAGATGTAAGAAAGGAACAGAAAGTGAAGTATGGGAAAATGTTTAAAAATGTATTAGAAAATTTAGAGAGTATTATAATATGGAAAAAATAAATATATAAACATAATTGAGAAAAGTTAAGGTATTATGGTCTAGGCAGAAATATTACTTAAAGGGATAAGGGAGGAGATATCTGCGTATTTGAATAAAATAGTAAAGCGGGATATTAGTGTAATGAAGGAAATGAAAAATGTAAAAGGAGAAGTAAAAAGAACATGAAAGCAAATTAAGTATTGTAGTACAGCATGTGAAAAATATGTACAAGAGTAAAAAAAAACTAAGAGAGAAAATGGAAAGTAAAAATAAAAAAAAAACATCCAGAACTAGAGGGAAATTTTGAAAAAGAAATTACTATTTGTGAACTGGATGGAGTACTAGTAAATATTGATTCAGTATTATGCCAAGTTAATATAGGGTATGGAATGTGCAAGAAATAAATGAATTGTCAAAGGGAGTATTTTATAAATGTACTGAATGAATGGCTAAACCGTGGTGGTGCAGCAGTAGAGTTGTTGCCTCACAGCAAGAGGTTCTCCTGTTTGATTCTCGGCTGAAGTGCCTTCTGTGTGGAATCTGCATGTCCTCCCTGCAGTCAAATGGCACTCGAAAGACATGCATGAATGGGCGTGCCTTTGTTGAAGGTTGGGTATCGGGCTGGCAACTCGGCACCATAAAAATCTACTGCCAATCATTAGCGGACCGGAGTTCCGCTGTGGTGACCCCTAACCGGGAAAAGCTGAAAAGACAAACAAACAAACAAAACTGAATGAATGGCTAAAGGAAGTGTTTGCTTATGAAGAGTTATGTAGTGGGAAACCAAAATTTATATGGAAGAATGAAATAAAAAATAGGAGACTAACCACACTAAATAACGCAGCTTATTACATTTTATACGAATAATACAAAGGAGAATGGAAGGAAGGATGAGAAATACAATGGAAGAAAGTATACATATGTATATATATATATATATATATATAGAGAGAGAGAGAGAGAGAGAGAGTATAAAATGGAAAGGATGTCAAGAAGTATTATTGGTTGTGAGAGAAATTGTGGATGATATAAATAAAAGGCATGATGCGAAACTTATGGTAGCTGATATTAGCAGGGCATTTGATACAGTAGAACACTATGCTTGGATGTTATGGATAAGTATGGAATAGGTAATAGAATTAGGAGTGTGTGTGTGTATGTCAACATATCAAAATTAATTGAGTATGAGTGTTTGTTAATGGATGGCGAGTAAAGAAATATGCTTGAAGTCTCGTATAAGACAAGGAACTTCCATGAGAGGAATATTGCTCACATTGTGAGTGCAATAGCTTATAAAATGAAAGATGCCAGATATGTGATGTAAAAGGAGGTGGTGATTCTAGTAGTTTTGACATATGCAGACAATATAGTTGTTGCTATGACCGGAATATGGATGAAAGAAGTGTTGGTTTGTCTGGATGGCTCTTTAAAGAAAATGGGAATGACCTTGAATAAATCTAGAAGTGAGGGTTTGGGTGATGTGGTCAAAATTGGGGGGTTGTATATTTTTTATTGAATAAAGGGTCATTGCCACAGATAAATTATATAGTTATGGTGCAATGGGAGGGGCTGATAAAAGAAATGAAAGAAATATGTCTTCCGGGTAGGACGTATAGATGAACATTCAAGAAAAAGGTTTATCTGTTGAATTCTGTATTAATAGGAAAAAAACATACATGCCAAATGCTTATATGATCTCAGAAAAATATGAAAAAGAAATTGTGCAATTTGTGTTGTTTCATATGAAGTTTTATATTAAACCCATTAGGAATAGATGTGTTTGTTTTGCTTCTTTAAACTTGTAGAGTATTAAAGTGGATAAAGGAATTACAAAAAGTTCTGTGAGATGCTGAGGATTAGAAATGGAGAGAAAAAATATGTAAATAAAATTAAAAATTATCTAGAAAAGTATTAACATGGAAAATAAAAAATTGATGATGTAGAGAAAGATAGAAGGATGTGGCTTAACAATGAGATGAAACAATATTTCTGCTATTCCTCCTTCACATGTGTATGTCTGCATGTATTTAGTGATCGCTTTGATGTAACTATGAAATGTTAGTAGTGCTCAAAACTGTCCTATGTAGTTTATATTTTTTACTTTTGTATATAATTAATGAGGAACTTTTCTCCCTGGGCCTCCACTGAAAATGGGCTCTTCTTGGCCCAGTGGACTTTCCCGGTCAACAAATGCAATAAATAAATATTACATACATCCATTGTGAAATTTACTAGCAAAAGTGATTAAAGCCATTAAAGTAAGGGAAAAGTAGTATACCAAAACAGTACGGTATCAGGATTTCCTACGATGACTGATAATAAATAAATTACTAGTAAGAGAGTCGGTTTACTATCAAAAGCTTGAAACTCACAACTGCGAATGTTGATTTACATGATGCATATCCTTGACTCATAAATATTAAGTAGGTCCAAAGGTCAATGCATCAACATCGACATCGTATTGTTGATATTAATGTTGGTAGCTGCTGTTGCCAACCATGTTGCTTGTCCCTGCCGTGTGTATATCCTTCTTAACTGACGGACACTTCAACGTCAACATTTTGACAGTTGCTCCTACCATCTTCGAGGAGGTGGCTGTTGTATAACTGACTTTCAACAATTTGATTGTAAACCAAGAGAGACTCTACTCGATAAAAATAAAGTTGAAAGTGTGTGTTTATTTTGGGGAGGAAAAAACAGTGGAACATGTTGTTTTTAAAATGTAAAGCAGTGGTGAAACTCTGGAAAAACTATATGAAAAAATGTTTTGACAGTATTTATAACACAAACAACATAAATATGATTATGTATGGATATTATAAATACAAGAATAAAGAATATGTGCGAAGAGTAGATACAAATTTATTTTATATAATATGGATTATTTGGCATGAAAGCCTGAATGCATACCTCTCAACCTGGAAACATCAAAAATCTGGACAAAGGCCAATGAAAAGTAGGTACAACTGGCCAAAAACTGGGATGCTGATTAGCATAACATTTGCATACATAATCATGTAACACCACCCACTCCAATGGGATTTTGGGATACCAACATGAAGATTGAAGTCACTTAATAGTAATAAATAATGGCAGACATTTGAATTTCAGACTTCATATCCCACAGAAAATATATAATAATGCAAAACCTATTTTAGCAACTATCAAGTTTACAGGAGCAATATTTAAAATCTGTCACCATACATGTCATTTCAATACTCAAATCCACTCCCCAAAACAATAATATACACAATTCCATAGGAAAATGCATACCCAACTGATGTGTTTAACTTTCTGTGCTCCAAAAAGACCCACAAAAACAGCTATTAAACCTTTACAGCCCATTATTATTGTTGTTTTTTTTTTACAATTCTGATGAAAGAACACCAACCAGCTGGAATTTTCACAGTTTCCCATAATTGTACTTATATGCAGCAAACTGTTTAAATTACATTTATACCATCTGGCATCCACTCCATAGTAATTGTCTGTGGCGTCCCCGTCCATGTAAGCAGTAAAAACATACATTTTGACAAAATTTGCGTACTGTTCTAACTATAATATACCAATATACAGTGCAATGGATCACTACATAACCTCTCCCCACCATCACATTTAATTTTTTTATGGGGGAGGTCTTAGCTCTCGGCATCTTACTTCTAGAATCAGAGACAAGTCCAGAAATAACTTGGGAGAATCACAGACAGACACTTCTTAAAATATTATTACTATTAACTTGAAATGTAGACAGAATATCATTTGACTTGCATTTTCTGGTTATAATTCTCACATTTCTCATTATTAAGTACACGCAATCCACAATCTTTTCTCCCCATTTCATCAGTTCTAGAAAGAACTATAAGTTTTATAAGGGGTTTCAGCTCATATGAGGAAATACTGGGGACAGTGTGTTTGTGTGTGTGTGTGTGTGTGTGTGTGTGTGTGTGTGTGTGTGTGTGTGTGTGTGTATGTGTGTGTGTGTGTGTGTGTGTGTGTGGAGGTGAGGGTCATTTGCTTTTCCTCAACTTCAGACATGACATAGTTTGCTTTTACTGTTGAACTGCAGCAAAACCAGAAAGTGTTAGATGCGTCTGTGCTATGGGCACCATTCCCATTGTTATAATGCTTAATTTTAGAATGCCTGTGCAATAATGAATGTTCCGTGTGCCCTTTTGATTAGTTGAATAGCACATTTCAGAAACCTATCCTGCACAAACAACACGTAATATAATCAGTATTTTTTTTTTTGCAAATGTGTGCCCACTGCCCAAACTAGTCTGCATCACTGACCTGTCCACACTTAAAGTGGACTGCAAATGTTGTTCTTATTTTCTGACTTTTGGGACAAGGACGATCTTTGAATTTGATAGCTGACTTGCAACCTCACACATCTTGACAAGCTTGGACGTACCCTCTGTCAAATTGAAAAAACAAGCCTGCCTATGTATTCAATTGGCTATGCTGGCTGTCATTCAAATGTGTTCTCAACCATGATTAGAGTTCAAGGCTGCCAAAAATTAAAGGCTGTTGTTTTGTATAGGTTTGTTTGGTTGTGTACTCACATTACAACAAGCATGTACGATATTTTTTCGCTTTTTCCCTTCGAGCATTTTAGGGAAATTTTCAAAGGTTTTTCATGCGAAAGAAAACACTTGGCTTATTATTTAGGTTCATAGGTAGGTACTAGGCTATCTGCCCGAGGGCATTTATAAGCCTAGCAAGAGTGTGTCAGCTTTCGCCGCCTCATTGATTAATTAACTGAGCATCTGTCATGAAGAGCCAATGAAGTGATCCCAGGTGTGTATTTTCTGTTACCCATCCACTCATCAAGGTTTCTTTTGAAGAGTGTTAGTGAGGGGCTCTGCCTTATGTAGTTAGGAGTTTTGTTCCAAAGCATAGGGAGTCACTGTGACAGGAATCTATCCCTCCAGCATGTTCTATTTATTGTTGTGGTGTGGTTTAGCTCACTAGAGTGAGTGGCTTGCAGTAACTTGGAATTCTTTAGGTGGAGCATGTCCATCAATTCTGAGTTGGACATGACTTTGTAAGTCAGGCAGAGATCACCTCTGAGTAAGCGATATGTCACTGAGTGCAGCCGGAGTTTTTCCAGTCGGGCTGCATAGGACATATGTTTGAGGCCAGTAATCCTCTTGGTGAGGTGCTTTTGTGGTCGTTCCAGCTGTTGGATGTGTCTTGTGAGGTACATCCCAAATGGGGCATTGTACTCTATGATGGGTCTGATGAGTGACGAGTAGAGGGGCACTATAACCTCTTTATTTCTAGATGCAAACCCTTTAGTAATTAGATGGGCTACATAGAAGGATTTCCCTACTACTTTGGCAATATGATTGTCAAAGGAGAGATTACTATCTACCTGGGTACCCAGACCACTTATTACCTCTTCTGTATTAAGGGGGCTGCCACCTATGTGGTAATTCATGGGTGTTTTGTTTTTCCCAAACGGGATGACTATGCATTTTTTGGCATTTAGCTGGAGACCATGACTTTGACACCAGGTGTCTGTCTCAGTAAGGCCCTTTTGGAGAATGTCTGTGTCAGCCGGAGTGTCAATTATGGCTCCCAGTTTGCAGTCATCGGCGAACTTGGTTAGCCGTAGTCCTCGTGTGTTTGCCTGTACTTCTGAGAAGTATATGCTGAACTGTGGGGGTCCCAGGACCGAGCCTTGTGGGACACCACTTGTGACTGGTTTAGAGTCAGACCTGGAGCCCGCTATTCTTACCGTGTGAGTTCTGTCTGTAAGCCAGTTAGCAACCCATCTCGTGATGCAGGGGTTTATGTTCAGGCTGGTGAGTTTTTCTATAATTCCTGAGTGGGGAATGGTGTCAAAAGCCTTGGTGAGGTCAAGTTAGGCTGTGTGAACCACCTTCCCCTCATCTATGGACTTGGTGACTGTCTTGAAGTCGTCAACCAGGTTTAGTAGGCATGATCTGCACTTAACAAAGCCCAACTGGGTCGGGTCAAGTGTTTGGAGGATCCCAATGTATTTGTTAATGAGTTCCATGATGATGCGCTCCATAGCCTTGCACACCAGGCTAGTCAGGCTTTTGGGGTGATAGTTACCAGGGTCAGTTGTGGCCCCTCATTGTGGAATGGAATGACCATTGGTGTGCACCATTCTATGGGCACAAAGTCTGTGGAGAGGCTGAGGTTGAACAGTGAGTTTAGGTGGGAGGTTAGTTCATTCTGTAGTTCATGCAAGACGCAGCCTGGGACACCTTCTGGACCCATTGATGCTGCGCTTTTGGCTTTTGAAAGGGCTGTTTTCACCTGTGCGTCTGTGATTTCCGGGATAGTACACTTTTCCGGTATTGTTGTGGGCCCTTTTGGGGGTGAGAGGGGGGTGATGTTTGCACTGAATCTATCTGCCAGGATGTTGGCAATATCAGTAGGTTCAGTATATGTTGTGCTATTTTGCACTAGCTCAGAGCATATCTGTGAGTTGCCACTTAGATTCTTGGCATAGCTAAAGAAGGCTTTGTGGTTATCTTTCAAATCCATGGCTATTTTTCTTTCAAAGTTAGTTTTGTATGATTTTATGAGAGACCTTAGTTTCTTACTGATACTGATCAGGGATGTCTTTCCTTCTTGGGATTTGCTTTTTTTCTGAACTAGTTTCCTCCTTCTATTGTATAGCCTGTTTATGGCAGGGGTCCACCAGACTGGTTTCCTTCTCTTAGGGGAGCGAGTCTTGGTTTTGCTAGGGATTGCATCCTTGTAGGTGCTCATAGAGTGCATTTGTAAAGGTTCCTGCATCTTGGACACTTTTACCCTTTAGCATGGGGGCTGTGAAACTTACCACCTCTGTCTTAAGTAAGGTAGAAGTTTGCTATAGAAAAGTTTTTCACTGTGGTTTCCTTGGTTGGGGGTGGTGGTGTGGTGTGGACATCCAGAGTGATTAGTTTATGGTCTGATCTAACCAGTGATGGGTTGATCTCTGGTGCGGAACACGTGTCACCCATGCTGGTGATGACCAGGTCCAATATGTTTTCATCTCTGGTAGAGGAGTTTACCAGCTGATCCAGGGCATTTGAGCTGATAAATTCCAAGAAACACTGGACCTGGGAGTTTGTACTTGAGCAGTTTTCCCAGTTAATGGTAGGGTAATTGAAATCACCCAATATCAGGGTATTTGGTATGACCTTCATGTTTTCCAGTGTCTCCAGAAAGGCGGAGTGGTGGTCCTGGGTCATGGAGGGTGATCTGTAGCAGGCCACAATTTACATTGCAGATTTGCCCGATGTTAGTTGCATATGGATGATCTCAGAGGTATCATGCTGCACCACTAACCTGGAGGTGTAGGTATCCTTGATGAATATGGATACACCCCCTCCTTTTGTGTTTCAGTCCATGTTCTGTGGCCGAAATGTGTGATATGAATTTTAGCCCGGTAGTGCTGGGGTGCTCTGTGGAGTCTTGAACCAGGTTTCAGTTACTGCACAGATGTCAGCGTTCTCCATACTGAGGATTGCTTCGAGCGTGTGCATTTTGAGATTTAAACTCCTGGCATTGAGTAGCATAACCCTCATTTGTTTTATTTGTGCTGTTTACGGAGGTGGGTTTGACTTTTGATCCTTTCCTAGAAAAGGCACTATGGGGGCAGCAAGAGCCTTGGCTAGTATTCAAAAGCCTAGGTGTGACAGGTGCAAGCTGTCTCTTGTGAAGCAATGAGGCTTGTCGAGCATGTCATCCCAGGCTAACAGACACTGAACTCCTTTTGAATAACACCAGAAGCTTAGTTGAAATTGATCATTTTTTCTTTATACTGCGGTATCATTCTTGGTGAGGGCAGGATGCTACTCAGGGTCAAGGTCATATCCGCCTGGGCTACATGATCAGAGAGTTCTTCCATGTCTCTTTTCATGTAGTCCAGGGAGGTACGTTTCAGGTCATTCACACCAACATGAACAATGACAGAGTCTATTTGTACTTGTTCTGGAGTGACTTGAGTGCTTGTGTTATGTGGCAGATTCTGGCTCCCGACAGGCAGCTAACAGTAACCTTCTCCTTGTCCATCCTCGTGAGTGGGATGTCAGTGTGCCTGACTATAGAGTCACCTATTACTAATGTGTTAGGTATGTTATTTTACCTTAAGGGCTGCGATTGTGCGGCCCACTGATTGTGTGTTTTATGTGTTGTCTGGTTTGTGAGAGGAGGTGCACATTTTTTGGGTGTCTGCTTTGGAAGTCTCTGATGCTTTTGCAGGTTTTTATTTAGAGCCTCCAAGTATGGTTTTGTGTATTTAACATGCAAAGAAATTTGTAGGCAAGAGATCATTGCCATATGTTTCAAAGCAATGACTTTCACATTGTTTATTATTCAACCATGCAACTTATTATAATATTTTTTCTGACCTACATATATCAGTAAGCAAAAATATAAAGTTTAGATGTATCACATATCATTGTCTTGTAAAAGTACAAGAGAAACTTTAAATTGTTGAGATGAATTGCTCCATTTGATGACACCTTTGGTGGCTTTTTAATATCTAATAAACTTGAGGCCAATGAAAAAAATTTCTGGCTATTTGCTGCTTTTCTTTTACTCCAAGCGAGAAAGCAGCTTCCCTATTTTGAAAGAGGTCCAACCTTAACCGGCTGACTAGTTGGCTTGATCTTGGATTATCTGGCAGCAAACACTAGGATTGTTAGACTTTGCAGAAGTTGTAAACAATTCAGGTGCCTTTGTTTACTTCTGCA
This sequence comes from Protopterus annectens, assembly GCF_019279795.1. Classification (NCBI taxonomy): domain Eukaryota; kingdom Metazoa; phylum Chordata; order Ceratodontiformes; family Protopteridae; genus Protopterus; species Protopterus annectens. Next base: position 12,917,973 of record NC_056742.1, read on the forward strand.
ATCCCTGGAATTTGCATAGGAACACACAGAAGGTGGTGGGATGCAAAAGTTGAAACCCAGGTCCCATGAGTTGGTGCGGGTGCAGTCAGAAGGGATATTGCTAAAGATAAGGGAGGCCCTTGGCTCTATTGTGTGAACTGTGGAAAAAAAATGAATCAGTCCTTGATGAGTTTAATGAGCACTGATCCTTTTATAGCCTTAACACAAATGAATCAGACATGAATGGAATAAGTCCATGTGCCATCCCCCTGTTGAAAATGCATTCTATTTTCAAGTTAAAGAGACAAATATCTGCAATCCCTGCAAACACATTGATAGCTTTTCCTCAGTTTTATTGCAACTGACAATTTCTTTGCAGTGTGTGTGTGTGTGTGTGGGGGGGGTCTTCCTTAAACAATAAGATACTGCCATTATGGAATTTTTTTTTTAATTTATTGTTGAAGTCTCTTAAAAGTGGGACAGCAGTCAGCAAAAGGAAATCGGCATTTAAAGGGGCGAGTCGGGAAGTCATGGCACCCTATTATTTTGAGTCCAAAATAAGGAAATACTGAGGAATTCGGTACAGCTGAGAGGTATGCCTGAATGAGATTTTGTTTAATGGGAAATGAATTTTGGCAAATGTATTGTGAAAAAAATAGATTATGGTTTTGGAATCATAACTATGAGAATGTTATAAGAAAAATGATAAATAGTTAAAAATAGAAATGTGTATATATGTGCCTGTGAATATGTACATTTTGTAAACATGTAAATGTTTTTATGGTGTTTTTTTGATAGGTGCCATGGGATCTTTTACATCCACCTGAACTACCACCAACTCAAGCAAAACGGACCTTGGTTTAATATCTCACCCAAAGGATGCCACACTCAGGAGTGCAGTACACCATTTATGCTGCACTGCAGTGACAGCAATCAAGCTACCTGGTGTGGGAATAGAAACCATAACCTTCTGTACCAAAGACAAGTGTGCTGCCCGTTTTAGCACTGACACTATAAAACAAAGCCTTCATACTATATCAGTATAAAATTACTTGGAATATATATGTTTTGAGCACACGTATGATTAAAATTTATGATTAAGCCCGAGTATGCATTTGTTGGATAGATAGTTCTAGTACTCATTTGGTAAGAGGGAAATTAAATAGATTATTCCAAGATATTCTTAGTTGACTTGCCTACAAACAACAGTATGTTTTTAAACACATTGAAAATATGTTAGTAATACATTTTCTAAGTAAAAAAGCACACTAAGAGGAAAATTTTAACTCCATTAAGTCAAGTGAGAGATTATTATCTTTCTATGTCTGTTATTGTAGTGCAGGATTATAATTTTACCAAAGTATTTTATTCCTTGAAAATTTCAAAAGCTGTGAGTTATTGGCTTGAAAAAGCAAATGCAAAATACTGTTTGAATAATTTAGTTTATACTGAACATTTTTTTCACAAATTAGGTAGTGTAAGGTTAATTAAAGCCAATAATTAACAACTCATTATAGGAACTATTCATAACATAGATGTTGCAAACCATAAGATGTGACACTCTTAAATTTTACATTTTTGAACAAGAAGTCAGTGGCCAAGAGAAGCAGCATTGTGTGAAGTAAATACATGCACACATAAATACTTAATATCAGCATTAGTCGATCTCAGCAAAAGTTAGCTTGAGATTCATTAACCCATTTAAGTGATTCGAAGTCCATCTAATTACAGGAAATGGTTTTAACATGGGTCCTGGAGGCTGCAGGTCTTGTACTCTCATTTATGTCTTGGTCTTTTGGCTTTTCACAGTTAGGGGTCACCACAGTGGAACTCCGATCTGCTAATGACTGGCAGTGGATTTTTACGGTGCTGAGTTGCCAGCCCAATGTCCAACCTTCAAAGAAGGCATACCCATTCACGTACGCACCTACCTGTATGTCTTTCAAATGTCACTCGACCACTGGGAAGACATGCAGACTCCACACAGAAGGCACTCCAGCCGAGAATTGAATGGGACAATCTCTTGCTGTGAGGCAACAACACTAACCGTTGCACCACTGTGGCCTCTCATTTATGTATGGATGACAAATTGGGACAGTTTAAACTAACCAAGTCCAGAGTCAACCAGAAATGGATAGATTCTGACATGCTGCTCTATGTATGCATTTAAATATATGCACTCATTAACACATACAAACACTTGCTTAATATGTGATGTAATCATAAATGCCAATGGAATTCACTGGTTAGCCACTAAAGGGCAGTTGCAATCCTGTGATCCCTTACAAATGTTAAGTCATAATGTATTGTTAATGGACTATAAATGTTTATCATTCACACCTCTTCAGTTGCAAATAGGTTCTGTGCTTGCACAAACCCCACACTGGCAGTGTTCCTGAGATAGGGAGTGGGCTGTTTATTACTGCAGTTAATTCCCCTGGAAATTTTAACTTACTGCTGTGTTTTTTCTATGCTTAATAGTGCTTTTAAGCAAATGTGGGGCTTTTCAAAAGTGTTTTATGACTTGTACTGGGAAACTGAATTGTTGATGTGCCAGCTAAAGACTAGGGACTGTCTCTTGGTGGGCTGCCAAGAGGAATGCTGTTTCTTTTGCTTATCTGCTTGAGTTTGATTTTTTTCATCTTTTTCATAATTTGTATATCTACTACTGGTTTAACAATGTTATAGCTGCTTTTATTGTTAAGTCACAATTTTGAGCTTTGGCCGGCTAACATCTACCTGAAATCAGCTAGATGTATAAGTGAATTTAAGTACACTTTTATCTGCTCTTTTGCATATAGTACTGTATTTAATTTATTTATTTGTGTTTTTCACTGAATATTAACTCAAGTGAAGTTGTGGCTGTCTCTCTACAGTTAGTTTCCCACCCCCCCCATGTTGATGGCTTTGAAATTTCCCACCCCTCTTATAGATTTGTATTTGGATACTCCTTCTGGGCCCATCTCATTTGCTCACTCAACTGAGTGCAGTGAGATCATATTCTGATTTCAGGCACTCCTACTGTGTACAAAGAGAGCATTTGGGAAGGACAACCCCTGTAGCCTCTTCATCCTGCTCTGTTCCTTCCCTCAAAAAACGTATTGCTGCTTGTTAGTAGCCTTCTAGTTTACTGCCTTCTGCACTTGTTTTTTAGTCATTTGTTAATTTAATTGCATTTATCTGAACTGTATTTGCCATAGTGCTGCTACACACTCAGGTGTGCTGGCCTGCACTACAATTTGAATTGTATTTACTGCTGTTTTAGCTGCTTTTCTGTAACAAAAAAAAAATAAAAGTTCTAAGCTTGTTTCCTGCCTTTCCAGTAACTATTCAAGTCCAGATACAGACTTGCTGTATCCAGGACTGTTGGTAAGATTCTGAGCCCCCAAGCCTTTCTGTGTTGGAGGGGAGCCTTCTAGCTTATCAGTGGGAGTGGTAAGCACTAGGTAGCCTATCTACCACAGGAAGAGTGGGTTTTGGCCCTGAAATTGTAGTTCATTGGCCATTTGGGCAGTTTTTCCATCTCTTTCTACTTTCTGGTTAAAAGCCCGTTTTGTGTTTGGTCCCCACCTTTCCTATAACTAGTGTAATCCAGGTACAGATTTACTGTATCCATGACTGTTGGTAAGCTTCTGAGCCCCCCAAGCCCTTCTGTGTTGGAGAGAAGCCTTCTAGCTTATCAGTGGGAGTGGTAAGCACTAGGTAACCTATCTACCACAGGAGGAGTGGTTTCCGGCCCAGAAATTATAGTTTATTGGCCTTTTGGGAAGCTTTTCCATCTCTTTCAACCTTCTGATTTAAAAGCCTGTATTTGCACTTGTTTCCTGCCTTTCTTGTTACTAGTCTAGTCCAGGTACAGATTTGCTGTATCCAGGACTCTTTGTAAGCTTCTGAGCCCCACGAGCCTTTCCGTGTTGGAGGGAAGCCTTCTAGCTTATCATTGGGAGTGGTAAGCATCAGGTAGCCTATCTACCACAAGAAGAGTGGTCCCTGGCCCAGAAATTGTAGCTATTGGCTGTCTGAGCATTTTTTTTCCATCTCTTTTAACTTTCTGGTTTGAAAGCCGCACTTGTGCCTGTTTCCCGCCTTTCCTATAACTAGTCTAGTCTGGTTACAGAGTTGCTGTATCCAGGATTGTTAGTAAGCTTCTGAGCCCCCAAGCCTTTCTGTGTTGGAGGAAAGCCTTGTAGCTTATCAATGGGAGTGGTAAGCACTAGGTAGCCTATCCTCCAGGGGAAGAGTGAGTTTTGGCCCAGAAATTGTAGTTTATTTGGCCGTTTGGGCAGCTTTCCATCTGTTTCAACTTGCTGGCTTAAAAGCCTACGTTTGTACTTGTTTCCCGCCTTTCCTGTAACTAGTCTAGTCCAGGTACAGATTTGCTATATTCCAGGACTCTTTGTAAGCTTCTGAGCCCCCCAAGCCTTTCTGTGTTGGAGGGAAGCCTTCTAGCTTATCAGTGGGAGTGGTAAGCATTAGGTAACCTATCTACCACAAGAGGAGTGGTTCCTGGCCCAGAAATTGTAGCTATTGGCCGTTTGGGCAGTTTTTTCCATCTCTTTCAATGTTCTGGTTTAAAAGCCGCACTTGCGCTTGTTTCCCACCTTTCCTGTAACTAGCCTAGTCCCGATACAGAGTTGCTGTATCCAGGACTGTTGGTAAGCTTCTGAGCCCTGCAAGCCTTTCTGTGTTGGAGGAAAGCCTTCTAGCTTATCAGTGGGAGTGGTAAGCACTAGGTAGCCTATCTAGCATGAGAGGAGAGGTTCTTGGCCCAGAAATTGTAGTTTATTGACCATTTGGACAGTTTGTCCATCTCTTTCAACTTTCTGGTTTAAAAAAAACACATCTGCTCTTGTTTCCCATCTTTCCTGTAACTAACCTACTGGGTAGCACTAGAAAGCCTTAAACAGACACAAGCCTTCTAGCTTAGGAGAGAGACTTTGGAGTAATTAAGTATCAGTTTTCTGTACTTTCTTGCTGTACTTAACTCTTCCGCTTAAACGCAGATTTTCCAGAGTTTATTGTGATTTAAAAGCTTGGTTTTTTTTCACATATTGTACTTATTTGACTGCCTGCACTTTTAAAAAGTTGTTTTTTGTTTAAATAATTTGTTTAACTGTTGTAGGCTATACACTAAAGTGCGATAGCCTTTTCTTATAGGTTGTAGTTGTTTAAAGCTGTTTTAAGTGTATTTTTTACTGTTTTTGCCTTATCTTTTCAAAAAGCAAAAAAAAAAAAAAAAATTCCTTGTTTCCTGCCTTTCTAAGCTATTATAGTCCAGTTTTCAGGCTAGTGCTGAATTCAGGGCTGTGATACTAATTTCTGAGCTGCCCATACCTTACTTGGATAGAAGGAAGTTTCTCTATTCACCTGTGAGAGAGGGGAGCTTTGAGCAACCTATCTGTCCCTGCAGGAGTGGTTCCAGCCCAGAAGTTAGTAGTTTATTGGCCATTTTGGGCTAATTTGTATCTCTTTCATTTCCGTACTATAAAAACCACATTTGCACGGTTTTACGCATCGGGCAGGGCTGGTTAGCTACGGTTAAATTATTCCCGGCTCCACTAAGTCTCCTCTTCAGTTTTTCCCTTGAAACTAGTCTAACTCTCAACCTAAGCACTCAAAAAGCCTCTTACAGCCCAGCACTTGCTCAGACCTAATAGCAAGCACTAATATACCCTGACACTGATTGCCCAGCAGGGCAAGGCTTTTTATTCACCCCTCACCAACCAAGCAACTAAGCAGCTCACCCTACTATTCAGGCATGACCAAAGGGCTACTTCAGGTGCACTCTCCAGTCCAGCTGGTGAATCTGAGTATCCTGAGGCAATGTTACAACTGCCTCATGTACACAGACAACCCTCTCCTCCTACCACAAAACACTAACATATGTGAGAGATGCAATTATACAGCCAAACTGGAAGCTAAGCTGTCTCCTCCCAAGACTAGAACAGACAGTCAATAGGAGGAGGTTAACATTTGCACCACAACTCCAGCCGCACACAGACCTACTAAAAATAGCACTGTCAAAAAATACAAATAAATACACAAAATCATACTCGGAAGCTCCAAATAAAAACCTGCAAAAGCATCAGAGACCTCCAAAGCAGACACCCAAACAACCTGCACTTCCCATCACAGACCAGACAATACATAAAACACAAAGTCAGTGTGCCGCATAATCACAGCCCTTAAGGTGGAATAACATACCTAACACACTAGTAATAGGTGACTCTATAGTCAGGCACACTGACATCCCACTCACTAGGCTGGACAAGCAGAAGGTTACTGTTAGCTGCCTGTCGGGAGCCAGAATCCGCCACATAACACAAGCACTCAGGTCACTCCAAAACAAGTACAAATATGACTCTGTCATTGTTCATGTTGGTGTGAATGACCTGAGATATACCTCCCTGGACTACATGAAAAGAGACATGGAAGAGCACTCTGATCATGTAGCCCAGGCTGGTATGACCCTGACTCTGACTAGCATCCTGCCCTCACCAAGAATGATACCTCAGTATAAAGAAAAAATGATCAATTTCAACAATTGGCTAAGCTTCTGGTGTCATTCAAAGGTGATCCAGTGTCTGTCAGCCTGGGATGACATGCTTGACAAGCCACATTGCTTCACAAGAGACGTCTTGCACCTGTCACCCCTAGGCTTTCTTATACTGGCCAAGGCTCTCGCTGCCCCCATAGTGCCTTTTATAGGCAAGGCTCAAAAGTCAAACCCACCACTGTAAACAGCACAATTAACAAAAAACTGAGGGTTATGCTACTCAAAGCCAGGAGTTTAAATCTCAAAATGCACGTGCTCGAAGCACTCCTCAGTATGGAGAACGTCGACATCTGTGCAGTAACTGAAACCTGGTTCAAGGCTCCAGAGAGCACCCCAGCACAACTGGGCTACAACTCATACCACACGTTTTGGCCACAGAATATGGACCGAAACACAAAAGGAGGGTGTGTATCCATATTCATCAAGGATACCTACACCTCCAGGTTAGTGGCACAGCATACCTCTGAGATCATCCATGTGCAACTAACATCGGGGAAATCTGCAATGCAAATTGTGGCCTGCTACAGATCACCCTCCATGACCCAGGACCACCACTCCACCTTTCTGGAGACACTAGAAAACATGAAGGTCCTACCAAACACCCTGATATTAGGTGATTTCAATTACCCTACCATTCACTGGGAAAACTATTCGAGTACAAATTCCCAGGCCCAGCACTTCCTGGAATTCATCAACTCAAACAGCCTGGATCAGCTGGTAAACTCCCCTACCAGAGGTGAAAACATGTTGGACCTGGTCATCACTAACCTGGGCGACAGGTGTTCCACACCAGAGGCCAACCCGTCACTGGTTAGATCAGACCATAAACTAATCACTCTGGATATCCACACCCCACCATCACCCCCAACTAAGGAAACCACAGTAAAAAACTTTTCTAAAGCAAACTTCACCTTACTTAAGACAGAGGTGGTAAGTTGCACAGCCCCACGCTAAAGGATAATGCTGCCCAAGATGCAGAAACCTTTACAAATGCACTCTATGAGCACCTAAAAGGATGCATGGATCATGCCATCCCTAGCAAAACCAAGACTCACTCCTCTAAGAGAAGGAAACCAGTTTGGTGGACCCCCGCAATAAACAGGCTATACAATAGAAGGAGGAAACTAGTTCAGAAAAAAAGCAAATCCCAAGAAGGAAAGACATCAATGATCAGTATCAGTAAGAAACTGAGGTCCCTCATGAAATCATCCAAGGATAACTTCAAAAGAAAAATAGCCAAGGATTCAAAAGATAACCACAAAGCCTTCTTTAGCTATGTTAAGAATTTAATTGGCAACTCACAGATATGCACTGAACTAGTGCAAAATAGCACAAAATGTACTGAACCTACTGATATTGCCAACATCCTGGCAGATAGATTCAGTGCAAACTTCACCCCCCTCTCACCTCCAAAAGGGCCCACAACAATACCGGAAAAGGGTAGTGTCCCAAAAATCACAGACGCACAGGTGAAAACAGCCCTTTCAAAAGCCAAAAACACAGCGTCAGTGGGACCAGATGGTGTCCCAGGCTGCATCTTGCACGAACTAGAGAATGAACTAACCCCCCACCTAAACACGCTGTTCAACCTCAGCCTCTCCACAGGCTACATGCCCATAGAATGGCGCACAGCAATGGTTATTCCTCTCCACAACATTGGGGCCACCACTGACCCTGGTAACTATTGCCCCATAAGCATGACTAGCATGGTCTGCAAGGCTATGGTGCACATCATCATGGAATTCATTAACAAAGACATTGGGAAGCTACAAACACTTGACCTGACCCAGTTTGGCTTTGTTAAGGGTAGATCATGCCTACTGAACTGGTTGACTTCTTCGAGACAGTCACCAAGGCCATAGATGAGGCAAAGGTGGTTCACACAACCTACCTTGACCTCGGCAAGGATTTTGACACCATTCCCCATTCGGGTATTACAGAAAAACTCACCAGCCTGAACATAAACCCCTATGTCACGAGATAGATTGCCAACTGGCTTACAGACAGAACTCACACAGTAAGAATAGCGGGCTCCACGTCCGACTCTAAACCAGTCACAAGTGGTGTCCCACAAGGCTCGGTCCTGGGTCACCTACTGTTCGGCTTATACTTCTCAGAAGTACAGGCAAACACACGAGGACTATGGCTAACCAAGTTCACCGATGACTGCAAACTGGGAGCCATAATTGACTCTCTGGCTGACACGGACATCCTCCAAAAGGGCCTTACTGAGATGGACAGCTGGTGTCAAAGTCATAGCCTCAAGCTAAATGCCAAAAAATGCATAGTCATCCCGTATGGGAAAACAAAACACCCACAAATTACCACATAGGTGGCAGCCGCCTTAATACAGAAGAGGTAATAAGAGATCTGGGGACCCAGGTAGATAGTAATCTCTCCTTTGACAATCATATTGCTCGAGTAGTTAGGAAATCCTTCTATGTGGCCCATCTAATTACTAAAGGGTTCGCATCTAGAAATAAAGAGGTTATAGTGCCCCTCTACTCGTCACTCATTAGACCCATCATAGAGTACAATGCCCCATTTGGGATGTAACTCACAAGACACTTCCAACAGCTGGAAAGACCACAAAAGTACCTTCCACCCAAGAGGATTACTGGTCTCGAACATATGTCCTAAGCAGCCTGACTGAAAAAACTCCGGCTGTACTCAGTGGCATATCGCTTACTCAGAGGTGATCTCTGCCTGACTTACAAAGCCATGTCCAACTCAGAATTGATGGACATGCTCCACCTAAAAAAATCCAAGTCACTGTGAGCCACGCAGTCTAGTGAGCTAAACCTTGCCACAACAATAAATAGAACATGCTGGAGGGATAGATTCCTGTCACAGAAACTCTCCATGCTTTGGAACAAAATTCCAAATTACATCAGGCAGAGCCCCTCACTAACACTCTTCAAGAGAAACCTTGATGAGTGGATGGGTAACAGAAAATACACCCCTGGGATCACTTCGTTGGCTATGCTTGACAGAGGATCAGTTAATTAATCAATGGGGTGGTGAAAGCCAACACACTCTGGCTAGGCTTGTAAATGCCGTTGGGCAGATAGCCTAGTACCTATCTATGAACCTATTTTCTGTAGAGATTTGTTTTCATTTTTGACTAGAGAGAACTTGCATAATTGCTTATATAAGAGGTATCTGTTGATTTAAGGGCATATAATTGATTTTTTTAACTATTTTGACAAGTGAATTTTAAACGGTATGATGACTGAGAGAGCTGTTTAGTACACTGTACAGATTGTAGAACAAGGCTTAGAACAATTTAAACAGTTTCTGCTGTATTTCCTGCAATTTAGCCCTATTTGCTGTGTGGAAACATAGTTTTTATTTACTATTATTATTGCTCTTAGTCAGCCCTTAACACTGTCAGTTGGTTGTTTTGTCTGCTTTTTTTTTGGTATTATGGTATTACGGTGAAAACACTAACTTTCTTTCTCTGCAATAAAGTTTTTTGGTACGATTACTTGCTGGTTCATCTAGTTTTTGGATTTAGCTGCATATTGAGCTGTCTTTTGCCTGCTTTGGGGAATTTTACAGTTTTTTTTCTATTGACTTGAAGTCATACTTCTCAACTGTACATATTTTCGCAGAATATCCAGATTTTTGCCTCATATGTTTGGTCCATTTTTCATAAAGTTGTAGTTTTCTAGGAAATCACTGGCAAATCATGAAGGCCGATTCCAGAAAATAATTACAGACAGCTGAGTTTCAGATTTCATACCCTTCAGAAAATTCATGCTAATTGCTAAATCTGTTATTATATCTTCTTGCTATCTTTACAGGAGCAATATTTAAAAATTGTCTCTATTTTTGGGTCTTTGCCCCCCTTACATTATTTATGGCTCTCTCCAGATTTCTTGCTCTAAAGGTTAAGAGGTATGGACTTGATGTATCCAGATACCACTGCTTTCCATCAAACCCAATTTCACCTAAAAAGAAAAACTCAACAAAAACATGCCTCAGCCTATGGTTTGTAAATCTGTTGTGGACCTAAGCTGGTCCACAGACCACTTTCCTTTCTCCCCATAACCCTCTAATGAGACCCAGCAGTCCTGTATGGTATGGGGTCAGACACATCCTACTGAGCTGCTACAGTACCTGGTTCAGATATGGAAGAACAAAACACTTTAGGATCAGGAGACATCCAAGATAAAATACCCCTTGACAAACATGATACTGTGCCCTCAGATAATGTGTCCTATAATATAGTTCATAGTAATAAGAAATGGAAACTTTACCGCACAACAGACAATCAGGTTATTATCATGTATAGGGCTAATGTGGTTTCCTTAGCTAAGAGTGTTTTGCAGTCAGTTAATCTCAGAGGCTATGCTTCTATTCAGAATGACCATGGAGGCTACCTTCTCTAGAACTCAGTCTAATTCTACAGATTTTGATGAGGACTCTGATGCAGATATTAGAGAACACTCTGAGTCCATCTAATCTGATTCTTCAGAAGGTGAACATTCAGAACTGAAGCAAGTGATCAATTTTCCACAGATGCTTGCTAGGACAAGAGATGTATTTCACTGGAAGCAATCTGGAGCTAAGCCAGAGATTGGTGGGTTTATGATTTAGAGAGAATGAGATTCCAAATGTTTTGGCAGTTCATCCTCTGGTACTGGCCTTAGAAGATGTCTATAAAACTACATGGTAAACCCCACTTTGAACAATTAACCAGTTCCTAAAAAGGCTGTAAGGAAATAGAAGATGTACTCTGATCTTGCAACTCTTGCTGCTCCATCATCAGCTGACCCAGCTGCAGTTTCTCCAGCTGCCACCTGTAACAAGACATCCTTGGTATCTTCCAAACCTACACCACTGGATAAAACTGGCAAGGGTTTAGAATCTCAGGGAAAAAGTTGTCTCAGTTTAGAAATTTAGTTTTCAGAATTTTAAATTATTAGGACTTCATGTGGAAATTTATTTTGCAAAATGCTTACAGTATAGATGACATTTCTATATCTTTTGCCTGCAGAACAGAAGTGTTATATGAGTGAGATTGTCTAATGTTACTCAGGTTTCAGAACATGCTTTGAGGCTTATCTTGGAGGGCACAGGCACTATTTCAAAAAAATGCAGCCACTTCTGTTGCATTGAAAAGGTTTGCTTGGTCACACAGACATTTTTTTCTGAGGATTTAAAAAATGAGATCTTGAACGCTCCTTTTAGTTCTGAATTTGTTCGGTTCAGCTGCTACCCAGTTTCACAAAGAATAAGATTATAAAGTTAAATTAATGCTAGAGGATATTTAGACTGTCTCATATTCCCAGATTCTCCCCTAAGGAAGGTTCAACTTCAAAGGTCAGAACAAATAAAAATCCTGGACTAAAATCAGTCAAGTACCAAGAGGAAATGGAAGGTGGGTGATGCTTGCAAACCAAATAAAAAGGGTTCATTTCCAAGAAAATATTTTTCCACTACTAAAGAATGACTATGCCAAGACTCATGGAATCCCATCCCTTCATCCTGCCCCTCCTCCCCATTTACCTTCCTCTACGTTTTAACTAAACCCAGCAACCTGGCAACATACAGTCTTAGACTAGTGGGCACTGAGAATAGTTCAGTGAAGACACTCTTGGCAGTGGACAGAAAATTCTTCTCCCTTTAGGAAAAATCTCCCTCATACCATCCCAAATTATAAGCAGATATTATAGAACCAGTTTCTGAACCACAAAATCGAAAAGGATTTTATACTAGAGTTATTTTGTTACCAAATACTCACCCTGCAAAAAAATGAAAAGGATTTTATACTAGAATTATTTTGTTACCAAATACTCACCCTGCAGATAATCCTGTCCCTCCTTCTGGACTACTGTTTTGTGTTGACTTTATGTCTGAAGGATGGTTCCCAACTTCAAGTTGAACCTCAAAATGTCCTGTCTCATACCCTCTCAAAAATTATCTTCCTGAGCTGTATTATGTGCACAGAAAAAAAAAAGTATGGCCTTTCCACCAAATGGCATAGTTCTGACTGTTAAGAATATTTTAAGGGATTTCTCTCTTTAGGAATTTGCATCTGCAAGAGAGTTTCTCAGAATTTTAGGCATCATGGCATCAATGATCCTCATAACTCCATGGGCCAGACTGCATATGAGAAAAATTCAATGACACTTAAAAAAAATGTTTAACCAGTACCTGCTCCCTTGGAGTTCTAGGTACCAGTGCTTGATCTTGTGAAATAAGAGTTACACTGGTGGAGGGATCATATGTCTCTCAATCCATACCTACCCTTCTCCCTCCAGAGCCCAGTTTAGTAAGTCCATATGGACTCTTCGGATATTGCTTTGGGAACAGTGTACATGTGAGTTCCAGTGCAAGGCAAATGTGGTCATTTGCACATTAAAAAGGGCATAAACAGCAAAGAAAGGTTAGCAGTGGTTCAGACCTTAAATGTTCTTCACCACTTACAGGCTCCAGGTTCCTTGTTATTGATCACAGATGACACCACATCATGTGGTACCCGAACAAACAAGGGGACACAAGGGCATACCCTCTTTGCCGGTTGACAGTAATGGCCTAGGAGCTAGTCTTACAGCACTCTTTGATGCTTCAGGTTTCTATATCCCATCATGGTGAAACATAGTGGTCGACAGACTAAGCAGATCCTGGACAGACCCTCGTGAGTGTAAACTCAGGACAGATAACTGTCTGAACTTGGTCCAGCTTTGGGGAACACTTTAAAAAGATGTGTGCATCTTGACTCAAAACAGACTTAGAAAGGTTCTCTTCAAGACGTTCTTGCAGCCATACTTTGATGACAGAAGCATTCTAATTCTCTTGGATGGGAATGCTCCATTATGCATTTTCAACCTTTCCATTGATACCAAAGCTACTTCTGAAGATTCAGAAAGAATTACCAAAGATCATTGTGATGAGCATTATTTTGGCTCAGGCAAAGTTGTTTGTCCTTTGTAATGGAATTGGCCAAGGGCAATTACCACAAGCTTCCTCACACAGTTTCCAGAGTGACTGGTGTCCCAATTGAGAGCAATCATGATTGACAGCCTGGATGATTCTATCTTGATACCTTTTAGGCACATTTTCCATGAGGATGTGCAGCACATATTTAAATAGGCAAGAAAACCTGTAACTAGAAAATTGTATCTTGACAAGTAGAATAGGTTTTCTAGGAGGTGCCTAATCAATTATCTGAAGGTCTGATATGGTATCTACCCCTCTGGTTTTGAAATATTTGTGTTTTCTACTCGGTAATGGCTTATTTTATGCACCTGTCAAGGCGCATCTTTCTGCCATTTCAACTTGTCTGCCCATGGATCCCACTCTTTCATCTATTTTTGTGGTCAAACAGTTTAAAAAAGGAGTGTTGCACTTGAGAGCTCCTTGGAAGCATATCCCTCTTCCATTAATTTCAACTTTGTTCTCCAAAAATTGCCTCCTCTCTTTTTGAACCTACCTTACTGGCTGATTGAAAGTTTGCCAAATGAAAACTGTTTTGATTATTGCCTTGACATCTGCAAGGTTAGTTACTGAGCTGCAAGCTGTTATGGAGGGACAACTATATCTGATTTTCCACAAGGGCAACTTTGTTTTATGCACTAATCCTTCTTTCTTGCCAAAATGTGTTACTGAAATTACCCTGAATCAATCCATCAATCCTGCAGTTTTATTTCTGGAATCTAAAAACATGGGAGAGGAGATTCTGCATACCTTGGACAAGCAGCGCAGGTGCTACCTTGACAGAAATAAGCCCTTCAGGAAAGCTGAACAGCTGTGCTTTCCTTTTTCTGGGGCTAAGACAATTGCTCATTGGTTGTCCTCTGCTATTTTTTTTTTTTTTTACTCCCACTATGGTTAATCTATTCCAGGTAAGGTACGGCATATTCCACGATAGCCTTATCCTCTTCGGTGGCATGTTGGAAAGGAGTGGACTGTAGAAGCATTCTGCAGGCAGAAACATGGTCCTTTGCTCACACCTTTTCAAACTACTACAAAGTGTATTCTTTACTAAGTTTCAGAGACCACCACTGTTTAGAACTGAAAAGTCTAAATTGGTTAGAACTGCCACATCAACTAACATATACATAACTTCTTACCACCACCGGCAAAATTATCCAGCATCCATATGCTTGTCCAGCACTAAAAACATTATATGCAACTATGTTCCCAGTCAGTCCCTGCAATCCAGTGACCAAAAACTCTTGTAGGTCTACAAATCTAGCAAATCTGCTGAGCATTGTCTGTACTCGTACAAGGTTATTAAGGCCTGAAACTCTTTCATGTATTCTTCAAGTCCCTCCCTCCCATCTTTCAAAGCCACTCTGAAAGACTTTCTAGCTAAAAGCTGGCTCTGTTCTTGCTCAGAACCAGGATAGACTATTTTCCTAAATTTGAGCAAGTACATTTTCATTCCTTATACTTCCTTACTCTCTGTACTTTATTTACTTCCTTACTGCTATCTGCTATCTAATTCTCATCCCTGACTTTCTCTCTAAATATACCATAAGCCTGTTTTTCCCCTCACTTCACATTGCAATTCCTATTTATATTAAACTAACTTACCTTTAATTTCTCTACAAACAGTCTAAAATGTCTCTAAATATTAAATGATTGCATTATACCTTGTATTGATTCTTAACCAATGTTTTTATATTATGTCTAATTTGTTATTTAAACTGCAGGTGTGTTTGTTTTATTTTGAAGATTGTAAAATTATTGTTCTTAAAATGTTTTGTAATAAGTTGGGACTTTTCTCCCCAGGCCTCCACTCCACTGAAAATGGGTTTCTACCCAGTTGGGTAACCAAGACAGAATCTCAGAACTCAAAGGATGACGTTATTTGCATTATTACATTAAAAAAATGTGCAAAATAGAACGAAGATGGTTGATCTAAGAGGGGAAATAACCAAAGTGGGTTAACACAATCTGGAAAACATTACTTGATAAAACTGTTAGTTAACTATAACAGGTCATTAAAACATGACATGTTCTGTGCAACCTTTACTACTCTGTATTCAAGAAACCACTGGATTTCTACATGTGCATTTTATGTGTCCTTTAATCAGAGATATTTCTCCTTGTTTGTAGGAGCACTACAAAAGTAAGGATCACTACAGAGGGTGCACATATCTTGAAAATTCTAGATCTAAATCTTCCAAATATATTGAATTTTTCAACCATTTTTCTAGACTTCATATTCATATAAGTTTATACCAGGGCTACAAAAGTTAAGTAAATCACTTTGCACAGTTATGATAAATAACACATGTTTTATGGGTTTTGCCCTATATCTGAAAAGATTCACTAAATACAGTTTCAGTCAGCAGACTTGTCACTAAAACTAAATTTTATCATGTTCTGGTATCACTTCCCTGTTATGACTATTGTGAACCTAAAGTATTGCAGTCATCTCAGAGGTAACTGTAAGAATAGATAAGGAAGGGAAAATCTTACTTGTAATGACTTGATTAGAGGAATTGGCATTAATTCCATACTGGTTATTGAGGAATTGACAATTTCCTATTTTTTTACTTGAAATACCCTGAATTCTTTGAACGTACTTCAGCAGAGTGCATCCCTTTAGTTTGTATTTTTTAGCAGCTGCCTAGCTTTACTCAAGCTAAAGAAACTGGGATCTTTCAAAACTTGCATTACTGACTGCATTATATTTAACTATGTTGGACGGAATTAATGATTTGTCTAAATCATGATGAAACACTGAGCTTAAAATTGAGTTGAAGGTAATTACATGACTGCATTACTGTTACTAAGGTTTATGATTTATTGTCTCTAAATAATAGAAGTCATATTTTCATCTGCTAATTATAGTTAGGTACCATAAAAGAGCACTCAGAAAAAAGTATTATTTATGGTGTAAATTATTTCTTCTGCTATGAATTACACATTCTAGCTGATACAGCTGGCAGGCTAAGGTACTGGCTAATAAGAAAATGCATTGAACCATTTCTGTGTAATTACAGAGCATGTTATACACGTACATATACATTTTACACATGTTGTCTGGAATATGCTTTGAAACTAATTTTGTGTGTTGCCTTACTTGAGATTCTTCCCATATGGACATGCACTTTATTGTTTAACTTACAGTAAATATAAAGTGTGAAGTATTTTTTAATATGGGAATTAAGAAGAAAGGTATATTAGAAAAGAAAAAAAAAATCATCAAATGAGGATGGGGTGACTTTTTTTGCTTTGTGGTATTAGTATACCCAAAAAAATTGTGAATTTAAAATCTATAAACACTAAACTGGAATGTAGCACAGAACGCCAAGATAAATAAACGTACTTTATTCAGAGCGTTTTCGCCACTGTTAAAACAGTAGCTTCCTCAGACAGTTTAAAATTAAAGCATTATAGTGCTTTATAACAATTCAAGACACAATCTAATGACATCATATCCTCTACAGGTGAGGCTCATATTCATCACTTAATAAAACAAAACGCCAGGATACAAATGGAATAAATATAATGCCTGGCGTTTTCAACTTTAAAAGCAAACCCATACATAAACATGACAAAACCGGAAAATCAAGTACTACAACCCCAATTACTAGGTATAGACAAGTTTTTATATCTATTTCATAAAGTTTTTACAACATAAATTGTAAATAATAAAATAATAAGTAATAAAATATAAAATATAAAGTATACTCAACAATGCCTACCTAAATGAAAAAGTAGTAACATGGTGTCAATAAGCCCACCATGTCAAAAGGAATATGGATTTTAAAATTTTAAAATTTTTAGAGTTTTAGACAATGACAAGCTATTGAGTTATTATTCAATACACCAAAAGCCAACAGCAAGTGTATTGTATATCAAGTAACTTAACATTACTATCAAGGTCTAAGATAACTTTTATGTTTTAAAATGAGTTTCAAATATAGAATTTCCTGTGAGACCAGGTCGGTGGTGTATATTGCTTTTTGTAATTGCTGTAGGGCATACTATGTTGGTAAAACTGACCGTAGATTACGGGACAGGGTTTACCAACACGACTACGCCATAAAAAAACAGAAAGTTGATAATGCCCTATCAAAGCATGTTATGGAAAACCCTGGGCACAGTTTTTGCTTCATGGGTATTGATATGGTACACTTAGGAATAAGAGGAGGTCCCCAACCTTTATTATTGGAAACAAAAGAGTTGGAATGGCAACTGTTACTTAATGCCTTTGCCCCACCAGGCTTAAATGAAGCATGCAACATTTCGGTAATATTAAAACATAAAAGTTATCTTAGACCTTGATAGTAATGTTAAGTTACTTGATATACAATACACTTGCTGTTGGCTTTTGGTGTATTGAATAATAACTCAATAGCTTGTCATTGTCTAAAACTCTAAAAATTTTAAAATTTTAAAATCCATATTCCTTTTGACATGGTGGGCTTATTGACACCATGTTACTACTTTTTCATTTAGGTAGGCATTGTTGAGTATACTTTATATTTTATATTTTATTACTTATTATTTTATTATTTACAATTTATGTTGTAAAAACTTTATGAAATAGATATAAAAACTTGTCTATACCTAGTAATTGGGGTTGTAGTACTTGATTTTCCGGTTTTGTCATGTTTATGTATGGGTTTGCTTTTAAAGTTGAAAACGCCAGGCATTATATTTATTCCATTTGTATCCTGGCGTTTTGTTTTATTAAGTGATGAATATGAGCCTCACCTGTAGAGGATATGATGTCATTAGATTGTGTCTTGAATTGTTATAAAGCACTATAATGCTTTAATTTTAAACTGTCTGACTGTTTTAACAGTGGCTTAAAACGCCTGAATAAAGTAATGCCTTTATCTTGGCGTTCTGTGCTACATTCCAGTTTAGTGTTTATTGGTCGTTTATCTTTCTTGGTGTGAATTTAAAATCTGATAGACCTCTGGACAGTTAGACTGAAGTACATAGGACCATCACATGTTCAGCATCGGGTAAGGTGCTAAGGCACTCTTATTTGATGAGTAATTGCCCAACAGTAAGCCTACAAAGACCAACACAGTCTACAAGGCCCATTCATTCCATAAAAAATAAGTGATTTTTGGGACAAGACAAATACAGCAGAGCATATATGTTTTCACAAGAAAGTACACTAAGAAGATTTGTACTCCGCTCGACAGGCACATTATTACATGGTGGAGTGGGTAATGCACAATGATAGAGACAATGTAAGAGCGTATAAGGTGTTATGTGAATCAATAATTGACCATAATCCAGAACAATGTACATTTCCTAATGGTAATAGCTAATATTGTTACAGGAAGTAATAGACTGAAAGTAACATCCAGGATTAAAAAATGAAAACAAGTCCAACAAAACAGAAATGTGTTGAACTCAGAAACTTCAGCCTCTGATCTTGTAATTTACTAAACCTGTGTGGGAAGGTAATGTAGCATAAAAGTTGTACTATGATTCATATGTAGTAAGAAAATGTACTATAGTGATGCTAATATTTTTCATGCACCCCCTTACTTGTGTGCTAAGACTGCTCCTACATATTATGGTATTAAAACCCCTTTTCCTAACAGTACCACTACACAAAATCAAAGTACACAGAATGCTAACAATATCAAACCTGCAAAACATCTATCCCCTTATCCTGAGAACACACACACACACACACACACACACACACACACACACACACACACACACACACACACACACACACACACACACACACACAAGCACACACACACACACACACACACACACACACACACACACACACACACACACACACACACACACACAAACACACAAGCACACACGTGCACACACACACACACACACATGTGTATGTGTGCAAATGACCCCTTAGGACATACCAGTGTTTTAGCTACTTGACATTTGAAAGCCCATGACTTTTTTTCCTTTAAGTCTTTACTGGAGTGTTCATGCCCATGAAGCCCAACCCTCACTAACTGTAAACGTGCTATGTTTTACACTTTTTCTGACCTTGTCAGTACAACAGAAGAGTACTGTTTGGCCACACTTTAGAAACACAGAGCTTATAAACAAGCCCGATGTCCATAACATTAGGGTGACTGCTGTTTTTCCCTCATAACTTCCAAACCAAATGGTAAAAAGGTCACAAACAGAAAACATTTGGTAAAAGCTACAAGAAAGACCCAGCCAAGCTAGGGTATTAAGTATGTAATATCTTATACCTCTCTAGACCCATGCCTTGTTTTATGCTCTGTATTTCTGGAGTACAGCCAAAAATTTTAATTATGCTGTACTTTTGCGCTCACAACCCTCAGGGTAGGGAATATGCCCTTTCCCTGAGATTATGCAGTCTCAGAGTTAGCATATATAATTAGCAGGTGGTGTGAGGGATGCAAGTTTTAAAGTATTTTTAAAGTTTTTGCATTCACCAAGATTATCTGTCAGCCCATGCATAGTAGTGTGTCAGCATTTGCAAAGTCAATCTTTTGGTGTTGATTTTGTAAACTTTGGGATTTGGGTGTTTCAGTCGTTATCAGTAGTATCTGTCTCACTCTATACATATATAAAATGTGTGTATATACATACACAGGCACACTCATACACATATACAGTAATTAGCACTAAAAGGTGCAGTTACAAGTGTAAGGAGTAATTAAATTTGTCTAGTAAGCACATAACTGCAGTATATCAGAGAATTGTCATACTTGGTTTAATTTTGTCCAAGCCTTTTGGGTTTCTAATACCATGATGGGAATGGACCCCATTCCTAAGTCAAAGTATGATTACAGTTCTTGAAATTAGTATTGTTTCAATCTTTGAAGTTAGTCAAAAGTGCTTTTTGCTGCACCCACAATGTGCCCAGAACTGACTCCTTCTGCAATCCATATCGAGTTACATGTATCAGTACCATATCTAAATATGACTGTAAATTCTTTTTATAAGATCCATTGCTCCTACTACTATTGGAGCTGCCTGGGTGTCCTCCTTCCGCATTGCCCTTGTTTCTGCCTGCAAATCTTGGTATTTTTTGAGTTTGTATTTTTCTGTATGTAAGACTGTAGTCACTGGGTGTGGTTATTTCAATGATCAATACTACTTTTGTCTTATTTTCATGGACAACTACTACTACAACTGTTTTTCTCAAAGCAGTTTTTTGAATGGTTGGTAATAAGTGATCCCATGTGACATAAACTTCATTATTCTCTATAATGCTTTGTGAGGTATGTTTTCAATGCTCCTCAGCTACTTTAATATTGTAATGTTTGTACACTCCCCAATGCAGCAGTCCGGCCACATTATTATGCCTTTCAGTATACAGGCCATCTGGCATTAGTGTATCATACCCAGCAACAAGATGTATGACTGTTTCCAATTCTGTTTTACAAAACCTGCATTAGTGTCTGTTTCTCCTACATATTCAATGGCCTTTGTAAACCACTGTAGTTGACTAACCTAATCTGCCAATGTTAACCTTTCATCTTTTGGTTTAAATTCACCTCTTCTTAACCATTCCTGCATCAGATCCTGATCAAAATGAGGTTGTTTCAGGAGTTTTCTGCACTTGTAACTATATTTCTGCCTTTTTCACATTTCTTGCCATCTCATCTAATCCTTCTCCTTGTTTTCTTTCTTTTGTTTTTTTTGGCACATTCAGTTGCTGCCTGATTTTTGTCTTCCTCTGGTTTGAATTCCATTCTTGCTTGACACTGATATGTTTCTGCTAAACTAAACAGGGAAGTCATCTTAGACTTGTTCTCTTCAAGTTTTAAAACTTTAGCAGCTATGTTTGGATATAGTGAAGTTGGCAGATATGTGTGTAGTCCTACGATTACAGATCTATACATGCAATCAATTTCAATGAGGCCCATACCTCCTTCAGACCAAGGAATATATAACGTTGGTATACACTGATTTTTAAATATCATTTTATAAGCATGAAGTATTTTTCTTGTTTTCCTGTCCAATGGATCCAATACCTTTTGGAGCCAATCAATCATCCAGAACTGTAAGCTAGAACAGGAAGAGCAAACTGGTTTATGGCTTAGACTTTGTTCATAGATATTAGGGCTGTTTTCAGTATTAATTTTAGTTTTAGTATTCCTTACTGATTTTTGTTCACATTTGTTCATGTTTTATTGTTGATCCTTTATCATTTCCCAAATATTTATATACTCCCTCTTTTATATCACATTCCTGTCCCAAACAAATATTTTCTTGGTGCTGCAAGTTTCCTACTTTAAATATTGCTTTTGCAGATTTATCAAGACCAACTGACATTCTTAGGTCATCTGAGAAAGTTTTGACAACTTGAAGTTGTGCTTTCAGCTTCTCTTCTGATGAACTATAGAGTTTTAAATCATCCACAATAAGAAGATGAGAAGTCATTACAATTTGTTGTTTTCTGGGAACCAAATTGTAACTATGACCTCATTTGATAAGTAGGCAGTTTAATGGGTTAAGGGCAAGACAAAAGAGTGGCAGTGACAGAGTCACCCTGGAATATACCCCTTTTAATTTTTATCCCTGGAATAATAATTTGTCCTTTAGCATGGCTTATCTGCAAAGTGGTCTGCCACTGTTTTCTGGTCATTGTAATGTGATTGATCAATGAAGGATGTATATTATATATATGTAAGCATTCCTTTATCCATGTCTCTGGGATGCTGTCAAATGCTTTTTTGGAATCTGCCCATGCCATACTTAGATTCTTCCCCTTTTTCCAATTCTTCATTATTACTTTATTTAACAACAAATGAGCCTTTGTTTCATATGGCATTCTTTTGTTACCCCTTTGTTCTATTGCCATGATTGAGTTCTCTTCTAAATGTCTACAAAATTCTGTCAGCATCAATTCCAGTATATAGTTTATACATCATCAGAAGGCAACTTATTGGCTATAGTTTTTAGAATAGTTTGCAGGTTCTGTCTTATGTAGGAGTATTGCTTTCCCTGTTATTAACCAGGTTGTTGTCTATTTGGGATGTGCATATAAGTAGTTCTTACACTGGGATACATCTTTGTGCAAAGATGTTAATAGTTGTAGTCAGAAGTTAGGTAATGCGTCTGGGCCTGGCGTTTTCCAGTTAGGAGCTGTTTTTAATTTTGATTCAATTTCTCTGGCCGTTACTTCATCCCATTTCATATGCTATACATTTGAACGTCTTACTGTTTTTTTTTTACTACTTCTATCCATTCAGCATTTTTGTTCCACAGGGTCTTCTTAGATATTTCTCCAAAATGTCTTTGTTTCTTTTTGGTGGTGTTTCTGTTCCTTTTGCTTTGTTTCCCAGTTCTCCACAAAACTTTTTGGGTCATGAATGAATTGCTTATTTTGTATTTTTCTTTTATATTTATCTACATATCTTCTAAGTTTTTCTGTCTGTGCTGACATCTTTATTTTATTATTTGCAATAGCATATGATAGATCCTGGTTTGTTCTGATACTGGCCGATTTTTTTTGTCATACCTAAGTATTTTTGTTGATCTGTTCCCTCTTCCATATTCTTCAATCAGTGACACATCTTGTCTTAATTGCTCTATAGCTATTTTCTATTTGATGCTCCCATGATGGCCTTTGATTTCTTCACATCATTTCCCTCATTGCTCTGTTTTTTGTGGTAAGACTTTGCCTGTTATTAATTTAGTTGCACAGTAATATAATTATTTTACTTTTGTTATATCACATGAATTGCTGTTAATAATCTTGATTACTGGGTTCATCTGTTTTATCAGACTTCTAACATTTTGGGTCTCATCGACTTTCTGTAAGTTATTTCTTTCATTGATCTTATCATGTCTATTCATCTCTGTTAAATCAAGCATCTCTTCCCTTAGATCATTTCCTTCTAAACTGAGGGTGCACTCTTTGTTCTCAGTTTCCCAAGGGCATTCTACAGAAAGTTCCAAAATATTTTCCTGTGCCATATTGTCTTCAGCTTCATCCTGCACCACTTGTTGCTCTTTCATATGGCTTATCACTCCACAACATTGACTGCATCAGAGTTGCCACTGTTTCCTGCCCCTACCCTTGCTTGTGCAGCTCCAACTGAACTTTTGTACTGGTTTCCTGCTGAAACCTCCAGAGTGTCTTCATGTGGCAAGTGATCAGATGTTTCCCATTCCACCTGCTTCTCCTTAATTTGAGGACTCATTGTTCCAGCATGCTGTGACGTTACCAGAGTTTCTACACCAAATCTTTCAGTTTGGAGGTAATCCATTACTTCAGTTTCTATTTCTTTAACTTCTCCATTACTAATCCTCTTTTCTACTTACCTCTTTGTTTTCTTTTTTTTTTTGTATTGTGAAATGTTCCATATCTGGATGCTTTTGTCTGTATTTCTCTTCAAATATCTTTGGTGCTGCTTTTTTTGTATTTGTTAGTTTTGCTTTCTCTAAATAATGCACCATATCAAATCTTTTTGTTTCCCATGTCCATATTTCTTCTTCAGATACCTTCTGTTCCACCTGTTTTGCCTTACTATGGGGACTCATTGATGTCCTTCCATATCACTTTTACAGTATTCTTTACCAAAGGCATTCCCTGTCTAGGTTGGCCCAATGTCCAGCCAGTATATCAAAGCCTTAGGATTTTGAAGATGTCATTCATCATATGCATGCTCCCTGCTCACAGTAGAGGGCATAAAGGTGATGTACAGATGTACATACCTCAGAACTTCTTTGCCATCAGTCTGAATAACATCTTCGATTGTCAGTCTGAATGCTCCTTTTTTTGTGATGGTTACCAAGCCGTTTTCAGATAAGTGCCCCATTGAGGTTTTCTTTTCTTAACTTATTTTCTTTTGTTTTTTGAGTTTACATGTCATCCCTAAAAGGAAAAAAGGTGGGGGGGGGGGCAGATTCCCCATAAGGGCCATCACAAACAGTGTCTTTTTTACTTGGATGCTTCTCACGACCATATTAAGTGCTCAGTTTGTCAAGTTCTTGTTCCTAGGACCCTTCATAGTCATCCCTCCTCCTTATCTATCTGTTTGGAGAACCAACATCTTAAATTGTTGGCACAGGGTGCGATGGCGAATCATTCTGTCCCAAGGGTCAGCCATCTACCAAGAAGAAGACCAAAAAAGTTAGGTCAGATTCGACTGCAGTACTGCCTCCTCCATAGGTCTCTCTTGAGACTGGTGAAAGCCTGGAGGATTATCCAGTTGTTCCTTGGGATTCCTCTGCCATGAAAGCATCAAAGGCTGGCATGGATCGGGCTTCTCACATGTCCTCTGTGATTTGCTGTTTAGTATTTATACAATTCTATAAAATGGAGTTATGAAGCAGCTGATGCTTCTTCTAGAGATGCTGCATTTGGCTCTGTGTTGAGGTGTTACTCTTTGCTTCGTCTCTAGCCTTTGCCTGATGATATTAAGGCTAAATTGATAGAAGCTCCACTTAATAATAAAAATGTCTTTGGATCTGCAACTGCTGAGCTTTTTAAGTCCCTGCAAGAAAAGGAAAAGGCCTATTCATAAATTTTAGAGGAAGTATCCTTCTAAGCTTGCTTTTTGTACATAGACAGTCTCCCCCTCCTCCCAAAGGAAAAAAAATGGGTTCTTCCTTCTAAGTCTACTCAGAGTCCTACTACTCAGGATCACTGAGGATTCTTGGATTCTGTCTATCATCTGTCAGGGATACTTCATGGTGTGGAAATCCCTTCCACATTTTATGGGCATTCCCCAGCCTCCTTAGGAACAGCTGCCATTTTTTCCAGATGTACTTCAGGGCCTTTTGTCTCAAGGCACCATCCAAGCAGCTTAAGCTCCTCAAAAGGGAAGGGGATTTATTCCAGAATGTTTTTGGTTGCCATGAAAGAAGGCACCTGAAGGCCCATTCTTGACCTTTCTCAGCTCAACACCTTTCTGAAGATCCCTTCCTTTCAGATGATGACCCTTCAGGCTCTGCTTTCTCTTCTTCTTCTGAAGACTTTCATGGTGTCGCTGGATCTCATGATTGCTTATCTTCAAATCCCTCTTCATCCCCATTTCAGGAAGTATTTACACTTCTCTTTTTCTTCCTTGCATTTTAAGTTCTTTGCTTTGCCCTTTGGCCTCTCTACTGCCCCAAAGGCTTTTACCGAATGCCTCTCTCCTGTGATTGCCTTTTGCATGATGAGGGGGATACAAATCTTTCCATAAATGGATGCTTGCTCATTTAGGCTTTCTTCCCAGACACCTTGCTTTTGCACCTTTACTATGGTATTTACCTTTTGCAAAGTCTACGGTTCATGATAAATTTACAAAAATCTTTCCTGAATCCTTCTCAGGATCATGTTTTTCTTGGCTGCAGGCTCCAAGCTATCCCTATGCTGGCTTTCCTAACAGCACCGACGGTTCTTGCTCTAATTACCTTTTTTTCAATCTCTTCTTTCTCAGGTCTCAGGTAAAGTCAGCAAATTTATAAGGGCTCTGGAATCTCATGGCTTCCACAATTCCTATGCTTCCTCTGGTCAGACTCCGTATGAGGAAGCTACAGTAGTTCCTAAAGTTAGCATGGCTCCAACACTGTCATCCTTTAGACCTTCTAGTCCATCTTCTTCCATGCCTCAAACTAGAGCTTCAGTTGAGGATTAATCAGCTGTCCTCAACCCAGGGCTTCCTTTTCAGCTCTGAGTCCCCTGTAAGGAACCTTTTCCGATGCTTCAGATGTGGGGTGCTTCTTTCACCTGCTAAAGGTTCAGAGTCTTTGGCCCATCCATCAGAGGGCAGATCTTATCAACATCAAGGAGTTTAGAGCTCTCCTTCTTACACTTTAGGCCTCTCATACACGTTTTATTCCAGAGCCTCTCAAAATCTTTTCAAACAATACTACAGTGATGTGGTACAACAACATGCAAGGGAAGACAAGGTCCTACCTTTAGTGGAGGCCAGATTTTTGAGATTGGGATCTGGCTGTCCAATATCAGGTGACACTTCAGGTTGTTTAAATTCCTTCAGAACAAAACATTGTGGAAGACTGTCTGAGCAGGTCCATAACAAAGGTTCAATGGCTTCTTTACAGAGATGAGTTTTTGGAAATTGTCTCCCAGTGGCATACTCCTCAGGTAGATCTTTTTGCCTCCTCTTTGAACAGGCAACTTCCTCCTTTTTGCACTAGATTCCCAAGTCCTCTGGCATGGAAGGTGGATGCTGTGCCTTTTTCTTGGAAGGGGATGTTTCTTCATGCCTTCGCTCCCATTCGTCTCATGATATACAAAGTCCTCAAAATACTAAGGCTTTGGTATACTGGCCAGATGTTGGACTACACTTAGCAGGAATTCCTCTGGTAAAGAATACTGCAACAGTGAAGAGAAGGAGATGTACTCATGCTGTGACATAACCTGTGTTATATTTTCTACACTAAATCCCTCACTCCATAGGTATTCCATAACTTCATTTTCTGTTTGTTTAAATTCTGCTTTACAAGTCTGCTGCTCTGCATTCTCCCTTTGTGATCTTACTTTTTTATATTGTGAAATTGTCAATATTTGGGTGGAGAATGCGATGGGACAGATATATTTTTTTCACCTTAGATTTCTGATTCAGACTCAGAGGAGAGCATGTTATCTAAATCTCCCTGTCAAGGGTTCTCTTTCTTTGAGCCTATTTCTAGAATGTGCCAGTATTTTTAGTGGGAGAACACTGAGTTTTCTCAGTCCATCAAAATCACTATGAACTGAACTGGAATTTCCAAAACCACCTTCTATCCCCTACTGCTGTCAGCTTTGGAGAATGTGTTTGTCACAGTGTGTGGTTTCCCTGATATCAGGCCTGCTACACCTAAGAAAGCAAATAAAATGTACAAAGTTTCTCAGTCTTTCAAATGTTTATACACTCATCCCAGACTTGCTGGTTCCCTATTGAAATCATGGCAATTGAAATGCTAAATGCAGAAAAAACAAACAAAAAATAAAATAAAAAAAGACATAAAACCCAGAGAAGACCGCATCTCAAAAAATCACTCTTCTCCATAAAAGTTTTTTTTGTGAGTGGGGGGGGGGGGTTCAAGCTCTCCACCCCCCGCCCCAGACTTATATATATTAACTCTGAGATTGCCATACCATGGAGAAAAGGGAATATTCTGAGAAATGTCATCTTGGACTTAGTATATGAAAGTTTGTTCTTTCGGCCATTTAGTCTTTCAGGACTTGCTGCAGTGGGTCCCAACATTGCAAATTATTACCAACCTGACCCAGTAGCTACAGCCTCAGTTAGTCCAGCCCCTGCCAAACATTTTTTTGAATTCTAATCTTTCCTCTTCTAACAAGGATGATAAAACAATTAATACATTTAGGGAAAAAGTGCATGTTTCTACAAGTTACATTTTTAGAATTTTGAATTGTCAGGCTCATATGTTAAAGTTTATTCTAATTGTGGAAGTATGAGGATTATTTTATCGACAGTTTCCTTCAGTGAGGAAATATTTGTTTTGTGTAGTTTAGTTTTTTCAATTTCTCTATCTCCTTGTTTTAAAATGGGTTTGTGACTCTGTAGATAACATATCCATGACTATTGCTACTAGCCCTGAGCTGAGAAGGTTGCTCAGCTCCATTCACAGAACCCCCTACAAGATGTAAGACATGACATTTTAAATTATCTTCTGGACAGAGATTTAGTTTTTGGTCCTTCTGTTGCAGAGGTTAACAAAAAATGTGATGAGAGGAGAAAACCAATAAAGGATTTCTCAGACCTCCTTCTCCAAATTTTCCAGGGGATTTTCTACTCCTTACACCAGTTTTGGGAAGAAACAAAATAAACAACCTCAGCAAAATGCTGGTAAGCAGACATTGAAAAAACAATGGGAAGAAAGTTCCTAAAAGAAGGCAGAAACCCTCCCGTAGAATTAGAGACAGTCAAATAAGGCAAAATGTCTTATAGAAGGGATTACACACACACACACACACACACACACACACACACACACACACACACACGCACACACGCACACACGCACACACACACACACACACACACACACACACACACACACACACACACACACACACACACACACACATATCCTGGTAATCCTTTATCCTTTCCAGAAAGTTTGACTCGCCATTTCTGTCTTTGGCAACAGATTGTTTCAGATAAATTGGTTCTGAGACTGACTCAGCAGGGTTCCAGATGGTAGTGGGAACTAATTCTTCCTTTCCAGTGAATTATTCCATATATACCAGACCAAACCCCTTTCTTCCTTCCTGTGCTATACAACATGCTATTTTGGGTGGTAATATAAACAGTTCCTCCTTCCCAGTTGGGAAAAAGTTTTTATTAATGAATGTTTCTGAGTTAAGCTTAGATTTAAAAGATGCTTGTCACATTCCTATTCCTCCAGACTTCAGACATTTCTTAAGATTTTGTGTATCAGGATCACATTATCAGTTCTCTTCCTTACCCTTTGGGCTATTCACTGCTTCAAGAGTGTTCACAAAGTGTCTAGCATCTGTTATAATCCATTCCAGGCTACACAGTATCCACATTTTTCCATATTTGGGTTACTTGCATATATTTGCAGAGGCTTTTCCAAAGCGTCAGGAATTTCTCACTTATGTGTGAGATCTCCTTTGCAGACTGGAATTCCAAGAGAACATTCACAAATCTTTTTGACCCCATTACACATACACCTCAGTACAAAGACTTTTTCTTCCAAAGGAAAAAAAACATTGATCTATATTTAGATTGGTTTTAGGAGTTTTCTACTCAGACTTTGACCACTGCAAGGGAGTACCTCAGGATTCTGTCTTTCGTGTCTTCTATATGATTCTCATGATTTTTTTGGCAAGACTCCACATGAGAAAGATGCAATGGTATCTGAAATCTCTTTTGTCCCAGCACCAACACCCATTATCTTTCCATATTCCAGTTCTGGGATTTATGAGAAGAGAAATCACCTGTTGGAGACATCAAATATCTCTGAATCCAGGTCTCCTTCACTCTTACTCCAAAACAGTCTGTAACACTAGTGTATCAGACTTTGTTTGGGGAGCAGTGTTAAGGGAGATAAAAATGCATGGTACCCAGGGGAAAAAAGACTGACAAGCATATCAATATAAAAGAAATGCTTGCCTTTACTAAGGCACTCAACACACTGAATCACCTCTGGTCCCCAAGACCATTTCAAATTGCTATAGACAATGCCACAATCGTGTAGTATATAAAGAAGCAAAGAGGAACCAGGTCTTACCCCTATGCAGTCTAGCCATGTTAGCAATGGATTTAGCTTTATAGTGCAATCTCACTCTACAGGTATCCTACATTCCTTCAGAGCAAAACTGTGTGTCAGAAAAGCTCAGCAGAACAAAGGCAGACCCTCAAAAATAGAAACTAGATGGGGGGGGGTCTTCCAAGACTTGATACATATTTAGTGAGTTCCTCAAGTAAAACTTTTTCCTCCTCTCTGAACAATCAGCTGGTAAAATTCTCCTCCAGGGTTCCATTTAAGAAGGCCTGGAAAAACAGATGTCTTTTCTTTTTCCTTGGGCAGGAATGTTCCTTTGCACTTTTCCACCCTTTCCACTGATGTTCAGAAGGAATCCCTCAAGATCATTGTGATGATTCCTTTCTGGCCCAGAATCCATGGTTCTCCCTTCTTCTGGAAATGGCCAAGGGCAATTACCACAAGCTACTCACACATGAACTGGCGTGTTCGATAAACCCTAACATCAGTTAACTTCAATTAACTGCCTGGATGGTAGGGTCTTAATTCCGTTTAGGTACTTGTTTACTGAGGACATGCAGCAGGTACTAATGGAGGCAAGATAGCCTGCTACTGGAGAATCATATATTAGCAAATGGAAAAAGTGTTTTAGTTGGTGTCAGCAACATAATGAGCACCCATTCATGGCTAGATGTTCTCTCATTTTACCAAGAAACTTGAAAGAGGAAGAAGATGTAACAGGTTGTGAAGTGACATTAATTTGAATTTGGGTACTATCACAAATAGGTTTAGGAAAGAAAGATCCAGAAGTAGTCTACAAGCATTCCCTTTCTTTGGCACTAAGAACATCCTTGAATGAAGCCCTCCTCCACCTAGGATGGAGGAGCTTGTTCTATCACTCATTGGGGCAGCATGTGATGAAGAACCAGTGGAAGCAAGAGTCTAATCTGAAGGATGAGAAATGACACCATGGAAAGCAGAAATTTACTTCCCTACCATCTGTAACCTTAATGAATGGTCTTCAGAAGCCATTTGTCTGACACTATCTGTTGCCAGAGAGATATATAGCGATTTAGACTTTCTTGAGGAAAAAAGGGGTAAGGGTGGGAGAGGTCACAAGGTCTCTTGAATAGTCATTCAACTTGTTGGACTATCCTTGGTTTTGGGAGGTTCAAGGTTTCTTTTTGGAACCCCCTTGCCATTTCTTCTGAGACTGTTTATTCTACATTTTGCCAAAACTGGATGAGGAGTTAGAAAATCCTCTAGAATATATCGAAACAGGGAGATGAAAAATCTTAGAGAGTCCCCAGATCAGCTTACCACTTTCATCATACTTTTTGATCATCTCTGCAGCAGAGTGGGCAAAAAATAAATCTATTCAAATTTAAAATCTCATTTTTAACATCATATGGGAGGGTTTGAGAAAGCAACCATGCAGACCTCCTCAAAACAATACCTGTGGCTGTAGTCCTGGAAGAAGTGTCAACAGAGTTCTACACACTCTGTAAACAATGAGTAGTGACCTGCGCAAAAGAAGAAACTAAATTATTTAAAGCAAATGGTTCCTCAAAAAGAAAAAAAAAACTACAAATAAAACATTCCTTATTCTTTCACAATTAGTAAGAACAAACTTTATCATATGAGGTTGGTAATTCTAAATTCTGAAAATAGAAGTTGCAGAATAATGCATTTTCTCCCCCTGTGCCTTTCAATAGTTTCTCCATCCTTACAAGAAAGAGTAGAATTGGAATTAACTTATTGTTTAGCATCAGTGGGAACAAATAAAGCTATAGCTACTGGGTCAGGTTTGGGAATGGTGTATGAAAACTTAAAAGACTGAGAAATTTTATACATCCTATCTGCCTTTTTAGAGGCAGCAGGCTGACTATGAGGAAGACTGCAAGCAGTAACACACACACACCATCTAGAATCCTTAAGTAACAACTAATCATATTTTCTGAGGAGCTGCAAAACGTGTTCTCTCACTGAAAACACCAGGGCATTCTGGCAATAGTCTCAGAGGAAGAAAACCCCCCACAAGGAGAATCAGAAACTGAGCTATCTTGTGAGTCTGAATTAGAACCATGAGGAGAAAACCCTGTATCCACCCCTTTACCTTAATGTTCAGATTCTTGAATCTCTTCAGGAAAAGAGGCATCCCTCTTTCTCCTACCATAAACTACTTTACAAGAAGGACCAATAGCCTGAAATAAACCATGAGCGAGACCTGGTGGAGTAGACACATGCTTAGTTTTCTGTTTCTGACAGGTAAAATTGGGGCCAACCATGTTACTAATGGCAACAGCCGCTTCCACAGAGATGTGAACAGCATTACATACATCCATACATACAAATATTTCAAACACGGGCATTAATGCCCTTCTAGATTGCCAATATACCAAAACACTTGTTTCAATAATAAGTGTCCAGACTGTTCTTAAAAATATCTAAGCTTTAATGTAATTTGATACTCTGTTCCATGCATCAGCTACTCTGTCAGAGAACCAATTAGTACACTTCTCATTCCTATAGCATCTTCTACATAGGTTGTCTGATGATTCTCTATTATTTTTGATAACCCCAAACATTCCTAGAGGTAGTTGTCTCTAAATGCCCTGTATACCTCAATAATATCTCCTCTTAGATATCTGTAAGAGACAGTTTACAAGTTCAGATATTTTAGTCTTTCATAATAACTTAAATTTTCACATTCACGGATGCCCTTGGTATATTTCCACTATAATCTTTACAGTTTACTCATGCTTGTTTTCTTATAGGGTTTTCGTATTGTTATTCCATACTCAAGTGTGGGTCCAATCTAACTAACAGAATGATTTCATTATTTTTGATTTCCTAGACTTTATAAATCTTTTTATACAACCTATAGTTCTATAACTATGATTAACCAATTGGCTGATAGGATTAGAAAAACTCATAGCTAAATCTATCCATATACCCAGGTCCTTAAATGAGTCTACAGTTTCAATCATTGTGTGCTGTATTAAATATTCATCTTTTAATTTATGCCTCCCAAATCGCATATGCTTAGGTTTTTATGTATTTATCAGCATATTATTCTCCTGTGCCAAAATGGTCAATTTAGTCAAGTTATTTTGCAGACATGCCTTATCAGTAACACATGTAAACAGTTTACCCAATTTCAGGTCATCTGCATATAGACTGTATGAAAGATACAATCTAAACAAGTAAGGGCCTAGGACAGAGCCCTGTGGGACACCTTGACTGTAACCAACTATTTCACCTGTCCAGTTGCTCTATGATACTTGACATGTCCTACTTATAAGCCATGCAGCTATCCATCTTACCAGGAGTACATCAATACCTAGTTGTACTAATTTATTGATCAGTGTTTTGTGTATGACCCTGTCAAATGCTGAAGTTAAATCTATATAAATTACACCACAACACAAATTTTCATTCATAGCTGTTATTATATTGTTATAGAACATCATGTTACAGGTGGTAATATATCTGTTTTCAACATATGCAAGCTGATATATGGTTTCAAGTCCCAGCCTATCCATTTCTAACAATAACGTATCCAATATTACCTTCTCCATTATTTTTCCACAACATGAAAGTGGACTTACGGGTCTATATGACTCTGGGTTTGTCCTACTTCCTTTTTCCTTAAAGCCAGGTTTAATAAGCACCATACCTCTCAACTGTCCAGATTTTCATAGAATGTCCAGATTTTTAACTCATATTTTGGCCTGTTTTTCATAAAATTTGTTGTTTTTCTGGATTTTTGTGGCAAATCAGTGAAGACTGAAATCATTAAATAATGACAGGAATTTGATTTTCTGACTTCATATTCTTCAGAAAATGCATGGAAACACAAGACCTTTTATTCTAGCAAGTTTGTAAGTTTATAAGAGCAGTATTTAAAATATGTCCCTATTTTGGGGGCTTTATCCCCCATTATCTTTGGCTTTGTCCAGATTTTTTTTGCAAGAGGTTGAGAGGTAGGAATAAGCACATGTCTCCAATCTTGAGGAATCTCTTCATATTTATATGACCTAGTGAATAACAGATATTGGTACTGTAAGTTCTTGCTGAAGTGTTCTCAGGTCATTTTTACTAATTCTGTCTCCTCCCTGTGCTTTGCTTGGATCCAGTTTGCACAGCTCTTTTTCAATATAATCTAATTTGATTCCAGTATCTGGGGTTACCTGGATGTTACTAGGACACCTTATCACCCCTTTTGTGGAGCCAAACTGTTTTGCATAAGATTTTGTAAATATATCTATAATCTGTTGTGTCTGAGAATAAATTTTAGAATCTGCACACAGTTTATAAATTTGTGTGTCTTTACTCCTTCCACACCTTATGTATCTATAAAAAGGTTTTCTATTATGCTCAATACCTTTATATAAATTTTCTTCAAAATTTTCTTGATCTTATCTCACACTATGCTTAATCTGTTTGTCCAGTTTATTTATTTCAGTTTTCAAAGTTGTAGTTCGATCTCTCCAATTTCTTATATTTTTTTTCCTCTCACCTTAGTCAGATATCCTGTTCTTATGGAAATAAATCCTCCCTGAAGTTTATGCCTAGGTCATGATATTATTTTTTTTTTTTGCACTCAAACAATTTTTGCCTCAAAACTTTTCATATTTCATTTGCAGTTTTTCCACTGAACAACTCACTCCAGTTAATTTTACATAGTGA
Source organism: Protopterus annectens (assembly GCF_019279795.1). Taxonomy (NCBI): domain Eukaryota; kingdom Metazoa; phylum Chordata; order Ceratodontiformes; family Protopteridae; genus Protopterus; species Protopterus annectens. The sequence goes on from NC_056742.1 coordinate 12,952,297, forward strand.
CTGTTTTGCTTCCATATAATCTGTAATTAACCTTCTGTGCATTGTCTTAGATTCCAGTTTGGCAGAATTATCCAGCAACAAATTAACCTTTATAACCCCATAATCACTGCACATCAATGGTGGTAAAACTTGACTTGAAGTTACAGTAATTTCTTTGGGAACACAAACAATGTCGACTATGTTCTGTCCCGTTAGTTTTTTTTTACAACCTGAAGCAATTATTGTTCCTGAATATATGCTGTGAATGATTTCCTTACTAATGTTGTTGAATCAATATTATTCCAGTCTGTTTCTGGTAAATTTAAGACCCCCGCTGATATTATTCTTCCCTTTTGTGTTTCATGCAAGAAATGTACAAATTCCTCTAGGTCGACTGCACTTGACTTTGGTGGTCTGTACATGCCAGCAATTGTTATATGCCCCAGGGTTGTCTTTATTGTCACAGTTATACAGTCTATAGTATTGGTGTTATCATTGAACATGTAATAATTCCAGGTCTCATAGCTATATTTAATCCCTATTGTAACACCTCTATCTGATTTTTGTTCCAATGTCTGTTACAGTAAAAACATTTATACCCTGACAGAACTGGTTTCCAGTCATTGTTCTTTAACCAGGTTTCACAAACAATAACAGCGTCAATCTTGGGGGAACATAGCAAATTTTCCAATAAAAAATATGTTATTATTAATACTCCTAGCACTAACAACCATCAGAGATGTATCAAATGTTGTTATCTGTGAGCTGTTATATTTTTGATCTGGAAAAATCCTGCCTAGTCTTTGTCAAATATTGCAAAATATCTGCTGCAAAAATTCTCTTACATGATCTTGACAAATGCATACCATCCTGTCTGAACACGTGTGCCAAAAACACAGTAAAACTGTGACAACCCCCCTCTCAGATTGAATTTAATCTCTTCCCTATTTCTACTTCATATGTAAAAAAAACTCTTGCAAAAGCTAAAACCCTGTTCTAACTCAGCTGATGATAATCCTGCCAAATTCTTAAGATTGCTGCTGATACAGTAGCCAATCCTATCAGCATTCCAATCAATAGATTGATCCAAGAATCTTATGTTCTCTCTCTTTAGATAAAAGCCATCATCTTTCCCCTCCACAAAGGGGGTCCTTCCTCTGATAGTTCAAACTTCCAACCCATCACTCTTCTATCCCCTATAATATCCTTTTTATATACCATTAACAAATTCCATGACTCTGGCTGTATGGTATCCACCCTCTTTCTAGAGCTATCTAAATCATTTGATACTATATCCCACACTATCCTTCTCTCTCAACATTCTGCCATAGGGCTGTCCTCTGAGTCTCTCAATTGGTTTAAAAGCGATCTCTCTGATAGACAACATGCCTTCAAATGGCAGCACTCCATCTGTCCATACCTACATAATCCTACTGGCATCCCACAAGGTTCAATCCTTGGTCCCCTTCTATTTAACATATTCATAAACAACCTACACCAAGCTTTTCCACATATCTCCCTAGTCCAATATTCATATGACTCAACTCTAGTCTGTTATGCACCCAACCCCAGTTTCCTTCAACAAATGACCCAAATAGCCTTTTCTACTGTTCAATCGTGGCACCACAAAAATCATATTTCCTTAAATGCCAAAAACAATCCAAACTTATGCTGTTCACTTCCCAAAAAAATATCTTTATCAAATTACAAGACTTTAACATTCTCTCACTAAATTCAATAAAAATTGAAATTGTAGCCAGTACTAAACTTTTAGGAGTCATAATTGACGGCAATCTAAAATTTTATTTACATATCCAATCCAACATCTCAAAACTCACAAAAAACTTGGGCTTCTCTACAGGCATAATAATTTCCTCTCCTCTTCAACAAAACAAGCTTTAGCCCACTCCTATTTACTTCCCTCTCTAACCTACGGTGCTCCATTACTAACTAATCTGCAGTTATCCTTCAAACTAAAATTAGAGTCTTGGTACAACAAGATCGCCAAATTTTTTTCTGTTGTCACTCAACCCATCACTGTATTGCCCTAAGAAATGTCCAATGGCTGGAATTCTCCCGTTATCTACTACACCTTCAACTAACTACCTCTCATAGACTAATTTATAAACCCCAAGACTGCCCTGCACTCAGCTCCTTAATTTCCCCTTACATCCCCATTAGGTCATTATGACTAGAAAATCAAAACCTACTACAAGTTCACAAACCTAATCATCCTGCAGGTAAACTCTTATACTCCTGGACTATTGCCAGAAAGTGGAACAATCTCCCCTCCTCCATCCTTTGTGAACTGTACCCCGTTAAATTCAAAACTGCTGTACACAAGCACCTTCTCTCCAACTGGATATGCAACTGATCCATTTTGTCTATTGCTATCACCTAACTCTCTTTCTAACCACCTATACCGTACTTTTCCTCCACCCAAATTGCCCCTGACACCCTACTCAACCACTACTTCACTTTAGGCATACTAAATACTAATTATAGCCTCATGCAGCTTTAGCCTTCTTGTTTTTGTCTCTGCTTTCTTATTTCCCCCTTCATTTAATTTCAGATACAAAATCTTTAGCTGCTCTAAACTCAGACCAGTGTACCTTGCTCAATCTAACTTGATTTTCCTGATACTTTTAATTCTGTTTAAATTGATATCTTTCCCATTCTTTGAATTTGCCTGAATTTGTCTTTTTCTATCAGCTGATTGCCATATTTTGTACTGAAGTGATTCCTGTAAATATTGTAACTACATTGTTGAAAAATCCTTGTATGGTAATTACTTTGTATTGTTTTCCCCAGGCCTCCACTGAAAATGGGCTCTGTTCAGCCCAGTGGACTCTCCTGGTAAACAACTGTCAATAAATTGTTTGTTTGTGACTTTCGGCTTTTCCTGGTTAGGGGTCACCACAGTGGAACTCCGGTCCACTAATGATTGGCAGTAGATTTTTACGTGCTGGCTTGCCGGGCCTAATGCACAACCTTCAATGAAGGAATGCCCATTCACGCATGTCACCACACAGAAGACGCTCTAACTGAGAATCGAACGGGCAATGTCTAACTGTGAGGCGACAATGCTACCGCAGCACCACCACCGCAGTAAACAACTGTCAATAAATAAATAATAAAATAAAACAAGCCTTGGGTGCTCTTCGCATTTCCATTTTTAAAACAACACATTTTTCCAAGTAGGCATTTACCCAAAAAATATTTTCATTCACAGTGACCTGACTATCCTATCTATAGGAGATTTGTGAAAAATATGTCCTAACACCAGTACAAGCTATACTATCTAAGAGGGGTGTCAGTTCAGAGAATCCTTGTGGGTGACATCATTTGTACCAACATGAATAAAAACAGATCCATACTTCCTTACATTAAGGCATTCCAAGGCTTGTCTCACATCTTCTCTGTTTGTTCCTGGCAAGCATAACACTATTTGATGTTCATTATCATCTCAACAAGTATAAGTATCAGTTCCTCTAATAATTGAATATCCATTTACAAGATTATCTTTGCTGGCCAGCTCTAAAGAATCTTCAGCTTCTAATACAGTAATATCTGCTCTATTAATTGCTATGAAGGGAAGATCTTCATCACTATTAGTCTTATCAATCCCACTGTTTTCATTGTGTATTAAATTCTCATTCAGCTGGTATTGTAAATCCACAGCTTGAGACTTGTAGTCAACATCTTTCTCTTCTTTTTTCTTACAGTAATGTTCTTCAATCCTTCCATGTTTGCTTTTTATTTCTTCCTTTTCACCTGCCCATTGCCTCTTTTTTTAAGCCTAGCCAATTAACCCATGGGAGAATCAAACCCTGCAACTTGTGTCTGTAAGGCAAATATCTTAACCATTATGCCAACTTCCAATATATATATTATTTAGAGAGTGAAATAACACATTTAAACTGAAAAGAAAAACAGGCATTATTGTATACCTGATAAGCGCAGTGCACCCATAACTTAATAGCTTAATTCAGTGCAGACTGTGCTGTTGTTGTTATTCTATACCTCCACAACAGGTCTGCATTTCCCCAAACCAGTTTAAGGTGGCTGATAGTTTTCTGTGCACTGTGTGCACACTGGGAACTCGCACTTCCCTGCTCTGTTCACCCTCGCTCTGCTCAAGCTCACTCCACTCCCCTACTCTACCCCCATTCCCACTCACCCCCTCATCACTTTCATTTATCCTAACCAAACTACACCTCCATCCATCTTCAACCTATCACTGTCCTCCACATTACAAGTCACTAATCAGCTCCTCCCAACTCATAATTGTATATCAACCCAACTCCTAACTATTCCTTCCCCAGCTTCTCAAAGCCTCAACTACATCCTGTTCTCATCATCTCACTACTCATACCACCACTCCCTCTTCTACTAAACCCCCTCCTAAATCCCAATATTCAGATATGTTTCTCTTACACATACTATTCATCCCATTACTACTAACGCTCTCTTCCTAACAACACCCCAAAACCCTCCTATAATCTACTTAAAATCCCCCACCTACCTTTTAACAAACCCACCTCTATCTGACCTCTTTCGCTTTGACATAGCACCCCACATCTACAACTGTATAAGTATTGAACTATTCCCATATAGATACCTCCACCATACTAACCTCTTATTAATACCACTAAAACAACCACCTTTACCTCACAAAGATTTCCCCCTAAGTACAAGTAAAAAATCTGATCTTCATTTATGTGGAGACATACACCCCAACCCTAGCCCTACTCTCACCCAACAAAACACAGCCATCACAAACAACTTCCCCAAAACAACAGTAAATCAAACCTCACCTTTACTATCATATCCAAAAAGAGCTCTGACATCCTCCTCATAAATATAAACCTCAGAAGTCTCTTAAAAATAAATGAACTCCACACCACCCTATCACTATGTACTCCTGACATTGCTGTACTAATTGAAACTTGGCTTAAACCCCACATCAACAATAATGAATTATTCACCCTGGCTACAATATCCTCAGACAAGACAGGGCAACAAAACAAAGTGGAGGAGTAGCAATTCTATATGAAGACACTCTTAATTTCCTAAAACTGCAGATAAATGTCCCAGAATTTGATAACACAGAACTCTTAGCATCACATCTAAAAATGAATAACAGCAAACATATCATCTTACTAGCTGTATACATACCACCAAATAATAACCCCTGCACAATAGAAAACATGCTCTCATGGGCCTCAGCCACATTTAGCAAAGAAACTCTACTAGTTGATGATTTCAATATTAATTGTCAAACCTACTCATCAGATAACCCTTCAGATAATATCAACCTACATGGTTTCACCCATTTGCTTCATTCACCCACTAGAATTGACAAAACAAGCAACAAAGAGTCTAGTCTTGACTGGACCCTGACTAATAAACCCTCTCTAATCCACCTTTTAGGCTGTCTACCTAACAGCTTAAGTGACCACCTACTAACCTTCTTTCTAAGACACTGCAGCTCATCCACAAAACCACAAACATATAAACAAATGCAGAATACAAAATATTTCTCCATAGACACCGTTAAAGAAATACTACTAAGCTGTAACTGGTCCCCATGAAAATACATCCCACTAGATGCAGCAGTTGATACATATTTCTTGATGTTCTAAACACACTTGCCCCATAAGACACATACGAACGAAAACTACCAACTCCCTATGGCTCTCTAAAGAAACCAAACAGTTACTAAAAGAGACAAATTCTGGTATCAGCATATAACCAACAAATCAAACCCTTCCCTAGACACCTACTGCCACCTAGGAAATGTCTGCAAAAAGCACATCAGAGCTGATAAAAAACTACTATACAAACATTCAGTTGAAGCATCTAAACAACCCACAAAAATTCTCGGCCTCCATCAATCAGCTTATCCATCCCGTCTAGGCTACACCCCTATCCCATCCCCAAATATCAAAAGCACAGATGAAAGCATTGCATCCCACTTTAACTCATTTTTCATAAACTCTATCCTGTCACTCATAAAAAACAAAAGTAGCCTGCAACAAATCAACTTCCCTACTATCACCAATTCACTTACCTTTCTCTACCTCTCTCTCTCTCTCTTAAACCCGTCCAAACAAGTACAATAAAGAAATTGCTAAACCAACTGAAACCCACAACCCTTGCTGCCAATAAGCTGCTGAATGACTACCTCAAATTAGCAGCCAATTTAATCTGCTACCCTGTTTCAACACTGATCAATAGATGTATCACCGAACAGTATGTTCCTAAAATCTGGAAAACCTCCTTGGTAATCCCACTCCACAAAGGAGGCTCCTCACTAGAACTACCTAACTATAGGCCAATATCTATACTATCCCCTCTTTTGAAAATCGTAGAAAAGTGTATCCACTCTCAACTGATGCAACACCTACTATCTAATTAGCTCCTTTTCCATGCACAACATGGATTTTGACCAGGCCATACTACCACCACGTCACTGCTCAAATTTGCCAGCACTGTCAATCAACTAAAAAACAATGGTTAAATGGTTACCTCATTATTTCTCGACATGTCAAAGGCATTTGACACAGTGTCCCATGAACAACTCCTACGTGAGCTTGCATCACTTGACATATCTAGAAACACTCTTATTTGTTTCCAAAATTACCTATTTGACCACTATCTATCAGTCAAATGGCAAGATGACCTTTACTCCCCACGTCCCATTACAGTAGGTGTTCCACAAGGCTCAATTCTTGGAACTCATCTCTTCACAGTTCTGACCTATAACCTACACAAAGCTAGTAACCTTGCTTCCATCATACAATATGCAGATGACTCTACTGTCATCTGCACCACACTTACCCTAAAACATCTGCAAGAAAATACTGAAAAATCTTTTACTGCCATCGAGTCCTTCTTAGAAAATTACCAGCTCATCCTTAATCCCAACAAAATCAAACTAATGCTGTTCCCTAACCAATGCCACAAAGCAAAGTTCCCCAACCATGACTTACAATCACCTCATCCAATCACACTCTGATTAAACTCACCTCAGAAACCAAGCTACTAGTTATTATTCTAGATGATAAGTTAAAATTTGACAAACATATATCTCATGCCATCAAAAAGGCCCACATTAAATTAGGTTCCCTTTACAGAATAAAACCTTTCTTAACAAACTCTTCCAGACAAGCTATTGCCAGTACCCACCTAATATTTACTTTACTCTATGCCTCCCCTATATTTACTAACCTCAAAAAATCGGACTTAAGCAAACTTGAATCATGCTACCATAAGATAGCCAGATTTGCTGCTAACCTGCCCCACAGAACCCATCATTGTCTTGCTCTGAAACAACTCAAATGGCTAGAGCTGCCCAACCTAGTAACCCTAAACCAACTTACCATGTCCAATTCCATAGTTTACCTACCCGACAAATGTCTGTCCCTACAGGACCTAGTACAAACCCACCTCAATAGTAGGACTCTACAATCCTCAACAAAATTACTACTCAAAGTTACAAAATCCAACAACAGTTTTGGAGACTCACTATATTCTAACTATGTAACCAAATCATGGAACTCCACCCTTCAGAACATACTAAACACAGCAAACCTAATGCACTTCAAAAAACTGCTGAAGTCCCACCTATGTGACAATTGGTTATGCTCCTGCTTCTCACCAGGCTGAACCCATTTCTCCCCTCCTCACCCTCGCTCTTCCTATTCTCCACTTTCATTATATCTCTATGCCTACTGAATACCTTACTTACTCCCATCCTTACCCTCTCTCTCGTCACTCTTCACTTTCAATATATCTCTGTTTGCTTACTGATCCTATGTAATTGTAAGTATAACAACATTAAGCATAATTTACAGTACCAAACGGGTATATCTGAGACACTACTCCATTGTATATTAAGCTGTTGTATCTCTGAGACACTACTCCACTGACTGATTTCTTGATTCTAAGTGCAACTGTCAAAATATGTGTTACTAAGTAATCCTGTTAGCCATATTACTAACTTGAACTATAATATGTTGCTATGTGATTTATTGTTTAAAATACTGACTATTATGTCATTATGTGGAGCTTTTCTCCCCGGGCTGCCACCGAAAATGGGCAAATTTGCCCAGTTGGACTTCCCTGGTAAACAAATATTAAATAAATAATTTTATAAATATATATATATATATATATATATATATATATATATATATATATATATATATATATAGATTCCATACATTTGGTCGAATTACACTTAGTTGAAAATTATTCCAGGCATTGCACTTCAATGAAAGCTCACTTGACTGAAAGCTCACTTGGTCGAAGTTCATTTGGTTGAAAATGGAATATAGCCCCTGCCCCACTGCAGTGCAACCCTGGAGTGAGAATATTAAATAAGGGGTGTGTGGGGGGCACAGCCCCCCACAATGGGGAGTGTGGGGGGTGAAGCCCCCACATAATTTTAATGTATTCACTATTATAAGAAGGTATATCCATTAGAAATGCATTGATATATATATATATATATATATATATATATACATATATATATATATATATATATATATATATATATATATATATATATATATATATATCTTTAGTAAAAAACTATTGGCATAATGTGGGGGGCTATGCCCCACTTATTTAATATTCTCACTCCAGGGTTGCACTGCAGTGGGGCAGGGGCTATATTCCATTTTCGACCAAATGAACTTCGACCAAGTGAGTTTTCAGTCAAGTGAGCTTTCAGTGAAGTGAAATGCCTGGAATCATTTTCGACTAAGTGTAATTCGATCAAATGTATGGAATCCACATAGATATATATATATATATACATATATATTTATATATATATATATATATATATGTATATATATATATATATATATATATATATATATATATATATATATATATATATACATATATATATATATATATATATATATATATATATATATACATATATATTTATATATAGACACACACACACACACACACACACACACACACACACACACACACATATATATATATATATATATATATATATATATATATATATATATATATATATCTAAATATATACACACATATAAATAGTCTCAATCCTCGCCATGGATGCTTGTGAGGGATGTTTACTTGAAACAAAAATAGATACACATAGTATTTTCAGATACAGCTCACTGCACCAAACATAATTTCCCTTAAGAACACACAGGGAACACACTCCCGTTCTAGGGCTGGGTTCCCTCTCTCTCTCCAGGCCCCAAATAAGACTCCACACTGACCAGAGCTGTAGAGTTGAGTCCTCTGTTGAGTGCTCCAAGCCACGTCCTCCACCACCCTCTCTGTGAAAGCAGTGCTCTGTGTCCCTGTTCCAAGTTGCTGACGCACACACTCTTTAAGAATTGATTTTTACACACACACACACACACACACACACACACACACACACACACACACACACACACACACACACACACACGGGAAAGGCTAGCACAGATTTACCAGCTATGCCCCCTCTGTCCACATTATAAGGTAGGTACTGCCACCAGAACATTTCAAAACCAGTTACTCTAAGGTTCTTACAAGGATACCCAATTATACTAAGTAAATTTATTTATTTTTATTTATTTTACATTTGTTTACTGGGATAGTCTGACTGGATATATGTCAATTTTCAGCGGAGGCCTGCTTCACATAGACAAACTTACATAGATTACACAGAAGTTAGGAAAGAATTATAAAAACAAAGTGGTTATATACAATGGCTTAGTAGTGTCCCCTAGTAGGGACTCACAATTCTCATGGACAGACACAATTAAAAGTAAGAGACATCAGATTGGAAGCAGAGCTTGGTGACATAGGTACATGTTATGATAATTACAGATTATGCTTTCAGTTTATAACTTAATCAGGGTTGGTACATGGGCATAGCCAATTCACGTTGAGATACTGTTTGAGGGTTTTTTTGAAGAGACTTTTGGAGGATTTTAGGGTTATATAGTTTGGCAATTAATTAAAATTAATTAATTAATGAATTAATTAATTCATTCATTAAAATTAATACTAATACAAATGGTAGTGTTTGTCCAATGCAGCAAGGCTTTCAGAAGTGACCACAGTGTCACCAAATAAATATAAGTACTCTTAGAGGTTAAAATATTCTCTAAAAAAACAGCTACAATGAAACTTTTAAATGTATTTAATAATAAATAATAAAATAACATGAACATGCCAAATATCTGTTTAAAATAAACACCAGAGTTTCAATCACAAGAAATATTAAAAATAACACAGATGGATAGATTCACACAGATACAGAAAAACAGTACTTAACTAATTTCACTATATTTTCCTGACTGATCTAAAGAATTACTGCTCCCTGGTTACTTACTAAAGCAAGGCAAGATGAAGTGGGTGAGGGATCTTCCTTTGTCAGGTTTCAAAACCAGACTAACCTGAGACTTCTGTATCATCTAGTATTAAAACATCGTTTCAGTGCTGGATTACAGAATGGCATCACATAGATCTGGTCATCTGTCTCTGGTTCCCACACTACCCCCTTTAATATAAATTGAACCACAATCTAGCACACGTGTTACCATACAAACACATAGAGCTTTGCGAAGATGTGTTATAGCATCTGGAAGCTATAAAGCCATTTTAAAAACATCCACCCTTCCAGGGTAGCAATTAGTTTGCCCCTAAGGAAAACACAGTAGGGTTCCTAGCCCTGGTTTTTATAGACATTTTGTCTCTGGCTGCAATCAGAACTGTGTGATACAATCTTTATGGCCTAAACCAAGTAATTTAATTTCAGACTATTTTTCACAGTTAGCTGGACTGACATTAACCTCTTCTCTTCCAGTATCCTCTGTTACAATATATTCATTTCAACAGTTACAATACGGTCTGACATACAGGTGTATTTATTTTTTTTCCACCGGGAACAACTGTTGATACATTTTTTAACACATGCAACTTTACAAATACATTTTCAACATAAGCACCTGTACAAATCAGTTTGATATATAAATGACATATAATTCTTTACAAAACTTCAACTAGCTATGCTGGCATTTGTTACACATCCACTAACTTATTTCTCCTGTCATAGCTGATACTACCTCACATCAACACATCTCTCCCCCTTTGAAAATTCAAGACAATTTCTCTAATGACCCTGGAGAAACATTGCTTGAGAGAAATGAGACTGTCTGGGAATTCATGAACCAATGCCCTGTCTTTAGTACCCATCTGCATTGGCACTGCTGACTCTCCTACACTGCTAAACTGTCATGTCATATGCCTGCAACCCTAGGCTCCAACTTAATAACTTGGTATTTTGCTGGCTGGCTTGATGTAACCATAGATCTCCATCAGACTCCTCCTTCTACCCACAGCAAATACTCAGCACAAAGGCCTCCCTATCATGGTAAGGCTGCATCATGGTAACATGGCACAATTTGTGCCCCTGCCTCCTATCTAGCAGTCCTACTATGTAGTTAACATAAGTGACCTTCCATACAACTTTGAAGGGTCCCTCCCAAGCTGCCTACAGCTTATTATATCTGACATGAATGAGCACCATAACCTGCTGCCCCACAGCATATTCTTAGCCTCGAGCATTCCTTTCATACCAGACCTTTTTCTGCTGCTGGGCTCCTGCCAGGTTCTCCTGGGCCAAGCACATGAACTCTCTAAGCCTTGTCCTGAGGTTTAGGACATATACCACAACAGACTCCTTCTGGGATTCACACTCACCCTCCCACTCATCATGAATAAAATCTAAAGACCCCCTCAGCCTATGTACATATCTGTGGATTCCTGTGGTACCTCTCTGTATGCAGACAGAAGACAAGACAAATATTTGTCCCACTCTGTTTTAAACTGGTCTGCTTATGTCCATAGCATGGTCTTTAGTGTAGAGCTTAACATCTCCATAAGACCATTAGTGGAGGGGTGGAAGAGGGTGGTCTTTAGGTACTTCACCCCACAGTGCTCCCACAGACAAGCCAGTAGGTCAGACATGAAATTGGAAGCTTTGACAGTCAATATTTCCCTCGAGGAAACCTAGCCTGCTGAAAATGTCTAACAAAGCATTTGCCACCTTCTCTGCCTTGATGGAGGACAGAGCCACCACCTCAGGGTATCTAGTAGCATTGTCTACTACCATAAGGATATACTTCATCCCTCTGAAACTTGGGGCACTCAGAGGCCCCACAAAATCCATAGCTACCCTCAGAAATGGCTCCTCAACCACAGTCAAAGGAATCAAAGGAGCTTTGACTTTGTCTCTTGCCTTGCCTACCTTTTGGCACTGTTCACATGTACTGCAGTACTCTGTTACATCCCCTTGCAATCCCAGGCAAATAAAACTTCTGCATATTATGTCTCTGTACACTTTATACCTATATCACCTGCAAAAGGAATGTCATGGGCAATGGCTAGAAGTACCAGATAGTAGGCTGTAGGCACTACAACTGCTGTATTACCTCACCCTCTAGCCCTCCCTCAGGGGTCCACTCTCTATACAGTAATTCTTTGTTGAAGTATACAGACTCCCCCTTTCCTTGAGAATCAGCTGTGTCCCTAGCTAACTCCCTCAACCATCTTAGTGTAGGCTCCAAGAATTGAGCCTGCCTTAGTTCTACCTTTGTGACCATTCCCAGCTCCCCTTCCAGAGGAAGTCTGATATCTTCTTATAGTGGTGCCTCACTGCCAGCCTTAGTACTACCACTCACCTCTGCCCTTGGAGTCACCCTGTCCAAGGGAACATCAGTACTTACCAGCAGCTGTGGGTCATCTTCAGGCTCACTGCTAAAGGGTAACTACCTCCCTGAAATATCCCCCTCACCAGCCCCGGCTTCAGGTGTTGGATCTGTATGGGTCTACTCCAGGCTACCAGACCTACATGCCTCTCTCCAAACCTGACTGTGTGTAACTGCATGCACACAAGGTACTGCATTATCAAAATCATTCCCTATCAGTACATCTGCAGCAATGTCTTCAAACACACCTACTTGCTTGCTTCCTTTTCCACACTCCCAGTCAAGGTGAACCCTAGCCAAATGTATTTGGAATGGGGTTCCTCCTAAAACTCTGACTGAATTGGACTGCCCAGGCAAGTAATGCCCCTCTTTAACCACTACAGGCTTCACAATGGTTATGTCAGAGACTGTGTATCTTTTAGCAGTGGCCTGTCTTCCATCCAGTAAGATAGGCTATAACCTCCGGTGATAGTCTGGTACCCCTGTTGTCTCCAGATGACTTACCACTGGCATACTTTCATTCCCACTTGGTGGCACTCCCACCTTTTGTTCCCTACCTTTCCTCTATAGGCATCTCTATGTTACATGGCCCCACTGGCTACATTTAAAACATCTAACCCTTGATCCTGACCATGTACCTGAACTAGTGGCTTTCCCTGTTAGTGCTGGACTCTGTTGGGGTATTTCAGTCTGCCCACCATGGGTTCCATTATATCCATGTGCAGCACTGGGTATCCCCTTCTTGTGCAGTGATGCCCTGCTTGCCAAATATAGATCCCCTTTTCTCCCACCTCATATACAGAGTTATACTCCAAGTCTGCCAATCCGATTCTCATGTCCTCAGGCAAAGTGCTAATGGCTTGTTCCTCACCAAAAGGTCTGCCAGCCTTCCAAAAGTGATGACCTGACACCCATTCACTCATCCATGAAAATATGTGCTTAACTCAGCAATATAATTATATACACTTTCATCTGCCTTGCATCTGTGCTCACAATTTCTTTTTCTGTAAGTTTCAAATGTTAACTTAAAACATTCCAATAAAAAATGTTTAACTTTATCATAGTTTCTACAATCAGACAATTTAGAAACAGCAGTTACAGCTTTACAATGGAGCAAGAGGGTCAGGAACCATACCAAGAGCCCTTGATCAACATTATACTGTTAACAAACTCTTTCAAATATATGAATAAAACTATCAAAATTATCACCCTCTGTAAATTGTGGAAGACTTTTACTGACTTTTTTTGCTTCTGGGGTTTGGTTATTCCCTTCCCCATTACCACCATGACACTAAAGAAAAGTCAGCATCTCCCTCTCATGCTGGTGCAGTTTCTCTTTTTCTTTGGCCTTCAAATGCCACAGTCTCTCTTCTTATTTTTCTTTTGGCTGCTCCCATTAGGGGTCACCACAGCAGATCAACTGTTTCCACTTCTTCCTGTCCTCTGCATCTTGCTCTGTCACACCAACCGCCTGCATGTCCTCTCTCACCACATCCATAAACTTTATCTTAGGCCTTCCTCTTTTCCTGTTACCTGGCAGCTTCATCCTTAGCATCTTTTTCCCATTATACTCTGCATCCCTTCTTAGCACATGTCCAAACCAATGTGATCTTGCCTCTCTGGCTTTGTCTCCAAACCTTCCAACTTGGGCTGACCCTCTAATATACTTATTCCTAATCCTGTCCATCCTCGTCACACCCAGTGCAAATCTTAACATCTTCATCTCTGCCACGTCAAGCTCTGACTCCTGCCTTTTTGTCAATGCCACTGTCTCCAACCCATATAACATAGCTGGTCTCACTACCCTCTTGTAGACCTTCCCTTTCACTCTTACTGGAACTCATCTGTCACAAATCACTCCTGACACTCTTCTCCACCCACTCCATCCTGCCTGTACTCTCTTCTTCACCTCTCTTCCACACTCACCATTACTCTGAACTGTTGATCCCAAGTACTTAAATTCATTCACCTTCGCCACTTCTACTCCCTGCATCCTCACCATCCCTCTGTCCTCCCTCTCATTCACACACATATATTCTGTCTTAGTCCTGCTGACCTTCATTCCTCTTCTCTCTGGAGCATATCTCCATCTCTTCAGGGTCTCCTCCACCTGTTCCCTACTCTCACTACAGATCACAATGTCATCTGCAAACATCATAGTCCACGGGGACGCCTGCCTGATCTCGTCTGTCAACCTGTCCATCACCATTGCAAATAAGAAAGGGCTCAGAGCTGATCCTTGATGTAATCCCACCTTCACCTTAAACACATCCATCACTCCCACCGCAGACCTCACCGCTGTCACACTACCCTTGTACATATCCTGTACCACTCTTAACATACTTCTCTGACACTCCCGACTTCCTCATACAATACCACAACTCTTCTCTAGGCACCCTGTCATATGCTTTCTCTAAATCCACAAAGACACAATGCAACTCCTTCTGACCTTCTCTGTACTTCTCTAACAACATGCTCAGAGCAAACATCGCATCTGTAGTACTCTTTCCTGGCATGAAACCATACTGCTGATCACTAATCATCACCTCCCTTCTTATTCTAGCTTCCACTACTCTTTCCCATAACTTCATGCTGTGACTGATCAGTTTAATCCCTCTGTAGTTACTACAGCTCTGCACATCACCCTCTCTCTGCTGATTCTAATTCCATATGTTTTGCCTGCTACAATCTCTCTGCTGATTCTAATTCCAAATGTTTGGCCTAAAGTTCAAGTCTGTTTAACTCCAGATGGGTTTTAAGTCCTCTGAGGAAAAGATGAACTGTCCTGTTTCTGAGGGCTGCAAATCCCCATCACCAGACTGGTTATCCTCCTGGTGGCTGGTCAGGACTACAGCTGCAACTAAGGCTGATATCATTTCCTCTTTAGTCAGATTGGCATGCACCAGTCCTTTGGTTTCACGCAACTTGGCCAACTTGTTCTTTGTCAGCTTGCCATAATCCTCTGCTGACATATTTGCCTCTTTCCCTGACTAGACTAAACTAACAAAAATAAATAAATGAATAAATAAATAAATAAAACTGTTGTGAAAATTAAACTATATATGTTTACCTTGTGTCTGCTGAGACTACACACTTCAGTGACAACTGTCTACAGGCTGCAGAATTTCAATTAATATCCACACCACTGCTCACCAATATGTGACGTCCCTGCTTTGGGCCAGTGATCAAAGAGTCTCAATACTCACCATAGACACTAGTGAGGAGCATTCATTTGGAATAAAAATAGATACACACAGTATTTTCAGATGTAGCTCTCTGCACCAAGCACAATTTCCCTTAAGAGCACACAGTGAACACACTGCTGTCGTGGGACTGGGTTCCCTCTCTCTCACCAGGCTGCAAATAAAGGTCCACATTGATCACAGCTGCAGAGTTGAGTCCTCAGGCGGGTGTTTTTCCTCCACCACCCTCTCTGTAAAACCACTGCTCTGTGTCAATGCTCCAAGTAGCTGACACACACACTCTTTGAGATTTGATTTTCACACACACACACACACACACACACACACACACACACACACACACACACACACACACACACACACACACACACACCTGGAAAAGGCTGCTTCAAATTTACCAGCCATGCCCCCTCTGCCCAGATTATAAGGTGGGTGCTACTGCCACCAGAGTACTCCAAAGCCAGTTACTCTAAGGCTGTTACAAGGGTACCCAATTATACTGAGTAAAATTAATACTAATACAAATGGTAGTGTTTGACCAATGCAGCAAGGCTTTCAGAAGTGGCCACAATGTCATTAAATGAATATAAGTATTCTCAAAGGTTAAAATATCCTCTAAAAGACCAGCCACAATGAAAAGTTTAAATATATTTAATAATAAATAATAAAAGAATATGAAAATAATAAGTATCTATTTACAATAAACACCATCATTTCAATCACAGGAAATATTAAAAATAACACAGATGGAGAGATTCACACAGATACAGAAAAACAGTGCTTAACTAATCTTACTATATTTTCCTGACTGATCTAAATAATTCCAAATTTCTGAGTTCAATACTTAAGGCAACAAATACACAAACACTACCACTGCAAAACTGGCTCAGATGGTCCTAGGCCATAAAGACTCCCAAAATACCACAAAGAAAAATCAAGTAAAAACTTATTTTATTACTGCTCCCTGGTTTCTTACTAAAGCAAGGCAAGATTAAGTGGGTGAGCGATCCTTCTTTATCAGGTTTTAAAAACAGATTGCCCTGAGACTTCTGTTTCATGTAGTATTAAAACATTATTTCAATGCTGGATTACTGAATGACATCAAATACATCTGGCCATCTGACTCAGGTTCCCACATTACATCCTTTAAAAGAAATTGAACCACAATCTAGCACATATGTGGAGTCTATATTATAACATCGAAGTCTTAAAACTTCGAATGTTATAATATCGACCCCTATTCAGCGAACGCTTGAAATAGCGAAGCTGCAGAACACCGAATATTTTCCTAGGGAAAGTATTGGTGGGCTGTTTCTGCGGCTTTGCTATTTCCTCAACTGTGGTGTGAAGGTGATGGACCAGGTTAAGGTAAGTGTGCGAATGGACAGAGGTAAGGTGAGTGTGTGATAGGGATCTTAGGGATAGGGAGCGGGTAAGGTGAGTGTGCGATAGTTAGGGGACCTTAGGGTTAGGGAGCGGGTAAGGTGAGCATGCGATAGTTAGGGAGCTTAGGGTTAGGGTCTGGGTAAGGTGAGTGTGCGTTAGTTAGGGACCTTAGGGTTAGGGAGCAGGTAAGGTGAGTGTGCATTAGTTAGGGACCTTAGGGTTAGGGAGCAGGTAAGGTGAGTGTGTGGTAGTTAGGGACCTTATGGTTAGGGAGCAGGTAAGGTGAGTGTGTGTTAGTTAGGGACCTTAGGGTTAGGGTTGGGTTAAGGTAAGTGGATAGCTAGTAGTGTATGTATGGTTTAGTGTAGGGTTTTGTAAAGTGTGTATGTGTGGATTATGTATTTTGGTTTGCTTGTGCTGTGTGTGCGTATTCTCGGAACAGCAAATTTTTTCCCTTGGAAAAAATTTACTGTTCTGAGCGTTCGAGTATATCACATTTTGAGATTCCAAGGTCGAGCTTATGGTGTTTGATCTTTTGGAATTTCGATAATGTGATATAGACCCCATATGTGTCACCATACAGACACATAGAGCTTTGCTAAGATGTGTTATAGCACCTGGAAGCTATAAAAATATTTCAAAAACTTCCACCCTTCCAGGGTAGCAATTAGTTCACCCCTAAGGACAATACAGTAGGATTCCTAGTCCTTGTTTTCACAGGCATTTTGTCTCTGGCTACAATCAGAACTGTGTGATACAATCTTTATGGCCTAAACCAGATAATTTAATTTCAATCTATTTTTCACAGTTAGCTGGACTGAGATTAATCACTTCTCTTCCAGTATCCTCTGTTATAATATATTCATTTCAACAGTTACAATGCAGTCTGATATACAGGTGTATTTCTTTCCTGAACAGCAGGACCCACTGTTGGTACACCTTTTAACACTAGTAACTTCACAAATACATTTTAAACACAAGCACCTGTACAAATCAGTTTGATATACAAATGACATATAATTTTTACAAAACTCCAGCTAGCTATACTGGAATATTTTACATGTCCACTGATCCACTGCCTTACTTCTCCTGGCATAGCTGGCACTACCTCAAATCATCACAATATGTATACCCAGTTTCTCTCTCTCTCTCTCTACACACACACACACACACACACACACACACACACACACATATATATATATATATATATATATATATATATATATATATATATATAGGACCACAATATAATCCTGAAATTCTGAAATATCGAATTTCAGAATCCTGAGATTATATAGCCGAAAGCTCTAAATACCGAAAAACCAGAAGCGCGACTTTCAAAATCCCAATGTTCGGAGATGTTGAAGTAGCACTTCTGGTGTTGCAATTTGTTAATGGATAGTATCTATGTGTAAGTGTGTTGGTAAGGGGCTGTAGTGTGTGCAGTGTGTGTGTGTGTGTGTGTGTGTGTAAGGGGAATGTCGGTGTGTGGTGGTGTTTTCGTGTGTGTCTGTGTAGTGCGACCTTGGAGTTAGTATATTTAAGTAGGGGGGTGAGGGGGCACAGCCCCCCATGGGGGATGCAGGGGGGTTTGCCCCCCTGCTTGTATGTAGTGTAGGTTTGAGTGTTTGTGTGTTGGGGGAAGGTGTGTGTATGTGTGTGGTGTATGGTTAGTGTAGTGTTCGCGATTTTAAAATTCGCGCTTCTGGGGTTTCGGGATTGTAAGGTTTCAGCTTTATAGATAGATATAGATATGCACACATACACACTTAATTAATATAGCGTTGTCGCCTCACAGCAAGAGGTTCTCCCATTTGATTCTCATCTGGAGCGCCTTCTGTGTGGAGTCTGCATGTCCTCCCCGCGGTTGAGTAGCGTTCGAAAGACATGCGTGAATAGGCGTGCCTTGGTTGAAGGTTAGATGTCAGGCTGGCACCTCAACACCGTAAAAATAAATCTGCTGCCAATCATTAGCAGACCGGAGTTCCGCTGTGGCAACCCCTATCCAGGAAAAGCTGAAAGAAGAAGAACAACTAGACTATACTTTTCCACTTGAGACTTACAGCAGTATAGCATAATAAAATATAGTGAAAGTAATATAGTAAACACATTTGCATTTCTAAGCTCTGCCAGAAACACCTGAAAGTCAAAAAATAACACAGAAAACTGTGGCTTTCATAAGTGCATTTCAACAATAACAGGTAGGCAAAGCATGATGACACCAACCTAAGCATCATCCTTATTTTTTGCAGCTTTTTTGTTGTGTAAATAAGCAAATGCAATGTATTTGCTTCCTTTTACATTTTTATAATTTGGATGTTTCAAGAGGATGCATTACTTCATCATGCTTTAAAAGCCTAGATCATGCACAGGCAGCTGGGAAGTTACAGAACCGATATGCTCACTAGGAAATTGGCAATGAATCATCTCCTGACTCTGCAGGATGTCTTTAATTATGGCTACCCAGGTAACTGAAGGTGGTTAAAGTCTAAGCCAACAGTAATTTCCAGAGCAAAGTAAAGCAATTGTGAAGCTGCAGGATATTATTTAATGCCTTTCAGTATTTCTCCTGCTTAAAGCAAGAAGAGAGGAATCCAAAATATCAGTTAATTATTATGTGTCTTTATCATATGGTCTTTGCATGACTAAATATAGTGTTAAGAAAATGATTCATTTTCTCCCTACAGTTCATAAACTATAGACACAATTACAGCTGCTGTTTTAACACACAGTTATACTGAACTAAGAGTGGAGAACTACGTTTTCTACTACATAATGCATATTAGCTGATCGGGGCGAATCCTCAGTATGAAAAAACAGAATTGGTATTCCTGCAATGATAGATGTGAAGACAGACCCCTCAAATACCACAGAGCATTCAAGATTAGTAATTGGTTTCTTAGTATTTAAAACTTTTTTCACTTAACTGCAGCTTGTTACTCATCCATTTAATTTTATATTGCTATGTACAAAGAATTATCATCATCATTTTAGCACTGTCAAGGGACCTAAAAGCTTAAATTATGTTATCAAACATAAATTTAAAGAGGCTTCAGCATTAGAAAAAACAGATAAGTTAATCACATTATGTGAGGTGGTATGGGCTGTTTGTTACAGCTATAGGGATGGACCTGAGATCAGTGTTAATGTACAATTAGCTCTTAATTTTGCATAATGCATGCAGCTATGCAAGCCATGTAATATTCTTGTACTTCTCATCTTCCCTTGAAAAACAGATACTTTAGTAAGTTTGACCAAAAATAATCAAACTAAATGAAACTTTGTAGCTTGCATTAGTATTTTGCACAGGTTTTCACCTGTGGAATGGTGTTTTTTACAGCCAATATCGCCTGTCCTTGTCATAATCTATGGGCATGTGATCTCAATATTCAGCTAAACCTCACCTGTAACAAAAATGTACCATGAGCAAAAAAAAATAATGATTTCTCATGACTACCTGATAACTAAGCTGGTCACCCACAATGCTGAGCTTCTCATCAGCAAGGGACACACCAACAAAGACGTAACAGAACCAAGTGTGTATATTACTTGGGAGCTGCTCATTTAGATGAGCAGTGCTTCATTTGCACTTCCTTCAGTTCCTGGGCATTAGTGGAGAGATGGAACATACTTGTGCTTAAGGGACCTCTCCAAAGTGGGAGAAGTTTCCCTCCTGTACTTTGCTTCTGTTTCTTGTTTTTTTTTTCAGGAAAGAAGCCTCAAAAAAATCTAAGGGTACAAAGAGTGGATAAGCCCAAGGACTATGATTAAGAAAAAGTCAACAATCCTAAGAAATCCTAAGAAACAGTTGCCAGACTGCTCTAGATGGTCACAGTATTGATAACTGCTGCAATAGCCTTAGAAATACTGGTTCTATCCTGCCAAGAATATAACAGCCAGCAAGATAACAAAGTTTCAGAGCACCTTCCACACATCCAAACTGTCAAGCAGCTCAAGCTGATCTGACTGAAAGACAAGTTTGGACACTAAACCCTTCAGAACTTTTACTGCCGCTAAAAAGTACGCTCCTCTGAAGCTTTTGAGGCTCAATGGTTGACTTGTACTTTTGTATGCTAGGCAGATAAGTTCCTTTTGGGGGAAAAAAACTCAATTTTCTTAAATTTCTTTCACGTTTTCTTACTTTTCCTTTTGTAAAAGTTATTTTAAAGCTATAAGTGTTGTTAATGGACTGATTTGAAATTGTAACATTCTTTTAAAAGGAGTATTTGTTTATTTTTCTCAGTTTAAAAAGTAGTATAAATTAGCTGAAAACATATTTTCTGTGGATAAATTGTATTTATTTTTCTGTTGTGGGGCTGCCATAGTGTTTCAAAGTGATTTTTCTGTGTTTTTTTTTTCTGTCAAACAAGTAACTTTTGTGGACTGATATTTTCTACTTGTAATGATGAAAAGCATATAAGGACCAAGACAGAATCCAAAAAATCATAATAAATAAATAAAAAGATGTCCACCAGGCTGAGATGGATATACATATATATCTATATCTATATATATATATATATATATATATATATATATATATATATATATATATATATATATATAATGTGTGTGTGTTTGTGTGTGTGTATATATATATATATATATATATATATATATATATATATATATATATATATATATATATATGTGTGTGTGTGAATACATATATATATGTGTGTACTTTAAAAACAAAACAATAAAAGCATTTAAAAACTGGTAAACGCTTTTGCGGCACTTCTTTTTCATCAAACCATAAAACAACAATTACTCCAAATCTTTTAAATAAAACTATTCTACCAATCAAGTAAGAGAGCACAAACACATGACATTATTTAATTATGTAAGCCCCTCTTTTTAAGGGCTGGCTTTAAAGAGACAGCATTATTAAGGCCAGGATAAGCACTTGCCTTAAAATCTAAAATCCATCTCAATTCTAGATATTCTGTTTCATTAATAATGTCACCTTCCCTAATATCTTTACTGACTTTCTGTAAAACTAAGAATTTAAAATGGTGGGTGTCGCCTACTTCTAAAATATGCTGAGCTAATGCATTTGTGTCCTTCCTATTATGTATATCATTGATATGTTCCAGTATTCTTTCCTTCAGCGTACGGTTTGTCTTCCCAGTATAAAACATATTACAGGCTGTACACTGCGCCCAATACACAAGGTTCCTATCTGTACAGTCAGCATAAAATCAAAACTCTAAATTTTCTTGGGTCCTGGGATGTACTATTGAGGTAACTGACCAGATGTATTTGCAAGCCTTACATGATCTGCAGGCATAAGTACCTCTGCGCTCAGAGTATGCCCTATCATAGTTGGTATGTTTATAACATAGTCTTTGCTTCAGAGTTTTATTATTCTTAAATATAAAGTGTGAAGCCTCCCCAACCACTCTACTAATGCTATCATTGGCCAGTTTTTCTTAACTATATCACACACTCTATTGATATCACTAGAGTAAGTCAAAACCAGTCTTCTTAGGCCATTTTCCTCTCTAGCTTGCATATTCTCTGTTTCACTTGTTGGTCTATTAGAGAAGTAGGGTTTAACTCTATTACTACTCACTTGTTCAATTGCTCACTCTGTCTCCTATTCTATATCTCCTTTCTCGTAGTTCAATGCACAAAGTGTCAAGTGCTTTATCTTGAGTATCTGGATCTGTATGCAATCGCATAACCCTGAGAACCTGATTTTTAACCACATTTAAATAATAAAGAGGTTGCCAATTGTTTAAGTGTCACCAATTCTTTTGGAATTAAGGGATAAGAAAGGGTGACAGCTCCAGCTGTAAAGCCTAAGGTGCATGCAGGGCCGAGTACTGACCTTTTGGCTGAGAGTGTAGAGCTGTTAGGAGGTTCTAAATCTAAAGATGGTGTTTTTTTAGAAGCAGCATTACCCATACGACAGGAGAAATGAAAAGGGTGCTCACACATCAGACATTGCAGACCCAGGATGGGGTCAGACACCTCAGTGAAAAGGAAGAAACCATACACAAGAAACTGGTAACAGGTGACTTGACTTTTAATCTCTCAACTTATATTTTGACTGATGAACAGGTTGCAGTGTTGAACAAAGGCCATTCATTTGTGTCTGCAGTCTGAACAAATGCAACTGATGTTTTTCTGGACCTTAAACTGTTTGCAAGAAATGTAATGCTTAAAGTAATTTTTTAGGAAAAAACCCAAGCATATGATATTTTTTAAAATAACAAGTGTTTTTACCCCTGAGTCTCTATCTTTTCTAGAGGCTTTTGTTAATTTATGTGAGAAGGACTTGAGGGAATGTTTCTTAAATGAGTATAATGGAAGTGTTTTCTTATAATCTGACACCTAAATAAATTGCAGCACTTAATGAATTAACGAGAGCCAACAACTTATTGTGAGGCCAGCTGACAAAGGTGGTGGGATAGTGTTGTTAGATAATAACATGTATATTGAGAAAATGTTTGATATTTTGAATGATGAGGCTGTATACACAAAGTTACAAAGGTTTCACATTACAGGGATTATAAACAGGTATATTTTTTATCTGTATCATTTATTAATGACGAATCAGATTGATTATGGTTTATACAGCTATTTTTCAGTTGATCATCTGAAGATACCAATCATTTATGGTTTGCCAAAAATCCACAAACATTGTTTTAATCCTCCTTATCGACCTATAGTTTCAAGCAGAGGTTGGTTAACTGAACCAATTTTCATATATGTAGAGAAACAACTTAGGTTGATTTTGAAATCTATTACTAGTGTTCTGAACGACTCTAAGCAATTTTTGCAAGACCTATACCAGTGGTCTAATGAATCAAAACATTTTAATAATGTTATCTTTGTGACCCTGGATGTGAATTCATTTTTTACGGTCATTCCCAATGATGTAGGGATATAAAGTGTTGGGATATTTTTGATAACAAATAGTACGTTTTCTAACTCGAAGGTGGGGTTGATTTGGCAGTATTAGAACTAATATTAGAGAACAATGTCTTCATCTTCGAAACAGACTATTTCCTACAGAAACTAGGAGTTGCAATGGGCATGGCTTGTGCCATTTCATATGCCAACATAGACCTAGCGTATTGGGAGTCACAATCAGTATTTACTGACTCTCATTTTGTAGAACATGTAAGGCTGTACAGATGCTTTGTGGATGATGTTTTTTTCATCTGGGATGGCCAGTATGAACAGCTGGTTCAATTTTCTAATTTTTTAACTTTCCATATCCCTCTCTGGGTCCATGTCTGTGAAGAACAAGAAGAATTTTTCTTCACAACTGGCACTGTCTTAACTATCTTTAACGAGTCCATTATACTAATTTCCCATGCTACAGACGGTACCTCATGGGCGGTGGGTATCAGGCACAGCTGTTAGGAGACACACTTGGATGCACTTATGTGACTTTGCAGTACCTTTTAAGTCCTCTTTCATCAATGATCCCTTTACATAGCTGATGCACTTTGCAGAGATAAAAGATTTTTTAGATAAAGTTTTTGAGGTCTTGTGGCTTATATCATAGTTATCTGTATCAGCTTTGAAGTATGATGTCTTGTAATCTACATAAGCTTAGATGCTTAAAGAGCTAATAAATTGTACAAAAAAGGACAAAATGCAATTTCCATGAGACACTGTGATGAGTGTTTGATAAGATTAACTAATATTAGTAGACCAAGATATCAGAGTATATCATTGGGTGTGGTCCATTTCATTTGTGGCCATCACATCACAAAACATTTACAGTATAGTAATTTTCATTGAGTTTTGTGCTTGTCTACTACAGAGTTTCCCAGAGCATTCTTAAATCCAGCACACCACAATACACGGATATGTTCAGATTGACTCCTGTCTATTACCTGGTTGTGATATATTGTTACTTGAAGACTTGCATACCATTGTGAGTAAATGACACAGCATTAATGCAGATTGCTGGCTATCTGCTGGGTATTCTTATCTTGCATGTTTTTCTTTTCTTGGCTCCTATGTATTGAGGAGACCTACTGGAGGCATACAGCTTAGATGGAAGACTGTAACTGGTTGATTGCTATGGAATGAGCTGATGCAGAGCTGCTGGTATAAGACTGACTGAGCTATGTAAACATAATTATTGACCAAAGTATATGCAGGTAGTACTGGTTATGCTACTAAATTTCCTCAGGGAGTGATCAATGTACTAAAGGAAAATTTTTCTTCAGCAGCTTTCAAAAAATCCATAGTGGTAAAACTGTGCTTGCTATTGGGGATGGTTTGTATATTATGTACTCTACTTCATTTACTTACCTGCTTAGCACTTCATCAGTGGCTATGTACATGTTGTAGGGTCCCTTTTCAGGTATGACTTGAACCATGAAGCACACTGTAAGATAAAAAAAAAATCACTCATACTTTTTTTTTCTTCTTTGTGATTTTGACAGACCTCTGATGATGCTTTCTTGTAAGACATCTAACTGATAATTTTCTATTTGGATTAGCAGATGTAATTCCCTAAAGAAGATTTCTTAATATCACTGTGCACAGCCACTTATTTCATTCTTCTGTGATGTTAACTGTATTTGGCAGTTCCTTCTGGTGTAGGTTCACTGCAGACAACAGAGCTAGTGGGTAAGTTACTATTGTATGCCCCTTCCATATCACTGTCCCTTTCCACATATGTATCCCATCTCAAACTGGTAAGTCAGCATCTCAGGAATGATATCTCTAAGTTGCACGAATGCTAGAGGAATGAATTTCCTAAGGTGGGAGGAAGGCCAGGGCTATGTAGATTTCTGGGAATGGCCATATGTTTTTAAGAGACCACACCTCTGTACCTGCCTCCACACAATTTAGATTAAATGAAACCATTAGACTTTGCTGTAATGTCTGATAAAGCTTTCTTCTACAACACAAAAGGTTGCAAGCTCAAATTTTGACATGCTGAACATGGATCTGAGGCCAGTGTCATTCTCTGTGAGCTCTTGGAGTATCCCAAATATAGAATGGTAAGAACCCTTGCTCTTCAGTGATAGCTGGGCATATGCTAAGCTGCCTGCACTATAGCTATTCCTTATCACCATAAGAAGATGGTTGGAGTACAGCTGCTGATACACACAAGCCAAAGTGAAAATGCATTGGCATTGAACATCACAGGGGATGCACACATTTTCTTTATCTCTTCCCTTTGTTAGTAAGAGAGCAATGCCTTCCCTAATACACTTTTATTTATTTATTTTTTTGTAAAAGATACACCCTGCTTCAGGTGCAGATGACATTTGCAATGTCCATGGAAGTTTCTCTGATAAGCATGTTTTTCTGCTTGTCCTTCCTAATGTTGGAGTAACTTAAGGCCTGCATTGCTTGCAGTAACAGCTTGAGTTATCTGACTAGGAGGCCTCACTGTCTCCTTTGCCTACTGTTTTACTTTGTCAAACAATTTTGGCATCTACAAGTGTGGAGTCTCTGCTATGTTGTCAATATACATTATAGGTTCATAGGTTCATAGGTTGGTACTAGGCTATCGGCCCTAGGGCCTATACAAGCCTAGCCATAACAATTCCCTGGATATTTCTTCCCACAATATTTATAGGTTCATAGGTTGGTACTAGGCTATCGGCCCTAGGGCCTATACAAGCCTAGCCATAACTCATTTCTTCCCACAATATTTATAGGTTCATAGGTATAAGTTTCTTTTGTTGAACCAGTTTTATTTTCACAGCCCATCGTTTGCAGTTGCCAGTGAGTTTCTTCATGCAGCAATAACAGTGCTTTTTATTTGTAGTTCTCTCTTGATGGTATACCTAACCATCTTTTTCAGATTTGCTTTCCCCCTTTGATATAAAGATTTTGCATACAACTGCCTCTATTTCCTGGGACCATTTGTTTAAACAAGACACCAGTTCAGCAACAACAGCACTGTATTTGCAAGCTGTTAATCAGAAGCAAAGCTGGTTCAACGAGCACCTGGGGCCAATGCTATGACCCAGCACCCCACCCTCTCAGTTCTTCAAGTGAAGAGCAAAGAAAAAAAAAACAGTGTAATAAGCTTATTGCAACATTGTAAGAGATCAGCCTGTTACAGTTAAATCTATGCCCCCCCCAGCTCTGCCACTGCAGAGCAAAAAAAAAGACATTCCTTCTGCTATCATAGACAACCAACCCCCCCCCCCCCACTTCCTGGCAGCCATCCAGGTCTTGTTTCTGGGCCCTGCCCCCAAATTTCTTAAACCTATTTTATTAAAAAAAAATCTTCTTTTAAACCATAGCAAACTGCTACAAATATAACAAGGAGTCGCTACAGTTAATACCATTGCTGCACTACAGAGCTCATTATTTAATAAAAAAATATTTTTAAACTGTACAAACTGCTTGCTACAAATGTAGCAAACAGTTCAACACTTTATACCCTGACTGCATGGAGTGCTACAGAGCTGATATTTTAATTTATTTATTTTATTTATTTATATTTGTTTACCGGGGTAGTACATTGATCAATATTGACCAATTTCAGGTGCAGCCCAGGAAAAACACAAAATATTTCACAACCAAAAATACAGAAATTTAAGCAATAACAACAGTTTAGACTAATTAGAAGGAAAAAAAAACAGTGTATATACATTCCAGTGAACAATGTACAATCAAGCAGATTACAGTGTACAATAAATATATTAGTTTCTAAAGTAGGTCTAACTTAAGTGAATCTTGGGAGAGGAGAAGAGTGTCTAAAAGGAGAATAGGTTAGGTGATATGCCTTGTGTTGAACCAGGAGCGTTTAAAAAAAACAAACAAACGTTTTTTTTACTTTTAACCTGTAGCAAACTGCTTGCTACAGTTTAGACCACACATGGAACACTACAGTCTCAGGTTTGACCACAAAGCCAGTATTCAATTAAAGATTGAGATCGGGTTTGCCTGATTGCACCCCTCCAATACTTTCACCTGGGTCAGTTGCCTTTCTTGCCTGCCCTTGCTGTGCTTCTGCTGTGAATCAATACCACACACTTTCTCCCAACACTGAAAACTTCCGTATTTAAATCCCACAAAACTTGAAAGAGGCATCATTACAACTTTAAACAAGCATACATTTTTTAAAGGTTTGAACACTGATGCTTCAGTACAGCCATGCACTTGTGTCATGAATATTCTCTATGATCATGCACTTGACCAGCATGCACATCAGATGAGAGTGACTGTACGATCTTGCAAACAGCTAGCATTCATTAAAATGACAAGCAAGTAAACAGTCCACATCTTCTTTACCAAAATGAGCATCTGTGTGTAGGCTTTATGTCTTATTGAGATGAAAGTATAAATCAAATTCCACTTCATGATGCCGAGCTTTATATGGCTCATTAGTCACATTTATATACTACCAAATGCAGACAAAGGGCTTAAATAGCTGAAAATATCTGAATGGAGCAGAGGAATAGTTCAGTACTGTGATGTCTGAAGCACTGAAGCAATAAGAATAAATAACTAACTAATACCACACAAAATACTGACTTTTTGGAAAGTCTGTGATGCAGTACAAAGATTTTTTGGCCCCATTGTCATCATTCAGGTAGCTGTCCCACTATCCTACAGCCATCACTGGGTCTACTGACTACTTCATTTCACCCCTGGACCAATACTGCTTTTTTTTGCTGGGGCTAGTGCAGTCTCTAAGGACACCCTGAGGGGGGGGGGATTACACTGTCATTCCCTCAAGTCTGAGAAGTTCTATTATGCCTTACCTGAGAATCCCCACATAGATTCATAGGTTCATAGGTGTGTACTAGGCTAATGGCCCTGGGGCCTCTACAAGCCTAGCCATAGGATTACCCTGGCATCATGCTATTCAACCTTAGTTCCCAGTACCTCTGTCGAGTAGAGCCACTGGAGTTATCCCTGGGGAGAAATTTCTATTTCCCATCCACTCATCAAGATTCCTCTTGAAGAGGGTCAGCAAGGTGCTCTGCCTGACCTGTATGGGAAGTCTATTCCATAGCATGGGCAGTCTGTGGGTTATAAACCTGTCCCTCCAGTATGTTCTATTGATTGTGGTAATGAGGTTGAGGTCTCTGGAGCGTGTGGTGCAGAGGGATTGGGATTTCTTTAGATGTAGCATTTCTAACAGAGCTGGGTCAGACATGGCTTTGTAAGTCAAGCAGATATCACCTCTAAGTAGGTGTTATGAGACAGAGAATAGTTGGAGTTTTTTGAGTCTGTCCATATAGGACAAGTGTTTAAGGCCTAGGATCCTCTTTGTGAGGTACTTTTGTGAGTGAGGTACATGCCAAATGGGACATTGTACTCAATGATTGGCCTAATGAGGGAAGCGTAGAGGGGGACAATGACCTCTTTCTTCCTGGATGCATAACCCTTAGTAATGAAAAGTGCCACATAGAAGGACTTTCTGACTACAGTGGCAATGTTGTGATCAAAAGAGAGGTTGCTGTCAACCTGTGTTCCCAGATCTCTTATAAAGCCTTCTGTATTCAGTTGCTACCATCAATGTGGTAATTCATGGGAACTGGGTTTTTCCCAAAGGGGATGACGACACATTTTCTGGCATTGAGCTTAAGGCCATGGTTCTGACACCAGTCATTGGTCTCAGTAAGGCCATTCTGTAGGATGTGAACATCACTTGGCAAGTTAGTGATAGCTCACAACTTGCAATTGCCTGCGAAATTTGTCAGCCAGAGTACCTTTTTGTTGGGCTGAACTTCTGAGAAGTAGATACCAAACAGGAGAGGATCCAGGACCGAACCCTGTGGGACTCCACTCATGACTAGTCGGCAGTCTGACTTGGAGTCAGCTACTTTCACACTGTGGGTTCTATCTGTGAACCAGTTTGCAACCCACCTAGTAATATAGGGGTTGATGCCTAGCTTAGTGAGTTTTTCTATGATTCCTGAGTGGGGAATGGTATCAAAGGCCTTGGCCAGATCAAGGTAGGCAGTATGAACCACCTTGCCTTCATTCACACCTCTGGTGACTGACTCAAACATGTCAACCAAGTTGAGCAGGCATGATCTACCCTTCACAAAACCAAACTGTGTGGGGTCCAGAGTTTGAAGATTCCCTATATCCTTGTTTATTAGGTCCATGATGATGCATTCCATAGCTTTGCATATCAGACTCATCAGGCTAATGGGGCGATAGTTCACAGTGCCTGTAGTCGATCCTCCTTTATGGAGAGGGATGACTGTAGCAATGTGCCATTTGGTAGGGACAAAGCCTGAGATGAGGCTGTGGTTGAACAGGGTACACAGGTGAGGTGCCAGTTCACTTTGTAGTTCATGTAGAACACAGCCAGGAGTATTGTCAGGTCCAATAGAAGCTGTATTCTTGGCCTTGGACAGTGCTGTTTTAACATGTGCAGTAGTAATATTGGGTGTCTGGCAATCTACTGGTATTGTGATTTGTCCTTTGGTGGGGAAGAGAGGGGTAAAGTTGGCACTGAATCTGTCAGCCAGTATATTGGTAATATCTGCTGGCTCGGTATAGAAGATTCCATTGTGCAGTAGCTCAGAGCAAATCTAGATATTGCCATGGAGATTCTTTACATAACAATAGGAGGCCTTGTGGTTGTCTTTACTATCTGCTGCAATTATGTTTTCATAGCTAGCTTTAGAAGATTTGATGAGGGATCTCAACTTTTTGTTGAGGCTGATAAGGGAGTTTTTCCAGTCTTGGGACTTCACCTTATTCCACATCAGTTTCCTCCTTCTGTTGTAGAGTTTGTTTATGGCAGGGGACCACCAGATTGGCTTCCTTTTTTTGTCAGAGAGTATCTAGATTCTATTGGGTATGGCGAGATCCATGCATTTGTGTACTTGTTCGTACAGTGCATTGTGTATGATTTGGTGGTCATGCAACTATTCTCCATTTGCATGAGTGCCGTGAAGTTAGCCACCTCTGTTTTTAGGACCCCAAAGTTAGCTTTGGAGAAGTTTTTCATGGTGGTTACCTTTGCAGGGGGTGGGGATGGGGGTGAGAGGGATGTGGATTTTCAAGGTGATTAGTTTGTGGTCAGATCTAACCAGGGAGGAGCTGACTATTGGTGTAGAGCAATGGTCACCCATCTTAGTAATGACCAGGTCAAGGATGTTGCTACCTCTAGTGGGGGTAAGAATGAGCTGGTCCAGGACACTGGAATTAATGAACTCCTGGAAATGTTGGGCAAGTGTATTGGTACTTGAGTAGTTTTACCAGTTAATGGAGGGACAGTTGAAGTTGCCTAGTATGAGAGTGTTAGGTTGGAGCCTAATATTCTTCAGGGTGCCTAGGAACGTGGTGTGTGAGTCTTGGGACATGGTAGGGGACCTATAGCAAGCTACAACCTGAATCATTGTCTTACCCAATGTTAGCTGCACCTAAAGTATCTCTGATGCGTTATGTTGGACTACCAGTCTGGAGGTGTGCGCATCCTTTATGAATATGGAAACACCACCACGTTTGGAGCTTCGGTCCATGTCCTGGGGTTGAAAAGTGTGGAAAGAGTTACAGCCTGGTAGTGTAGGGATGCTTTCTGCTGCCTTGAAACAGGTCTCTGTTACAGCACAAATGTCAATGTTCTCCATTCTAAGGAGTGCTTTGAGCGAGTGCATTTTGAGATTTAGACTTCTAGCACTGAGCAACATGAGCCTCAGATTGCATTTCTTTGTAGCTGTTACAGTGGTAATTTGGTCTTTGGAACACCGCCTAAAACAGGCACTATAGGGGTGGCAAGAGCCTTGGCCAGTATCCGGAAGCCCAGGGGTGACAGATGCAGGCCATCTCTGGCAAAGCATTGAGGCCTGTCAATCATGTCATCCCAGGCAGACAGATACTGGACCCCCCTTAGAATGACACCAGAAACTTAGACAATTGTTAAAATCAATAATTTTCTGCTTGTATTGTGGTATCATTCTGGGTGATGGTAGAATGCTGGTCAGGGCTAGGGTCATACCCGCCTGGGCTAAATAATCCAAGAGCTCCTCCATGTTTTTTTTTCATGTAGTCCAGGGAGGTATGTCTCAGGTCATTCACACCCACATGTACAATGACTGAGTCATATTTGTACCTGTTGTTGAGGGACCTGAGTGCATGCGTTATGTGGTGGATCCTGGCACCTGTCAGGCAGCTGACTGTTACTTTCTCCTTATTCAACCTAGTGAGTGGGACATCATCTCTGACTATGGTTGCATGAAAAACAGCAGAGAAAACAAGGATGAAGTACCTCACAGAGAAATAGCAATATCGAATAACAAACTCACGAGGTGACACCAAGGTGAAGACACAGTTCTTAATTCCAAGTAAAAAATAGTGAGCACTTTCATGTTCATAAGAGAAAGCTTCTTCAGACATAAAAACTCAGTAAAACACTTAACTTTAAATAAAAGTCATGACTTGTCAGGTGACTGCATCAATTAAAACAATAAATCAAGAATTTAAAGCCATAAATCAATGAAGCTGGTATAAACCACCCCTATTAAAACAGAGACAACCAAAAATATATAACCTAAAAATTTAATAGGGGTGTTTTATACCAGCCATGTTTATTTATGATGAATGTTGATTTTATGGTTTTAAATTCTTGATTTGTTGTTTGTGAATAAAGAACTGCATCTTCACCTTGGTGTTACCTCGTGAGTTTGTCATCTGACTATGGTTGCATACAGTGAGGTGGGCATGCAGTGGGGAGAACATTGTAGCATATCACCACACCTCACACCAGCTCAGCCATGTCCACCCACCCACCACCTCCTGGGACCATGCCTTCCACATCATGCTGTTCCCAGCTTCCACCAGAGATCATCATGGAAGATGCCTACATCACCACCCACCCTCCCAGGATGGTACTGCCTATCCCTCCCTCCCACTGCATCAGTCGCCCAAGATACTAATTAAGCCCAGATCACCTGGGTCATAGTCAGAACTTTATCCCTCTAAGACACCATAGCAGCTTGTAGACTAAATATTTTAATTAACTTTTAAATGTAGACTCTTACTCAAAATATCCAGAAGTCATGCAACAACACTTAACTGTAAGTTATCTTTTCATCAGTCTCACAAAATCCATTTTAGTAGACATGGAATAGTAGATGCTGTGCATGGTAATAATGAAAATACTGTCTGATAATTACATGTACTAGAATGCAGAGATTCATCTCTCAAAAGTGTTGGATTCAATATCACAGTTACTGATTGGTAAACATTTTAAAGCTATACTACAAGCTTCTTGTTTTGGTTACTAAAAATTAAAATGTCAATGATATGTTAGAAGAGAAACAACATAAACAAAAGCTTTACTCTGATAGATCAGCAAGGACATTACCAGAAATGAGAGGATAAGGATGTGATAAAAGAATAAGGATACAAACATGTTTTCCATTATTGTTCAGAAGATTTGTATCTGGCTACAGTTGTAGGCAAAACAGAGAGCCTATATATTTTTGCACAAGATCCTGTTATACCAATTTATATAGAGAAAAAATAACCATTTCGCTATTGGAGAAAGTCAGAAAAAGGAGGATGTTAACCAGAAACCTACACTTGAATGATGTTTTCTGAAAAATAATTCCAAAATAAGATAGAGAATTCTCAGTAAAGTCAATATGCTGCATTTGACACTAATAATCTTAAGCACTACACCCTCTTATACTCTTTTTAAGTACTTGACTCACTATTGGTCCTTTCTGAACAGTCAAAAAGTATTTCGTTATACTATTCTGACATGTCCAAACGTCAATTTCGGGTATACTCTCCACGCCAGCTGGTGAATCTGGGAATTTTGAGGCAATGTTACAACTGCCTTATGTACACAGACCACCCTCTCCTCCTCCCAACAAGCTCAAATATATGCAAGAGATGCAACTATATAACCAAACTGGAGGATGAGCTCTCTCAACCCAGGACTGGCACAGTCAGTCAGGAGGAGAAGGAAACCACACACCACAAATCCAGTCTCACACAGACCCATCACAACAGCAAATCAAACACATAAATACACAAAAACATACTCGGAGGCTCTAAATAAAAATCTGCCTAAGCAGCAAAGACCTCCAAGGCAGACACCCAAGCAACCGCTACCTCACAACAATACGCACGTATCACATAGTTCACAAAGTCAGTGTGCCACACAGTCACAGCCCTTAAGGCTAAACAGCACACCCAATACACTTGTAATAGGTGACTCTGTTGTCAGACACACTGACGTCCCACTCACCAGACTGAACAAGGAGAAAGTCACTGTAAGCTGCCTGTCAGGTGCCAGGATCCGCCACATAACACAAGCACTCAGGTCACTCCATAGCAAGTACAAATATGACTCCATCATTGTCCATGCTGGTGTGAATGACCTGAGACGTACCTCCCTGGACTACATGAAAAGAGACATAGAGGAGCACTCTGATCATGTAGGTAGGGCCCGTATAACCCTGACCTTGAGTAGCATCTTACCCTCACCAAGAATGTTGCCACAGTATAAAGATAAAATGATAAATTTTAACAATTGGCTAAAGTATTGGTGTCATTCAAAGGGGATCCAGTGTCTGTCAGCCTGGGATGACATGCTCGACAAGCCACGTTGCTTCGCTAGGGACGGCTTGCACCTGTCACCCCTGGGCTTTCGAATATTGGCTAAGGCTCTTGCCACCGCCATAGTGCCTTTTTTAGGCAAGGCTCAAAAGACAAATCCACCTCCATAGAGAACACAAGGAAAAGAAACTAAGGGTAATGCTGCTCAATGCCAGAAGTCTAAACCTCAAGATGCACGCACTTGAGGCTCTCCTCAGTATGGAGAATATCGATATCTGTGCAGTAACAGAAACTAGGTTCAAGGCTCCCAAGAGCACCCCAGCACTACCAGGTTATACCTCATACCATGCTTTTCGGCCCCAAAACTCGGACCAAACCACAAAAGGAGGGGGCGTATTCATATTCATCAAAGATACCCACACCTCCAGGTTAGTGGCATTGCACGAAGCATCGGAGACCATCCATGTGCAACTAACAGTGGACAAAACTTTCTTTCAGTTTGTAGCCTGCTACAGACCACTGTCCCAAACTCAGGAACCCCACTCAGCTTTCCTGAGAACACTGGAGAATATGAAGGTCTCTCCAAACACCATTATATTGGGTGACTTCAATTACCCAAACATTGACTGGGAAAACTACTCAAGCCCCAACACCCTCGCCCAACAGTTCCTAGAATTTATAAACTCAAATGCTATGGAACAACTGGTCACCACTCCCACAAGAGGGGAAAGCATACTAGACCTGGTCATTACCAGCATGGGGACTCTATGTTCCACACCAGAGGTATACCCCTCATTGGTAAGATCAGATCATAAATTCATCTCAATGGGCATCCATATCCCATCCCCACCCCCAGCAAAAACCATGGTGAAGAACTTCTCAAAAGCAAACTTCACACTTCTGAAAACCGAGGTAGAATCCTTCAAAGCCCCCGGGCCAGTGGAAAATATGACCCGAACTGCAGAATCTTTTACAGACGCATTCTATGGACACCTACAGGAATGCATGGATCATGCTATCCCAAACAAAACCAAGACTCTCTCCTCCAAAGGCAGGAGACCTGTCTGGTGGACCCTGGTCATAAATAAGCTATAGAACAGAAGGGGGAAGCTACTACACGATAGAGTAAAATCTCAAAAAGGGAAGGCATCTCTGATCAGTACTAGCAAGAAACTACAATCCCTCATAAAGTCATCTAAGGCCAGCTTTGAAAGAAAAATTGCACAAAACCCCTAAGATAATCACAAGGCCTTCTTTAGTTATGTCAGGAACCTGAGTGGCAACTCCCAGATATGCTCTGAGTTAGTACAAAATGACAAAAAATACACAGAACCCACAGACATTGCCAACATCCTGGCAGACAGGTTCAGTGCAAACTCCCCCCCTTCCCCCCCAAAAGAGCAAATGTCTACCCCAAAAGAGTGTGGTCTCCCTGACATCACAGATGCACAGGTGAGAGCTGCCCTCTCCAAAGCAAAAAACACAGCATCAATGGGACTGGACGGTGTCCTGGGCTGCATCTTACATGAGCTCCAAGAAGAACTAAACCCTCACATAAAGTCACTGTTCAATCTCAGCCTTACTGCAGGATATGTACCCAAGGAATGGCGTACAGCAACAGTGGTCCTGCTCCACAAAGGTGGTGCCACAATGGACCCTGGAAACTATCACCCTATAAGCCTGACTAGCCAAGTCTGCAAAGCTATGGAGTGTATCATCATGGAACTCATAAACAATGACATTGGGAACCTCCAGACACTGGATCCTACCCAATTCGGCTTTGTTAAGGGCAGACCTTACCTCTTGAACCTGGTCGACTTCTTCAAAACAGTTACCAAGGCCATAGATGAAGGGAAGGTAGTCCATACAGCCTACCTAGACCTCGCAAAAGCCTTCAACAATACCCCACTCGGGCATTATAAATAAGCTCACCAGCTTAAATATCAACCCCTATGTCACAAGATGGGTTGCAAACTGGCTCAGGGATAGAACCCACATGGTCAGAATCGCAGGTGCCATGTCAGACTCAAAACCAGTTACAAGTGGCGTCCCACAAGGCTCAGTCCTGGGACCTCTCTTGTTCAGTATATATTTCTCTGAGGTACAGGCTAACACAGGAGGACTATGGCTGACCAAGTTCGCAGATGACTGCAAACTGGGTGCCAAGATCGAATCTCTGGCTGACACAAGCATCCTCCAAAAGGGTCTCACAGAGATGGATAACTGATGTTAGAACCATGGCCTAAAGCTAAATGCCAAAAAGTGCATAGTCATCCCCTTTGGGAAAAACAAAGTGCCCACAAATTACCACATAGGTGGTAATCCATTAAGTACAGAAGAAGTAATTAGGGATTTGGAGACCCAAGTAGACAGTAACCTCTCCTTTGACAATCACGTTGCCAAAGTGGTTTGAAAGACCTTCTATATAGCCCACCTTATCATGAAGGGCTTCACATCTAGATCAAGAGAGGTAATTGTGCCTCTCTACTCATGACTCATCAGGCCCATAATTGAATACAATGCCCCATCTGGGATGTACCTTACCCGACACCTGCAGCAACTGGAAAGACCCCAAAAGTACCTCACCAAGAGGATCAAGGGTCTCAAACAAATGCCCTATGCAGTTCGGCTAAAGAAACTCCAGCTCTACTCAGTTGCTTACCGCCTACTCAGAGGCAATCTGTGCCTGACGTATAAAGCCATGTCCAACCCAGAACCAATGGACATGCTACACCTCAAGAAATCCAAATCCCTTAGAGCTACATGCTCCAGGGACTTAAACCTTATCCCAGAAATAAATAGGACATGCTGGATGGACAGATTCATATCCCAGAGGCTCCCCTCACTCTGGAACAAAATCTCAATCCATGTTAGGCAGAGCCCCTCACTGACCCTCTTCAACAGAAATCTTGACGAGTGGATGGGCGATCGTACGTTTACCCCTGGGATCACTTCTGTGTCCCTGCTAGACAGAGGCACAGTAAGATAACCTTAAAAGGGCTATCTTCTGTGACCTACAAACAAGGGGCATAGTCAACTAATCTAAAAGGGTGGCGAAAGCCAAACGCACTCTGGCTAGGCCTATAAATGCCCTAGGGCAGATAGCCTAGTATCAACCTATGAACCTATTTAAACAATATTTTACTTGTAGAAGAGTAACTATTTTTTTTTTATTTTATTTATTTGACATTTGTTTACCAAGATTGTCCGACTGGACACATGGTGTCCGTTTTCAGCAGAGGCCTTGGGAGAAAAGCTCCACAAGTACAGTAGTTACAATTGTTAGTGTAAAAAGTAACAAGTTACATTAGAATTGTTACATTGAAATACACAATGTAACAGTTTTGCAGGGAGAGATAGAACACATGAGATACATTACTAGTAGCTAAGTAGAGTATAAGGCAATAATAGAAGTATAGGAGTGTTAGAAAAATCTACATGCTGCCTAGAAAAATATATTTACAATGTGTGCTGCTTAGAAAATATATTTACATACATGCTGCCTAGAAAAATATATTTACAATGTGTGCTGCTTAGGAAGATGTGTATTTAATCATTCAAACACATATAAGTTGTGTGATCAAATATATAGAGAAATGTGTGCTTTAGTTAGGAATAAATGTACTTAATGCATTTAATTCTGTCTTACTAGAATAACAGTAGAAATAAACCTGCATATTATTGCTTGAAGTACAAGCTGCAGTGTAATCAGAAATTTGACCTTGGCAGCTTGCAGATGCAGTCTGGCTCATGTCTTTCAAGTAAAGATTATTTTGTAAAGTTAGAAAATAATAAATCTGTTCGCATGTATGTCCTCTTTCCTGCCTCCACCAGGGAAGTAGCCTTGTCGCACTATCTCTGATAGTCGCAGCTGGACAAGAGAAACAAAGTGAGGCTTTAAGGAAGACATACATCTATTGTATTTGAACTAATCAGAGAACCTTGAATTGGCTACATCCTCAGGAGGTCATCGTGACTGACCAGCTGTTTGCAAGGCTGCAACATTCTCATGGGAAAAGGACTTTTTGAAAAACACAAACTCAGCACTTCTTATGAATTACTATGATGTAAAGACCCTGTCACTGACCACACCAGTAAGGTGGGCAAAACTGATAATGAAATGTATATAACCAATGTGTTTTGGTCAATAAAGCAGTCAAAATTCTATACAAACTTTGTGTATGGTTTTTTGCCTCCTAATGTACATTAGCTTTAAGATGCTCAAGCTTTCCTGCATTATTGTTTGTTATTAATTGACATTGTGTTTGAATAACTCAATGATTTTTACAGTCTGACTCTAACAAATTTATTTAACATCTTGGTCCTAATCGTGCCGGAATTCCCTTGGTAAGCTACAGGTCAGAATATATAGGTGGTATTGAAGTCTGCGAGAAGAAGGAAAGACCTCCGACTGAATTGTCGTGCAAAGAGGCTGTCCACTTGTCTGATCTGTGGCGAAAGCGGAAAACTGGGTCCTAAAAGCCTATCAAACATAAGCAGGAGGCTCGGTAAGCAGAATTCCTCTCTTTGTTTTGTTTTAGATCGGGACCAGGTTACACTGTGCTATTGCTAAGGTTTGTGATAGCAGGGAGAGAGGTAGTCAAGTATTGTATCTTGAGTCATAGATCAGGAAATAAAGCAAAACAAAGTAAACAGTCATTCTAGACACTACTGTGAATACGGGAATAGAGATACCACGTGGTACAAGAGAAAGGGTTACGTAACAGTTCTGTTGTTTTTCTCTCTCTCTCTCTCTTCTTTTTCTCTTTCAGAGACATGGGAAATGAGTGCACTAAAGGGTCACGTGACCGCCCTAACAGAAGATGCAAAATATATGCAATTACAGAGAGCAGATAATGTGAGATATTTTGCAACATGGGTTAACAAGTATGACTTTGATGGTAAATTGGATAAAATGGCATTAATAAAACTTTTAAGACAGTTAAAATCTGACGAGAAGGTCAGGCAAAAGCAACGACAGTTGGGTGTTCCTCAAGCACATAGGTGGATTGAGGAAGCGAACCGAAGGAACAGAAAAACAAAATGCAAAGGCATTATTTTTAGACAAAGAGGATAATAATGTAATAGTAGCATCGGTCCCTCCCTACCACGCCCACCGATGCCTTACTCAGAATATGAAGCGGAGGCGGGCTGACCCCACGTTACCCAGAGACAACAGGGATATTAAGACAACCATTTGTAAGAGAACCTATCGACTAGATCCCGAACACGCCAAACACTTGTAGATGTTCAACCAAGCGGAATTTATTAGATGAGGGTGAGGAAATCTGTCCATTAATAGAAGTACCAAACCCAGGCAGGACAGGAGGGCCAGGCCTCAACTCTCTTAGTATACAGACCATGGACACCGGAAGACATCCGAAAGCTACAGAAGGAATTCCCCATCCAAAAATTAACTTTCAGAAATTTTTACAGGATTTACAGGGTATGAGATTAAGTTACCACTTAAATGGGGAAGAGGTAGAAAGAGTAGTTAGACAAATTTTAGGTCCAGACTGGCACATGATTTGTGGCACCTGGAATGCCCGTGACGACAACACAGGCCACTCCTACATAGTGACGCAGAACTAGATACTAGATTGAAGGGTCTTACAGACCGCATTACTGAAAAATGGAAACCTAGGGCAGACTGGACTTGCATTAACCAGTGTGTACAACAAGATAATGAAACTGTGGATGCATACTATGGTAGATTGTTAGAATGTTTTAATAACCATAGTGGCATGCCTGTTCCTGAAAATCAAAGATGATAGTTCATATGAACAACAATTGAAGAATGCATTTTTGAAAGGTTGTATTGCCCCTGTCAATAGCTTCATCACGAAGCACATGATAGATCACCGAACAAGTAGGCTTCAAGCCTTGTTAGAGTATGCTAGACATGCCGAAAAACATTTTAACAGTAAAAGAAAAGAAAAGCAGGTCTTCACAGCTGAAGACGGTGCGGAAGTTTTTGTAGTACAAGCAGCCAAAAAGGGCAAGCAAAATATTCAGGGTAACAAACGCTCTGACAAAAACTCAGAAATTTATGAGAGCAGAAAGAAAAAAGGTGAATGCTTCAATTGCGGTAAGAAGGGACATTTGGCAAGGGATTGCAGGAGCAAGGCACCTGCGGAAAAAAAGGATAAGGAAGATGAGGATTGACTATATGACAGTTATGCTGCTCAGCAGTTGTCAGAAGAGACTAATGAGCAGGGGGATGATGTAAATACCTTAGAAGAAGCAGATGACATGCAACTGGATGTAGAGGTTGGGGAAAGTGAAGTTTTAGATCTGGCACTACTGAGCTTAGAGCTCTATTTAGCAGACACGAAACCGGAAGTTACACTTCTGGTAGAAGGGAGAAATCAAATTTTGTGTGATTCAGGAGCATCACGAACTTTGATACATCCTTCAAAGTTACCGAACATTCTGAGTCACCTGATTTCATATTAGTGAAAGCAGCAAACGGACAGTTGTACAGGAACCACTTTCCCATGATATAGCAATAACTGATCCAGTCTCGGCATGACCCAGAGAAGTAAAATAGTACTTTCTGCCAAATGCCCCATGAACCTATTAGGAAGAGACCTTATGCAACTTTTGGCATAGCAGTAGTCCCTACCATGAACGGTATGGAGGCACAGAGACAAACTGACACCTTTGTAGTACGGTCGGAGGGGAGGCTTATTATTGGTACAGCCAGGATCTGGTTACAACCGACCAGGGCAGTGACCGAGGAATTGATGAATGTAGCCACTAGCAAGGTGCCTCCCTCGATACTGACCAGCAACATTTATTACATTGTACCCTATATTATTGTAGCACACCAGGACCTGATAAAGAATACGAACAAAAGTTGTTCAGGAATCCTGCAAATAGACTGATATTACGGACCCTATACTGGGACACTGAGGGCAACAGTGTAGTGAGTTGTTCGTTACCTCAGGAGTTTTGGAATTGTACAAATCCAATAAACTACCACACGTTAGCCTAACCAAAAACAAGAATGTTAGGTGGGTAGACTTGGGTGACAAAGTGACAGG
This sequence comes from Protopterus annectens, assembly GCF_019279795.1. Classification (NCBI taxonomy): domain Eukaryota; kingdom Metazoa; phylum Chordata; order Ceratodontiformes; family Protopteridae; genus Protopterus; species Protopterus annectens. The sequence continues at coordinate 12,994,159 of NC_056742.1, forward strand.
ATGGGAGAGACTAACTGACTTAGAGTTATCGGACTTAGGAGTACAGAAACAGAAACTGAATTGGTTAAGCACGCCCAGCTGTACACTTACAACAGAGTGAAGACAGCTGAATGGCGTTCTTGATAGAAGAAGAAAAAGCTTTGAGTAAAATACCAAATGTTCTTTGGTCAACAGGAAAATCAGATGTAGGACTTATTCAACAGCAGGGCCAGTAGTTATTACACCAAAATCAGCCTTTAGACCAAGGAAAAGACAATATCCTTTGAGCAAGGATGCAGAACAGGGAATCAAACCTATTATAATGGCATTACTCAAGGAAGGGATACTGGTGGAATCTTTAGATTCACCATGTAATACTCCTCTATTTCCTGTAAAAAGCAAACGGGAATGGCGGATGGTACAAGATTTACAAGCTGTAAATGATGCGGTAATACCAAGAGCACCTACGGTGCCAGACCCACATACCTTGTTAAATGATTTGAAGCCGCAACAGAAATATTTCACCGTGGTAGATATTAGCAATGCATTTTTCTCAATACCTATCCACCCTGACAGCCAGCATTGGTTTGCATTTACATTTCAGGGCAAAAGGTATACGTACCCGACTACCACAGGGATATAGTGAAAGTCCAACAATATTCGCACAAGAGATGGCTAGCAACCTGGCGGGGTTCTCTCCACCAGGGGGCAGCCAAGTACTACTTTATGTAGATGACATCTTGCTTGCAGCTCCTACCCAGCAACAGTGTAGGGAAGACACAATAGCATTACTGAAATTCTTAGCTGAGCAAGGGCATAAAGTGAATAAACATAAATTGCAACTTTGGAAAGAACAGGTTAAATACCTGGGATATGTGATATCCAAAGAAGGCAGAACATTAGATGAAGAACGAAAACAGCTATTTTACAAGCACCCAGACCAACTACCAAGAAGGAAATGATGTCTTTCTTGGGAACGACTAATTTTGTCGAAGTTGGATACCAATTATGCTTTAGAAACGGCTCCATTGGCTGATTTAATATTTAAAACACCAATGGCAGCACAAGAAACACTACACTGGACTCGAAGCAGAGGCAGCCTTTTGCAGACTAAAAACTGATAGTTTCATCATTAGTTTTAGGGCTTCCGAATCACCATAAGAGATTTTTCCAAACTGTAGATTGTAGGGGATATATGACGCCAGTACTGACGCAACAACATGGCGGCAAGCAACGCCCATAGCTTATTATTCATCACAGTTAGACCCGGTGGCACGATCATTACCACCCTGCGTACAAGTAGTAGTCGCAGCAGCTATGGCAGTGCAAGCTTCAGCCTCAGTGGTGTTGTTTCATCCTCTCACGTTGAGAGTACCTCATGCAGTTGCGATAATTTTACTGCAGGAAAAATAGCATTTTATCCCCTGCCAGACATCTTTCTTGCATGACCATACTATTGAGTCAACCCCATATGACAATTGAACGTTGTACAACATTAAATCCGTCAACGTTACTTCCAATTCCTGTGGATGGCATACCGCCAATCTGCATACAGGAAATGGAACAAATAACCACACCCAGACAAGATCTTACTGATGTACCTTTAGCTGACGAGAGGTGACATTTTTTGTGGATGGGTCCTGTAGACGAGGTCCTACAGGGAAGAACCTAGTGGGCTATGCAGTAGTGACTGATGACGAAATCATAGAAGCACAACCCCTGCAACATAACCTGTCAGCTCAAGCAGCAGAATTGATAGCTTTGACACGTGCTTGCACTCTAGCGAAAGGCAAATGTGTTAACATATATACTGACAGTCAGTATGCTTTCTCTACAGTGCATGTCTTTGCACAACAATGGAAAAACAGGGGAATGATAACATCTACTGGCAAGCCGATTAATCATGCGCAATTAATTCTGAATCTGTTAGATTCTATTCAGTTACCCACTAGAATAGCTATCTGTAAATGTGCAGCCCATACAAAACAACAAGACAGAATTTCAAAAGGAATGCTCGGGCTGATGCAGCTGCGAAGCAAGCTGCCTCAGACCCAGAAACTGTGCTTTTAAATGAAGAACTACAACCTTCTGAGACTCTAGATTTAGAAATGTTAAAAACAATGCAGACATTAGCTACAAAAGCAGAAAAGCAAAAGTGGATAAAATGAGGAGCAATCCTTAAAGAGGGACTGTACATCTCCAAAGAGGAGAAGCCCATATTACCATCTAATTTATTTAGATATGCAGCTTTGTTGAGCCATGGGCAGAGCCATGTCTCAACAGGGGGGATGGTACAGTTAGTTAACAAAACATTCCAAACATATGGATTTACGAATTATACACAAAAATTTTGTGCAACATGTCATATTTGTAGCAAACATCATGCACAGGGAGCATTTAAACCAAAGCGAGGGAGTTTTCCAACACCACCCTATCCGTTCCATACTATTTGTATGGATTTCATAGAACTGAACAAATGTGAAGGGAAAAATACTGTTTAGTAATCATAGATATGTTTTCAAAATGGGTAGAAGCTTTTCCAACTAGAAATCCGGATGCAGCAACAGTGGCAAAGGCCCTAGTGAAAGAAATCATTCCTAGATTTGGCATACCGGAAAGAATTTATAGTGACAATGGGACACATTTGCTAACCAAACGATACAGCAGCTTGGGAGATTTTTGGGATTTCTTTGAAAACCATTGTGCTTATCACCCTCAGTCAGCAGGACTGGTGGAGAGGTACAATGGAATTTTGAAAACAAGTTGAGAAAATTAATGAGTGAGACTCAAAAGACTTGGATTTGCTGTCTGCCTTTAGCACTGCTGAGCATGAGAACTGTTCCAAATGTAAAGGGCTTGACCCCTTTGAAATAGTGTTTGGAAGGGCATATTGTGTGCCACAATGGAAGGCCCTCATGCCTGCAGAGCTGGAGGCCGATGGCTCATTAGCTAGTTATATGAAAAGTTATTAACAAATAAGACTGTTTTGCAGTTGAACTCTTTTCAGATAAACAAGAAACGAAACCAGAAGCCGTGCTGACCCGGGGTCCTGGATTTGGCTGAAAATCATAAAGAGAAAGAACTGGGCGAGTCCAAGGTGGGAAGGTCCGTACCAGGTACTGTTGGCAACACCCACTGCAGTGAAAATCGCTGAGAGAGCATCTTGGGTTCATTTAACCCATTGTAAACCTGTTAAGAAATTCAGTTTGGACATACCACAGGAACAGGATGGCCAGAGGCAGAATGAATAAAAATGTGAAACAACCCCAGAGACACTGGTTCACTGGCCTACTGATCATACACTTAATAACTATGTTTGTAGTAACTTTTTTGTTGATTTGGTTTTTCTTGCATATAACTACAGAAGTGAAATTAATAAAACGTGATGAAGGACTGGCTATAGACTGGCACCCAAACTTTAACACATACCTGGCTATGAAACGAGTTTATGTAGAGACTATGAACGTTTCAAATTGCTGGGTCTGTACTGCAATACCCACAGCATATGGAGGACTTTTGATGTCTGCTGTCCCCTTGGGAATAAATGCAACTTGGGAAAACCTGTTATTTGACACAGGCACTGTGAGATCACAAGACAAAGTGGCATTACACTTGCCTGTTACTCAGAAAGGAATTGTTTGTTTTGTTAAAATGATACACTCCAGGTTGGTTGGAGTAACTGTAACATAACTGTGTCTTACAAATGTTATATAAAACCTATAGACCAAGGTACTAGTTGCAGCACGAATTATGATTCATATTTAAGCTTGATGAAAACAACATTGAGAAATGTGCAAAAATCTCCTGAAATATATAGACAATTCTCTGTTATAGATAAGAAAATGTTTCATTCAGGGTTAACCCGCATCAGTACAAAAGTAGAAAACTGTTATTTTGTTTGTGGGAAAAAGCCTATAAATGGTTACCTGAGAATTGGTCCGGCAGTTGTTTTTGGGTTATCTGGTTCCAGCCATAAGACATACTGCAGAATTGCCCTGGGTAAAATACGTAATGTAAGAGATGTAGCTCACCGAGCTGAAAATACAGTCAGAAAACCTACTAATCCAGTGGGTAAGATTGAAGCAAGCTGGAAGGATCATTCGTCTGTGAAGGACAAAGAAAAATTGACCCATATGGACTTGAGTGACAGTGTTATATCCTGGGCTGGAATATTCCCAACCTATGGAGCAGTCAAATCGATTTGGGAATTGAGAAAATTGTCAAAACTTCTCGAAGTAATGAGCAATGCGACTTTTTCCGCTCTTGAACTTGTGACTGATGAGATGAATGCAATGAGAACAGTTGTATTACAGAACCGAATGGCTCTCGACTTCACCCTAGCGGCGAGAGGTGGTGCGTCTTGGCGCTTATCAAAGAAGAATGCTGTGCGTATACCAGACAACCAGCATGAAATCAATGATCACCTGGAGGTAATACAGCAGGTGTCAGCAATGACAGAACCAGGCCCAAACCCACTGACTAACTTTTTCCAGAATCTGTTTGGGGGTGGGGTCAGTCCTTATGAACATTCTGATTGCAATTTGTGTGGTACTGCTCATAATTGGAGCATGTGTCTGCTGGGATACCCTGTGTGAAAAATTAGTTAAAGACTTAGTTGATGTATCAGTGACTGAAACTATGTACCAAGATATAGAATTGAATTTATTGATACCGAGTGAAAGTCTATCTGAAATATAAAACAAATGACTTACTTAGCTGAAAGTCCTTGAAAGGAAAAGGCTAAGAAATGAACTAACACTGTTTATGTTTCAAGTAGTATTAAATGCATTAAAAGGAGGAGAATGTTAGAAAATCTACATGCTGCCTAGAAAAATATATTTACAATGTGCTGCTTAGAAAATATATTTACATACATGCTGCCTAGAAAAATATATTTACAATGTGTGCTGCTTAGGAAGATGTGTATTTAATCATTCAAACACATATAAGTTGTGTGATCAAATATATAGAGAAATGTGTGCTTTAGTTAGGAATAAATGTACTTAATGCATTTAATTCTGTCTTACTAGAATAACAGTAGAAATAAACCTGCATATTATTGCTTGAAGTACAAGCTGCAGTGTAATCAGAAATTTGACCTTGGCAGCTTGCAGATGCAGTCTGGCTCATGTCTTTCAAGTAAAGATTATTTTGTAAAGTTAGAAAATAATAAATCTGTTCGCATGTATGTCCTCTTTCCTGCCTCCACCAGGAAGTAGCCTTGTCAACTTACTATCTCTGATAGTGCACAGCTGGGGACAAGAGAAACAAAGTGAGGCTTTAAGGAAGACATACATCTATTGTATTTGAACTAATCAGAGAACCTTGAATTGGCTACATCCTCAGGAGGTCATCGTGACTGACCAGCTGTTTGCAAGGCTGCAACATTCTCATGGGAAAAGGACTTTTTGAAAAACACAAACTCAGCACTTCTTATGAATTACTATGATGTAAAGACCCTGTCACTGACCACACCAGTAAGGTGGGCAAAACTGATAATGAAATGTATATAACCAATGTGTTTTGGTCAATAAAGCAGTCAAAATTCTATACAAACTTTGTGTATGGTTTTTTGCCTCCTAATGTACATTAGCTTTAAGATGCTCAAGCTTTCCTGCATTATTGTTTGTTATTAATTGACATTGTGTTTGAATAACTCAATGATTTTTACAGTCTGACTAACAAATTTATTTAACAAGGAGTAATCTCTTTACATATATACATGGTTGCAAGCAGTATTCAAGAGAACTTGAAGGTAGTGACTATGTTGTCACAAAGGATGAGTGGCTTAAGGAAGCAGTATTACTGTTGTATAGTGAGAAGATGGGGCATTGCAGTTACATACTCTGCTGGTGAAAAGGTGTGACTTCAGTAGTTTCTTGAAAGTGGAAATTTTTTTGTAATCCAATGTAATTGTAAACTAATAACTTAAATGTTACAGTGAATCTATATATTGTCAAAGGGATTGTAAATCTGTAAAGTGACATTGATATTTTAGAGCTGTTCATGCTGAATTATTGTATTTTATAAAAGAGAATAACTCGATATCTACAGTTCATTTACACCCAAATCATTGTATCGAAATTGAAATGCTATGTATTGATATGTTGTATTTCTAGAGTAAAGGTGATTTAGCATATGTGATTATGTAGTAATGATACAGTCATAGTCTTCAGATGGATTTGCCAGCAAATGTATATGAATTGTTATATCTTAGAATTCAGCTTTTTCTAAACATTTCTGAATCATGTCTCATCTCTTCATTTTGTCGTTGCCTAGAATGTGTGCTTAATTATATACATATAGTTTATAGTGGTTTTGCTGCTGAAGATTTAAATGCCTTGAAGGGGGGGTGAGGGGGTAGAGTTATAAACAGTTCATGTCACCAAGCCATTACTAATCCTCCTTGATTTGAAGGTAAGTCTTATGATCATTTTCTAGTGGTCCAGGACAAAAGTTATGAGGCAAGTGATTCTGGGAACTTAACTTGTTGCAGGGCTTAAGAAGCTTGACTTACAAATTCCAGCTTAGAGAAAAAAGTTGCTAATGTTTTCTGAAGCAAACTGAAGGACAAGGAATACAAGGGTTATTTCTGACTGGCATTAGTTTCCTGTAAGTGACAGGACAATTTTTTTCTTCATTTTCTTTTATTATAAATAAAATGTTACAACTTTGGCCATTGCCTCTACATGTGGTCTCCTCTGATACTGACCTTTGAAGGGAGTAACAGTACTGTACAAGAAATCTCTCCACACTGACAGAATGGTGGCAATGATTCATCTGCTACTACAGACCATATATATCAGTACATGTTTGTACATTTAAGAAAGTTCAGGTAAGGTAAAATCTAGATTTGGAATTATTTTTGTCTAGTGCAAACTCTCTATCTCTGTATGTCAGTAATTAAATCACATGGTTCACACTATTATAGGAGGAGCTCTGGTTATCACTACAGCTAAGTATGGCTTTTCACTGCAGTCTATAGCTGCGTATTTGTGTGGAGGTCAGCTATGCGACTAATATTTAGGAATTAAGTCTAGAGCATCTCAAACCTTTACAAAAAACAGCTCTTCATTTTTTCTTTGTCTTTCTTGTAAGTTAAAGTTTCGCATTTTTTGTGATGCCTCAAAGAATACCACTCATGTGACCGTGACATCTGAACCGTTGCGGGCAATGACATCTGCTATAGTGCAAACACTGCAGTATTCAGAGCTGCAGACTTTATAGCATGAGTATGTGGCTATTCAGTGTGCTTGCTCTTCTTTCAGATCCTGAAACATTTTTTGTCTGACTAGATGAAGAGTCTATAATTTATTGAATCAGGTTTTGTCAAAAGGACCTATTTTAATAAAAAAGTTATAAACCCTATAACCTAAAGCAAAGAGGGTCTCTTGCCTATAGTCACCCATGGTGGTTTAACTGGTTTGCATACCTTTCTTCAGGTCTCTTTTTAACTGCTCACCTTCAGTTCATTTAGTTTTCTGAATTAACTTCCTTTCCTAACCACTAAAAGGAGATCATCGTATAAAATAAAACCTGTTTTTAATGCAACAGATGCAGCACCTGAAATGTGATTTTCTTATCGGGTGTTACTGGGTTTGTAATGGGGGTAGTGTTTCCACTGGCTACCTGAACTTTATCTTGCCCCAGTACTCTACTTCCATCAGGTATACATGCTTTTCCTTTAAGTGTCCTGACTGTAAATATCTCAATTACCTTTGGGAGCAAAATAACGGTGCACAGGTCATGGGTGCATATGGTTGAAACCACTGACCAGAGTGCTTAAACTCTGGCTGGTGGCAAACCAGAGACATCTGAAATTTACTAAATAAAAATACACTACTCATTGTAGTATTACTAGAAGGCATTCAGTCAAAATGAGGAAACCTTTTTTATAATGGCAAGTAGGCAGAAAGATATTTTATTCAGAGAACTGACAGTTTGTATGCTTATATTGCACTTTCACTGAAAATGTGAAGGTCTTGATTTCATTTTAAGACCACAGTAAACCAGTAGTAAGACACCGGGTGGCAAACCTGAGTGATGTAGCTCTCCGTGAGTAGTCTACGACTTTTAGTTGAGAACATGATATCAGCGGTTAAGATAGTTTCCGTTTTAATCAGCATATGTGAGGTGGGTGGTATAATGTTCTGTGATGTTAGTATAATGACTCATTGTTCACAGAGGTTGTTAACTTAAAAGTATAATAACATATTGAAATGAGCTTTTGACATGGCTTCTATTTTGTGTCAATTTTTTTTTTATTTTATTGCATTATCTATAATAAAATATATCAAGTAACATAATAAGTAATTGTTTTGCCTATTTAGTTATCCACCTTATTGCTTTTTTCTGTTTCATGTGCTGTTAATGTACTCCTTAAAGAAACCTCAGATTCCTTACATAAATAGTCAGCCAAGATGCTTAAAATTAACTTTTTTCCAAAAGCAGTTTTTACATACTTCTTTAACTTTAATTTTGTTCTAGGAGTGCTTAGTTATTCCACTCTATTTATAAATATAGTATGTAGCCCCATTAATGGGATATGCACAGAGTGTGTTTTATGCAGTCCTTAAGTACCGTGATCCCCAAATAAAGGACTGTGCATGACTTATTTGAATGACAGAAAGCAATGTCATCAGTATAATATTCTAGACTGATATCTGCAAGTGAAAGTTAATGACATTGCTGAAAAACAAAGTATAAAAGAAATGGACCTCAGAAGGATTCTTATGAATAACTAAAATTAATGGCTGTGATCTGACTTGTGATATTCTACAGTAACCCTAAGAAATAAACTGTAATGGTAGCTCAGAAGGCAGAGAAAAGTGACATGCTTTAGACTATAAAACGGAATTCATTTCTTCTTTCTGTGCTGAATTCCAGAGCCAACAGCCTGGGCAAGGTTTAAAATGTTTACACTTGTTAACTGTCGATTATCTCAGGGTTTATAAATATGATCAGTAAGGCCAAGGTGAACAATAGCCATATACTCTGCCCTATGTGACAGCCATATAGTTGTGTACAGAATAGTTAGTATTCTTAATTGTGAGAAAGCAGATTTCTCTTCAAACACATAAATTCATAGGTTCATAGACGTTACTAGGCTAACAGACCTAGAGTGGTTACAAGCCTAGCTATATTTATCCTGAGTTGCTCCAGTTGTCAGTACTTAGGTGATTGAAGATTACAGAGGTAAGTCTATGGTAATTAATACCGACTGCCTTTGTCCATGAGGGACATGCACACCACCCTAGGAATGAACTTGCGATCACTCAACCACTGATATAGGTTGCATTTAAAGAGGGTTAGGGAGGGACTATATGTCAAGTGAATTGCAAGCCTGTGTTGGAGAACTGGCAGTCTCTGGGAGATGTATCTCTCTAGCATAATTTGTTCATGCCAGAGACTAGGTTAAGATCCCAGAGTGAGTGACCCTTGTGCAGTTTGATTTACAAATGTGTATCAAATGTGTATCATTCCCATTAGGGCTCGGTCAGAGACTGCCCTGTAAGCCAGGCACAAGTCATGCCATAGCACCCTGTAGGAGACAGAATACAATGACAGGGAGTTCAGTCTTTCTGAGTAGGACTTGTTTTGTGTACCCTGTATTTTCTTGGTGAGAAACCTCTGTGTTACCTCCAGCTGTTGCAGGTGTCTGGTGAAGTACATGCAAAAGGGAGCTTTTTACTCAATTATTGGTCTGATGAGGGCCAAGTATAATGGGATGATAACATCCTTAGATCTAGATGCACTGCCTTTACTTATGAAATGTGACACATAGAAGGATTTCCTTACCATGGTGTATATGTGGTTGCCAAAGCTTAGAGTGCTATCAACCTTCATGTACCACTGGGTCTACACTTAGGAAGATGATGTCTATAATGTAATCAGCAGGGATGTCATCTTTCTCAAAGGGAATAATAATGCATTTTTGCATTTATCTTTACTCTGTGACTTTGGCACTAATAATTTGTCTGCATTAACCCTTTCTGCAGTATATTAACATTATTGAGGGACTCAGTGATTGCCACAGGCCATCTATGTTTGCCTGGACTTCTGAGAAATAAATAATGAACAGTTAAGTGCCAGCACAGAAACTTGTGGTACACCACTGGTGACTGGTCTTTTGTTAGAGGTGAAGTCACCCACTTTGACACTATGTGTTCTGTCGGTGAGCCAATTGGCTACCCATCTAATGATGTGGGGGTTATGTACTGTCTTTCCCTTGTCCAGGGCCTTGGTGAATTTTTCAAAGAAGTCAACCATATTTAATAGGCATGCTAACGAATCTGAACTAGGTTGGGTCCAGAGTTTGGAGATTATCTATGTCCTTGTTAATAACTTCCATAATAATTCTTTCCATGGCCTTGCAGATGAGGCTAGTCAAGCTTATGGGTCTATAATTCCCAGGTTTGGTTGATGGCCCCACCTTTGTGCAGGGGGATTACTGTTGCTTCCCTCCATTCTGACAGAACATAGCCAGTTTGCAGGCTGTGGTTAAACAGGAATCTAAGTGTGTCTGCTAGGTTGTGTTTTAAGGTGTTTAAAAGGTAACGTGGGATGTTGTCTGGTCCCATTGATGCTGTGTTTTTGGCCTTGGAGAGCACAGAGATGACCTGCACTCTTGAGTGAACAGGCTGAGGAATGGTGGCAGGTATACTTTGGGGGATAACTGGAGGGGACAGGGGGGTGAAGTTTGCTCTAAATCTGACAGCTAGCAGGTTGACTATTATCTCCAGTTGAGTATGGGTGGTGCTATCCACAGCCAGTTCATCATATAGCTGGGTATTCCATTATGTATTTATTTTAGATTTGTTAACTAGGGTAGAGCAGTAATCAAAATGGACCAATTTCAGGCTAAGTCCAAACATGACACAAGAACACACCAGTATACAAAGTTTCAACATACAAGATGAAATTGTAAAACTTTTTACAATATTTTTCACACTACACAAAGCAGGTTGAACCCTTCTAGGAAGCTCCTTAATTGAATAAGGCAGGCTGGGTGAGATAAGTGCGGGGGGAAGAAGGATTGAAAAGAGCAGGCTAAAGAAGGGTCAAGATAATAGAAAGGTAGTCAGTGGAGGAGGGCTACCAAGATTATTATGGGACAAGCAGGTTAAAAGATGAAGAGCAGTAGGTTATTGCAGTAATGGGCTTACAAAAAAAGCTTACATGGTGACTGGGTTTACCCAGAAGAGTAGATGGTGATGAAACGTAATGAGGAAAAAAATGTGTTTTTAGAGTTAAGATATATGGCATTAGGGAAACAATGATATTTGGCCTTTATGTCCAGGTGAGCTTTAAAGGACTTTCTGAAGTTTAGGTAATTTTGTAAACATTACACAAATGAAATAACAGGGAAATGGGCCTAGAGTTTTCAGCGTTATCTTGGACTAATATATAGTTAGTGTGAGAACTGTTGATACTTCCAAAAGTGTAGAAAGATGTCTGATTCTAATGACACAGACTAAGTCCTTCAATGATTTGTTTTCAGACTACTGCTTCAAAACAGAAATCGGGAGAGAATTCAAGATATTCCTTAACTGTACTGAATTGGAGAAAACATTTTTCGCGTTGGTGCAGTGGTAGCATTGTTGCTTCACAGGAAGAGGTTCTTCCGTTCGATTCTCAGCTAGTATGCGGGAAGTGCCTTCTGTGTGGAGTCTGCATGTCTTCCCCATGGGTTGAGTGGCGTTTTGAAAGACATGCGTGAATGGGAGTGCCTTCGTTGAAGTTTGGGTGTCGAGCTGGCAACTCGGCACCATGAAAATCTACTGCCAGTCATTAGCGGACCAGAGTTCCATTGTGGCGACTCGTAAAAGCCGAAAGGCAACAACAACATTTATCTCAATTAAACAAAAATATTGTTTGTTGAACTAGCAAGCAAATTCATCACTAAAGTAAATTGTATTTGCCTTCAACGAACGGGAAGTCACAGTGATGTTAAAGGTCAGCTTTCTACAACCAAGCTACTGCTCAACAGAAAGTTTATGAACTAGCAAGAAACAGACTGTTTTTTGAGATACTTTTCTTTGGCTTTATTGGTAAGTTTTTGTCATGTTACAAATAGTCTAGTCTACTAACTCATTTAGCAGTCATTACATTTTGTCCATTTGTGTTCATTCCATGATTTCCTTCAGTTGATATTAAGGTTACAGTCAAGGACTGAGCCAGTAAGAGTTTGCCATCAAACCATTTTGATTCTGGAAGGATAGCATATACTCTACAAGGGCTGGGGAATGTTAATGTGGTATTTGAGTTCAGTGCTGCAGTCTTCCCTTTGGTCATCATTCAGTTAATAATAGTTTATGTAGTGTCTCTAAACAACCATATCGTGTTGCATTACAACATACCATTGTCTTAGCAGCATATTTGAGCATGAAATACAGAAAACTCTAGAAATTACTCAGCAGTCACTAAGAAAGGGAGGCAGCACCATAGCTTTAGCTTGTTAGGTACTCAGTCCAAGTTTCTCCAGTTTGGCGTCTACTTTTCTCAAGTAAAAGCCAAAACCAAAGGGCTCTGGCTAATTAAGTTTGGAGATGACTGCAAGGTAGGAGTAGTCATTGAATCCCTAAATGACTTAACCATACCACAGATTGTTCGGGATTTGGAAAATTATGTGGACAGTGGCCTAACTTTTGACCAATATGTGTAAGTTGTTCTAAGAAAGTTGACCTAAATTACACAGCTTATAAACAAAGAGATTGTGTCTACATCTAGGGATGTCATTGTCCCCCTTTAGTCAACCCTCATTAAGCCAGTCATTGAATATAATGCCCCTTTTGCCATGTGTCTGTCCAGATACATGGCAACAAGTGGAATGTCCACAGAGATAACTTACTAAAAGGATGGGTCTATATTATGGCCTTGAAGAGCCATTCCTTAATCAACCCTTAAAACATCAACTCTCAGAACAACGAATGGCCACATCAGTGAATTCTTTCCCTAAGAAAGAAATTGCTTGGCCATCCTTATTAGTCTGCCGTTTTCACCACTGTAGTGCATCTCGGAGTTGGTATATTTAGTTAGGCAGTATGTGGGGTGAAGCCCCCCCTTCCACTTTTTAATGTTTGTAGTGATGTGTTTTTTGTTAGCGCAAGCAATTTCTTTCCCAGGGGAAAAAATGCTGATATGGACATTCACTGTTTTGAGATTTCGCATTTTAAGGGTCGATGAAGAGGCGTTCGATGGAACCCCTCTTTGAGGATATAATATAGACCCTAAAAGGATACAAGGCCTAAACAACATGTCCTACATGGACTGACTCAAAGTCCTGTCAATATACTTATCCTACAGACTGCTATGAGGTGATCTATGTCTAGCATACAAGGCATCTTCTGACCCATTACTGATGGATTTACTTCACATCAACAAGCCAAGTGACATCAGAATTACTCAGTCTAGGAAACTCACCCTGTTCTGCAACATCGACAGAATGGATTGGAAGGACAGGTATATCTCTCAGAGGGTACTGCTGCTGTGGAACGGTCTCCCCATCCACATAAAACAAAGTTCATCACTGTCTGCTTTCAAGTGCAACTTAGATCTTTGGCTGGGAAACAGAAAATTTACCTCACGACTACCTCCTGTACTACTAATGGATAGAGGTAGCTCCTAAATGTTTTAACCCATGCACAGTCCCGTCAGATTATTTTTATGATCCCAGCTATTCTCATTGATATATGAATATATAATTATTGACCATGGGATGGGTAAGGCCAATTTGTAACCAAATGGGTTAGGTTATTTCAAGCACTGAAAGGGAAATTGGCTAGGTTTAGAATGGCTTGCAAGCAAGCCTTTCGACTTCTTAGAGAAAGAAATATGGATAAAGCCATAAATAATGAAGAGGCAAAGGCCCCAAAACAGGGACAATTATTAAGTATTGCTCTTACAAACTTAGAAAGTTGATAAAATAGCAGAATTTGTATTTGCATGAGTTTTCTGAAGGGTATGAAGTCAGAAGCTCAAAAGTTTGTCATTGTTTTCTGCCATCAGTTCTCAATGTTTTGTCAGGGAACCATAGTTTTATGAGAAATGGACCAAAAATATTAGGCAAAAATCTGGACATTCTGCAAAACTCTTTACTGTTGAGAGGTATGCCTACAAGGGCAGCTAGCCTAGTACTCAATAAATGTCAGAGTGCAATGTTTTGACTTTGCTTTATGTCTGGCTGGTTTAGTGTTTAACTGATTGAGGCGAATGTTGCTTATCATGTCAAGTAGAGTGTGTTCATAGTCTTATGTTTCTAATGAGAATCAGCTTCACCTGTGAGTTCATAATTTCATAGGTAGTTAGTATGCAGTCCAAGACAGCATTATAGAGCCTAGCCTGAATTCCCAATTGCACCCAAACACTCCCTAGTTAAGTGACTTGCTCAAGGTCACAGATTAAGCAAATGAAAGTGGAAAGATTCAAACCGAGTACTCTTTGCACAGGAAGCAGCTCATTACCAGGTCAGAGCTTTAGCCCACTGCATTGTCAGTACTAAATTATACTTTGACAAATGTGGCATGATGGACTTAAGGTGGTCAGTAATACCAGGCTGATTGAAAGGAAGCAGTAATATGCCTGTCCATTAAGAAATGTTACTTTGCAAGAACTAATACAGCATCATACTGACCAGTCTAAGTCAAATTAATTTGAGCTAAGTGAGAATGAGTTAAGGTTATTAAATATATTTTTCATAACAATTAAATGCACCCTTCCAGCCACCCCTGTACTAGGTCTTTGGATTTGAGAGATCTCAAAGTGCTTAATAAAAGCTGGATGAAAGTATCACATCTTGGTCAAAATTCACTTATTAATAAGTTAAGGTTCTTGTGTTTCAAGTTGTAGATAACATCTACTTAAAAAAGAACTGTTCATAATTTAATAATACCTTACACAAAGTGAGATTAGTATGCAAAGGAAAGTTTGATATGAGCTAGCCTGATCACAGGAAATAAGCCATCCCATTTTACCAAGTCTTACAGAACCTTCCCAATCCTTAACTAATGCTGGGTTTTTGTGGCTCCCTTTTCTAACTCTGAGAAGCCTCAGAACTGAAAGACAGCAATAGTGAATGTGGAGTGATAACTCATAGTAGTCCTCCCCACCAGTTTCAATCACTGCAGCATTAACGTTAGTATATCTGGTTAGCAGAGTTGTACATGGCACAGCTTCCATGTTTGCAGGCTAGCTTCCTACAAAAATGATTTTCCTTAACCTTGACATTTTAAGATTTTGTGTGTGTGTGTGTGTGTGTGTGTGTGTGTGTGTGTGTGTGTGTGTGTGTGTGTGTGTGTGTGTGTGTGTGTGTGTGTTGAAAAGGCATGGTAAACAGAAATAAGGGCTGCATTCTGGAAGTTGATATACAGTTATAAAAATCATGAGTACATATTTAACTGTCTGTGCTATCTAGAAGTTACAAAACATGGAAAAATACCTAACAAAAAAGGTCATACAAAAGATTTTAAACTACCAGATATTAAATCATTGTAGTACAATTTATGAACTATACTTAATATTTCTAATTTAATTTCTTTATGTTTTAATCATTGACTATAATTAAGAGGATAGCAGTATATATATATATATATATATATATATATATATATATATATATATATATATATATATATATATATATATAGAGAGAGAGAGAGAGAGAGAGAGCATGGATCAAGAAAGCTGATAATCTGTCAACAGACCACTACTTGATGGAGTATTGGGTTGGAACAATTAATGGGAAGACTCCGGGAAACCCAAATAATTAATCAGGATGTCCTGGAAATGACTGACAGATCCTTATGTGTGGACAAATTTAGCTGCCACCTTCAGAAAAGGGAAGCTGACGTGTGAAAGAAAGAAGGCTTCCATGCAATGCTGAGAGACTGTCTCCAAAGCATACCAGTAAGTAGTTTCAGGTTAGGAGCAGCAGCTATAACAGTCCCTAAAACAAAAGTCTACATATGAAAGAAGTTTGGTGAAGGCATGAGGATTGACAGCAGGGTTGTGATAGTGAGGAAAAGGGTGCATTCAGACTGCAATTGTGGATCTACTAGATAAAGGAGGACAACATGAGTTGGTGTTGATAATGATGGAACCAGATTGCACAAATGGGACAGACATAACAGGATATGACATCAGCATAGCTAAGGTAGGGGAAGGGGGCAACTGTCCTGTGCCCAAAGTATTGGGGATCATGATCATCCAATCCAGATTGCTGTTTAATGGATACTAACTTTTAAAAGCAAGTTTTGCATTTGCGGTCGAACCTGAGTTCTGTAGCTCTCAGTGAGTGGTCTAAACTGTAGCAATTGCTTGCTCCATTTGCAGCAAGCAGTTTGTTACAGTTTAGAAAAGAGAGAAGGTTTTTCTTTTCTTTCTGTTTTTTTTTCCTAAAGTGAGAGTAAGGATGGTCAGGGGCAGGACACAGAAACAGGACCTGACTAGCTCGGGCAGGTGGTAGAGAGCTGATGGGGTAGGACACTAGTTTGTGGTACTGACACAGGGTGCTGACTAAACCAAGTATGCTTCTGGGATATGAAGACTGCCTGAGTCCCTAAAGGTGGGGCAGCAGGTGAAAAGAGGAGATGCCATTCTAGACTTCTGCCTGGCTAATGGCTTCATGGTGGAAAACACGTGATTTAACAAGAAAGAGAGTCACAAGATAACATACAAGAGTGGCCCCCTTTCAACTATAGTAGACCTCCTTCTACTAAGGAATGGGCACTTGGGTAGAATTAGCAATTGTAAAGTCAATACCCAGTGAAACAGTTGACCCACAAAATAAACCACTGGTTCCCAGAATCAGCAGCAAACATTGTTAGAAAAAGCGCTATGGTTAAGAGAGACTAGGGTGAAGACCTGGAATTTGACTACAAAGGCAGAACAAGAGTTCAAGGAAATAATCAGGGCTCTAGCACCTCAGGAGGAAGATTAAATAAATAGAGTTGAAGAATAGCAGTGCCTCAAAATGGCATGTGTGAAGGACTACAGAACCAATATATGGCTAAACCAGTTATGGAAATAAGGTACATAAGGAAAGCTGGTGGTGGAATGCAGAAGTCCAGGAAGGCATGGGAAAGAAAGGAGGTCTGCAGGAAAAAGCTGCAGATAGAAAAGACAGCCCATGCTAAGAAGGAATACTGGTTGGCTAACAAACAGGGAAAGAGAACAGTTGCAATAGTGAAGAACAATTCATCAGAGACACTATGCCAGCGTCTGGGTAAATGGCGCAAAGAAAATCTAACAGGTTACAAGACAAAGAAAGATAAAGAAAATAGTTATCAGACTCCTGCCATAAGGGATGCCAGCGGCAAGCTGCTCACTAGTCTATAGAACATCAAAGGCAGATGGGAGGAGTACTTCTAATGGTTTCTGAATGGAAACCCCCCACAGAAGCTGTACTGCCCCGGACTCAGCCTATGATGAAAGAAGAGGAGGAGCCATCCCTAGAAGAAGAACAGCACTATGGAAAATCAAGTGAGGGGAAAGCAGCAGGCTCAGATGAGGTCATACCAGATGTGATCAAGATGTTGGGTAAGTTAGGGGAGACACGGCTCCTGAGGATATTAATAATAGTATAGAGAGAAAGATGTATCCGAGATGACTGGAGAATGAGCATACTAGTGCCAGTGCACAAGAACAAATTGGACATTCACAACTGTGGACAATGTAGAGGTATCAAATTTCTGTCACACTGCTTGAAAGTTCTGGCAAATATGACTAATAAACAAACATGCAGAGTAGTAGAAAGAAGGTGGAAATAAACAGCTTGGATTCAGATTGGGATGCATCACAAGTGACCTGATGTTTGCAGTGAGACAGCTAAGAAGAAGCTAGAGATGAGGAAAGAGTCCAAGTGAGGATTCCTAGACTTGGAGAAAGCATATGACAATATCTCAAGGAAGCTGATTTTGGTAGTCCTGTGATGGTTTAAAGTCCCTCAAACATTGATAGAATTAGCGCAGTGCCAATTGACACAAGTATGAAAAGTGTTTGGATTCTCAAAGAGGCTCCCTATGGGAGGGGTGTGCATCAGGGTTCGGCTCTGAGCCCAGTGCTGTTCATACTGGTGATGGACTACATTATTAAGCAGGTATGAGGGAAAAGATCAAAAAGTTGCTTTATGCAGATGATGTGCATTATAAGCAGACTCTGAACAAGAACTTGAGTAAAGTCTGTGGGAATGAAATGCAACCCCAAAAGCATCCTGGATGAAACTGAGTATATATAAGACAGTTGTAATAGAGGCAAATTAGGGGGAATAAGAAGAATCTGAAAATTAAAATAGAAGCAAAAATAATGAAACAGGTTATCAGCTTCAAATATGTGGGAAGGGTGTTTGAGGAGAAGGGAAGTCTGAATGAGCAGGTAAAAGCTAGAATCCGAGGGGCTGCAGCCATTTGGCATAAATGCCAAGGGTAGTGTATGACAGAAGAATGTCAAAGAAGCTGGAAAGTAAGATGTGCAAAACAGTGGTGTGACTAGTACTACTGTATGGTACAGAAACCTGGTTAGAAAACACAGAGCATTGCGGAAGCTAGAGTAGATGGAGATGCAATGCCTGAGGTGGGTGGTAGGATGCACACTGTGGAACAGATGAAGAAATGTGGACTTCAGACCAGAAGCTCAAGTAGCTCCAATTGTAGAGAATGTAAAAGTGAATAGATTCCTGTGGTTATGACCTGAGACCAGACCATGACCCTCTATATTCCATTCTCTCAGACTTGAAGCAGAAATTTGATTTTATCTAAGACATTGTGCAGCTACAGCCTACTGTCTTTCTACAAGGGAGTTTGCCAGAGAACTGGAAATTAAGAAATCCTGAAATATGATTTGATTCTTATTATGAATGGAATTGATGAAATCCTAAGTATGTACAGTGTACATCCTATCTGCATGATGTAGCAGAAGAAGCAATTAAGGTAAATAATGCATTCATTTTTTTAGAGGAAAGTGAGTTATGAGACAGATGCTTGACAATTATTTTGAACCATGAAAAAGCTAACACACAGCCACCTTTTTTTTCTTTATTAGGGACCAATGTTCTAAAGAAACAACTGATATTTGTATTAGTAAATTTTGTTTCGGAAGTTAAATGATTAATTAGTATGCAATATTAATTAATGCAGTACTCAGAGTTAACAAGTAAGATGCAGAGTGCTTCAAATGTGAAACAGTAAATAAAGGAACAGGTGTAAGCAGAGATAGAGAAATTAAATAAGAGCTAATAAGAAAACAATTAAAATAATGTAAAGTCCCTTGTAAGAGTAAAGGAAAAAAGTGTGTCAAAATGTTAATAAGCAACGAGAGCTTTCAAAAGCACAGCAAATGTGTCCTGCATAAGGTCTGGCGCAGCATGACAAAAGATGTGGTGAAATATGAATGTTATAAAAAAATTGTGGCAAAAAGACATCATTTTCCAAAATTGTGTAAACTTCAAGAACACGTTTTACAACTGAAAAAGGTATATCCCCAAAAAGGGCAAAAAATGATCTGTGTATAGGCAGCTGTAGAAGTGATGCTTAGTGTTTGAGTGTAACACAGAAACTGAAATAAGAATGAGTTACATATCTGTGAAGTGAAGTTCAAAATAACCTAAGGCTGACATGGAAGAGTTTAATGTGGTATCTTCAAAAACATTTGAAGCTCCACAGCTGAAAAAAAAACAAGTCATTGTATCAGAAACTGCTTACCTCAAATGTAAAAATAATGGATGTAAGATGTGATTTCACACAGCTGGAATTAAAGCACATTCTATTTTGGATTATTTGCCTTGCCAACATTTTGGAAAGGTGACAAGAAAGGTGTGTTTGTAAAGGGTATTGTTTTGCTTCATAGTATTTAAAAGTATGCCATAGCTGTCAGGAGGTTATTTTGCTACTTATGGATGTTTCAAGCAAAATTCCAGTTGTGACAATTGGGAAGAGATGGGCGAAGGCTGCCAGCCTAGTCAAATAGAATTTGATATATAATTCTGGCATTTGTAAATAAATGTAAAATACAGGCATGTTTTCTTGAGTGTAAAAGAATACTGTGAAATGTGGAACTGCAAAATATGTGACAACATTGCACTCTACTGGCCCAGTGAAGCATGTTGTGACCCTTTCATGTTAGAATTTGGCTCCAGTGAGTCTGGATGAAGGTTTCATGCCCATTGTTTTAAGGCTAAAGTTTATGACCAAAATTTACATGTGGATGGTGCTTTACTGCACTGGTTTCTGCTAGAGTATATATGTGAAATGCCTTGTATTGTTGTAGTTAACTGAGCAGGTGTTAACTTGCTAAATAATGCAGTTTGTGGCCTGACAAAACCTAAGTGTCAAAATGATGTAATTTGGGAGGGCCTCAGCAGAGATGTTGGTTAGTGTTTAAAAACTATTGTTCAGTGAGAGACAGGGAGCATTTTGACTTTGGACATCTAACTCAGCACTTTGCCTTATGCTCACATGTAAGTTTTTTGCACAGTGATTTCTTGTAGGAATAGTTAAAGCTAGTAAAGATTAATTAGGTATTTTTCTTTGAAATCAGACCTGTACTACTGTATTATTTTAAGTTTCAGTGTGATCTCTGAACTCTTAGATATCTCTGTGGTGTAGTAGTTTTGTCTTGTGTTTTAATTATTTATTATTAAATATTTTAAAAACCTTCTACCTATGGCTGGTTTGTGTAAAGATAAGCTCTAGAGTACATTGCATATTTATAGCGGTTATTGTAATAGGCCACTCTAAAGTAAGTCTTGACTGTTAGTCACATTACCATTGGATTATAATATTGCATAGTAATAACTGGGCATCCTTTTAAGAGCCTTTTAGTAGCTGATATGATTAGCTGGGTGGTGGCAGGGACTACTACCGTATGGTCTGGGTAAAGGTGCACAGCTGGAGAATCTGTGTCAGCCTTTCACAGGAGTGTCTGTGAAGTTGTGTAAATACTTATCTCAAAGTGTGTGTGTGTGTGTGTGTGTGTGTGTGTGTGTGTGTGTGTGTGTGTGTGTGTGTGTGTGTGTGTGTGTTGTGTCAGCTACTTGGACAGGGACACAAAGCACTGGTTGGACAGAGAGGGTACTGGAGGTTTTAGCTTGTCCAGCTAGGCTGAGACCTGGACCCTATAGCTGTGCCAGTGGGGAGTCTTATTGTGGACCTGGTGAGCAAGGGAGCAACCAGACCCAGACTGACTGTGATCTCTGTGTGCACTTAAGGGAAATTGTACTTTACTGTGTGTATTAGTTATCCCATTTTCTCTTCTATGAGACGACCTCCCTGGTGTTAGTGGTGAAGATTGAGGCTCCTTGATTGCTGGGCCAGGGCATGGTCTTCACACCAGTATTTATTGGAGGTGATGTTTAGAGGGTGTTGTGTAGAGCAGACAGCATGAATGTGATTTGGAAACAAACCGAAATTATGGTCTTGCATAATGGTATTGTTGCTGTGGTTACACCGAGCAAGGTTATATAAACATATATCTACAAGACATGAACAAATGTATGAAAAAGAAACATTTCCACTTTGTACTATAGAATAAGTTACTAACATAACAAGTGCAAAATATTTCACTGCGTTATGTTCATTAGGGATTTGGGCACATTAGGCTAGATGAGGAGAGCTCCAATATGAGTATCTTTAATTCAGAAGTAGAAACATACTGATTCCTGAGACTTTCTTCTGTATTTCATCAGCATCTGAAATATTACTGAGTATGTTGCACAGATGTTTTCAGGATTTGTTGAATTTTGATGATAGACTGGCTTGTGGTGCTAACATTGTGTGATGACTTATTTGATTACGGAATAGAGTAAACTTCAATATGAAGAAAAGCAAAGCAGTTAAAAATCAAAGTGAGCAAGTGTAAGTGTGAAGTCACAGTTACAGGGATGTGTTATATAAACTATATGATAACCTCAGGAGATTTGGACTCTGTGTATTACATGGACATTGCAAGTGAATAGTGGCACAAATGCTGGAGAAACCAGCTTGGGGGAGGTGGATGAATGAAGAGGCAATTACTTGCTTTCCTGTTTCAGGGAGGAGTGTCTGGTCATTAGTATGGTGTATGTATGGAGCCCTAATCCCTAGTTTGGACTGGAGATGGGATGGAGGCACTTTCATATAAGGAAGGAACAGGGACACCTAAGGAGTTATGTCACTAACAAAAGTAGGTGACTTTCCCTCGTAAAGTTCCATAACAAGTTACCCCCTTAGGCAATCATGGAAATGAACAGAGAAATTGTAAAACTAAATAAAAAGAACTCTGATAGCTATCAAGATAATTTCTCCATGCACCACTCACTCTATAATTTGAGAAATTAAAAGATAAGTTTTGTCAGGAATGGCTCTGATGACACTAACAAGGCTGAATGAACAAAAGTCTATGAAACTTCACAAGACAATGGATTATAGAACATTTGGAGGAGTGGTATAATTATCACCAGTAGATCAGACATGTTTGGGAATGGTTCTGATGGCTGACAAGTCTAACTAAACAAAAATCTACAAAACTTGAAAATGGATTATAGCACATTTGGAGCAGTGATATCGTTATCACCACAGTAGACCAAACATGCTTGAGAATTGTAGGATGATGCACTGAGTTACCAAAATAATTCTAAATCTCGAATATGTCTGCCTTGACAAAGATTGGAACAAGATGTGCCAGGGCAGGTGACTGAGCAGCAAGAAAACCCTTGAACTGCTGAAACATTTAGCTTCCATACCACCTGCTTTGATAGTTTGATGTCAATATACATGTTAAATTACAAGATGATGCTAGCTAAAATTATACTGTGCAGTAATTTTGTTTGATGAGAAACTAGCTGACTATGCTTTAAGAGCACTTAATGATTATCAGAAGACATACTGACAGATGGAAAGCAAAATTGCTTTTAGTTATACACAACTTTAAAACATAATCCAATATATTTATGTAAGACTTGAGAGTGACAATAACCAGTGTTATATTTGTGGAGTTGCTTCCCTACACAGTACACCACCATGGATGCAATAATATTGCTAAACTGCATAAGTATGATTTGCAAGTGAGTTATATGCCAGGCAGTTAAATGCATGTAGCATATATTATTTCATCTTAATTTAATTAAGAGCACCAAAAATACTTTAACTAATGAATAATTGCATGCATCCAGAATATATAAAAACAAAATAAAGCCTGGTTAAAATAGACGAAATCCAAAACAGACTGTGTGGTTCTTTGTCTGGATTAAACCAAAACTCTCTGAAAAACTTACAAATTTAACAGAATTCTGAACTGAGGCCTTAGTGTAACATGCCTGAACCATGGAAGGTAGTTCCATAAGAGAAGCATGGTAGGTAAACAAGTGTTTAACAAATGTTTAAAGCCAGTTCCTTGGTACGGTTAATAGCCTTTCGCATGAACTAAGTAACCTTCTGAGGATAAATACAGATAGCAGGTTTTGCAAACACATGCTGTGAATAGCATTATAACTTGAAAGTAATATTTTAGATACAAGTCTGACCATAGCATGCAATCACTGCAGATACTGGAGCATCAAAGAAATGTGATTGGTGTGGTGGACCAGTAAATACCATCATAGAAGAAATCTGTACCTGTTGAAGGCAATCTAGATCCTAGTTAGTAAGTTAGTAGTAATATATGTTACAATAATTTAGAAAAGAAGATACCACTGCATGAATCACTGAAGTAAGGTCAAATCTTAGAATCAAGTCTTCGATCTGGGAGGCTTTCTTCAGATGACAAGATGTTTTTTTTTAACAGCCAACAGTTGCCTTTTCATTTCCAGTGATTTACCATACATCACTGCTATATCTTGCACACAGACAGCAAACTCCAACACATTCTGATTTAAAGGCTGAAAGAAAAGAGATAACTCAGTGGTGGCTTCCCAGTTGCTTGCACTAGTAAAACTTAAATATTCATCATATTGATTTTTGCTGAAGTAGCTTTAGCTATATGTTTTAAATTCTGCACAGGATATAACAGCCAACCATCTTTCAAAGCTTCAAATGTACCTTCAACACACCCAAATCATTATTCTGTTTGATCTGAGGTGAAGAAATAATGGTTTGGGTTCCATGCCCTTCAAAACTTTCTTGCCAACAAAGAGGACTTTGCAGGACTTTGAGGATCAAAGGTAAACTAATGCTTTGCATTACTGAACAGATAAGTTTCCATCAGGGAAAAAAAAACTTCCACATTTTACTTTTATGACAGAAAGTGAACTTTTTGATGTGAAATTATAAATTTTAAGCAAGGAAAACATGTTTTGTTATGACTGCTGTGTGACTTTTAGAAGCTTTTAAACATGAGTGCTACTTTTTACTTTTGTTGAAAAAATTGTTAAAAACTGTTTTAAAACTACTTTTTCCTTGGTAAAAGTAATGTTATTTTACTTTTGGAGGTTGGGTTAATTGTTTATGGTGCATTGCATTGTGTTTTTAGGTGTAAAATGACTTTTTACTACTTACCTGTTTTACTGACTACTGTTGCCATCCTTCCCTTGGAATACGGCATCTTTTTTGGCTTTACCATGGAGCAACTACCTGTTCCTTCATTCTTCATTCTACCAGCTCTTCATCATCTGCAGATACCATTGATGTCTGTGCCCCCCATTCCCAAACAATTCAAACTACTGAATACTGTTAAGAAAACCATGTCAATATACTTACAGTTCACAAACTGTGATAACTCTGACTTTTAGAAATAAGTGTATTCTATATCTATCACTGTGATATTCAATTTTAACAACTTTATGCTAAAATATTAAATAAATTATTCTTTATCACCAATGCAAGACAAAAGCATGTTTCTTCTGTGTGTGTGTGTGTGTATATCTATTTTATATATATATATATATATATATATATATATATATATATATATATATATATATATAATGCATATGCATACATATTTAGGTGAGTGATATATGAAACATTTTGACTCTTGTTACCTCATTACCTAGTCTTATAGTACAAGATATTTAATTTAACATATAAACCAGACCCCCAATGTTATCTGCTTATCTTCTTATTTTGTGATTGTTACAGGAGTCCCCCCATTAACTTTATTAAGCTGTGCTAATTTTCTACGTTTCTACTGAATAAGACTTTAGCTTGCCCATTGTTTTATGAATGGAGTATCTTTTGATTTTCTCCTGTTGCTGTAAAGTCATTTTTTTGTATACAGTATTTTTATGTAGTTTATTAGTGTATTAGGAAGTGTTACTTTTATAGCTTTTTAGAATTTGATCTCTTTTGGTGGTAATGCCATCTTCTGAGCACCAAATATCATCATCAATCCCCTTTTCCCCATTTTCTCAATGGGGTTGTGGTGTTATGTCAACTGTCGGTATCTCTCTCATTTCAGTGTCACTCTCCATTTGTCAGTTGTGGCTGACTGTTGAGTGACGTCTGGTACATCGTCCATCTATCTCTTTGCTAGATGTCCTCATTTCCTCTTGCCATCTTCCTTTCTCTCCCACATCATCTTCATTAAATTATCTCCTGCTTTCATGCACATCTATCTCCGCCACCATAATCTGTTGTCTTTAGCCATTTTTTGCATTTGGAGCTACTCGGGCTTCTGCTGTGATACCATCATTTCTTTGTTTGTCCCATGCTGTGCATCATAGGATCATAGGAAGTTACTAGGCTAATGGCCCTGGGGCCCTTACAAGCCTAGCCAAGAGTTTATCCCCAGAAAAGAACCCTCTGTCAGCACCTGCCGCCTGTCATATTAATTAATTAAAGGATCTTCTTTATGAGTAAAACCAGCATATTTTACCCATCCTATGATCTTCCTAGTTGAAGTTGTTAGTAAGCCATTAGTATGTGTTCCACATTTTGCCCATTTGTTCCACATTATGAAGGCGAGTGTTCCTCATTTTGGAGATGGAAGGTTGAGAGCTATGACTGTAGTGGGCTTAGATATAAACCTCTCCTATTGGTTTATAAGAAAGTACCAAGCTGTCTGCCCTTGCAGACCATTTTATGCCTAGCCAATTTCCCTTCAAATGTGTGAATCAAATCCTGTACCTTGTGTCTGTGAAGTAAACACCTTAACCATTAAGCCAATCCCTAACCCTTGTGCATGTAGTTCCCAGTAGGAATCCCTCTGTGAGTACAAACAAGTTTTGTACTGGTGCTATTGGGTCCTTGTATATAGCCTGCACTAATTCTGTCAAGGTTTCCTGAACTTCAGGCTGTCTAAGGATTGTCCAAATCAGCTTTCTTTGTACATTGTCATATGCTTTCTCAAAGTCAAGGAATACCTCTTTGGACACACACTCACCTCTAGCTTCTTTTCAACTATCAGTCTCACAGTAAACATTGGACTGGTTGTGCTGCAACCTGATCTGAATTAGAACTGCTTATCTCTCATCTTGCTTTCCACTTCTCTGTATATTCATTTATCAGTTGCCCTCTCCAGCACATTCATGCAGTGTGACAGGTGTTTGATATCTCTGTACTATCCACAGTTGTGAATATCCCCTTATGGTTCAGCTGCTACCTCCAGCTAATTTTATTTATTCTTTTTGATTTTTTTTATTCTAATAAAATGAATTGAATTTCTAGTTGCCTAATTTAGTGGTAATTGGTTTCTCTGCGTGCATGTTCTCTATTGTAATACGAATCCATCAAGTGTACCCATGCCATGAAATGCATTGAATTCCCGCATATCTCTTTGCTTAATGACATTATTTTTCTTTACTGCTTTTGGCCTAGGTTGAAGCTGAAAAGAATCTCTGGAGGAGCATACTTAACCAGTCAGCAATTGCTTAAGTAAATAGAAATAAAAACAATGGCATATGTTTACATAATAGTTAAGAGAAAATGCATTCTGTGACTGTCATTGATTTTATTTTCCTTTTTCATTTTTCTTTTAAACTAAATTTAGATTTGATTTTGATTTAAGGAATTATTTCAGGTGGACTGTGGTGTTTAGAGGGCTCTCTGTCTTCTTTTTATGTGTGATTTTATGTAAACTTTAATTTTTAGTGAGTATAGTTATGCATGGCAGGTTTAGGGGAACTTTAGTAGATTTCATTGTATACCGAGAATATAAATACACTGTTGATGATGCACCAAGAATGTAAAGTTGCTGACATATCGAGAGTGTAAATAAATAAAAGTGAATTTACACATTGTACCAGATTATGCATTTTTAATACATACTTAATACATGGTCTACTTGCCAGTATGCATGAAAGAACAAATATCCTGCAGAGTAAAAAGCACTTGTGGCACATTCCCCTTACAACCTAAAAAAAAAATGCGGACACACAAACGCACACACACACACACACACACACACACACACACACACACACACACACACACACACACACACACACACACATACACACATCAAGAACCACAAGCAAGTGAATGTGTAGGTTGGTCGCATATTCTAACATTCTTTAGACTAACAGCTCCACAAGCAGCTTCACCACGGAGATCATATCCTACACGAAAATTTTATTTTGTTTTATTAATGAGCATTTTCATCCAGCAAGCAGTAAAAGACTTGTACATTATTTCTTGCGTTGCTTGTTAGATGAATGTGCTTACTAATAAACTATGTTAAAAATTTCCCTGGGGTGTCTATGTGGTGAAACTTCTTGTCGAGCTAATAGTTTAGTTGCAGCAAAACAGAAACTGTCACATACATTCAACTGTGACCACATATAACAGCAAAAATAATATTGTATGTACACACTTTCAATAAGTAATACCTACAAAATAAGCAGATAATGCACACTAAAAATGCAACTTAACCTGGAATTTTAATCAACCATTTTAGTGGAGTATACCTTCTATAATATAAAATTAGCATTAACTTTCAGAAGCATTCCTGTGACATTAGACAAGATGACCGAATTGCATAGAGCCATATTTTATACTGTCAAGTGGCTACATGATGACTACATTAGGAAACAGGTCAGAGGGGACAGATTAACAAAGTTGTATGGAGATAATGTGGCATTACAGGCAGTCTCTGAGCAAGAACGTAAGCAATGGATAGGGAAATGGAATGCAAACTTGAAGGCACATGGGATGAAACTGAGTACAAATAAGACAGTTGTAATGGCAGCAAATGGTGGAGTTCAAAAGAAGCTGAGAATTGAGATAGAAGGGGAAAATAGTGGAACAGGTTAACAGCTTCAAGTTTCTGTGAGGGATGGTTGAGAAGAAGGGAAGTCTGAATGAGGAGGTCAAAGTTAGAATTAGAGTGGCTGCAGGGCCAACTGGCACAATGTGTCAGGTGTGGTATATGACAATAAAATGCCAAAAAAGCTGAAAAGTAAGGTGTACCAAACAGCGGTATGACCAGTACTACTATATAGCATGGAAACCTGGCAGTAAAGACAGAGCAGTTGCGGAAGCTAGAGATGATGGAAGTGAAGTACCTGAGACAGGTGATAGAATGTACACTGTGGGACAGATGAAGAAACAAGGACATACAAACCCAAAGTAGCTCAAATTGCAGAAAAGATCAAAGAAAACAGATTGCTTTGGTTTGAGCACATGTGCAGGAAAGCAGAAGGCAATCTGGTGAAGAAGATTTGGGGCAGACAGTAAGAAGGTAAGAGGAAATAAGGACATCCAGCAAAGAGGTGGATAGATTGTGTGAAAGAAGACCTGTGACAGTCAGGCATGAGTGTTGAAGAAGGCATTAGAGTGGCAATAAATAGATATGGTGACAGTTGACTTGACGCGCTGACCCCACGTAGAGAATGGGGAAAAAAGGGGGTTGATGATGCTGATTTCAGAAGTATTCCTGCACAATAAAAAACTCCTTATTCCACAATAATGACTGTTCAGGTAATGAATTCTGACATGCAGACTTACAAAGTCAAAATCATTATAATACCCTGTATAACTATAATGGTCTTGGTGAGCCCCCAATCTTATCTCCAGGGAGGTAGCACATTGCGTCTCTCTCCTTATCCAGTTTGGGGGGTGCAGAGTCATTGCCTCTGATCACAACATCATCAATTACATGGGTATTTCCAATATATTCTGTTTTAGATTCAAGGAAGAATTTAATAGCCAAGTTACTATCTTACTTCCTTGTGATGGTGTGTGTGTGTGTGTGTGTGTGTGTGTGTGTGTGTGTGTGTGTGTGTGTGTGTGTGTGTGTGTGTGTGTGTGTGTGTGTGGCATGATGTTCCTAAGTATACATCCAAAAGTAGAAGAGATAAAGGGTGAACAGACTAGTACCTTGGCATAAGTTCTGGTAAATGCTGAGTGTTATTCACTGATCACTTATGTGGAGAGCTTTGCCTCTACCTTAGGTAAATATCTGTATCTTTCACGTTTGAAAGGTAAACATTTGAAATGCCAGGACCCACATGAGAGAGTCACAAAATACTGAGACTAAATGGCCAAAACAACAGACTTATATTTATCAAGTCCAAGATGGCCATTTCTTGGAGTATTCCCTTTCCTCTGAGGTATGGACATCTTGGAGTTGTATGTATACATTTGGAGTGTATGGGTGGCTCCCCCCTGCAACAAACAAGTATAAAGGAGATCATTGGTGTTTGAGATTCACTGTTCTCCTGCATTTCCAATTCTTTCTTTTCAGTATGTCAGCACTCAGAGTTACTACCGCCAACATGTCATTAAGGAGCCCATTTGAAATTATTTGCCCCACATAAAGGAAAATGTCAGTGAGCATCAAGCAAAGCAGTTATTTTCTAAGTATACATAGTGCAGAAAGACTGGAGATCAAGACTTCATGCATTCCTGCAGTCACTGATCTAAGACAGGAGTACATAAGCTTGGAAAACAGATGCTGGGTTGTGTTAAAGTTAAAGGGTGTTTATGTTTGCCTATTTGTAACCACATGCCAGCAGGTGGCAGTTCACTCCAATTATGAAATATTGCAGACTAGTACCATAGGTGGTGGTGGTTATTACAATTACCTAGCTAGGCTCATTTTACGCTCTTCATAGATAATTACTACAGAGCAGTTCAGAGTTTTAGACAGATTTCATTGTAATTAAGAGAAGGAGATCAGTGTGTGTACTGTAGTGAGTGAGTAGGAGGATGTGCAAAAGGTAAATAAATTTAACTAGTCTATGAGGCAGCCTTTTAAGTAAAACCATTTAGTACCCACTGGTATAAGCAGGTGATAACTGGGAGAGTCTTCCAAAATCATAATCAAATAAAATGAGGGCAACTCAAGATCCACTGAGTTTAAATACACTAGAGGGACAGAGTATCCTTCCACCCATTATTTATTTATTTATTTATTTATTGCATTTGTTTACCTGGAAAGTTCACTGGGCCTAAAAGAGCCCATTTTTGGTGGAGGCCCGGGGAGAAAAGCTCCGACAAGAACATAGATGCAGAAAAAAAAAATTAAACATGAATTGGTACAGAAGTAGAAACAGTGTTACACATAGTGGTTACAGTAATATATACAGAATATATACATAAGTCAGGAATTTAGTTGGTTTGATTACAGTAATATATACAGAATATATACAAAAAGCAGGAACCTAGTTGGTTTGATTACAGTAACATATACAGAATATATACATAAAAGCAAGAATTTAGTTGGTTGCCAGATGAATTCAGGGTGGTAAAAACAGAGATATATTAATCAGCATTATTGTACCAGTATAAACAAGTGATGAAAGAAAAAAAAAATAATAAATATGGAGAAAGTATCATCAGTCACTAGTAGTAAAAAGCATAGGAATTTAGTTATAATATAAGAAGAAGGAAGAGGTTAGGTTATAGATCAGGTACATAGCCAGGAAGAGTTGAGATGATTTTTCAGTATTTGTTTGAAGGTGGTGGTGCTGCCCCGTGTTTCTTATAGAAGGAGGAAGTGAGCTCCATAGTCTGGCGATGGTGAAGGAGTAGAGCAGCTGACCAGCCAGTAAGGTGGGCTTTTCTACTTTTAGAAGTAGATGATTTTCAGATCTTAGTTGCCTGTTGGGTTGGTATTTGGCAAGTAAAGTTGAGAGAGCAGGGCAGCCTGTGGGTCTGTAGGTTATTTTGTGTGTCATAGTTAGCTGGGTGAATGACCGATGGTGGGGGAGTTCCAACCAGCCTAACTATTTCAGTGAGTTACAGTGGTGGGATGAGAATTTGGCCTTGGTGGCACATTTGACTATTCTGTTGTAACACATATCAAGTTTGGATTTTGTAGAATTTTGGATATTAGTGAGGAGAGGGGCACCATAAAGGACAGAGGGTAATAAAAATGTAGTTGCAAGGGTTTGTCTAGTAGAGAGGCTAAAAAAGTGTTGGTGCCTGTACAGCATACCAAGCTTTTGGTGTTTTTTTTTTTTGATGTTACTGTTTATGTGTAGGTCAAAGTTTAGGTTTTCATCTATAATAATGCCTACTAATTTAGTGTGTGGGACAACTTCTATGGTGGTATTGTCTTGGGCTTGTATACTGAAGAGTTTTTTTATCTAGGGGAGTGGTTTTCTTAGGGGTAAAAATTGCTAGTTTAGTTTTTTTTTTTTGATTTAGGGCAAGATCATTGTTAAGCATCCAAGATTCAGTAGAGGTGAAGGCATTCTGGGTGATCTGCTGGAGTTCAGAGCTGGAATTTGCAGTGCATATTATTGTCGAGACATCAGCATACTGGATTATTGAGCATTGTGGGAAATTGGTATGAAAGTTGTTAAAAAAGATGCTAAATAAGAGAGGACCAAGTATGGAGCCTTGGGGTACCCTTGTGGAAGTATTGAGGAAGGGAGAGTAAGACTGTTGTCATTTGGTGGATTGCTGCCTTTTGGAGAAATAGCTATTGAACCATTGAAGGGTGGGTGGGGAAATGTGGAGGGTAGATAGTTTAGAGAGGAGGATAGTGTGGGAAATGGTATCAAAAGCTTGGGAGAGGTCGAGTAAAAGAGAAGAAATTATTTTACCAGAATCCCGTGCCGGGTTAACTGTATCAAGGATGGAGAGGAGGGCTGGAGTGGTGCTGTGCCCTGGTATGAAACCATGCTGAGTGGGTGACAGAATTTGGTTTTCAAGCAGGTGGTTGAGGAGTTGGACATGGATGCATTTTTCCAGTATTTTAGAGAGGGGTGAGAGAAGAGGTATGGGTCGAAAGTTTGTGGTGTCTGTGTTGGTGCTGCCTTTGTGTAAGGGGAGAATGAATGCTTTTTTTCCAGATATCTGGGACAAGGGACTCTTTAATTGATCTGTTAATGAGTATGCTGATGGGATAAGCTATAGAGTTTGCAAGATAGCTGCAGGAAGTGTGGGGTAGATTGTCAGGGGCTAGAGTACAGGGTTTAAGCTTCAGTAAAAGTTTTTTTTATTGTGGCAATGAGTATGATGGAGAATTTTAGGTTAGAGCTGTGCTGTAGGATTGTTTTCTGGGATGGTTTGGTCATTAGCTGTCTTGGTGGTGGTGCTGTTAACTATAGGAAAGGTGGTGGTTAGGTTAGCTATGGTGTTAATGAAGTAGGAATTGAAGAGGGTAGCAAGTTCGGTAGAGGTTTTGTGTGGGTCAGGGGATGGATTGCTTTGAGAACCTGGATGTAATGGTTAATGGAGGACTAGAATTTTTTGGGATTATTTTTATGTTGGCTTTGTAGGTGGAGGCAGTCTTTTTTTTATCACTGGTTATTAGACGTTTTGCCTGGTTACGGAGTTGTTTGTATTGTGTTATAGTTGTGGGGTCTTTGTTTTTCTGCCATGATTTCCAGATTTTATCCCTTGTGGACATGATTTCTTTGGTGGATTTTGAGAGCCAGCTTGAATGGTTATGTTTTATTTATTTTTGGCGGGTGGGTGCTTGCCTATTTAGGATGTCTAGGAATGTTGAGTTAAAGAACTCAACAGGTTTCATTAAATATGGATGGTTGGAACTTAGTCAAATTTCTGGCTGATTTGTATTGGTGTTGTCCTGGGGTTGGGGTGGTTTTGTGTATGATATATGCGTATGCCTGCAGTGATGATATTATTAAGGTGGGACACTAATATCCAGTCTATTTCTACAGCCTACATTCCACTCATCACCGCCACTTTTACTGCACAAACTGCTATACAAAATAAAATACTCTAAGAAAATAAATAAAAACCTGATCAACATGGCTGAAAATGAACTATAAACTATCATTAAAATTTCTAGTTCAACATGCACACAACTTCCTGATTCGTCTGTTTATTTGAAATTGTATGTTATCTTGCATCTTAGCATATCATTTGAGTAGTCTAACTCTGAAGTACACAACCTTCCCATTTATCTTTTATCTTGGTTATCCCTATGCATGGTGATTAAGTTTATATACTGTTAACTGCAACTACCTCTCTGATTGTTGAGATATAGCCTTTCCTCAAATGTTGCTTCTGATGGACTTGTTTTGTTGTGGACTGTGTGTACATGCTATTGTACTTGGCTATTTTATGACTGAATGTGGAATGTGGGTGTTTTCAAATAATATCTGAAAAGGATGTAATGTTTTAGTACATACAAGGCAATTAATTTGCAATTATTATAAGTAATTAAATTTTCATGAGCTGCATTTTCAGAAATTGCATCTGTGGTTGTTAATTGAATTTGTAGAACTGATGGTGCTTTTACAATAATTTTCAGTGTTTTATGAGCATGAAGAATAAAAGCAGAGTCCAGACATGGAACAGTGTGTGTGTGTGTGTGTGTGTGTGTGTGTGTGTGTGTGTGTGTGTGTGTGCGTGCGTATGTGTTTGTTTCTTGTCAGGTCAAATGTTAAGATTTTTTCACAAGGAATTTTCCAAAAATATTGAAGAAAAAGCAGAATAGCATTGATTTAAATCTTACACACTTGTCATAATTGAACTGAAAATATCCATGTTAAAATATGATTGTTATGTAGTTTAAAACTACTGAAGTTACTGTTTCTTCTGCACCTAAATTACTTATAGGTTTTGGCATTTTCATATTATATAAGCATATGCTTGACAGGCCTAGCTACTGTGTCTTCAGAATAAGAACAAATCAGAATCATGTTGTGTTTTTGTTTGTTTCCTCATTTTATGCACTCTATTACTAACATTTAGTAAAGTTTCTACCTCTTGAAATTCCAGTCTTTCCTGCTAATTTCTTTGCCTGGGTGATGCATATGCCTTTGTATTTACATTATATTGTTTGATGGATGAAGATGGCCTGTTTAGCCTGCCCCTTAAGTATATTTACAAGTCTCATTCCCCTCCATTTCTATTTCTCTCCCACTACCCATTCAAGCTGTCCATTCCGTTCCATAACATTACAGCTCATTTCAATGGTCTGCTTTAGGAGATTACCAAAAAAGTTAAATGTGGTTTAAGTAGCAAGCAAGGAGCTAATATCTAACCTACTACTAAAATATCAGACAGCAAAACCATAAGCATGATAAACATCAGTAATTCAGTATCTCACAAGTGCACATAACCACAAACATGTGAGCACGTGTACATACTGTAAATATGTACACAAATGCATGTGTATATTTATATAAAGTTCTATAAAGCTGAATGCCATCTGTAAATCAGAAATTAAAGTAAACACTCTTCATATTTGAAAAACTGAACAATTAAGGTTGCAATACTTTGGAATCTGAATAGTAAACTTTTTTGTGCTAAAGTTCTTTGCATTTTGGTCTGGTATTATTTGGTGACTAAATTAGCTCAAGAATATTCTCTCAAATACAATCAGAACTGTTAACTGCAGGCTATTAATGCTGCTTCCTGACAAAACCGCTCATATTTATATGAATATATATATAAATAAATATTTATATAAATTTATATTTATATTTATATATATGAGTTTGCATGTTCTCCCTGCATTCGCGTGAGTTTCCAACAGGTACTCCGGTTTCCTCCCACTTTCTAAAGACATGCTTCTGGAGCATTTCTCCCTGGGCCTCCACTGAAAACAGGATCTGTGGAACCTAGTCGGACTTTCCCGGTCAACAAATGTTAAATAAATAAATAAGTAAATAAAAATAAAAAGATATTGTATAAAGCAGATAGTATTTACTACCATTCAGGCCCATGAATAAATTGCACAAACTGTCTTCTTAACAAAGAGATGACAGTATCTATGAAATCAGTCTGCTTGCATTGAGCATGTGTTGTGCACCTCACAATCTCAACAGTTTCTATTGAATGATAGTTTAGATTATTGTTATATTAACTTGGCTGGAAAAATAATGCTTGTTATGAAGGGTAGGTTTAGCAAAAATGCTGTTTCTGAAATGTTATAAAGTTCACTCCCCCACATGCATTTATTAGGAGGAAAAGACAGGGAAAGGAAAAGAAAAAGAGACTGAGGACTTCAAAGACCAGTGACAAAGACTGCGTCATTCTGGTGTAATTAAATTCATTCATGATCAAGGCCTCTAGCCAAAATTAGCAATGATAAATGCTAGATTGCTGTGTATTAGCGTGGATTGCAGGTAGTAGTTCTTCCTGTTTAACATTTTCAGACTAATTAAAATAAGATAAAACAGAACATACGTCTTAGAAGAATGTGAGTGCTGGAAATTGTGCCTGAATCATCCGGTGATATAAATAACTCACTAATGAGTGCATGCCATCACCCTGACTGACAGTAAGATACAACTCTATATGCATGCTGTGTATTACTTCATTCTTTAGAAAGGACCCTCATGAGCAAATTAATCATATCCATCAACTTTCATGCCTGGATATTAAATGATAACGCAGAGGAATACTGAAGGTACCAAAGAAACTTTTCCCATTTCAGTTAAAAAATATATAGACACAATTCATTTACAAGTATAACCATAGAATAAAGATCTATATATATTTTGTAAATACTGAGAAATACTCTGTGATACATAGTTATACCTCTCAACCTCCTAGTGCAAAAAATCTGCCAAAGCCTTAAATAATGGAGGGACAATGGCCCAAAAATAGGGACAAATTTTAAATATTGTTCTTAGAAACTTCGATGTTAGAATAACAGTATTTGTGTTAGCATGCTTTATCAGAAGGATGTAAGATCTGGAACTCAAATGTATATCATTATTTAGTGACTTCAATCCTCATTGATTTGCCAGAAAACCCCATATTTGATAAGGAACAGACCAAACACATGAAGCAAAAATATGACATTCTGCAAAAATCTGGACAGTTAAGAGGTATGTTGTTTCTGCCATAGAGGTCTTGGTGTTATAAACATTAAAGAGCCTGTAAAATTTCCCAAATAACATCCAAACCTCAAAAAATCCAAACCATGCATATCTACAGCTAGTGAGATTTGACTTTGTTGGCCTGAATGTAGCCATAAAGCCTTGAAAAGTAAAAAGTCATGAGCATTCTGAAATCACATAACTGACGCACTGTATGTCCTTAAGAGTCATTTGCTTATATTCCGTGGGCCTCCACTACATTATATCTCTTTAGTTAATGAAATTTGATCAGCTACACAGATGGCCAGCAGGTATGTGAGACTGCACTATTCTCAGGGTTGAGAAATATGCCCTTTCCTATTCATTGTGTGATCTTGGAGTTAGTGGGGGTGTGGAAGCAGTGCAGAGGACCTTACCCAACTAGAAAAAAGTGTTTTATTTGTTTTTTTTTAGTTTAGAATTTTGCATGCACCAAGGTTATTGCTCAGCACATGCACAGCAGAGTGTTGAAGTTCAGTTTGCCATTACTTTCTGGTCAAAGTTTTGATAGTTGACATTTGGGTGTTTTGACATTAATCAGTACATCCATAAATATTATATAAATAGAGTTGCAATTGGTTTTGTTGATTGTTCCTTTCATCAAAACAGAACACATCAATTACTTTTATCCATTCCCCTTTTGCTAATCAGTGTGATTGCTGGGTGCTGCAATAAAAGATGAGAACGTGTCAGGTTTTGTGTGCTTGCTTGCATTAAGAATGTGTTTTTTGGTGATTTTGTGTGTAGATGAGGGTAATTTCTGTGATGGATGATAAAGAGATGTATATGGTTGTATTCAAGTGTGCTAGAAGGCATGTGTGCTTATGGTCTCTTACTGCAAGATTGGATGACAGTGGGATATGAGGAAGTTTTTCCTTTACCTTATTGTTGTGATATCCAGAGTTCCTACATGGAAAGTAGTAGGGGTTACACTCCAACAAAAAAATATTTTTTTTTTTTAGGTATCATTTCATTTTGTTGTGCAGGTGATTACATTTTTCAAGAGTATATGATGCAAAGTTGCAAGCAATTATAAATCATTTGTATAAAAACTAACATTAAGATTGTGTTACCCTATTAAGGAACTTGTATTATTTTATACTTCCGAAGAATTGCCTTTGTCCACTTTTTGATTGCTGCTATATTTCTATCATTATCAAGTTTTAAAGAGAGATTTTAGGATATAGCTCTCAACCAGTCAGGGGTAAATCTCAACAGAATCAGACACAAATCCAGAAATAATAAGGGACAGTCATAGACACTTTTAAAATATTAGTACACTTAACTTGAGATATTGACAAAATAGTAGTATGTGAAAGCAAGATCTCTGTTGCTTTTTTTTAGTGTTTCGCTATGTTAAATGAGTTTAACATTAATTAAATTTAATTATTTTCATTATTTATTAAGTGTAATTCACTCTTTTTTTCCAAAAATCAGTAGTTTTTGGAGGGCTTAAGTGGACCAGATTTAAAATTTGACTCAAAATCAGAGACAGTAGAGGGGTATGCTAGAGGGCCATGGAAATTAGAAGTGAGTGATGCATGCTGGTGATTTTTGGAGTGCTAGAAGATACTTCAACTAAATAGTTCATAATATTTGATATGAGTGTGATTTTTTTAATGTCATTTCAAAGAACTGTCATTTATTTTTCATCATGTAAGATCAAATATTTACACTGCCCATTTCTGGTCTACCCACAGGAGCAACAGCCTGCATGACACTGTATATAGGACCCTTTGCCTACCCTGAGACTCAGGTAGTGAGGTTAGTGCTGTCAGGAAATCAACTTGAAGACCTTCACAAGGCCTAAATGCTTGATCATTTACAGCTACCACTAACTTTCCTGGAGGGTCATCTTTACATTAAAAAAGAAAGAACAGAGAGCATTCATTTGTTCACTTAGACACTAGTTGAAATTGCTGAAAAAAGAGTAGAAGTGCATTGATAGGAAAAGACCAAGAACAAGTGTAATTATGATCAAACTTTAAGGTAAAGAATGAGAGGTCATGATCTGGCTCAAAAGTTGACATGAATGAGGTTCACAAAACAAATATGCAAATGAAGAAAGTGATCAGGTGGTACTCTAATGCTTTGTTTTCATGGAAAAATGTATTCATATTCTTAAAGCATAGCTGCAATAATAAGCAATAATTTTCCTCTCCAATTTGACGTATGTTTCAAACATAAAACTAAGTCCTTTATTTTCCAGTATTGGGATGCACAGCCTGGCAATTTGTAACTGTCTGTCATCCTATTTGCTTCCATTATTGTTATTCTTCTGTTTACTAGTGGGGCACAAACACCGCACATCATTTCATTATTTCATTTAATTTCGTTACTCATTTGTTATAAGGATAAAATAGCTGGCTATTGTGGACCCTTTTCCACTAAGACCCTAGATGTAAGGGTAAATGAAACATAGATGTACAGTTGAAGAGTAGCCAGCTAGCTTGCCTTTGGATGGTGAGAGAAAGTGGAGTATCTAGAGAAACCCATGCAGATTTTAACCAGGCTTCCTACTGAAATGTCAGAATATCAATTGCCAAGTACCATAACACAGGAAAAAAGACTAAAAATACAGTAGAAGAGTGAATATTCAACATCATTCACAGTAAGACGCTGTCCGGTTCGATTCTCAGCTAGAGCATCTTCTGCGTGGAGACATGCATGAATGGGTGTACCTTCGTTGAAGGTTGTGCATTAGGGCTGGTAACTCGGCACGTAAAAATCAACTACCAATCATTAGCAGACCGGAGTTCCGCTGTGGTGACCCCTAACCGGGAAAAGACGAAAGACACAACAAAAAAATTATTCTCAATTTATAATTTTTTCTTTTGGGCAGGAAAGCCCCCCCCCCCCCCTGCACCTTACATTCTGGGGGATAAGCACCCACCCAAAACTTATATATACAAATTCCAAGATTGCCATTCCTGGGAGAAAGGGGAATATTCTGAGAAATGGCAATCTCAGACTTCGTATATGTAAGTCCATTTTGGGGGAGGGGGGCTTTCAGTTCCACATGTTAGGACTCAGTCTGAATCCTGACATTTCACATTGTTACCCTTTGACCAAGAGTCCATTTTTCAACAGGACCTGTACATCAAAATAGGTAGGTCTGCTTTGAGGAACATGTTCCACTACGTTACTGCTTTATCAAAGTGTTTGTTTTGGTGGTCCTGACTCTTCTCTTCCTTTTTCAGTAACTTGTTAAAATAATTAGGTCACCTGTGAGTCAGGCAATAGTATTCTTTCAAAGTTGTTTGACAGAAGTACGCTACATGACAATCAGGTGACAGACAACTATAACAAATGTGCATAGGGCAAAAATGCCTTTTCAGTATTTTAAAGGGCCAACGGTGTTATACTTTGGTGACTGGCTTCTTTGTCTGGTTGGAAAAAAAGTAACAAAATTGTATTGTACTTCCAGTGTTGGTTCCAGGTTCCATTTCTTGCTAGGATACATTTTGCCCATAGCAGCTGGTCTCTGATACACAACACATATCCCTTGCATCAGAGCTGCAGTTGTTTCAGGAATTTAGTGACAGTTAACTTTTCATCACTTAAATTTTCTTTTCTTACAGTACAATAGAATTTTATTATTATTTGAAAAATGATTGTCCATGCTTTTTTCCTACTTTTTTCCCCACTAAGTGAAAATTTAGTTATTTCAAAGCTGCCTGCAAATCAAAATTTTTTCTGTTCTGCTTTCTATATTAAAATGATAACTTTAAATCTGTGGTAATATGGTGCTTCTCTTCGTGAAAACACATTTTAAATGTCTTGAAACTTCTATAGGATTATTCATACAATTATCAAAATCTGCAGTGCTTTCTTACACCAGAAACCAGAATGCATAGCAAGGGCCTGGTCCAAAAGGAGCAGAAAAGGCAGTGGCATGCAAATAAATATAGTGAAGCTTAATCAGTGCATAAAGTCATGCAGATGAGAACTGGGCAAAGCAAGTCGTGATTCATATTTGTCAGGCACAAAGTGGTGCAAGCATTTGTACCTGAATATAAAGGCAAAGAAAACAACAAATTATTGGCCATTGCAAGTAGATATTTGTCAGTAGCAAGAATCTGTGTATCAGCATTTACTAAGGACAAATGGTGTTTCATTTGGCCACTCACAAAATACAAAATGGTACCAGCAGTGAATTAGCTTCTGCTGTTGTAGAGGTTAAGGATTAGCTGCATGTGGAAGGAGACATTATTCAGGCATTACATGACATGTATGAGCCACACATTGGGACTTGAGGGATAAGTGGACTTCCTGTATTATATGGATAGCAATGTATGTGCGGCACCTACCATAGTAGCTACAGAGACCTTGCAGAGGTGAACTGGAGACCCGTGGGTATATAGGCACCACCATGTGTGGTTTCTATATTATCAGCCACTTCACAGAAGTGCTGAGAGCCACAGATAGCATCATTTTAGTAATAAAAGATCCATACACTGTCCACAGACAGTGTTACATCAATAGGCATGGCTGTAATTCAGGTAGATGTTAGGCAGTGTGCAATGCACAGGAGATAATCCATTTTTTTTGTACACCATCTTGGCAGTGCCTATGCTTTATACATATGACATGCAGTTCATTTTTATCACCACTTCTTGTTTGGAAATATCCCACAAGACCACCTTGTAGGCAAGTACATACATAGTGGTACACCTTCATATCCACAGCCACATACATAACAAGTATGCAGTACTTACTCATTTCCACTAATCTATTTCCCCTGTTCCTAATGTGATATTGTTGATGCAGGTTTCACCCTGGATTCCTAATTCATCACAAATATATGAAACCCACAAGTCATGGTGAACAGTGGCATACCATTGCCTGTGCTTAAACCAGAAATGTGGTGAAGTGTGCGATTGGTCTGCTGAAGTCCTCATTTTGTGGCCTGGACATATCTAGGTGAAGCACTGCTGTATGTTCTCTCTACAGTCTGGACTGATTATTCTTAATGCCATTTGATTTGCTGATGTACAGTAGGCCTATTAGTTTTGAGTCAAATGATGCCTTGTATGCCAGATACAGGTCACCTCTTAGTAGTTTGTACAATACTGAGTATAGTGACATTGTTTGAGTCAGTCCATATAGGACATATTTTCGGCCTTGTATCCTTTTAATAATGTATCTCTGTGGGCATTTCAGTTTTTGCATGTGCCTAATGAAGGCTGAGTAAAGGGGAACAATGACATGTCTAGAGCAATACACAGTCCCTTTGTTTATAAGCTGCTTAATATAGAAGTTTTTTAAGAATAGTGGGCACATGTTGATCCAAAGATAGGTCACTATCTCCTTTAGTTTCCAAATCCTAAACAACTAGGTCAACCCTTAGAGGTATATTGTCAATGTGGTAGTTTCCCATGGTAAACAACTTCCCATAGGGTGCAATAATGCATGTTGTGACATTTTGTTTGCCCATGATTCTAGCACCAGTTATTTGTTTGAGGCGAACCTTCCTGCAGGATGGCCAGGTCATTTGTGAATTGAATGACTGCTCCTAGTTTGCATTCATCTGCAACCTTAGTCAGATCCCGTTAGTATCAGCTTTTACTTCAGAGATTCTATTCCAAGCAGGAGAGGTCCAAGCACAGAACCCTGTGGGACTCTACTGGCAATTGGTCTCTTTGTGGAGGTAGCCTTCCCTATTTTCATCTCCAGCTTCCTATCTGTGAGACATTTGACAATCCAATTGGTGGTGTAAGGGTTTATTCCCAGTTGTTTTAGCTTTTCAACTATGCCTGAGTGGGAGATTGTGGCAAAAGCCATGGCCAGATTGAGGTATGTGGTGTGTATCATTTTGTCTTCATCAAT
Organism: Protopterus annectens; assembly: GCF_019279795.1. Classification (NCBI taxonomy): domain Eukaryota; kingdom Metazoa; phylum Chordata; order Ceratodontiformes; family Protopteridae; genus Protopterus; species Protopterus annectens. Next base: position 13,036,100 of record NC_056742.1, read on the forward strand.
GTCTTTGGTGACCTTTTCAAAAAAGGTCCATCAGGTTGAGTAAGCATGATCTGCCTTTGATGAATTAAAAGTGGGATGGATCCAGTTTTTGGAGGTTCCCTATATCCTTATTGATTTGTTCTATGATAAGTCTTTGCATGGCTTTGCATATGAGGCTGATCAGACTTATGGATCTGTGAAAGGTCCTTTCTTATGCAGGGAACCTGTATGGAGGCTGAAGTTATAAAGTGTTATGGAATGGTTAAATCATGCTTCATGCCATTTAAGATGCATCCAGGGATATTGTCAGGAACTATCAAAGCAGTACATTTAGCTTTTGATAGCACTTTTAGGACTTGGTCTTGTGTGCTAGCTGGAGGCGAGTTGATGTCCGGTATAAATTGTGGGATAGATGGAGGAGAAAGAAGAGTAAAGTTTGAGCCAAATTTATCAGCCAGTAGGTTCTCTCTGACTTCAGCCTCAATGTAGATAACATTGTTCCAAGTCAGCTCAGTGGATTGTTGTACTGGCCTTCTGTGATTATGAACATCACTACAAAAGGCCTTGTGATTGTCTTTCGCTTGGATTGCTACTTTAGCCTCTATCTTGGCTTTGGTGAATTTTATTATCTCCTAAGTTGCTTGTTTATTTTAGTGACAAGAGCGCTATACAATGTGCAAGACTGTTGCATTGGGGATTGTGCAAACATTACACTATTGAAGTAACTCAGAAGCTTTGGAAACATGAGCTGGAGGCAAGTCAATGTCAGATATATGTTCTCAGAATTATAGAGATTGATGAAGTTTATATCCCATAGGATCACTCATTACCAACATTTAAAAAAAAATAGATGCAAAAAAAGCAGACATGGTAACCCATGAAAAGAAAACAAAAGTGGCATTGATCACTGAAATTGTTACACCCATTGATTACAGTGTCTTGGGTACAGAGAAAGAAACAAAGTCATAAAATACCAGGATTTGCAGAAGGCAGAAATGAGAGCAATGTGGAATAAGGATACCCAGACAATTTCAGTAGTAGTAGGAGCAATGGGTCTCATAAAAAAAATAATTTTTATTTAGATATGCTAGAAATACATGTAACTCTGTATGAGTTGCAGAAGGAGTCAATTCTGGGCATGTTTTGGGTGCTACAAAGAGCACATCAAAGACTGAAACAATACTAATCTCACAAATTTTAATCATACTTTGACTTAGGAATGGGATTAATTCCCATTGTGGTATTAGAAACACAAAAGACCTGGGGGAATTATTCTTAATTTTGGTCAAAATTCTTTTCCTTTTATTGTAATGGTTGTTGATATTCTGGTTCCACCATGGGAGGGGGGTTCTGGTGTTTGTCTTGCACTTATTTCTACAGGGTACATCTGTACAGTTGTTTACATGCTGGTATGTTATGGTGGTGTATGTATCCACATATTCTTTGGCATTAACTGGGTTTGATGGGTATTTGAAGCTTGCCAATGTATCACTTACGTGTGGATAGTTTGTCTTAGAGAAATTTCTCAAGGTACTTTGGGTGGCTTTATGGTCAGATCCAGCAAGTGATAAAGACAGGCAAGGGATGGTGCAATGCGCCCCCATATTAGTAAGGACAAAATCCAAGATAGATGTAGTTCTTCCAGTGTGTACTTTGATTAATTGTTCCAGGACACTTGTATTGACAAAGTCCTGGAATTTATGTGCTTATGCACTTGTGGTAGAGTAGGTTTCCCATTTTTAGTTGATTAGTTTATATCACCTAGGAAAATGGTATTGGGTTTAATACTGAGAGATTCCAATTCATATAGTTAGGTTTAGTGGCTTTCCTGTGTCATAGAGGGAGTTCTGCATCTAGCTAATGTATGGGACCTTTCTGATTGCTATTATGACATGAGAAAGTTCTAGTGCAGCATGAAGTTTTATCAGCCTTGATGTGAGTCTCTTCTGGATTAAGATTCAGACACCTCCCCATTTTTTCTCCTCCTGTACAGTAGCTGGTCTAAATGATGTCAGTTTTGGCAAATTACTTTAATTGTTGAAGCAAAAAGGAAGTTGGCCCACCGATAACCATTCTCAGGAGGAATCTGTGTTCCTGGAAGTCTCTGGCCCTGCCTCATCTACTTCTTGGGTCGTCCCACACTCTGATGTCTTGCTATATGTCTTAACTCAGAGTGTGTGGAAGGAACCTCACTCTGTGGAGCCAATCCCTAAGAAATCAGACAGGAACCTGTCTGTAGAACAGAGCATGTGTTGTACCTTTAAGAAGCATTTCCAGATGTAGGCATGTGTATATAAATAGTGAGCATGTGCAGACAGCAGTGCCATTTTGAGAGTACAGCCATAGTTTTAACATGTATGAGTATAGTAGTTAGTCTGTATAACTTTATTTAAGTTTAAGTTACTAAGCCTCAGTCTTGATGTGTTTGTGTGCAATAAAGTTGACTGAACTGAACCCACAACTGTTCAGCTGCTTTATCCTGACTGGATAAGGGACATGGTATCAGAACCAGGACTGAGAGTGCAACTTCTTCAAGCCTTGAGGTGCAGAGTTGACTGTGAAGATATAATGAGCAGGCTGGGTGAGACAGTGCTCAAATGACCAAAAAGGGCCTGAAATGAACATAGAAAACCAAAACTTTCACAAATGATTTATTTTGGAAAGAAAGTGAAACATAGCATTTGTAAGGCACAAAAAGCATTATTAATCAAACAAATAGCACAAAATGCATTATTCATCAAATGAAAGGCACAAAATGCATTATTAATTAAATAAAATGTTTGAAACCATGATATTTGATAAAACTAGCAGAGATATTTATATGGGGTTCAGAATTACCTCCAGTTTGCACGATGAGCATGTTCAAAGTAAAATGAACACAAGAAAAGTATAATGAGCATGGCAAGAGGTTAAATGGGCATAACAAATACAATAAAAGGACAAAATAAACTTAAAAAAGAAAGGTGTCTTCATGTTTTCAGTAAACAACTTGTGTTTTGCACAAACTACTATTTCGCATTGACCAAATCCATTCCAAGCATAACTAGAGTTGTTTGAAGTATCTCAGACTTTGTAAAGTGTTTGCAGATTGTGTGCTTTATTACAGTGCAATTATTTCAAAGAGCTTGCTGTGTGCAAAGTACAGTTATATTGCAAAGTGCAGTCAAAGTACAGCCATTTTGAAAATATTTCTTGTGCTGTGTACATTTATTCACTGTGACACCATTTCAAAGTGTTTCTTATACTGTACAGAATTATTTCGCAAAGTACAGCCATTTTGGAGCATTCTTGTGCTGTATGCACTTTATTTGCAAAGTGCATTCATTTTAAAGTGTTTCTTACTCTGAGCTTCTTGTGCTGTGTACATTCATTCACAAAGTACAGTCATTTTAAAGTATTTCTTAACCTGATTAGTGATTTAGCAAAGTACAGTGATTTTAAAGTGTTCTTGTGCTACAGAGACTTATTTTGCAAAGTGCAGTTATTTCAAAGAGACTTTTGTGCTTTTGGGTATAATTCAAGTTCTGGCATATTTATGTGTTTGTATGTTCATACATAATTTCAAGCATCTTCACTACTGTGCATTGATATGGCAGAGGCATTTTGTAGGCACTGTCCACTTATGTTTGATAATAATATTGCAGAGAATTGGAGAGTATTTGAGCAGGAATACAATATTTTTATACAAGCAGCTTTTTCTGACAAAGATGCACATACAAGGGCATTTATTTTTCTTAACTTAGCTGGCTCAGAGGCCAATGAAAGAGAGTGTTTATTTGTGTATGCTTCAGCAGTATGTGCAGGAGAAGCAGAAAACCGCCACATTGTTGTACTGGCTGAATCAAGAGAGAACCCAGAGTGCTTGAAACGTAAATTTAGAGAAATGTGCAACCCCCCAGACAAATGTTATATTAGAGAAGCATCAGTTTTTACAAGAGACCAATAGCCAGTTGAAACTTTTGCAGCTTTTATCACTGACTTGAGAAATAAAGCTAAAACATGCAGATTTGGTGATTTGAAAGATGAGTTAATAAAGGACAGGCTTGTGTGTGGTGTTAATAATGCTGCAGTGAGAAAGATTTTGCTTCGTGACAGTGATTTAACTTTGAGCAAAGCTATAGAGATTTGTCAAATCCACAAGCTCACAGAAAGGCACACAAGTATGCTTGCAAGTGATAAGAGAATGGTTTCAACAGCCTCTAGAGCAAGCATAGCTAGCATGCATCACATGGCAAGCATAAGCAGGCCTAAGCATATGGCAGCTGCAGCCCCTGCAGGTTTTTCAAGGAGGACCCGTAACTTTCTATTAAGTTATAAGACTAGCGAGCAAAATGGACATGCTCAGTGCAGTATAAGGGTTAGTCAGCAAGCCTTAAATCAAGCCTTATTGTTAACTGTCATAATTGTGGTGCCAGTCATGAGTCTAAAAGAGAAAAGTGCTTAGCATTTGGTCAGCAATGCCACAAGTGTAAAAAATTGAACCACTTTAAAACATTTTGTAAATCAAGCAAGCCTCATTCAATTATTAAGTAAGGTCACTCAAAAAGGCAAATTGATCATGTAGAAAGCTGCAACCCTACTTTCTATGTAGATGGTGTATCAGTGGTCAGTGAAAGGGTTAATGAAGTGCATTTGTTGGCAAAGAACAAGGTATTTTGAACTGTCCTGATCAATGGTAAGCCCACATAGCTCAAAGAAGACACTGGTTCAAAGTGTAATGTGACATCAGTAGAAAAATTTGCTATAGTGCGAGCTGGTGAGAAACTTAATTTGGATAATTGTGCAAAGCTTGTTTCTTATGGAGGTGAAGAGATTCAAACTGAAAGCTCAGTAGTGCTTTCATGCTAATCAGCTGGGAACAGCTACAGCTTGCAATTTTATGCAGTCAGAAGACCTGTACAGTCATTATTAGGTCTCAGAGGCAGTTTAAGAATTAAACTACTTTCTTTCATCAAGGAAGCCCATCATGTAAGCACATGTCCCAGTTCCAACTTCAGTGATGCTATTTTCTGAGTATGCTGGTGTTTTTGATGACAAGCTAGGAAAACTTTCAGTTGTGAAATCCATGAAAGTAGACCCATTAGTCAGACCAGTGAGGAGAGTTCCAATAGCTATCAAGGACAAAATCATGGTCCACTTAGATAAGATGGTGCAGCAAGGTGTGATTTGTCCAGTCATAGAACCAACTGAGTGAGTGTCTTTCATGGTAGCTGCTCATAAGAAAAGTTTGGATGAAATCAGAGTATGCATTGACCCAAGAGAATTGAACAAGGCATTAAAGAGACCTCATCATCCTATGCATACAGTCGAGGAGGTTGCCACCCTCATGCCAAGTTCCAATGTTTTTTCTGTCTTGGATGCGAAAAGTTCATTTTGGCAAGTGATGCTTGATCGCAGATCTTCATTACTGACTACATTCAGCACACCATTTGGTAGATACAGATTCCTCAGAATGCCTTTTGGAATAAATTCTGCCAGTGAAGTCTTTCAGCGTGCAATGGAGCAAATTTTTTCAGGCTATCCGTGTGCTATAATAGTGGATGATTTACTGGTTGGAGGTAATGGTGAAGCAGAGCATGACAGAAACCTCAGGAAAGTTCTGGACAGACCGCGTGAAGTAAACTTTGAAGTTCAATCCTCTAAAATATAAATTCAGACTACCAGAAGTTACTTATGTAGGACATTTATTTACCAGTACAGGCTTACGACCAGACCCTTCCAAACAAACAGCTATTCTTGAGATGCCAGCTCCAGACATTGTCCAAGCCCTACAGCATTTTCTTGGTATGGTTAACTATTTGGGAAAATGTATCCTAGAATTTAGTGAGTTATCAGTGCCGTTAAGAAAGCTACATGCAAAAATGTTGCTTGGTCATGGCAGAGCATTTGATAACCTCAGTCAGCAAATTGCCAACCCCCTTCATTGAGATATGATGTCCATAAACCAATAGTTCTTTCCTGTGATGCTTATTCTTCAAGACGGCAGACCTGTTGCCTATGCGTCTAGAACTCTTACCCAAACTGAAATGCAATATTCTCAAATTGAGAAAGAACTTTTGGCAATTGTGTTTGAAGTTCCATGATTATATTTATGGCCAAGCTATCCAAGTTGGAAATGATCATCAACTTTTGGTCACTATTTTAAAGAAGCCTATGCGTCCAACTCCAGCAAAGAATGATGCTCAGATTACAAAAATACCACCTCAAAATGGTCTATATGAAAGGCAAACTTCTTTATCTGGCTGATACCTTATCCAGATCACCCAGAAATACCACAGAACAGCTTGATGCAGAGAATTTTGACTTTGATGTCATGGAAGTGCGTAATTTTTCTACCACAAGACTTGATGAGCTGAGAGATGATACAAAGACTGATCCAATTTTGCAGAAGCTCAACAACTTCATCAGTGTTGGATGGCCATAAAAGTAATTTTGTGTACCGCTAGAAATGCAAACTTATTTTCCATACAGAGAAGAGATGCTGATCGAAGATGGTATCATTTTCAAAGGTCCCAAAGTTATTGTTCCTACTTCCTTACAACATGAATACATTCAGATTTTGCATCATGGCCACTCAGGTTCCAAAGCTAAGTAAAGAAGGACAGGAGGACTAGTTTTTTGGCCTTCTCTGTTGAAAGACATTGATAAAGTGCTTTCAACTTATTCATTATGGAATAGTACTAAACTGCATTTGCAAAATGAGCCACTTCAGCTAAGGCAGATTCCTGAACTACCTTGTTCAACAGTAGCCACTTACATATTTGAGTGGAACAATCAGCATTACTTAGTGTTAATAGACTCTTATTCAAACTGGTTTGAGATTAATTTGCTGCCTAACCTAACATCTAGTGCTGTTATTACTAAGCTGAAACATCATTTCTCAGTCCATGGTAATCTACAGTTAATTCTGACAATGATACCCAGTTTACCAGTCAACTGTTTCAGAAATTTGCAAAAAAGTGAGACTTTATACATGTTACTAGTCGTCTGGACTACCCACAGTCAAATGGCCTTGCTGAATGTGCAGTACAGAGTGCAAAGCAATTACTAGAGAGGTCAAAGCATGACAAAACGGATATCTTCTTGAATTTCCTCAATCTCTGTACCCCATGGCAATCTACTTGGCTCACCTGCTCAGACACTTCTATCTAGGCAAACCAGAACAGCCTTGCCTATGTTTGTGCCTAGTTTGTTGGTGCCTAATGCTAAAAATACCAGAGCAATCAAAGCCCAACTCTTTAAGAAGCATTCCTTTCAGAAGTCCAGCTATGATAAAATGAGCAGATTTCTTTGTCCATTGAGAGAAGGAGAGACAGTGAGGATGCAAACAGTGAAAAGGCTTTGATTGAACTGTTCAAGTGAGAGGCCTATATGCTGAGCCGAGATCCTACTTAGTTGAATCTGAGGGTGTAGAATGCAGGAGAAACCACAGGCATCTTCTTCCAATGTCTGAATTGATATCACAGCATCATAGCAGTGATACAAACTCTAGATCTTAGAGCAACCCTAACAATGTTCATACTGAAGAGCATATCTTAGTACCTATTCCCATTCCTGATAATGTCTCACATGTCCCCAAAGTTGAACATTCCTTGAAGACAGTCGCCATTGCTAGATCCAGTTCTGATTTTTATGTTACATGATCAGGTCGTATTTCTAGACCTAGTGTAAAATACACAGCAGCCTGGACATGATTGCTTTTTGTGTTTAATTTTGCATGATTGCATGTCAAAAAATTACTTCTGTATAATTACATGTCAAAAGATCATTCCTGTATAATTGCATGCCAATGAATGTTGTCATATGGAGTAGGATCTATTTCTTAAAGAGGGAGGATGTAGAACAGAGCATGTGTTGTACCTTTAAGAAGCACTTCCAGATGTAAGCACACGCATATAAATAGTGAGCACATGCAGTCGGCAGTGCTATTTTGAGAGAACAGCCAGAGTGTTAACATGTATGATTATAGTATTCAGCCTGTTTATTATAAGTTTTATTAAGTTTAAGTTTCTAAGCCTCAGTCCTGATGTGTTTGTGTGTAATAAAGTGTAATAAAGTTGCTTGAACCAAACCTACAACTGTTTATCTGTTTTATCCTGGCCAGACGAGTGACAACTGAATACCCCAAAGGATAAACAGCACTTAAGTAAAGAACCTTTAGTAGGTGGCATGCTTGTTGCTGTGACCAGTAGGAAAGAACTCTCCAAGGTGAGCCCATCTAGCCACCCCATCTCCCCAATAGAGAGTCCAGAGCTTTGGACAGATTTGAAAAATGGACATATACTTCAGTGACCTTTACTGTCAGAGCACTGAACAATCTTACTTGCACATGTTATTCAGTTCCAGAGGGATTTGACAACTAATTTGACCAACTCTCTCTCTGTCTCTCTCTCTCAGGTTCCCTACCCACAGATGTCCACAGAGAGGTGGAATCCCAGCTGGCTACCTTGAACAGGTCTACATGCAATTGTTATTTAATGTAGCCAATGCAGTTGCCACAGCAGCAGGCACCAGCATTGCTTTACACGGTTATGCCTGAATGCTGTTTATGTGACTTTGCAGAGGGCTTCAAGACATCCTTCATAAATTCCCTTTTTGATCATTTCACACTTTTTCAACCAAAGGTGATAGACTAATTTCAATTCAAAGTTCTGCTGTTTGTTCTCACCACCCCACACCCCCACGGGTGTTCACAAATGCATAGCAGTAATCACAGCCTTTCTCAGGTTGAAGGGATGTCAGGTGTTCCCCTACCTGATGACTTGCTTCTCATTGCACCGAACAGTGTCTCTTGGTTCATTGAAGGGTCTTTCTGCTCTAGTTGCTTCATCACTTAGACATCACAGTAAGCAACAAGAGTCAGCTGCATTCGGTCCGGTTCATCGATTACATTGGATGCCACCTGAATACAATAGACTAACTTGCTTCCTTACCTCTTCAGAGAACCCTACTTTTTCAACAGATAGCACAGTGGATGATCTCCCTTACCACTCCACCAGCACATCTGGTTTTGACATTGTTAGATTTAATGGCCTCCACCATAGCCTTCGTTGCACGTATTCATTTTTACATGAGGGTGCCCCAGTGGACATTAGCAGTCCATTGTTCGCAAAATTACCATTCAGTGAAGGCACCAATAAGACTTGCCATTGCCTGCAGAACATATATTCAGTGGTGGATCTCCTCTCCACAGATCCTCCAAGGCTGTCCTTTTCCTCTACCCTCTGCAGTAGTATCCTCAGACGATTCCCTTTTAGGGTGGGAGGGCATCACAAAGGGAAGACTGTTCAAGGTGCATGGACTTCATCAGAGGCCAACATGCACATCAGTGTTCTGGAGATGAGGTCCTTTATGCATTGCAGACCTTCCAGAGTTCACTTCCTTAATGTGTGCTAGCAGTACAAGCAGACATGTCAGTAGTCTGATATTTAAACAAATGTGGAGAATCTTGCTCCTACACCTTATGTCAAGAAGCCATGAGAGTTTGGCAATGGGAGCTGTGTTCTTGCCACTTTCTGGTAGCAATGTACATCCTGGGGAGTTCCTGTGTGCTGGCAGGAAAGCTGAGCAGGAATATTCTGTTCCGACATGAGTAGTCCCTCAATCAGATGATGGCAGAACACCTCTTTTTGCCACTGGGACCAATCTTGTTGCAACCTATTTCCTTCTCCTCTGAATTACAAATGCTTTGCTTACTTTGCCATTGATCCTCCACAGGATCAGTCACCAAAGGTTGCTCATCTCTTCAGTTGGCTCCCAGGTTTACTCTATGCCTTCCCTCCTTTTCCCCTAATTACGAAATGTATCAGGAGAGTGAGGCAGTGCACAGCAAAGGCAATCCTTATTGCCCCCTTGTGGCTCCATCAAGTTTGGTTTCCTTCCCTGTGGCCTCATCAGCTTTGTCCTCCCGGGACACTGGCATACAGGACAGATCATCTCTTTCACTCATCTGGGTGTCCTCTGCCGGATCTCTCCACAATCAAACTAGCCACATGGTTCCTCTAGTTCTGATGAATGCCAGAGATGCCAGGTATTCAAAGCAGGTGGTTCACATACTCACAGCTTCACAAAAGTCTAGCACCAGAAAGCTATATTTAAGCAAGTGGAAAAGGTTCTCTATTTAGGCTCCAAAAAAATGATATATCCCTTTTCAACACCTCTGTCAATGAAACAAGATTTTATTATCAAAGCTTTTTTGGAATTGTTCTAGTTTCTCTATGATTATGGTTCAGCTAGCGGCAATTTCAAATTTTCATGTTGGTTAAGGTCAAACCCCTGTTGCTGCTCTTAAGGTTGCTAAAGCCTTTCTTAGGGGCACTTTTCTTCTTAGACCTGCAGTTTGGGTCCCAGCTCCTCCTTGAGACATTACCTTGATGTTACAAACTTTAACTCACTTTCCCTTTGAAACTTTTGTCATGGAAGACATTATTCTTGAAAGAAGTCATTTTTGCCAAATGAATCTCTGAATTACAAGGACTGTCCCACAAGTGTCCTTACTTAGTTTTTTCACAAAGACAGTTATTTTTCTGAGACTGAATCCAACCTTCATGCCCAAGGAGGCACCCAAATCTAATTTACACCAATCTAGCAATCTTCCAGTCTTTTTTTCCAGCATATTCAAACAAATGTGAATATACTGTTTGCCTGTTAGATGTGCATAGACAGTTAAGATTGCATCTTCATTGTATTAAGGTTTTCAGAAAATTAGACCAACTTTTTATGTCCTTCTCTAAAGTTAAAATGGACAAAAACTCACGGGTTACACTTTCCAAATGGTTGGCTGACTGCATTTCTTATGTACATGAAAAGATTAATATTCTCTTGCTCAAAAATTCCACGGCTTACTCCACAAGATTGTTGTCAATGCCTACTGATTTTCAGAAAAGTCTGCCTATTGATGAGATATGTGCAGCTGCAACCTGGTCCATGGTACACATGTTTGTGTCACATTTTAAATTGGATGTACAATCTAGATCTTGTTCATCCTTTGTCTCCATGGTGCTCAGTAACATCTTCCCCTGAGGCTACCCAAGGAAAAGTAGTTTGGGATTCTGTTCCAGCTGTTGAACACGATGAAACTGGATAACATCAGATATGAAAGTTAGTTACTTACCATAACGATAGATCTTTGTTGTCTATATTTCATCTAGTTCAACATCCCACCCCACCCCCTTCCATATTTCATGGTTCATCTATAATTGGGTGTTGTTTTTTTTTTGTTTTCTAGACAAAAGTTATTATTTTGTATGCTAATTTGTGCACTAATGTAGCAGGCAAACTTGATCTAAAGCTAGAAAGAGGATAGCAGGGAATTATGGGTAGGGGTAGAGTCACAGTCCTGGTTTCACCCATTTGGAAGTGCCAAGACCGTCTTGAAGATCAGATCCAAGACCCATCCATTGAACTAGATGAAATGTGACAACATGGTAAGTACATAACTTTTGATTATAGAACTATAGGTTATAAAACAAAGGATTATAAAGTCTAGAAAATCAGAAATGGTGAAGTCATTGTTTGTTAGTTATATTAGACCCACACTTGGGTATGGAATAACAATATGGAAACCTTCTCAGACAGCAAGCATGAGTAAACTGGAAATAGTACAGTGGAAATATACCAAGGACATCTGTGAATGTGAAAATTTAAGTTGTTATGAAAGGCTAAAATATCTGAACTTGTACAGTGTCTGCTATAGATATTTAAGAGGAGACCTTATTCATTTATATAGGGTGTTTAGGGACAACTACCTCTGGGAATGTTTGGGATTATCAAAAAGTAGTAGAGAATCATCAGACAATCTATATAGAAGATTCTATAGGAATGAGAAGTATACTAAATGGCTGTCTGAGAGAGTAGTTGGTGCATGGATTAGACTATCAAATTACAGTAAAACAAGTGCTAGTTTAGACAGTTCTTATGAACAGCTTGACTGCTTATTATGGGAACAAATGGTATATTGGCAGGCTAGAAGGGCAGTATTGCTCATGCTTAAACTATTTGTTCACATGTATGCATATTTGTAATTTATGTAATGGTTCTTGCAGGATTCGAGGGCAAACTCAATCTGAAGTAATGATGGGGACAGGAAGAGATTATGGGTAAGGGGAGAGGCCTACGCTACAGATCATACATATGAAAAAAGTGGCTGAAGTCGGATTTGAGGTCAGTAGGGGTGTCACCTATTCAGATGCACAGAGTGGGACATTTTTTGCAGAAACATGAGATTTTAGAGGGCAAAACATCCCAACAGCCAGTGTTAAAAGACATAATTTCACTTTTTTGCAAAATAAAAGCTTATTCTTGTAGCATTTGAGTTACTTATGCTTGTTCATATAACATTTGAGTATTTGAGATATAAAATAACTGTTTTGTACAACTACTAAAGAAAACGTAAGGCATATTTTTTATCCTAAAAATCTCAGGACATTTGCCATTTTTCGGGTTTTTTTCTGTGGGACACAGCTGCCAAAGAGATTCTGTCCCTCACAAAGAGGGACATGTGGTAACTCTAGTCAGATTTCAGACCCATCAGTTGAGGAAAGATGGAAACAGACATCATAGATCTATAATTATGGTTAGTACATAAATTTCATGTTTGGTACACTACCTTCATAGTAATGAAGGCAACACAAAGGAAGCACAATCAGATAACTGATTGGGTTGCCTTTGTAATAATGAAGGCAACACAATTAGTGATCTGAATTCTCTTTTATCCTTTTTTACAAAGTACATAGTTTAAGTTGATGTTTTAAGATATTCTGATTAATTGGTTATACACATTTGAACACTGTTTGCTATTTTATATTTGCATATTTGAGCACTTTGTTGCTCATCTTTTGAATTAAGTGCATGTTTGCTTACCCAGTGTTTGTTATTCTGTTTTTCTAATTAATCTAGATAAATGCTTGTGTGGAGTGGCCTACTTATGTGCTCAATAAAATAAAAAACAAAGCAGAATAACTGACTTGACTTTTCTATGCTCCTGTAAAATATGCTGTTATATTACAACATTCAGAAGTGTTGTAGTCTGATAGCATTGGACTACAGTAATAAGTGACACCTCTCAGCCAGTAAAGTTTATACAGTATATTTTGTGTTTATTTGGGTGTACTTGTTCTTTCTTTCCATTGTCTAGAACCAATGCTTTCAAAATGCTGTATCATCATAATGTACAAAAGCATGGTTTTAGACATTACTTACGTTCAGATTATCTAAACAAGATGCCACCCTGAGAAAATGAATAATTTATATTAAGTAAGATGTGGCTCAAAAATAGTTTATCAGAAAAAATAAATTAGGAAGTACCTAGTTATAACTGGTCTATATTAGGAAAGCGAAAAGATGTTTACACGAATACGTAAACATCGAACTGTATAGCGTGAAGTGGACTTAGAGCAAAAGTTGAAAACCACAAAAATGGAAATATCGAATTTCCATGGTTGGCCCGTCTGTGGATTAGCTGAATAAGGTAAATGTTGGATAGTTATGGAGTTTAGGATAGGGTGCGGGTTAAGGCAAGTGCTTAGATAAGTAATGTATGTTAGATTTAGTGTAGGGTTAGAGGTAGGGTTTTGTTAAATGTATGTATGTAGGTTATTTATTTTGTTTGTGTATATTTTCGTAGGGGAAGTGTGCGGTAGTTACGGACCTTAGGTTTAGGGAGGGGTTAAGGATAGTGCATAGATAGTTTTGTATGTGGGGTTTAGTAGTGTTGGAGGTAGGGTTTTGTTAAATGTATGTATGTGGATTATTTATTTTGTTTGGGTGTATGTCTATAGGGGACGTGTGCGGTAGTTACGGACCTTAGGGCTAGGGAGGGGTTAAGGATAGTGAAATCATGTGACAGAAAACAAATTATAAATTAAAGACATATACATATAAATATATTAAAAGATGTGTAGATACACAGTATAAAATATTTACTTTACAATATTAACTAACACAGGTTTTAAACTGACAGTGCTATTTAAACCAGGATGAGTGTCAGCAGCTAATCTCAATATCCATTCAAATTCTTTGAGCTCAATGTTGACATCACCACCTCTTTCATTTGGACATAGAGCATCAATCACTCTAAACTTAAATGTATGTGTTTCACCACAAGTTTTAATATGTTTACATAGTGCATTATTGTCACAATTTCTCCTAATTTCAGAATTATGGTCTATAAATGAACTGCATGAGATGCAGGTAGCCAAATAAACCACAAAAGTGGTATTACAAGTAGCTGTAATTTTAAAATTAAATATTTGTCCATTGGCAGGATGAGTGAAAATATCACTACCATTCACAGTTAAAACATGGAAAAGTACCAGTTTTAGCAGCCAATTGTGTATAACAGGGTCTATAAAAATCTTTATAATTGAGTAAACTTTTAATTGTCCTCATATTTTTATATGTAAAATGTGGCTTGGTGCCCAATATAGTTTTTAGTTCATCCAATGCCATCAGAATGGGCCAGTTCCTGTTAATAATTTGTCTAATTGAACTTGACCTACCATTAAAAGTTGTGTGGCCTCTTATTTCATGTTGAGTAATGGTGTTATTACACTGACTATCTGTAAGGCTTGACCTATCTTCCAAAAAGTTGGTATAAGTGATGTCTGCCTAGCTTCCATTACATCAGATTTAAGCTTGGATAATACATTCATATCATATCCACTAGAAAAGTCCTCTACCATATTATCAAGTTGTGAAGCAAATGTAGTATTATCAGTAGTTAGTCTACTTGCTCTAATAAATTGTGATTTTGCTACACCTTTAAAGACATGTTGCATACTACTGTGATCGTATATCTTCCATTACTAACATCCTTTCTATAAATACTAGTGTTTAATATGCCATCATTCAATTGCAGTTTGACATCTAAAAAACATATGCTGCTATCAGACACATCCATTTTAAATTTCAAAAAATTAGTACTAGAATTTAAATAATCAATGAAAATATTCAAATCATCCAAAGTACCATTCCATATTAGTAGACAATCGTCTACAAATCACTGATAGAAACTAATGTTACTAAGAAATAGATTTTGTGCATTAAACAAATAATTGCATTCCCATTGGTAAAGCACTAAATTATGTGCCCATAGCTACGCCTGTTAACTGAAGAAATAAGGTATTATTAAACATAAACACATTGTTCCTCAGAACTACATCCATAAGGCAACAGATATTACTAATGAGCCTATGGTCAGGACTAGGTTGAGAAGACAAAAATTCTCTAAGATGTTCTATTCCCACATCATTGGGGATAACTGTGAAGAGGGACATGATATCAAGCGTCACTAAATAATATTTCTTGGTATTTAAATCAGTTTTTATATTATTATACCATACCCGTAGCTTTGACAATAAATCACAAGTATCCTTTAGAATAGAACTACATTTAGGTAAATAAACTTCTAATTGCCTATGCAAATAAACTGATATGGGTTCAACCACCTCCAGAGACAATCAGTCTCATGGGTGGATTTTCCAGGGATTTATGAATCTTAGGGATCCCATATAAATGTGGAATCAGAGGACAAGGTACTGTAAAATAGTTAAAAAGATCAATATCTATGTCATTATTAAGCTGCAGCTCATACACAACCATGTTCACATAACTTATACAATTTTTACATCAGTTCTAGTGATAACTTTAAAGGCAGTATCATCATTTAAAAGCAGAGAAACAGCTGAAAAATAATTATCACGATTCATTAAGACAGCCTTGCCACCTTTATCAGCTTGTTTTATAATAATGTCATTACACTGTTGTAAACTTTATAAGGCTTTATACTCAGAGAAGCTTAGATTATATGCCTTGTGACGCTTGATATCATGTCCCTCTTCACAGTTATCCCCAATGATGTGGGAATAGAACTATTTAGAGAATTTTTGTCTTCTCAACCTAGTCCTGACCATAGGCTCATTAGTAATATCTGTTGCCTTATGGATGTAGTTCTGAGGAACAATGTGTTTATGTTTAATAATACCTTATTTCTTCAGTTAACACCAATGGGAATGCAATTATTTGTTTAATGCACAAAATCTATTTCTTAGTAACATTAGTTTCTATCAGCGATTTGTAGACGATTGTCTACTAATATGGAATGGTACTTTGGATGATTTGAATATTTTCATTGATTATTTAAATTCTAGTACTAATTTTTGAAATTTAAAATGGATGTGTCTGATAGCAGCATATGTTTTTAGATGTCAAACTGCAATTGAATGATGGCATATTAAACAATAGTATTTATAGAAAGGATGTTAGTAATGGAAGATATATAATATGGTAGAGGACTTTTTTCTAGTGGATATGATATGAATGTATTATCCAAGCTTATCTCTGATGTAATGGAAGCTAGGCAGACATCACTTATACCAACTTTTTTGGAAGATAGGTCAGCTTACAGATAAGTGTAATAAATAACACACATTACTCAACATGAAATATTAAAAGTTTACTCTGTTATAAAGATTTTTATAGACCCTGTTATACACAATTGGCTGCTAAAACTGGTACTTTTCCATGTTTTAACTGTGTTTGATATTTTCACTCATCCTGCCAATGGACAAATATTTAATTTAAAAATACAGCTACTTGTAATACCACTTTTTGTGGTTTATTTGGCTACCTCATCTCATGCAGTTCATTTTTATGTGGGAAAAAAATACAAAAGGAAGGAACGTGTTATATACCATAATAAATTATTTTAGGAGAAATTGTGATAATAATGCACTATGTAAACAATGGAATATGTCTTTAATTTATAATTTGTTTTCTGTCACATGATTTCATTTAGACCTGTATTTAAGCTTCTAGAGTTTAGTGTTTGCTTTGCTTTTATTAAACTGGTTTTCTCTGCAAGTTTTCTCTTTTGAGTTCGTGTTTTGCAGCTGGTTTTACTTGTGCGGTTAAGGATAGTGCATAGTTAGTTGTGTATGTAGGGTTTAGTATAAGGTTAGAAGTAGGGTTTTGTGCTTTACTTTAGGTTAGAAGTAGGGTTTGGTTAGTGTATGTATGTGGTTTATTTATTTTATTTGGGTAGGTAGTATATAGCTATGGTGGCCACAGTGGTGTAGTGGTTAGCATTGCCACCTCACAGCAAGAGGCTCTTTGGTTTGATCCTCGGCTGGGGTGCCTTCTGTGCGGAGTCTGCATGTCCTCCCTGTGGTTGCGTGGGTTTCCTCCGGGTGCACTGGTTTCCTCCCACATCCCAAAGACATGCTGTAGGTGGATTGGACACTCTAAATTGGCCCTAGGTGTGAGTGTGTGCATGTGTGTGCCTTCTGTGGAAGGTTGGGCACCGGGCTGGCAACTCGACACTATAAAACTCCACTGCCAATCATGAGCGGACAAGGTGATCCACTGTGGTGACCCCTAACCGGGAAAAAGCCGAAAGAAGAAGAAGAAAGAAGAAGGTAGTATATAGCTAGTGGTGGGACTGGCCAACTATGACAGTTAGATTATTTTTTTTTCACTGTTTAGTGCACTCAGGGTTTTCGCAGTTCGTGGTATAGGGGGCGATGTTTTGGTATTCACGCATAGGGTTTTTCACTTTCGTAATATAGACCCATTATAACATCTCTCCAATATCACAGCAAAATATGTAAAGCATTACTCATACAGTCCAAATCGTTATTTTATGAGAGAAAAAGGAACAATAGATGACCTTTTCAGCATTTTTGGCAGACATTGACTGCTTTTCTCTTTATCATGCAAAACTGATTTTACAGATAAGCACAACATTTTGTAAGGTTGCATAATGTTTCCAGGCAGATCAATCAATAAGACAGATCTTGTGTGTGACAGCCGTTGTACAAACCTAAAGGATTATCAAAAATAAATATGTTGTTTCAGTCTACTTTTTCTGAATAAATAAAGAACTCTACTGGCTTCATAAAATATACTAATGCTATTGCCTTGTATTTCCAAACTGTGCCTGTTTATGGAACATAGACAAAAATTTTATCCTGTTAATACTTTGGTTCTTTGCTACACATACCCTATACGGAGATGTTGGTGTTTTTTTCTGTTTTCATCTCTAGTTTGGTTCAGTGCTGTGTGTGCGTCATTCTCTTCTTTAAACAGCACATACATAAGTTTGTACATAGATTATTATGTGTGTGAGGGATGAAGAGCTCACTAAAACAACTTTTTTAAGAGAAAAGTGTCAGAAAGTAAATGTAACAGTTAACAGAGATGGCAAAAATAAAATCTGTTATCACTCTAAAACAAGACTGGTAAATAAGTGAAACTATGCAGCTGGATAAGCAGTAGAGGCCAGGTACTGCCAATGGCATTATTCATGTCACTATGACAACTGTACCAGATATTGTACTCAAGGTACTGAGTCTGTAGCTGAGCAGAAACAGCAAAGATTTGTGTCTCAAAATACTAGAACAACTAGGAATGCACATATACTAAGGCAAACATCCACACAGCCTGCAAAGTCTAATATTGCAGTCACAGAAAATAGGACGAAAAACAGTGACGTGATCAAGCTACACAATTAACTGCCAAAGACAAATACAGGGAAATAGAGTCTGAGTAAATATTATTTATCAACTTAAGTTATATGAATAAGACAGAAGTGTAGCTTGCTTCAAAAGTGCCCTGTGCTGGTACTTCAAACCAGAACCTCCCACCTTCATCCCTTCAAGTGAAGAGCAAAAAAAAAGCACTTTACTGTAATACAGTAATGGCTATATCAGCATATTACAATGAGATCTACACCCCCGGCTAGCTCTTCATTGAAAAGAAAAAGTCCATTATTTTCACTGCCGCACCAAAGTGAAGGTTAGATGTATGACTCCTCCACCCTTCTGCCCCAGCCATTCAGGTGTCATTTCTGTGCCTGCCCTGACCCTCCTCCTGCACATTTATCACATTTAAAAAAAAATCAGTTCTTCTTTTAAACTGTAGCAAACTGCTTGCTACAAATGCAGCAAACAGCTGCTACAGTTTATACCCTGTTTGCATGGAAAATTGAATTAGTTATAGAAAAAAACAAAAAAACTTCTTGTATTGACTAATTCATGCCTATAGCACTGTATTTGTATTTCTTCATATGGCACCTACAGCATGAAGCACTTTTTCTCTCACTTGCATAGAACGCCCACAGCCCATACAGGTGCTCCTTACAAAAACCAAAACAAAATTGAAATAATTAAATTAATTCAAAACATACAAGAGTAGGGTCACTAGATGCTCTGTCGTTGTATGTTTACAGCCGTATAAAAAAACAGTTATACTCCAATAAAAAAAAAAAAACGCTGTTTAGTGACTTTAAATGAATGACTTACTTTGCAGCCACTTATCTCTATTTCCTGGCAAATCTCCTCAGTTAGTTGGTTATGCCAATGCACATGGTTATCTGGTTGATCCAGTTGCTCTCTTATAGGTTCTGTGTGCAGAAAATGCAACATTTTCATCTTATTGTTTTAATAAGCAATATGCTACATAACCGTTACGACCACTTTTCATACAGAAGCCCAAGGCTGAAAACTGATGTCTGTTTATGACACTGAACAGCCAATTAGATGAAGAGATATCTGTGCTATGGTTCTATATTTTTAGCCAGTCAGTCACCCTACTCTTTCATTCTGATAGTTGCACTTTCCTGCTTATCACTGAGGCATGGCTCCAAGAGAATTTCTGATAAGTTGCTGAAGATCATGGTCAGTAATGCCTGACTGTAAAATTTTATACTTAAACTATGCTGTGTGTAATAGAGCATCAATACCGCTAGTTCCCTGATTTTGCTTTATATTTTTATTGTGCAGTTTGTAAAATGTGTGGTTTCTGGCAGTTGCAAAATTGATATCATTAGTAAAACACTTGGTAGTGCAAAATTTGCTGTTCTGCCAACTCATCTAAATAAATAGTCCATCAGATCTGTCCTTTTTTATATTACAGTTTGTAAAATGTGTGATATAATCCTCACAAAATGCTGGAACACGTCTGAGTTGCAGAATTGGTATGCTTAATAAAACACATGCTAGTACAAAACTTGTTGTTCTAAAAACCCATGCAAATAAGTTGTCTGTCATATCTCTCCTGTTTTGTTTTGTTTTTTTTGTATTCCTGATTATTTTTTACCTTACCCCTCATTCGTGTTATGAGAAGCAGATGTGTGTATCTAAGTATAAATGCAAAGGTGTGTGTATCTAAGTATAAATGCAAAGGTGTGTGTATGTATATTTATAAATGAAGTATGTGTGTACATATAAATGCAAGTGTGTATGTATATATATTTATATATGCAAGTGTGTATATGTGTATAAATGAAAGGGTGTGTGTGTATATTTATAAATGAAAGTGCATGCCTGTATATGTATAAAGAGAAGTGCATGTGTGTATATTATAAAGGGAAGTATGCATCTGTGCACTTATACATGGAAGTGTGTGTGTGTGTGTGTGTGTGTGTGTGTGTGTGTGTGTGTGTGTGTGTGTGTGTGTGTGTGTGTGTGTGTGTGTGTGTGTGTGTGTTTGTGTGTGTGTGTGCAGTCTCTATCCATGGCCATATGTTTGGTACATTACACATGCTCAAGGGACCTAAACTTTGTCATCAGAATGAACAAAACTTGATGGAGGTATAGATTCCTCACCCAGAGACTCCCCATACTCTGGAATAGGCTGCCCATACATGTCAAGCAGAGTGCCTCCTTGGCCCTCTTCAAAAGGAACCTTAACGACTAGATGGAAGATAGGAAATTTACCCCAGGGATCATGTCAGTCACCCTGCTAGACAGGGGTCCAGGGAAGTAAATATTGTGTGAAGAAATAGCTAGGGAATTGTTATGGCTAGGCTTGTATAAGCCCTAGGGCCGATAGCCTAGTACTAACCTATGAACCTATGAACAGAGCACCTCATTGGCTCTCTTCAAGAGAAATCTTGATGAGTGGATGAGAAATAGAAAATGCACCCCAGGGATCACTCCAGTGGCTCTAATCGACAGAAAACTGGGAACTAAGGTCGGGTGGCATGATGCCAGGGCAATCCTATGGGCTAGGCTTGTAAAGGCTCCAGGGCCATTACCCTAGTACTCACCTATGATGCACAATAGCCTGCAAACATATCTGATTTATAGATGTTTGATGCATGTCAGAATGGGTTAGAGGGTGATGTCAGGCAGAGTAATCAGTTATTTTCTAGAAATAATATAAATAATGGCTATAAGTTAATAATTATACTAATAACTTGAACCATATGATGTATATATATAGTACTCCATGGTGTCAAATGAAAACCTGAAAAATAATGCAAAGTTTGTGAATTATACCTGTGGTCTGTCAGCCACTGATTGTAAGATATTTAAACTTGTTTAGTAATGCAATATGCAACTTGCATATTTATCGTGTTTCTTTAAATATCTCTGGAATTCTCACTGGAAGTGTTGTAAACCAATATTTCACATGCTCAGTCATCACAGAGGTATGGAATGGCACCTCAGACAAGTGATATGCTCTGTACCAGAGACAATCTGAGTTATTTTCCAGAAATATTATGAATATAGGTCATAAGTTAATAATTGTATCAATAATGTGAAGCAAAAGTTGTCTATATGGTACTCCATGGTATCAAATGAAAGCCTGAAGAATAATCCAAAAGTTGTGAATATTTTTTGTCTGCTTGACTCTGATCTGCAGATATTTAAACTTCTTTAGTAATTCAGCATGCATACTTGCATAAATAATCATATTTCTGTAAATATCCTACGAATTATCTCTCAGAAAGCTTTGTAAAACAGTATTTTACATGCCCAGCTGCTGTTAGGAGAGACTCTTCAGACAAGTAATGTATTCTGTTCTAGAGAAAAGATGTGTTATTTTCTAGAAATATTATGAAGATAGGTCATAAGTTAATAATTATATTAACAACTTGAACCAGAAGATGTTTACACGGTATTCCATAATATCACCTGAAAGCATATGCAATACTGAAAAACTTTGCACTCAGTTGCTGTCTACTTTGCAATGCTTTGCAGATATTTACAAATATTTGTCCATTAAATATGCAAATATGTATGCAGATCATAATTATCCAGATGTCTCAGAAATGAAGTGCCTTCTACAAAACAGCTTTGCAGCAAATTCAAGACCACATCTGTACCAACAAAAGTCACACTGATAGTTCGGGTCTGTCTATTATGGTTTCAGTGATATTAATACTTGTTTGCATAGTTATAATTCATTTTATTTATTATTGAATTATTATTTCAGTATAAGATTACTAATATGTCTGGCAGATGTTAATATCACAATTATGATGAGGTCTGTTTGCTGAATAACTTTCTCCCTTTAACTTTTTTTTTTTTTTTTTTTTTTTAACAATTATAGTTTTTGAGATAAATGCATTTGCTTATAGGAAGGTTGGAAAACTGCTAGCTCAGAATATTAGCTCATGATGGCTGTCTAGTGAGGAACTGTGCAGATGTCAGGAGGTGTGAAATTCCTCCCAGGATAGGTGTGAAAAAGTTAAACTATAGAAAATTGCTTGCTACAAATGTAGCAAACAGTTACTACAGTTTAAACCACACAGGGAGCACTTTCCCATGGCCATTGCCCCTCTTGCTCCACCCTAGCTAGAGTTTCATAGCACAGCCTCAGATTACTTGTCCCATATAATTACACATGATCCAAAGAGTCGGCATCACCTTTTCTGATTTGTACTACAGTTCTGTGAAGCCACTTATTTTTTATGGAAGTGCTTACTACTTTGCATAATGAAATCTGCAGTGTTCTTACAGTCTGTACCTTCATACACTACCGATGGTTTTGGTTCACCCCCTCCCAGTATATCATCATCATGTAATTTTGTGCGTGTGTTTTATAATATATATATATATATATATATATATATATATATATATATATATATATATATATATATACAGATAGCTAGATATATGGATGTGTGTATATCTATATAGCTATATTTATGTATGTACATCCATTTGTGTAGGTATATATGTCATGCATATTTATGTGCATATGCACAGACATTCACACACACAAACACACATATGCCTAGATACACACACATATATATATATACATATATATATATATATATATATATATATATATATATATATATATATATATATATATATATATATATATATATATATATACACACACACACACACACACACACATATATATATATATATATATATATATATATATATATATATATACACACACACACACAGAGAGGGATATATCTATATCTATCTATCTATCTATCTAGCTATCTCTCTACATACACACACACACACACACACACACACACACACACACACACACACACACACACACACACACACACACACATACACACACACACAGAAATTTCTATAGATATAGACATATAGATATATATATAGATTCACAGGTTCATAGGTGTTTACTAAGCTAAAGAACACAAGGGCCTTTTTAAGCCTAGCCATGCATCCCAAATCTCTGACAAGTTCTGATACCCTTGATAAGTGTAAGCATGGGCCTGCGAGATGAACCATTTACAGGTTACCTGTTTGCATCAAAGATATATGTTTGTGATTATTTTCTAACTTCAGTCTTTAATGATCTGCTACTAATTTGCCAGAAAATCACAATTTTAAGAAAAATGGACCAAACATATAAGGCAAATATCTGGACATTCTGTGAAAATCTGTGCAGTTGAGAGGTATGACTGCTATGGCCATAGCAGTAGTGCATTCCTATCTTTCTGACACAAGTGTAAATTCACCACCAAGGGTGGAAAGCACAGCATCTGGGATGATAATGTAGAGGATTAGGTTGGCGAACATTCTGTATGATAAAAGAGGAGTATTACTGAATCTCTGATTTATAATCAGTTTATTATTTGCTGAAGAAATTGATGTAAAGGAACTGGCATCAACAACAGAACAAAAAAGAATGGTAGAATTGAATGCTGACATCCATTTCAGGAACACATTCATTATGTCTAGAAAAATCTGATTATAATTCTTTGAAGCAAGTGGAGATTTAGCTGCTCTGGCATATTACCAGTTGAGGAAAAAAAGTTTTGCCTGGCCCATGAGAGCATGAAGTATTTTAATGTTACAACTTTCACAGCAAACATTTCTGCTAATAGTCTGCGGTAGTTGCAGCAAGACACAAGATGAAAACAAGCTTCAAGTGAGCATAACACAGGATTATTTTCTTTTCTAGCATCCTTCATTTTCCCCTCCCTTCTCAATGGACGTAATATTTGTTTCTTCCTTGCCCATCTT
Organism: Protopterus annectens; assembly: GCF_019279795.1. NCBI lineage: Eukaryota > Metazoa > Chordata > Ceratodontiformes > Protopteridae > Protopterus > Protopterus annectens. The sequence continues at coordinate 13,060,336 of NC_056742.1, forward strand.
CTAGTCTATACTGTTAACAGTTTTTTCAGCTTCTCTTTCACCAACACCTTGAACCTTCTACATGCTCATACCTCCTGTACATTGTTTTCATTAAACCAATTTTTTACTAGTTATTTTTCTTTTACTTTTGCTATTCACATAACCAATGTATAAATAATGCCTGAAATTAGTTTACATGACACATTAGAACAATAAGTTATTGACTGTATGTACATACATTATTGCTAACATTGTTCATTCAATTATGTGCAAATATGTAAGTCTTTGGAACTTTTCTGCCTGGGGCTCTGCTGAAAATGGTCTTCTTTTGCTCAGTCAGGCTTTCACACTTAAAAACAAAAATATAATAAAATTATTACTGGGTCACACATTAACAAATAGTTACACCTTGAAGACCCAGTCATAATTCTTTATAGAACACAGAGCTTTAGCTATCTATTGGGGTACAAGATCGAGAGAACAAAGTGTAGGAGGACAAAGGGTTTTACAACTGTTAAAGACGGGAACACATTTAAAGCTGCCACAGTGACAGTGAGTAGAAGTGAAGTTTGTTTTGGCTCACCAAAGAGCTTTGAAAGCTGTTAGAACTTCTATCTACCACACTTTTGTTTTATTTTTATACATGAGGCAGCACAAAGCATATTGCAGCTTTTTAAGCTATTTAAAAGCTTTTGATGCATTTCTATCACAGATGTTGTGGATGCTGCAAAGAGACTGCAGATCATAACAGCGTTCAAAGTTGCTTAACATTACAGATTATGATTGCATTTCCAGTCGCTTTCAGATTGCATTCACAACAAAGCTGCTAATAAATTCACCTCTAGAGCAGAGTGAAGTATAGCTCATGAGGTGAATCTTGACATCCATGCTGAGAAAATGTAGTAGTTAGAATGAAAGAGACCCAATCTCATAAATATATGGGTCTACTTCATAACATTGAAATTTCATAACTTTGAATTTCATAACATTGAGACCAAAATATTAAAAACCCAAAACATGGAAAACTCAAAACATTGAAAGTGTGCTTCATAACATTGAAAACTACATTGCATATGTAAATAACATCCTCTCCACCTATAACACCACCTAAATAACAAATGCACTTTCTACTACATTTCTACAGGGGGGCAAGCCACCCTGCACCTCCCCATGTGGTGGGACTCTGCCCCCCACACCCCCGTAAATTAAATATACCAACTCCAAGATCACACTACAGTGGAAAAATGTTAATTTACAAATAATCCGCATAAAACACCCAGTCCAGCACACTGGTCTTAGCAAAGGCAAAGAAGTCACTCCAATCTTAATAAAAAGTAAAAAAAACTTTTAATATACAAAAAAGCAATCTACATTAAGCACTTTCATTCCGACAGGGAACTTCATCTGAAAATATTTAAATTCCTAACCTCACTGTATACACTGAGGTTAGGGAAATTTACTTTTTTCTTCTGTACTGCGATCTTGGAGTTGGTATATTTAATTTATGGGGGGTGTGGGGGACAGAGGCCCCCACATGAGGGGTGCAGAGGGGCTTGCTCCCATGCAGAAATGTAATAGAAAGTGCATTTGTTAGTTAGGTGTTGTTGTAGGTGGCAGTGATATTATTTATTTGTGCAGTGTAGTTTTCAATGTTATGAAGCATACTGCCAATGTTCTGAGTTTTCTATGATTTGGGTTTTCAGTGTTTTGAATTTTCGATGTTATGTTCTCAATGTTATTAAATTCAATGTTATGAAGTAGACCCTTTTACACACATATATATATATATATATATATATATATATATATATATATGTATATGTGTATATATATATATATATATATATATATATATATATATATATATATATATATATATATATATATATATATATATATATGTATATATATATATATATATATATATACACACACACACACACACACACACACACACACACACACACACACACACACACACACACACACACACACAAGCACACACACACACAAGCACACACACATATGGGTCTACTTTGTTTCATTGAAATCTCATTTCACTGAATTTCAATTCACCCTGACCAAATCGCTGAAAGCTCAAATTACTGAAAACTCATTTCACTGAATCTCATTTCACTGAAGTGAAGTGCTGGCACTATGTAGAGTACTGTAAGGCAAGTAAAAGGTATATGCTCTTTCCCCACTGTAGTGAGATCCTGGACTTACTATATATAGTTGGGGGGTGTGAGGGGGCATAGCCCTCCACCTAGTTTGGTTTTATATTATATTTCACCGAAAGCTTCAAACCACAGGCAAGCATACTTACACCAATGACTAACTCTTTGCAGAAGACACAAAAACTAAGTGGGAGGCTACACCCCCCAAACTCTCCAATATGGGGGTGCTGTGCCCCCCACACCCCTCCAACTATATATACTAACTCCAGGATCGCACTACAGTAGAGGGAACCAGAGTAGTAAGACTTGTAGTCAGGAGACTATCAAGGATGAGTACAAAGGAGCATTGCATACAAAAATATTTGATTTATTTCACCCGGGACATACAATGCTGCTCGGAGCACAAGTAGACAGAAAGAGATGAACTAGTGGCATAGGTACCTTCAACTAAGACTGCAGGACACATTAAAGAAAGCACAGATCAGTAGCATAATGTGCTGGGAAAGGGAGGGTTCACTGGACAGAGCTGGTAGACCTTTACTCACATTTGACACCAGTGTGTGTGTGTGTGTGTGTGTGTGTGTGTGTGTGTGTGTGTGTGTGTGTGTGTGTGTGTGTGTGTGTGTGTGTGTCTATCTTTCTATACAAATATATCTCTATATAGATGCACATATACACATATATGTGTGTGTATGTATATACATACATACATATATATTTTATATATATATATATATATATATATATATATATATATATATAGCCTACTACTAAAGACATTCCCGACACAAAACTCACGGGCGCAGGCGACCGACAGGTAAGTGTACCGACAGGGTGATTTGCCGACAGCGGAAAGACCGACAAGGGAATGTGTGATCGCGACCCGGTAAGTGTGCGATAGTGACGGAGTTAGGGGATGTCGGGTTAGGCTGTGGGAAAGGTGAGTGAGTGTGTGTTCGTGTCGGAGGTAGGGTTAAGTGTGTGCTAATGAGGGACTGTAGTTTAGGGATGGGTTAAGTGAGTTGGGGTTAGGGTGCAGGTAGGTGAGTGGGTTAAGTGAGTTAGGGTTAGGGTGCAGGTAGGTGATGTGTCTTGGGCTAGGGTGGGTTAAGTGAGTTAGGGTTAGGGTGCAGGTAGGTGATGTGTGCGTTAGTGTAGACTTGGGGGGTGGGTTAAGTGAGTTAGGGTTAGGGTGCAGGTAGGTGAAGTGTGCGATATGTCGGACCTTAGGGTTAGGGTTTGGGTCAGGGCTAGTGTGTATGCTATGTAGTGTCGTAGGTGTTCTGGTGTTCGGTGTTTTGCATTGTCGGGTTTGTGTGTTGTCGGTTATCTGGTGTCGGTAAGTTTTGTGTCGGGGAATCGTCGTGTCGGTGTTTAGAAGTAGACCCATATATATATATATATATATATATATATATATATATATATATATGCATGTAACAAGAACAGTGAAATTCCTCTTGTAGGTGATCATATTAGACATCCTAAAAAGTGAATGAGTAAAGTAAGAAGGTAATAAGGACAGCCTCTAATATCGGAATATATAGGATTATGCAGCATTAATATGACTAACAAGTGATCATTCTGAATAAATAAGTAACAGGGAATGATCTGAAATATTTTGATAGGAATGCACATGCCATATTTGCAAGGGCATATACATGATAGAGACTAAAGAACAAAGATAGTCTAGTCATAGACAATGGTGGAACCTATAGAGAATCAGTTGTATTGAAAAGGAAATTGCCATGTTTAACAGAGAGAACAAGGCACAATTTAAAAAAAAGAGGGTGGGCTGCTCAAGACAAATTTTTTCATACAAATGTATTTTTTTGAAATTGAGTCTTGATAAAAAGAGATAGTCAATCCCACAAATACATGCAGACTGCATGCGCGAGTGTGTGGTATTCACTGCAAAATAGCTGGATAAGCATTAATGCAGTTCACAGCAGCTCTATGACTAGATAGGCAGATGATCTAGTCTAAAGCTATTGATTTTCCTAACACCTTTTTTCCCCTAATAGTTACTTGTATTACTTTATCAGACACATAGTTGCACGGTGGTTTGGACTAATACTCTGAAGACAGCCTCCACCTGCCACAGGGCAAGAAGCCCACACTCGTCTTTTGTGTTACTGTTCAGGAAACATAAGGTGTCCTCAGCAGGATATTTGAGGGGACTCTGAAACACAAGAAACTAGCTAAGACAGCAGTGTTCTCACCACTGTGTTGAATTTTGATTGCTAAGCATCTTTGAGCAATGTAGTCTGGTTGCTTGAGCAGCTGAGAACAGTTGTGGTTTCATAGTAGTACAAGACTTATCCTTCTTGGTCATTGTTTCCCTATACCATGAATGAATGATTTACAAATTTTTTTAAGTGTGGCTGATGCCATGTCTGTGTAGTAGCTAAGAGATCTGGCTAACAGCATACAAGCCGCATGGTGCAGAAGTATTTTGTTGCAGCTGTTGGGCACATTTGCTTGCTTATAAGCTGTTGAAGCTTATATTTTTTTGACTAGAGGTGCTTATCAATTGCATAAAGCCATGGAAGGATATAAAAGTTAGGACTATAATCAAAAGAAAATGCATAAAATTGTTTGTTTGTTTGTGTCTTTCGGCTTTTCCCAGTTAGGGGTCACCACAGCGGAACTCCGGTCCGCTAATGATTGGCAGTAGATTTTTACGTACTGGCTTGCCATAAAAAACAGTGTGCAAATTCAATGTAGAACTAACTGCACAATTAAATAGCATACTGTAAATATACCTTACATCATACATTTGATAACATTTTTCTGGTAAAACAAAAACATGTTCATCATTCTCACTGCTACAGTAGCCTATGGATGTATCCTGCCAAGGATACAGCAACCTGCCAGCTTCCAATACTTTCATCCCCTCCCACACTGCCACTCTAACTGCCTATAGGTTAAGCCCCTTTGGATGAAGCTATATAAGCAGCCAGAGTGACTAAGATATTCAGTATTTTCTAGCTGGCTCATGCAGATACTACTCTGAGGCTTCTCAGGAACAGCAATCAACTTAAGGCTTCCTTTTGTACAGATAATGTCCCCTTTGTGAAGTTCTTCCACACTTATTTTTATTTTTATGAATATTTTGTATTTTATCTTTTTTTGACAGAATTGCAGTATGTATCTTAAAGAGTATCGGCTTTTCAGTAATGTTGGAAGCCATTCCTCGAAGGAAGTCTGTTTTGGTTCTAGGAATTGCTTTCTGGGTTTAAACTGTCTTTTTAAGCTTTTAGGTGTTTTGGGCATAAGTTTTTACTTGAATTTGGTAGTTTTTGTCAGTCAGGATGTTTAGGTGCAAATTGTTGTGTTGTATGATTACTTATGTACACTTCTTGACAGCTTATCTGGCAGAGTTTTTAGTTAACAATTCACTTCAGGGAAGGTATCTTTGTTTTATACAGCAGCATTGTTGTGTAATGCTTGCATACTTAACTGTGTTGTGGCTTTGGGACTTTTTGAATGTTTGTGTACTGCTTGTGTACGCAGAGTGACAACTTACCTTGTGACTGACTTCCTCCATTATCGCTTACTGGCAATCAGATGTCTTCCTTGGCTATATCATGGATAATTACCCTGGTCCTGCTGGCTCTCTGTCAATTTACCTAAAAAGAAAACAAAAACACTTAAAACAAGCTCCCTTCCCTTCAGTGCGGGCTCAGTCTATGCCTCAGCCAATGGTAGGTAACTCTGCAGTGGCCGTTGCTGGTTCCTCAGATCACTTACTGGTTTTGTTGAATCCTTCTGGTGTAAGCTTGCCAGCTACTATGGATTTGTGAGTCAGAAAACCTTTTCAGCTATATCAGTGTCCAATGTGTGCATGTGAGAACCATCCATTTTAGCTGCGGGAGACAGACCGGCTGGGTTTTCTCTCAATGGCCAGGGAAAGAGGCTTATCTGGCAGAGTTTTTAGTTAACAATTCACTTCAGGGAAGGTATCTTTGTTTTATACAGCAGCATTGTTGTGTAATGCTTGCATACTTAACTGTGTTGTGGCTTTGGGACTTTTTGAATGTTTGTGTACTGCTTGTGTGCACAGAATGACAACTTACCTTGTGACTGACTTCCTCCATTATCGCTTACTGGCAATCAGATGTCTTCCTTGGCTATATCATGGATAATTACCCTGGTCCTGCTGGCTCTCTGTCAATTTACCTAAAAAGAAAAAAAAAACACTTAAAACAAGCTCCCTTGCCTTCAGTGCGGGCTCAGTCTATGCCTCAGCCAATGGTAGGTAACTCTGCAGTGGCCGTTGCTGGTTCCTCAGATCACTTACTGGTTTTGTTGAATCCTTCTGGTGTAAGCTTGCCAGCTACTATGGATTTGTGAGTCAGAAAACCTTTTCAGCTATATCAGTGTCCAATGTGTGCATGTGAAAACCATCCATTTTAGCTGCGGGAGACAGCCCGGGAGGGTTTTCTCTCAATGGCCAGGGAAAGAGGCACCTTACTCTGGATGACATGCCTTCCCCTATTCTGTTTTTCTTCAAGGATTTTCCCAGGAAAATGAAACAGAAGCTTAACCATAATAATAACAAAGGGGATAGTTTTTGTTTGTAAAAACGATGATCTTAACTTGGCCAGGAGCTTGCTGCAGACAGTCACTGCCCTCATTTTAGTCCTTATGCCACCACTCCCAATAATAAGGATGTTTTTTTTCTGATGATTCTGATGTGGGCAGAGATAGGGTTATATAACCTGAGGATTCCATAGTCTAAGACTCTGACTCTTTGGACAGCGAGCTTGAAATTGTGCCAATGGAGACTTTCTCCTTTTCTGAGACTGTTTCTAGGCTAAAGGATGTGTTTTCATGGGAACAGGTGGATGTTCCCTTGAACTGGTTAGATGCTGTGATTTATTAGAACAAGAAACCTCACATATTGCATCCATTCCTTCCATTCTGACAGCCTTGGAGGATGCTTTCAATGCTGCCTGCAATTCTCTTGATTCCCAGCCATCAGTACCTAGAAAGACAAATAAACTTTATATAGACTCTCACACTAATAAATATCTCTTTTCTCATCTTAGAGCAGATCTGTCAGCTATTTCTCATACTGGTCCTGCCACAAACAGGCAACTCACTATCCCTAACCCAGTTCCTCTGGATAAAGAAGGTAAGCTGTTGGATAGATTGGGTAAGAGACTCTTTTCTTTCTCTACTTTAGCTTTTAGAATTCTTAATTACCTGGGCTGCTTATGGAAGTTTATACTAACATATTAAACAATTTGAGAGAGTTCTCCTGACCGTAGGTCTTACTTGAATCAGATTGTATCAAGCCTGTCTCATGTTTCTAAACATGCCTTAAAAGTTGTGTATGAGAGTGCTGATACTGTTTTTAGGGCTTTTGCTTCAGCTACAGCCTTGAGATGACCTGTATGAGAACATAATCAAAAGTTTTCAGATTTAGAGTGAGAAATTTTGAGTTCTTCTATTGACAAGGAAGTTTTATTTTGGCCTTCTGCTAAGCGGGTCCTCAGGAAATGGGATGAGGGTAAATTAATGCATGGAGTTTACAGGATTTTTTCAAATTCAGGTTCTTATTTTCCAAACTCTCTAATCTGTTAAAAAGACAAAACAAGACAAGCAAGTCTTGCCTCTACTAACAGGCAGACACCTATGAAGAGATGGCAGGATGAGACCAATAACAATTCCAAAAAGCAAGGAATTTTTCCAAAAAAGGGGTCAGGCATTGATTACAGAATGACTATGCCAGAAATCCAGTCAATTTCCCTCCCCCACCTGCCTCAGTAATTCTTCCCACAGAATTTGGCCCTAAGTACTTCCTTACAACAGCAGGTTGTCTCAAATGAATGGGTTTTGAAGATAATCCAGGAGGATTACAGTTGAAAAAGTATAGATAATCCCCTGGCTTTCAGCATGATCCCTCCTCACCTTCCTGATCAAACAGAGTGGTTTCCCCAAGTGTCTCAATATGTTAGAAGCAGGAATCATAGAGCAGGTTCCTGCAGAAAAATAGGAAGGACTTTTACTCCAGAAAGTTTCTGGTTCCAAAGAAGGAACAGTCTTGGAGAGCAGTTTTGGATGTGTCTCTTCTCAATCTTTTTGTGAAGTTTCCAAAATTCATGATGCTAATCCTACAAACAGTGTTAGCTCTAGTCCCAATTCAGAGTCTTAGGATAACCCTACACCTTAAGTATGCTTATCACCACATTCCCATAGCAAGCAGCTTGAAGAGATTTCTCTAGTTTTGTGCATCTGGGTCACATTATCAATGCTCTGCATTACCCTTTTGTCAATTGCAGGGTATCCACATTTTTCCTTATTTAGATGAATTGCTTATCTGAACAGAGTTTTTTTCCTAGATGCAGAAGTCCTTAACAAAGGTACTGTATCTTCTCTCCTAAACCATCCTGGATTTCCATATAAATATGTAAAAATCCTCTCTTGCTTCATCATACAAGATTGTGTTTCTAGGTTGCCTTATATGTACTGTGATACAAAAGGCTTTCCTTCCTCAAGAGATGGGGAATTTGCATATGGAAGTCTTCCTGAACTTTTCTTGCAAGTGTCAAGCTATTGCCAGGGAATGTTTTAGGAGACTAGGTCTCATGAATTCCATGATTCTTATGATTTCCTTTGCCAGGATACATATGAAAAAGATTCAGCAGTACCTCACAAACACGTGGACCCAACATGTCATTGTCTAGAGGCTCAAATTCCATTCTTCACTTTTATAAAGTTAAAAATGCATTGTTGGAGGGATCTGATGGCCCACATTTCAGGTCTCCCCTATTCTCCATTCGCCCTAACACATTCTATAATGACTGATTCCTCAGATTTTGCTTGGAGAGCAGTTTAAAACTTGGTAAAAGTGCAAGGATTGCAGTAGAAATTATCAGGCCAAAGGATCTTAACATCAAAGAAATGTCTGTGATCCGTGCCATAAAGTCTTGGTCATCGTTGGGACCCATGTTTTTTTCTTATCATTATAGACAACACCATGGTGATGTGCTACATAAACCGGGGAAGGAATGTGCAACATATGATATCCTCTGTGCCAGCTAGCAATGATGACATAGGAGTTAACTCTTCAGTACCCCTTAACTCATTCAGCATCTTGCATACTGTCTGAGCAAAACACAGTGGCAGACAAGCTAAGCAAGTCCAGGGCAGACCCTCATGAGTGGAAACTCAACAAACAGGCCTTCCAGGAAATGATCCAGATGTGAGGAACACCTCAGATATATCTGTTTGCCTCCTTTCAAAACAGACATTTAAGAAGATTCTGTTATAGGACTTGCAAGCAGACCTGGAGAACAGATGCTCTACCATGCCCCCGGTTGGGAATGTTCTTTTATGCATTTCTACCATTTCCAATGATTTACAGGGTAATTCTGAAGATTCAAAAATATTTTATAAAAATCATTGTGTTGGTCGCCTTCTGGCTCAGGCAAAATTGTTTTTCCCCTTTTTTTTGGAATTGGCCAGGGGCAGTTACCACAGGTTTCCTCACAGACTGGATCTTGAATACAAGGGGAGTTTGATACACCACAACATCAAATAACTTCAACTGACTGCTTGTTTGATACAGTTTGATACCTTTTAGTCACCTTTTTCATGAGTATGTGCAACAGGTACCAAATAAGGCAATGAGGCCTGTTACTAGAAAATCATATGTCATCAAGTGGAAAGGATTTTGTAGTTGGTGCTGAGTCAATGACCCTGGACCCATCAGGGATTTTGTACCATTGGTGCTCGAATATTTATGTGAGTAACTATACCCTGCCTCTCTTATTCCTCTATAAAGTTCATGTTGCAGCCATTTCAGCATGTCTGCCTGTTGATCTCGCTCTTTCCTTTCTGTTTATAGTGAGACAGTTTCTAGAAGGAGTTTTACATGTGAAACCTCCTTGTAGAGAGGTCTGTCCTCTTTTGGATCTCAGTTTTGTTTTGGAGAAATTGATATGTCATCTTTTGAATCTGTCTGGTTGACGTGAGATTCATCACTTGAAAAACTGCTCCTCTTATTGTTTTCATATCTACAAGAAGAGTATCTGATTTGCAAAAATCTCATGGTGGGAGAACCATATTCAGTGTTTCACAAAGACAAGGTCACTCATTGCACAAACCCCTCTTTCATGCCCAAGGTTGATTCAAAGTTCAAACGGAATCATGCCATCAGTCTCTCTACTTTCTATTCAGATCCTAAAAACAACAGAGAAAAGATTCTGCATACTCTGGATGTGAACAGGCATCTCAAGTACTGTCTTAACAGAACTAAGTCCTTCAGGGATTCTAACCAGCTATTTATTTTCTATTCTGGGACTAAGAATGGTCAAGCCATGTCTAAAGAGACTATTTCCAGGTGTTTGTCCTCTGCTGTTGTGTTTTGTTTCTCTCGCCATGGCAAATCCATTCCATGCAGTTTTAAGACACATTTTCAAGGGCCTTAGCTTCTATAATGGCATTTTGGAAAGGGGTGGACTCAAAGTATTTCATACATTTATAAAGAACTGCAAACTAGATTCCTTTCTGAGGTCCAGAAAAGGCATTGGTTGGACCATTCTCCAGGGGCTTCTGGGTCTTTATCTTTTTCTTTCCTTCTCCCAGGTTGGATAAGCTAGGGTATTCTACCCTTAGGTGACTGCATCAGTGAAAACAATGAAGATAGCACAGTTGTGTAAGTTGCACTTACCCATAACAGTAGATGTTTGAATTCTTCACTGTTGCAACAGCCATACCCATCCAGCATCCCCCTTTGTTGTATATAGTGCTATTGGGATAAAAATTTAGATTGTATTTATATCTTAGTTAGCTTGGGATACATTATCCATTTTTTGGTTAGCAGCAAAAAAGTCCTGAAGATTTTTAGTCACTCTGGCTGCTTATATAGCACTTTCCAAAAAGGGCTGAAGCAATAGGCAGCCAAAGTGACAAAGTAGGAGGGGATGAAAGTTTTGCAAAGCTGGCCACTTGATTTATCCTTTCCGGGATACACTCATAGGCTACTGCAGCAGTGAAGAATGTGAACATCTACTGTTAAGAGTAAGTGCAACTTACACAGCTGTACTTTTTGCTTTCTGGCCATTGGCAAATTACCACATGAACACATTGATATAGATCCAATCAAGAATTCTACTTTCCTTCATATTCAAATAAAATCCTTCATTATCCCTCTACACAAAGGCATTAAGAACTTATATTTCTATAATCAACAGACCAATAGCCATATAATTTCCCTTACATAGAATTCTGTAAAAGTGTACATATGCATAGCTACTTAAATACTGGCTCGTCAGCCATCCCCCGTCCTCACTCAACATGATTTTGACACAACCACAGTAATACCACAGCTCTACTTGATTTTACCAGCACCATCAATCAGAAGAGTAGCTCAGCTAATCTCATCTCTGCCCTATTTAAAGATTTTCCCAAAGCCTTATACAAGGTATCTTACCATAAGCCACTTCACTGTCTCTATCCACTTTCCTCTCTACTCTGTCCTGCTACAAAAGCTACCTATCTCATAGATTGCAAGCCATCAAATGGCACTATTGTTACTCCAACTTCCTCCCAGTCTCTGTAGGATAACCTAAGTTTCCATATTTGAGACACTCATATTCATTAATGATTTACACACACCATGCAAACATGCTAAACATGTCCAATAAACTGACAACTCTTCCCTTTTCTGCATTGCTGACAATCTCTCTCCTCAATCACATAAAAGTCTTTTTCCTGCACAGAGACTTGGCTCTCTAATTCTAACCTAATACTGCCCCCAAAAAAAAACTACTTCTCACACCCAAATATCATTTGGAGAGCAAAACTAACTTCAAAAATCACCTTCACCAATCATGCAACCATTGAAGTTGTTTCAAGTATCAAACTACTGGGTATCTTTATCAATGATAACAAAAATGTGGCCTTCACATTCAACCAGCCATACAAAAAATACAGAAACTTGGTCTTTTGTATAGAGCTAAATGCCATTTACTAAGCACTGCTTGCCAAATTCTGGTTAAGACCTATATGCCTTCACTATCCTCACAAATAGCCAAATTCACATCCAGTAAACCCTTCCACTCCATCATTGTTCAGCACTCAAATACCCCAACTGGAATGAACTCTCACTCTATATTATCCTTAGCTCAACTTTAAGCCACTCATCAGCTAGAATACCAACCCAATAAGTGTCCTGCTCTAAGACAATTTTTGAATTTTACTTTTCTAACAGATAATTCAACTCATCTGACATTTGTTTACTTTTGTTACAGAAGTGAAATGATTTAGATGGAGACTCCCGTTATTCCAAATGTATAGTCAAAATCAGGAACTTCATCCCCATTCCCATCCTACACATAATAAATCAACAAATGCTTAAGTTTAAAATGAAAAAGTTCCAATGCAGTCCTTCACCTCCAGGATAATAACCACATGTTCTTTTGTGATCATGTAATTCTGTTGACATCAGTTTTGCTGAAACCTTTTTCAGCAAAATTATTTTGCCAAAATAACTTTTAATAACTGTGAAGAATCCTCTTTTCTCCACTTCTGAACAACCTCAGAGTAGGTATATTTAAATTTGGATCAATGTGGAAGAGTCCCACCCTTGTGGAGGTGCAGAGGACTTGGACTCATGCAAAAAACAATTTGAGCTTCACTGAAAGTGATTCCTGCAAAATACTTTTGCTGAAATGAGATTCAGGGAAAGTATTGTCATAAAGTCTACATTAATCTAGTCTTTTTCCTTATTACAACTCAACTATATTGTTTATCTCATACCTGCTAACTGTATTACTCCCCACATCTTATTATTCCCCACATATTTTTCACTAATTGTGACACACCCCACAATACTACTATAAATAGTGTATATAATAGTTCTGCTCACTGTGGCACACCACACAATACTGCTGTAAACAGCGTGTATAATAGTGCTAACTGTGGCACATCTCACAATGCTACTGCAAATAGCATATATAATAGATCTATCCAATTTTGACTATTTTTATTTGATTCAGCTACAGATTGGATCTGAGGGGGATCTGACCTCAGCACCAACTCTGAATCTCTTCAATTCTAGGGCTCTGAATCCTCCCCTACCCATAAATCCTTAAACTGCAGTACCTCAGATCTCATTTGCCGCCTGAAGAATTTGGTCATGTTAAGAGGACTCTCGGTTACAGTATTGTTTGTGGTGTTTCACTATCACTTTCCACTAACAGCATTCACTCCTCCCTTTTGGATAATTTTAGAATCTCTTACTCTTAATTAAGTTAGGTTAGTCGTAGAGAGTATGGTTCATTTTTCATATTGTAGATGTGTATAGTTCTTAAGGGTACTTATAGATATATAGAGATTTAAATATATAGTTATTAGGATAGTGATTTAGCATAGTGCTTCATTTTCCCATAACTACTTAAGAGTGTGCTTGTGTGTTTTTTCTTACAGTTAGAAGTTGTAATGGTTGATGACCAAAGATTTAATAAGTGCACCAAGTGTGGAAACAAGCTTCAGCACAAAAACATGTTTCTTTTGCATTTACTGTTTGGGCACTGCCCATCTCAGCACACAGGGTCAGGTCTGTGCTTCATTCAACTCCTGAGTTCTACAAACCAGACAAGAGAAACTGATTGTAAATGGTGTGCTTTTCTATCAGACAGGGTCTGCCGTACCTTCACCTTCTTCCACTGCTTCCTCTCCAGCAAACTAAGACAAGAAGCCCAGGAATAAACAGAAAGAAAAGGAGACAGAGAGAATGAGAATGATACCCAGAATGACAAAGGGAAGGAAAAGATGAAGAAAAGGAGAAATCAGGCTCAGAAAATATACTATCTTTCTGGGGCAAACTCAGTCTGAGGTACTGAATAGTGGAATTCGAGGGAATTATGGGTAGGGGAGGAGTTACACCCCAGAGTTGGTGCCGAGGTCGCATTCAGTCAGATCCGACAATGCATAGTTGAACCTGATGAAAATCAGACAACTTGGATCAGTCTTCATGATAAATACATAACTTTCATTTCTGCCATCTGTGGCACACTCCGCAATGCTACTATAAAGAGTGTAGTAAGTGGCTAGCTTCCTGAACAGTTTTTACTCATCTGTTTTCTTTCTTGATAGCCTCTTGCATACCTACACAGATTCAGTTCTCTCTCATTTCTCTTCTTAGCTGTAACTGTCCTCAGTATCATATTTCTAGCTTCTCTTCATGCATTTAGCTCATTCAGTCCTATGCTTAGTAGTTAACATTGTCTGGAATTTTACTTATTCAATTACAATACTTTCTACAGGTTATGAAGTACATTCTTGTGAATTTACTTTAAACAAATTGTAAAAGAATTTGTGAGCATCATGTCATTATCTGGTATTTTTATATTGCTTATTCCTTATTGCTTTTTGATTTTGTTTTTGATTGACTTTATATTCTTTTAGTTTGATTTTTCTCCCTGGGCTGAAACTGGAAAGGTGTTTGTACCAATTCAGTTTCCCAATAAACAAATATAAAATAAATACTTAGCAAATGTCAGTGGTTCTAAAGTATTTCAGATTCTCTATGAGTCCTCTTCGAAACTTGTTATACTTTGATACAGTTGTAAGGGTGATTGTTAGTTTGGCTATAAAACATTCTATATAAAATAAGCTTGAGTATCATTGACTGGTATACATTTAAAGAACATAAAATTACAGCTTGTATTTACACTGTAGTTAGGTCTTTAAAAAAATGTTCAGAATTATGCAGCAAAAGTGATTTGTAATTATCTCTAAGAAGAGAACATAATGAGATTCTTTAAATGCTGTAGCCAAGAGGTCAGCTAGCATAATTTGCTGTCCTTTTCATTGTACTTGTTTGTCATGACATTTGTTACATTCGACTTTCAATTATCAGCATTGGGTATCATTTTCTGTATAATGGTGAGTTGTGAAACTACCACTTAAAGAATTTATGTGACCTGTGTCACTCATGTTATTCTCCAGCTCAGCAATAATTATCATACAGTTAACAAATTGCTAACAACTTTCTGGTATTACATCTTGAATCTCATATTTGTAACTAAGTAAACTTATGAATACATATTAACTAATTAGCACCTATGTTTTTTTTTTTTTGCTAGTTGAAGAGGCATCTAACTGCATTTTGTTTCTACAAAATATGCAACAAACCTTTGTGAAACTGAAATTCTACCTCAGTGATGCTTTGTGTGCAGTGTAGAATATCCGTAACACAAACACACCTACCCGTGGTTATCTATTTCTAGTTGACAGAACACCAAGTCCTGAGACTTCAGAACAGGGAAAGACTGCAACCTAAGCTTCCAAATGAATTCAACAGCTGTCCACAAAAAACAGAAAAAAGACTATGAAGCATGTAGCAAGAAGCATGCAGCTGCTCCAGTATTTTATCATGCTTAGCATATGTTTAATATTCATATAATTTAAGAAGACTGTTTTGTGACATGCTACCTGAAATTAAAGTACTTAAAAGTATAGTTAAGATATTGTCACTTTGTACCAGAATGGACATGCTGCAGTATGAAGTTGCCAGAAGATATATAATTATGGAAAGCAATGGAGAACATATCTGAAAATGTATATAAGCCTTTGTCAATTGAAATAGTAAGCATTATATAATTTATTTCAATATATATATATATATATATATATATATATATATATATATATATATATATATATATGCACCAGTAGCTAATGCATACTCAACTCAGTGAATCAAACCTAATTGCAAAAGTAAACCTATGTAGTTTTCTTTCTGTATTTGCCAAAGTAGCCATGTCCCATCAACACACCCCTGTTAAAATGCCAGGTTTTTGTGATATAATAAAAGGAGACCACAATAAATAATTTCAAAACTTTTCCCACCTTTAATGTGATCTATAACCTGTACAAGTCAATTGAAAAATAAACAAATCTGTTAGGGGAAAAAAATATAAAAAATAAAAAAATGTACAATGAGCTGGTTGCATTGTGTGCACAGCCTTAAACATACTTTGTTGAAGCACCTTTTGATTTAATTACAGCATTCAGTCTTCTTGGGTACACACCTGCCATTTACTCAGTTGCCTGCTACAGCAAAAGCCATGGCTCGCAGAGAGCTTACAAAGCATCAAAGGGATCTCATTGTTGAAAGGTATCAGTCAGGAGAAGGGTACAAAAAAGTTTCTACAGCATTGGATATAGCATGGAAGACAGTAAAGACAGTCATCAAAAAGAGGAGAAAATATGGGACAACAGTGATGTTGCAAAGAACTGGACATCCCTCCAAAATTGATGAAAAGGCAAGATGAAAGCTGGTCAGGGAGGCTGCCAAAAGACCTGCAGTAATACTGAAGGAGCTGCAGGAATTTCTGGCAAGTACTGGTTGTGTACTACATATGACAACAATCTCCCGTATTCTCCATATGTCTGGACTATGGGATAGGGTTGCAAGACGGAAGCCTTTTCTTACACAGAAAAACATCCAGGCCCAGGTAAAAATTTGCAAAATACACAAACCCTCCCCAAAACCCTTAAAAAATATAACACTTACCTAACGTGCCATCAGTACTGTGGGTTCGACATTTCCAGGTTCGATATTCTGCAGTTTCATGCAACTGCAGATTCGATAATTCGGTCTCGAGATACTGAAATTTGACATTTCAGTATTTTGAGATTCTAAAGTGAACCTATATATATATATATATGTAGATATATATATATATATATATATATATATATATATATATATATAAAATACATATACACACACACACACACACACACACACACACACACACACACACACACACTGTATGTATGTATGCATGTATGTCTATATATACATATTTACATGTATATAGACACACACACACACACACACACACACACACATATATATATATATATATATATATATATATATATATATATATATATATATATATATATATATATAGGTTCATAGGTAGGTACTAGGCTATCTGTCCATGGGCATTTATAAGCCTAGCCAGAGTGTGTCGGCTTTCGCCGCCCCATTGATTAATGAATTGATCCTCTGTCAAGCAGAGCCAATGAAGTGATCCCAGGGGTGTATTTTCTGTTACCCATCCACTTGTCAAGATTTCTCTTGAAGAGTGTTAGTGAGGGGCTCTGCCTAATGTAATTTTGAATTTTGTTCCAAAGCATGGGGAGCCTCTGTGACAGGAATCTATCCCTCCAGCATGTTCTATTTATTGTTGTGGTGAGGTTTATCTCACTAGAGCACGTGGCTTGCAGTGACATGGATTTCTTTAGGTGGAGCATGTCCATCAATTCTCATTTGGACATGGCTTTGTAAGTCAGGCAGAGATCACCTCTGAGTAAGCGATATTCCACTGAGTACAGACGGAGTTTTTTCAGTCGGGCTGCATGGGACATATGTTTGAGGCCAGTAATCCTCTTTGTGAGGTACTTGTGTGATCTTTCCAGCTGTTGGAAGTGTCTTGTGAGATACATCCCAAATGAGGCATTGTACTCTATGACGGGTCTGATGAGTGACGAGTAGAGGGGCACTATAACCTCTTTATTTCTAGATGCAAACCCTTTAGTCATTAGATGGGCCACATAGAAGGATTTCCTAACTACTTTGGCAATATGATTGTCAAAGGAGAGATTACTATTTACCTGGTTCCCCAGATCTCTTAACGCCTCTTCTGTTTTAAGGGGGCTGCCACCTATGTGGTAATTCATAGGTGTTTTGTTTTTCCCAAACGGGATGACTATGCATTTTTTTGGCATTTAGCTTGAGGCCATGACTTTGACACCAGATGTCCATCTCAGTAAGGCCCTTTTGGAGGATGTCCATGTCAGCCAGAGAGTCACTTATGGCTCCCAGTTTGCAGTCATAGGCGAACTAGGTTAGCCATAGTCCTCCTGTGTTTGCCTGTACTTCTGAGAAGTATATGCCGAACAGTAGGGGTCCCAGGACTGAGCCTTGCGGGACACCACTTGTGACTGGTTTAGAGTTGGACCTGGAGTCCCCTATTCTTGCTGTGTGAGTTCTGTCTGTAAGTCAGTTGGCAACCCATCTCATGACGTAGGGGTTTATGTTCAGGCTGGTGAGTTTTTCTGTAATACCCGAGTGGGGAATGGTGTTGAAAGCCTTGGCGAGGTCAAGGTAAGCTGTGTGAACCACCTTTCCCTCATCTATGGCCTTGGTGACTGTCTCAAAGAAGTCAACCAGGTCTAGTAGGCATGATCTGCCCTTAACAAAGCCAAACTGGGTCACGTCAAGAGTTTGTAGGTTCCCAATGTCTTTGTTAATGAGTTCCATGATGATGCGCTCCATAGCCTTGCAGACCAGGCTAGTCAGGCTTATGGGACGATGGTTACAAGGGTCATTTGTGGCCCCTCCTTTGTGGAGTTGAATAACCATTGCTGTGCGCTATTCTATGGGCACGTGGCCTGTGAAGAGGCTGAGGTTGAACAGCGTGTTTAGGTGGGGGATTAGTTCATTCTGTACTTCATGCAAGATGCTGCCTGGGACACCATCTGGCCCCATTGATGCTGTGTTTTTGGCTTTTGGAAGGGCTGTTTCCACCTGTGTGTCTGTGATTTTCAGGGCACTACACTTTTCCGGTATTGTTGTGGGCCCTTTTGGGGGTGAGGGGGGGTGAAGTTTGCACTGAATCTATCTGCCAGGATGTTGGCCATATCAGTAGGTTTAGTATATTTTGTGCTATTTTGCACTAGTTCAGTGCATATCTGCAAGTTGCCACTTAGATTCTTAACATAGCAAAAGAAGGCTTTGTGGTTATCTTTTGAATCCTTGGCTATTTTTCTTTCGAAGTTAACCTTGGATGATTTTATGAGGGACCTTAGTATCAGGCATGTCTTTCCTTCTTGGGATTTGCTTTTTTTCTGAACTAGTTTCCTCCATCTATTGTATAGCCTGTTTATGCCAGGGGTCCACTAGACTGGTTTCCTTCTCTTAGAAAAGTGAGTCTTGGTTTTGCTAGGGATGGCAAGATCCATGCATCCTTGTCTATGCTCATATAGTGCATTTGTAAAGGTTTCTTCATCTTGGGCAGCGTTATCCTTTATCGTAAGGGCTGTGAAACTTACCGCCTCTGTCTTAAGTAAGGTGAAGTTTTCTTTAGAAAAGTTTTTTACTGTGGTTTCCTTAGTTGGGGGTGGTGGTGGGGTGTGGACATCTAGAGTGATTAGTTTATGGTCTGATCTAACCAGTGATGGGTTGACCTCCGATGTGGAACACCTGTCACCCATGTTGGTGATGACCAGGTCCAATATGTTTTCACCTCTGGTAGGGGAGTTTACCAGCTGATCCAGCGTGTTTGAGTTGATGAATTCCAGGAAGCGCTGGGCCTGGGAGTTTGTACTCGAGTAGTTTTCCCAGTTAATGGTAGGGTAATTGAAATCGCCCAATATCAGGGTGTTCGGTAGGACCTTCATGTTTTGCAGTGTCTCCAGAAAGGTGGAGTGGTGGTCTTGGGTCATGGAGGGTGATCTGTAGCAGGCCACAATTTGCATTGTAGATTTGCCCGATGTTAGTTGCACATGGATGTTCTCAGAGGTATCATGCTGCACCACTAACCTGGAGGTGTAGGTATCCTTGATGAATATGGGATACACCCCCTCCTTTTGTGTTTCGGTCCATATTCTGTGGCCAAAATGTGTGGTATGAGTTGTAGCCCAGTAGTGCTGGGGTGCTCTCTGGAGCCTTGAACCAGGTTTCAGTTACTGCACAGATGTCGACATTCTCTATACTGAGGAGTGCTTCGAGTGCATGCATTTTGAGATTTAAACTCCTGGCATTGAGTAGCATAACCCTCAGTTTTTTGTTAATTGTGCTATTTTTATATATATATATATATATATATATATATATATATATATATATATATATATATAAAATCATATCTATCTATATATACATATATATACATATATATATATATATATATATATATATATATATATATATATATAGATATATATATGTGGGTCCTCTGTGTTTTACCAAACATACTTTAGTCTGTCAAGTGCAGGGGTGTGATTTAATGTCAGCAGTACAGACGGCTGAATGGTGTATATGTCAAAGGAATGGAATGTCAATACAGGAAATTGGAGTTGGGTGTGTGTGTGTTTGTGTGTGTGTGTGTGTGTGTGTGTGTGTGTGTGTGTGTGTGTGTGTGTGTGTGTGTGTGCTTGTGTGTGTGTGCATGTATGTGAGTTAGGGTTAGGGTTGGAGATTAGTGAAGGATGAGTGTTGTGTCTGTGTGAGAGTTAGTGTATTTTAGGGTAAGGGATAGGTTAGGGTATAGATGTAGTGTTGTTTGTGTGTGTTTGTGCACGTTTGTGTGTCTGAGTCTGTTTAGTGTCTCCCCTGCCCTCTTTAGTACTAGGTGATAACCCTCACCTAATCCTGCTCCTTCCCCAGCCCTCACCCTACACCTTAACATCATTAAAACCTTCCTGTAACAGTACCACTATTCTGACAATTTTGTGGTTAGTGTTACGGGGGGCTTTCGTTTTAATATCAGGAGAGGAAATGTTTTCCTCTCTACATAGTATTGTTTTCAATGTTGTTTTTCTTCACTATTGTGTATGATTGAACTTATTTTGTTGGTGTTTTACATTCAACATTAGGGCGGTTTGGTCATACACAATAGACCCATATATATATATATATATATATATATATATATATATATATATATATATATATTTGTACTGAATTTGGTCAACTGTGCATTAGGTCAGTATCTGTGTTTAGTCAACAAAAACTGATACACTAAACAGATGATTGACAAGTGCAGCCCCAACATGGTAGGTACAAGTGAGCTTGTCCCCTGCAAAAATGATGATTTATCTATTTTAAGTTGTGCATATGCTGAGATTGTCAATCAGCACATGAGTAGTAGTTTTTTGGCATTTGGAAAGTCGATCTCTCGTGTTGACTTTGTAAGAGTCAAGATTTGGATGTTTCGATTAATATAAGTACACACACACTCGCACATACATACTGAGATGTAAGCTGTTCCTTCATTACATTGATCAGCATTCTTTTGTTAGGCTTTATCAGCCAGGTGAATTGATTACAGTTGATTTTCTTTGAAGTTTTGTTTTTATGTAGTTGTCTTAAGAGCTGACATAAAGTAAATGATTGATGTTTTGGGAGGGTGGGGGTTACTCGGACTAAGTGAGCAGAAGAGATCTACCAAAAGCACAGCTGCTGCCACAACTATGAATAACCTAGTATATGAGAATACATGACCAGTGGAGACTGATCGTTTTTCATGCACAGTAAATAATGAGTGATGAGTTACAGGATGTACTGTACATTTAATAAAAAGGCAATATTAGTCCAGCTTTTTTTTTTAAACATAAAAACACACTAAGCACAAGTACCTCTTTTCAGAAGTGTTGATATCCCCATCAAAATATATAACTTTTTCAGAGTTGCATAGTAGTCAAATGGATTGTAAGGGAATCTAACTCAGGATTCCAGAATGAAGCTCATTGGTCATTTGTTACTTAAATTCTCTTTGCTAAGCTGCCATTTGGGTATGGAATGTTTGCAGAAATGTATTTAGATGAACAATCTAGTTACTATATTCACTGAATCATTATTAATTGGTATACACCCAAGAAGTCTTTTGCATCCTAAGTAAGGTTATGATGTATTATGCAGGATATATATTTTATGTGTACATTTTATTTGGCTTATTAACGGTGTTTACCCCCCCCCCCCTTATGAAAATTTTACATTCTTTTTCAATAGAGTCATGCATTTTCACTGCATGTAACCCTTTTGTTCCAGCAGACTGTAGACATTGGTATTCTGCTGTTGCCTGCCTCTTTCTATCTTGGGAATTTTGTACTGTTGCAATGAATCTTATTTTTATCTTTTGTGTAGTTTTCCAAGCTCAGCATTCAGTGATAATGGGACCCAACTCCTTCTGAAGCCCTTTCGCTAACATCTACTCCAGCAAATTTTTCATTCTCTTTTGTGGAAGTTTTTAAGAATATTTTTGATGAAATACAGATAGCTTTGAGCATAGAATCCTTAAAGCTCTGATCTGTTCCTCTTGTTCACTTATATTTATTAGCTGAGGTAACTTGAAGATCTTTTTTTCATGTTTGCACAATGTGGCTTGGATCTGATAACTTTTTGAAGTTGTGGGTCTTAAAAAGATATGCTATTGTGGTCTAATTTTAAGATTTTTTTTTTTAGGATCTCACTTAATTGTTCACATTTATATTATTTTAAAAATGGAATTTATGCACATTTCTTAACTTATTTGCTCAGTACTTCTGTAAAGACACAATATTAATGGGGGAGAAAGACCAGATATTCAGAAATAACTTTAAAATATTACTCTAATTAATTTAACTTAATAAAATAACAGTATCCAATGTTGTCTATTTTCCTCCATTTTAAACATAAGGGTTGTTGTCTCTGACCTCAAGACTGATTCTGGAGCTTCTTCTGATCCAGAACTCTAACTCTTCCCCTACCCATAATTCCCCTGGACTCCATCTTAGCTGGTTAGATCTCATTTGCCAAACTGCCATTCTTCTGCTGCCTTCAGCACAAGAGTCCTTCAAATTAGAAGGGACAAGCTTGTTCTGAAAGTGTTCCTTCCAGCACAGACAGAGACTAAACCTTCAGCCTCTTCTGCCCCTTCTAAGAATAAAGGTAAACCTAAAGATAAAGGTGAAGAGGAAATAAAAGGGCAAGGAATGAGATAAGGAAAAGGAAAAAAAGGTAAAAGCAAAAGAGTAAATTTCCAACTAAAACAACTAAAAAAGCACTTTTCAGTGCCAACATCTTTCCTAGTGCCAAAACCAAAATATGCTTGCAGATTGGATCTAACTGCTCGTCTCCTCTGATCTCCATCCCCAAGAGCTCAGTTCTGTCTGGCAAGGGTGAGTCCCAGACTGCACTCCCCTTTTCTTCAAGAGAAGAAGTACTCTAGACGACAATCGGTGGCCTTGTCTATTCATTCGTCTCAAAGCCTCACAAAGCAAGATGTTGACAGGATGATGTGGACGTTTTTAAGGATGCATATCCAGCTTGAGGTTATCCCAGTGCCATCCCCTAGGAAGGTACCAAGTAACTGACCATTGTACCACTCTACTTCCTGAATCCATACTGGTCCACACTTCAGGTCTGGTGTTATTGGATCTGACTGGAACTCTTAGCACAAGAAATGTGGACAAAGTCTGACATAATGGGGGGGAGGCCCAAACATAAGGACAGATTTTAAATATTGCTCTTATTAACTTAGAAGGTTGTTAGAATAACTAGAATTGTGTTAGCATACATTTTTCTGAAGGACATGAAGTCTGAAACTCAAATATATGTCATTATTTAGTGACTTCAGTCCATAGATCATCCCAGTGATATGCCAGAAAAAAACACAAATTTTATGAGGAACAGACCAAAAAGATGAGGCAAAAATATGGATATTTTATCCCTACCGGTCATGTGAGTGGTCATAAGGAGCATGGGCAAGATCGTGAGGACAGTGTTCCACTTTTCATCAGTACTTTGGACATATGAAATGAAAAAAAAATAGGATAAAATCAGTTGAGTGTGGTAAATAAGTCTGTGCAACTTAAGGAAGTTAGCATTTTGCAAGAACCAGATGATTGCATGAATAATAGGTTATAGCCTAAATCTTTAGACTTAAAGAAAAGTTCTACTGATACTATAAAGGTTTCTACAGGAAAAAAAAATGTTTAGCAAATCCACAAAAAATGGTTATCTAAATAGAAGTCATTTGCTTTGTGCTGTAATTGTCTCTTATACTGGTTTGTTAGTTACTTTGTTTGTTAGTAATGCACTGCTGTTTCTCTTGAATGTTACAGTGCAGTAGAGTTGTCTGCTGTTTGGGGATTATTTTTTACATATTTTGAGGATTGTTTGCACTTTTTGTTACTAAGGATTTGGAGTAGAAGTGAGGAAGCATGCCATAGTGTTCTGCCTATGTAACCTGTCAAAATAGCTCCCAGTATTACTTTGGCTTGAACAGCTGGGTGTAGAGCCCAGTGGGATCCAAAGGTCCCAGTGGACCCAGCCCAGGTACAGGAAGAAGGGGTAGAACTGGATGGATGAGTTCTAGCTGAAGGAAGAGTTCATTTTTGTTTAAAAGTTGTTACTTGAAATGTGGGGGGATTTGAAATCCTATTAAAAGAGGAATGATTCCTAGCAAACCTAAGTGGATAAGGGCAGACATTGTTATGGTCCAGGAAATTAAGATGAATTGTAAAGAGGCCCTAAAGCTAGGTGGGAGGAATATGTCAGTGATAGGAAGGAGCACGGTAAAAGAAGGGTGAAAGAGATGCATAGCTGTCATAGCAAGAAGTTTTTCTTTTATGGTCTTGGTGGTAAAGAAAGACAAGGATGAGAGGTGGGTTATTGTGGTGATAGAAATAGAAGGGCAGGAATGAAAGATAGGGGCTTTGCATGTCCCTAATGTAGACTTCCCTGCCAGTCCATACTTCTACTTAGTTGTAAAGAAATAATCGGGGGAGATTTCAAAATGGTAGTAGACTGAAAGAAGGCTAGGAAGTTTGTTTGTAAAGAAGGGAATATTAATGCAGCAAAGGTTGTCTCTAATTGGTAAAATCTTGATGATAGGGTCAGTAGAGTGGAACTGAGGACAAACAGGTAAGAGGTAGCAATTAATGTTCAAAGAATACTGCAGATAGCAGGCTTAAAAGCTAGGATTGCTGAGACTGAAACAATTGTGGTAGGGAGAAAACATAAGCCTTCAGAATTTTTGGTGGGTCAGAGGTGAAACAATAGGCAAGTGGGCTGGCAGATAAAGTGAGGGAAAGACAAGAGGAAGGAATTATTTTCTTGCAGCAGAAAGATGGGAATATGACTTACTGTAATGAGATTATTCAAGAAGCTGTCTGCAATTTTTTGGAAAGCTATGTATGTCTGAGTTAGTGTCAGATGAGGATCAAGCAGCCTTAGAATTGTTCAAGTGGACTGTTTCTCATGTTAGGCATTCAGACAGGATACTACTGGGTAGCCGTGTTTTAGAATCTGAGAGTAAAATGTCACTAAGGAGTTTAAGATCAGGAAGGCTGCCTGGTAACAATGGGTTTTCAGATGATTTCTATAAACAATATCAGGATGTCTTGGCACCATATTTGGTCAAGGTTTTCATCAAGGTGAAGGAGAAATATGTGCTCCTGCAATCATTTACAAGATTGTTAGTATTATTGCACCCAAAGGGGTGGCAAGACCTGCAGCATGTACAGAACTGTATACTCATCCCCATAATCAAGGCAGTTGCAAAAATACAAGCTGCAGTTTTGCTCAGGAGACTGTAAAAATATTTACTGACTGTGTATGTTAAAGGTTGGGTGGTGAATACAACTCATGGCTTTTATGTCAATTTATAACACATGCAGAAAGAACTGTTGGGCAACAGGCAGGGGATATTTTCTTTGATATTAAGAATGCTTTTGATTTGTTTGAGTTGGGGGGGGGGTATTCAATGTTCTGAAGGAGTTAAGAATAGGACTGAGATTTATTAAAGGCATTATTTATGAATATGGATGTAACACTAATAATACTCATGGAAATGAAGATAAAGGGGAACCAGGTAGGGGTGCCCATTGTCCTCCACTCTTTATTTTGGCTATGGAAACTAGCACAATGGGTTTCCCAATTTGTCAGACATCCTAGGTTAGGGCATGCTCATTGAGAATTGTATGTTAACAGCAAGTAAACTAGCTATTCTATTGCCAGGAGTTATATTTTTAACAGTTTAAGAAAGCTTCAGGTGTTTAAGTTAACTGGTTGTAGACTGTAAAGGTTAGAATAGATAATATAACTAATGTCTTTGAGTAGCAATTGGTTTCTAGAAAATTAGAGGCTAAATATTTGGATTTAAAAATGAGAAAGAGAGAGAGAGAGAGTTTGTGAGAGAATTAATTAGCTGCAATCGTGGAGTTCAGCAAACTGTACTGTTGGAAAAATGGAATACTAAGGTGTTTACTGTGAGGAGCAGAATTAGTTTAATAAAGATGATACATTTTCAGAGGGTGGTATTTATTTGTAGGCATTTACCCCAGAGTAGGAGGAGAATAGGTGGCTGGATAAGATATAGACCCTTCGCTAGAAATTTATCTGGAAATGCAAAAGTAGTTGCATCACTATAGGGAGGCTGAAAATATCTAAGTGATTGGGAGGTTAGGGCATCCCTGAGTTTAAACTATATGCTTTAGTGTTGGTAGTGATCACCATATTGTCTGATGAATCACTCACCAGTAGTGATATTAACTTATCGGGAGGGGATAACTCTAATTAATGGGCTGTTTTATCATTCTTTATATTATTAAAGGGTTTGGAGACTATTACGGCCATCACATTAAAGCCCAGATCAGACTTCAGGGACATGTTTATTAGAAGGGATGGAGAAACACGGGTATAAATAGGAAAGAGGATTTATTCCACAAAAGCAGAGGGACATCTAGTATTTATGGACATGACTTCCATTTCATCTAAGTATCCCCTGTGTTTCTAGGCCAATATGGAGTCAGGTAGGAAAGGGTATTGTGCAGTAGTCTACAGCATTCTTGTCAGTCATATATATTGGAAGGAGATGGACAAAAATCAGCAAAAGATGAGACATATTTGTCTCCCAGTGACTGCTGCATCTTTGAAATAGGCAGCTAATTCATGTGAACAGGACCATTAGTATGACACTGTCCAAAAGGAGCCTGGATGAGTGGATGGGGCACCATAAATTCTTACCAGGGATAGTGCCCACTACCCTCCTGGACATGGGAAGTCATTGCTAAATACAATCCTGGGTATTGACTAGAGTATCTATGGTATTACATTGGGATGAAACAGCTAGGCTTGAAATGACGTCTGGGTCAAGAGCGTAATAACCTCCTATGATCCTATAATCCTATACGTTTCTGATAAAAATGAATTTTTGGAAGACTGGGTTAATGTTATTAAGATGAGCTGTTCTTCACAAATTTTGCCAGGCCTTGGGACCAACATATGAGATGGCTTCATAAGTGGTTTAAGACTCTGCTACACTTGCTGAAAATTCAAGGAGTCGGTGAGGGATATTGCTGGAGATGTGATGAGTTACAGGCAGGAAACATACACATGATTTGGTCTTGCCCTAGCTTTCATAGATTCTGGGATCATATTAATCAGGAATGGGAAAACATAGTTGGAAAATCTGTTCTTTTTACTTGGGAGTTTTTCTTATGGGGCATAGGTGGATAAGACAAAGGGTGGACTTGTATTGAAAAATCTCACATTCTTTTGTTAAGTGGATGTATTTTGGCATATGTTTTAATACTACAACTTTTGAATGTTGAAGAACAGAATTATCCATCAATTTAAAGTATAAAGCTATAGAACTATGAGCATGCAGTTAAGTAATAGGTCCGTGGAAGAGGTATCTATGGGTTACACTGTGGCTTAGTTGGGTATGTGCTGCATAACAGTGCTTAGCTGTCTAGCTCTATTTTGGGCTGCAATTCCTTCAGTGCAAAGACAGAAAGATAAAGAAAACAGTCAACAGACACCACAACTTGCTCACCAGTACACAGGACATTAAAGGCAGGGGGCAGTTAAACTGGAATAGGGGATGTATATGCAAACAATGTATGAACATATTAGAGAGTACTAAATGCTCAGGATACAAGGGAAGGGAATTTAAAGGTTAAAAAATTCTGGAGCACAGTCAGAAAACATTAGCAGGTGGAATGGATGAACTGAGGGATAAGATAAGGTTGTATTTATTTTTTTCTCTTTTGTGGTAGGATTTATTGGGAAATAATACTCATAGGCACTAGGTCAAGTCATATTAGACTGGCACAGGATTACTGTAGATGGTTGTAGATTTTCCCTTTGTATGTGTATTTGTAATGTGAAGTAATTCAGGGCATTTGTTTATTGTACTATTGGATTTAGTTTGGCTCTAATTGTATGCATTTTTTATCTGTTATTTATGGTTAAAATTTGAAAACTACAATAAAAAGAATTAAAAAATCATAATTTTAGCCTGTACTCCACAGCAGGGTTGTGATAATGAGAAAAATAATTCATTCAAGCAGCAGTAGTAGGATCTAGTAGATAAAGCAGAACAGCATGATGGCAACTGAATAAACATATTGGGATAGACCGAACAGGAGAAGAGGACTGATTGGGTCTCCATGGGTGGTGTGGCAGAAATAAAGAAGTGAGTCACCATTCTGGATTTCTGCCCCACAAATGTCTTGATTCTGACAACACATGATTCATTAAGAGACAGTTGCAAAATCAAATATGAGTGGGCCATTATGCAACTCAGGCAGACTTCATCCTAGTAAGAAAAAGGCAGTAGGGTAGAATCAGTGATTGCAAAGTCATCCCCATTGAAGCAGTCAGCCTACAGCATAAACCACTTTTTGCCACAATCATTTACTAAGTGGTCAGAGAATGCCTGAAGATCAACAGTAACTAGGCTGAAGACCTAGGATGTGACTTATGTGTGTGTGAGAGAGAGAGAGAGAGAGAGAGAGAGAGAGAGAGAGAGACCACAAGAGTTCAAGGAAACACTCCGGGTTCTAGCACCTCAAGAAGAGGAAAGAGCTGGAGCTGAAGAATGACAGTACCTCAAAACAGCATGTGTGATAGCTACAGAAGAGAGATGCCGCTGAACCAGGTATGGAAGCAAGGTACATAAGGCAAGGTGGTAGTGGAATGCAGAAGTCTAGGAAGTCATCAAAGGAAAGAAGCGCAGGAAAAAATGAGAGTCGGAAAAGATGGACAAGGCTATGGTTGCCTAACAAACAGGCTAAAAGAGAGCAGTTGCAATGGCAATGCAGAGCACAAGGCCTCAGTGGCACCTTCCAGCTTCTAGAAAGTAGCTCAGCCAATGCCCCTGTAACAAACCACTCTAACATCTCTATTTCAGCCTCTCTAATCCCTTTCTTCCACCCCTCTAACTACCTCAGATTGTAGCCAAATACATTGCTTGTAAGCCTATATCTCATCTGTAATCTTAGCCACTGTTATTCAGGGGTAATAGCTGCTAGCTCAGCTATTAAAATACTTGTTAGTCTTTATGGCACCAATGATATAAGTATTGTACCATTTAACTAAATAATTTCATTCTGAACTATAACTGTTTACTACTACTACTACTATTGTTAAACAAAACCTACCTATACTTATTGTAACTTGTAATTAATTGTTTTTATTGTGGAGCTTTTCTCCCCAGGCCTCCACTGAAAAAGGACCTGTGTCCAGTCGGATTTTCCCGGTCAACAAATGTAAATTAAATAAATAAATAAAGTGTTTACTGGAAAAGTCCAACTGGGACAGAGCCCATTTTCAGTGGATGCCTGGGGAGAAATGCTCCAGATGCATGTCTTTAGAATGTGGGAGGAAAACGGAGCACCTGGAGGAAACCCACGTGAATGCAGAGAGGGCATGCAGACTCTGCACAGAAGGCATCCCAGCTGAGAATCGAACAGCAAAACCTCCTGCTGTGATGCGACAATGCTAACTGCTGCACCAAAAAAATAAATGATCTTTTAAAAGTAATGCCTTTATGGCACTGAACAGAAAAATATTTTGCTGAGCATACATTTCAGCCACTCTTGCTGCAATTTATCTATATTACAAAGCAGAATTTAGCCATTGCATCCTTTTTTATGACTTCTTGTGAGTTTAACCTCAGCTGGATTTAAACAGGTACAACATCCATCATTTAATTTGTGGTTTAAAAGTGTAAGAATGGCTCACCATTTTCCCTAGTTGTCATCTTTTTTAACAGAAGCTGCAGTTTCCATTATTTGAAATACTGAATTTCTTACAGATACTTGTGTTCATAATTTGGATCTCACAGTACAGAGACATGATTTAGAAATGCATCCAAATCACTTGGGTCAGGATGAATGTGTATATTAAATGTATAGTAAGCACAAAATAAATGTATCCCAAGTTGCTTGGGCTATAATGTTTCAGGTGTTCTTCATACTGATCAGTGCTGCAGTAATCTTTGCAATATAGGTTATATTCTGCCAAGGATATAACAGCCAGCCAGCTTCCAAGTCTTTAGGACAC
Organism: Protopterus annectens; assembly: GCF_019279795.1. Taxonomy (NCBI): domain Eukaryota; kingdom Metazoa; phylum Chordata; order Ceratodontiformes; family Protopteridae; genus Protopterus; species Protopterus annectens. Next base: position 13,090,582 of record NC_056742.1, read on the forward strand.
CTTCTATACACTCAAACTATCTAGCAGCTCAAGCTGAGTTGAACTAAAGACACGTTTGGGTGTGAAGTCCTTCAGAGCTCTACTGCAGCTGAAGAGTATACTTCTCTGAGGCTTTTGGAGGATCGACTGCCTGTTTGTGCTTTTCTTAGCTGGGCAGATAAGTTCACTTTGGGGAAAAACCTTCAATTTTCTTATTTTTAACTGATGTTTTATTACGTTCGTCTTCAGAGAAGTTACTTTAAAGTTAAGAGTATTGTACTATAATGGATTGTCTCGAGTGTAATGTACTTTTTAAGAGAATACTCTTATCTTTCAGTTTAAAAGTAGTGCTATCTAATTGATACAATATTTTCTGTGGAGAAATTGTGTTTATCTTAATGTTGAGGGGCTGCAGTAGTTGTGTTTGAAAGTGCTTTTAGCTGTGTTTTCTTCTGTCAAAAAGTAATTTTTCTGGACTGGTTGTTTTACTGACATTGTTTCTTATTTTCCCCAGGACAGATGTACAATTTTTGGCTTGACCATAGTACAGATTGCCAATCCCATGGTTGGTCCTTCTTCCAGCTGCAAATAAAAAAGTTAAGCAATCAGCCTTTGCCACCACAGCATGTCAGAAATTTGCCTCAGCCATGGGTGGGGGACTCTGCTGTGGCCATTTGTTGTACCTCAGGCCATCTTTTACCCCATCCCAATCTGGAGCAGCACCTACAGCAACTATGGACCAATGGTTAGCCATGCTCCTCTGGCTGTTGAGGTTCCCTCAGTGGGCATGGGAAAACCACTCTTGTCTGTCCTGGTGGGGAGAATGAGGAAGGTTTCCCTGTTGTGTTAGAATGCTGTGCCCACCCCTAGGGAAGCAGTGGCTGCCATTAGTAACACCGATGGCCCCATTTTTCCTGTCAAAAAGAAATAGAAAAGCAAGCACAGTTTACTTGCACTGGCTCAAGGTTTGATTCAGGCTATTGATCCTTCTTGTAGAGTAGTTTCTGGTAAAAGAAAGAGGGATGCCTCTTTTCCTGAATAGATTCAAGGTTCTGAATCTGAACAGGAAGATGCAGGGACAGATTCAGGGTTATATCCCCAGATTTTTTATTCAGACTCAGAGAGCTCATTTTCTTATTCTTCCTGTGAGGGGTCTCTCTTTCTCTGAGACTATTGCTAGAATGTCCCAGTGTTTTCAGTGGGAGAACACTGAAGTTTTTCAGTCCCTCCAAAAATACTATGAGTTTTTACAGAAGTGTTTTCCAGAACCTACACCCATTCCTCTTATCTGGTCTGCTTTAGAGGATGTGTGTCTTAATGGCTGCTGTTTTCCTGATAGTAAGCCAGCTGTCCCTAAAAAGGCAGATAGGATGTATAAAGTTGCTCAGTCTTTTAAATTTTTATACACTATTCCCAAACCTGACCCAGCAGCTATAGCCTTAGTTGACTCCCCTGCTGCTAAGCACTTAGTTAATTCCAGTTCTATTCTTTATAATTAGGGTAGGAAAAAATGTGTAGTTCTGCAACTTTTTATTTCAGAATTTTAAATTGCTGGACTTGAATGTTAAAGTTTATTCTGACATATCATGAAAGTATGAGGAACGTTTTATCTACAGTTTCCTCTTATGAATAAAATTTTTCTTTGAATAAGTTTAGTGACCTGTGCAATAGAAGAAACTGCTCGCTGTTTGCTGTGTATGTATGTCTCTGCTGATACTTCTTCCAGGGCTATTCCCACTGGTAGAGTTTTTAGGAAGTTTACTTGGCTGCATTCTCAGAATCTTCCAGATGATGACAAAAATGAGATTTTAAATATTCCCTTGCATAGAGATTTAGTGTTTGCCCCCCTGCTGCAGAAGTGACCAGAAAGTGTGATGAAAGGGGCAAGTTAGCCTAGGGAATCTCTAAGATTTTTCAGCCCCCCTTTTCCAAATTGTTGAAGGGATCTTCTTTCTCCTCATCCAGTTTTGGCTAAAAAAAACAGAATAAATAGCCTCTACAGAATTCAGGTCAACAAATATTTAAGAAGACATGCTAAGGAGTTTCCACAAAGAAGTCTCAAACCCCCCAAATCAAGGACACTCCAGCAAGACTGAATAGCTGTTAAAGAGACCTTGTGACCCACTCCCACCCTTACCCTTTTTCTCTTTCAGAAAGTTTGAATCTCCATTTTTCTCTTTGGCAAAGGATTGTTTAAATCCAATGGGTTCTGAAAATTATTCTTCAGGGTTACAGATGGCAGTGGGAGGAAATTCTTCCTTTCTAGGGGGTCATTCCTCATCCCGCAGATCAGATGGTTTTCTTTCTACCTGTTCTTCATCAGATGCTGTCCAAAGGAGTGATAGAACCAGTTACTCCTTCCCAAGTATGGAAGCAGTTTTAATCAATGATGTTGTAATCCCAAAAAAAGAAAATGCTTGGTAACCAGTTCTGGATCTTTCTTTCCTAAACTAGTTTGATAGTGCCTAAATTCAAATTTATGTCACTTCACAACCTATTGTCCCTTCTTCCTCTTAAGATTCTTGGTAACACTACACATAAATGATGCTTATCATCACATTTGTATTCATCCAGACTTCAGGCGTTTCTTAAGGTTTTGTGTGTCTGGATCATATTATCAACTCTCTGCTTTACCCTTTGTAATGTCCACTGTACCAAGAGTGTTCACAGTGTCTAGTTCAAGTTACAGCTCATTGCAGGCTACAGGGCATCCACATTTTTGTATATTTAGATGACTTGCTTATCTTTGCAGAGTCTTTTTCAAAATGCCAGTAATCTGTCTTTTGACTTGAGAGATCTCTTTTACAAGCTGGGATTCCAAGATAACATTCAAAAGTCTTTCTTGACTCATTTACACAGGATTGTGTTCCTGGGATATCAACTAGGCACCTCAGTTCAAAGAGCTTTTCTTCCACAGGAAAGAATAGATCTTTATTTAGATCTGTTTCTAATGGTTTCCATTCAGTGTTCTGTCACTGCGAGGGATTGCCCATGATACCTCTGGCAAGACTCTACATGAGAAAGATACAGTGCTATTTGAAATCTTTGTGGTCCCAACATCAACACCCTTTATATTTTTAGATTCCAGTACAGGGGGTTGTGAGAAGAGAAATCACTTGGTGAAGACAATAGATACCCTTAAATCAAGACATCCCTTCTCCCTCTCTGCTCCAAAGCAGTCACCACAGATGCTTCAGACTTTGCTTGGGGTGCACATTCAAGAGAGATAAAAATGCAGTCAGTGTAGGACACCAAGGACAGATGCAAGCACACAAATACCAAGGAGATGCTTGCCATGATCAAGGTGCTCAATTGTCTGATCCATCTTTGGTTGCTGGGACCTCTTCAAGTGGTTACAGACAATACCACAGTGATATGGTACATCAACAAGCAAGAGGGAACCAGGTCATACCCCTTTGCAGACTAGCCAGGTTAACTTGAGATATAGCTTTACAGCAGAATCTCCCTCTACAGGCATCCAACATTCTGTCAGAGCAAAATTGTGTGGCAGACAAACTGAGCAGGACCAGGGCAGACCCTCATTAATGGACACTAGATCCGGGGTTTTACCAAGATTTGATCTATCAACTGGCAAAATTCTGTTCCAGGACTCCATGCAAGAATGCATGGAAGACATATGCCTTTTGTTTCCTCTTCTTTTTTTGGAGAGGAAGGTTCCTGTATGCCTTTCCAGTAATATCCAGGGTAATTCTGAGGATTCAGAATGAATCTCCCAAGATCATTGTGGTGACTCCCTTCTGGCACAGGCAAATGTGTTCCCTGATTTTGGAAATGGCCAGATACAATTACCACAAGCTTCCTCACAGAATGGATTTACTTTCACAAGAGTAGGGGTGTTTGATACACCCCAACATCAATCAACTTTAATTGACTGCCAGGATGATAGTCTTAATTCCCTTTAAGTGCCTCTTTACTAAGGATGAGAAGCAGATACTAATGGAGGCAAGAAAGTCTGCTACTAGAAAATGATATATTAGCAACGGGAAAAGTTTTTCTAGTTGGTGCCAAGAACATAACCAGCACCCATTCAGGGCTGGTTGTTCTCTGGTTTTCCAATATTTGTGTGAGTTATTGTCCTATGGCCTTTCTTGTTCCTCTGTCAAGGTTAATTTATCAGCCATTTCAGCATGTTTGCTCTTGGATCCTCCTCTTTCAAGGCAGTTGCATGTCAAAAATTTTCTTGTTTGCTCGGCCCTCTGCAAAAGAGCATCTGAGTTGGCAAGCTCCTATGGTGAGACAATCATACCTCGTTTTCCACAAGGACAGAATTTCTTTGAAAACTAATCCTCCTTTTTTGCCTACAGTCATATCCGAGTTTACTATAAGTTAAACTTTCCACCTCACTGTTTTCTTTCCTGATCCTAAAAATGAAGGAAAAGAGATATCCCATGCCTTGAATGTCCAGAGACAACTCAGGTACTATCTTGACAGAACTAAATTTTTCATATCATCGGACCAATTGTTCATTTCTTGTGAAGGTAAGAAGAAGGGACAATCGGTGTCAAAAAAGACTATTTTTAAATGGTTGATAAAGCTATTACCTTTTCTTATACTCACCAAGAGAAATCTGTTCCAGGCAGGGTCAAGGACAACTTTACAAGGGCTTTGGCTTCTCCTGTGGCTTTTTGGAAATGATTGGATTCTAGAAGTATTCTGAAAGCTGCTACTTGGTCCTCTGTACATACTTCTACACAGCACTATAAGCTGGATTCCTTTTCTAGGTCTAGATCATGCTTTACTAAGACCATTTTACAGGGGCTTCTGGACCCTTCTCTTTCCCTCACCCAAATATAGTTAGCTATGGTAATCTACACATATAGCTAAGGCTACTGCAACAGTGATCTAAATGAAGAACATAGTACACTTGTGTAAGTTGCACTTACCATAACAGTAGATGTTCGAATGATCACTGCTGCAGTAGCCACTCCCTCCTTCCATCCCTTTGTTTTTTTTTGCGTGTTTTTTATTCCAGGTTATGGGCATTTATTTTTTTGTTGTTCCTAGCCTCATACTTTCAGGGATCAGCCTCCCTCTATCTGCTGGCAGGAAAGCTCTGAAAGGCTTTGCACCCAAAGTTGTCTTTTAGTAATCTCAGGTTGAGGTGCTTGACAGTTTGGGTGCATAAATGGATATAACCTGTATAGCTAAGGCTACTGCAGCAGTGATCATTTGAACTTCTACTGTTATGGTAAGTTCAACTTTCTCAGCTGTACTATATCCAAGTCAAGGTCTACAACATCTTCAGCTGCAAAAACAAAGGCTGTTATCCATAGTGAGATATGGAGCAGAGACCCTTCACTAGCCTGTGGTGCAAGGTCAAATGCTTTAAATCAGGGACTGTGAACTCAAGGCACCACCTTTACAAGAGCAGAGACCACCTTTACAAGAGCAGAGACTGCAGTTGTTTTGGTAGAGCAGATGGGCTGTAGGATCCTTAGGCAGCAAGAAAAATGGGAAATAGCTTTTCTATGTTTCTTTATGAAACATACTCATTACATGCCAGAATAAGCTCCAACTCTCCTACAATCTGAGGTATAATAAACTGAGCAAAAAAAAAAAAAAGTGACATGCTACATTTCAGTATATATCCACTGAAGAGAACAACAGAAGCCATTATCTTATTATTTAATGCCAAACAATTTGCAATAGGCAGATGATACACTCCTTGCAGAAAATAAGCTGAAGCAAAACACAGCTTAATTTCTACCCATTATATTTTCTATACTATATTGTTGTTAGAATGGGACTCCTGCCTTCTGAGATTGGGCTTGAAGAGTCTTAGTTTGAGAGTAGCAGCTGAGGGTGAGTTTAACAGCATGGCTTAGGAGTGATTTTGGCCTTCTGGTCCTAATTTTATGTATGAATGTATGATAAATTGCAAATTCTGACAATTACAAAAGTAATTTTTCAAAAGTCCACTGGCCCTGAGGTGTTGCAGTCTCCCAGTTAGTATAGTTAGATGGTGTTATCTGCCCCTCCCTCTCCACACACACACAAAATTTCTGTGGAGTGGTGCACCCCTGCAAAAATGATTTTCACTTGCCAACACTTGCTATTCAGTGGATCAAAATTACAATATGGAGCTGAGTTTTGTCTCTTATGCCACCAGTGAGGTGCCTCTCTACCCTCAATGAGTGGAAAGAAACAACTATATTAAGCAATTACTCAGCTTTCTTTCTAAAAGAACCCATAGTTCTTGCTAGTAACCAAACTTCTATCCAGCAGTACAGCAATCACTAAATTGTACCTGTTTGTGTCAGAATTTTGTTATAAAATTAGTTTTTTCTTATAAAATTACTTCTTTAAGTAGAAATGTGTTGTTTTACTTCAAAATATGTGCATTCATATACGAATTTATAGGATTCCTTATGAAAAGTTAAAGCACAACACAGTCATAGTAAATTATGCTTAAACTCCTTGAAAAACACAGAACATGCAGGTGATAGCATTAAAAAGTGCCTTTACTTAGGGAAAGCACCTCCCTGTAACTCAATTTATTGTGGACCTCACCACATATCTCTTTAGATATACTAATTCTGTCATTATACTACTGCGAGGAAAAGCGAAAACACCCCACAATGGTAAAAAAGTACACCCATATACTGTGATATGAAACTGTTTAGAAGAATTCTATATCTAATGTCAATTTTCATTCATTCCTCAGTCATTGGGTTTGGCAGCTCATGGCCCCTTGCAAACTCTTGAGATCCTCCCTTACCCATAATGTTCCATCCCTTAACATACCTTAGATCTTGTCTACTGCTTTCACATTTGGACATGTTATCTGTAAGCTCGTGAGCTAGTACAATTATTATGAAAGATGTCTAATTTTACTGTATTTACCCTTTGTATATCTTTATATCCTTTTATAATATAACTTTTATTATTGTAGTATCTGCTTTACCTCCTTTTCCTACACTTTTGTGAATTCCTTATTATCATTATTGGTAAACTTTTCTTCTCCCCTTTTTATACACGCTCTGTGTATTCTTGATATCACTGTTGGTATTTCTTTCTCTTTCTTTAACAAAAAATAAAAAAAAATGTTGTATTTCTTCTCTATGTTGTTAATATGTCTGAAAAACCATCAGGGTTTAAAAACTGTCAGAAATGCAGTCACAGATTACTGTTTTCTGACTCTCATGAATTATGCATTTATTGCCTTGGCCCAGATCACCTTCAAATAGACTGTAAACTCTATAAATCCTTTAATTCTAGGGCCATCACAGACAGGAAGAACCAACTGGTTTTAAAAGATTTGCTACCTTCCTCCTTCTTGGAAGCTCTATTTGGGGCTCATACTCCCAGACCTAAGCAAAAGGAGCTTTCTGGCAACATTCAGGTCCATCTGGATCCTTAACCCCATCCTTGAATCCAATGATGGAACCTCCAAAGGAAAAAGGTAAGATATTGGATCCAATCCCGGCTCCTTCCCTGAAGTTGGCATTGGAAAGAAAATCAACTTCCTTGGATCCTATCATTTTGGATCCAAAGTCTTTATTTTGGACCCACTACTTTTGCACCATAGATAGGCTACACTCTCAGGTACTATCTCCTTTTTCAGAATCCTACCGGCACTCCAGACCTCCTTCAGTAGCATCATCTTGTTCTCCCAGAAGCCCGACCACGGCTGATGTGTATAGAATGATAAGGAAGTTTCTTTTTCCTGAAGATTCAGATGGGTGTTCCTCAAGCTCCTACCTTCTTGGGTCAGGAAGTCCTTACTAGTACTACACCTTCAATCTTGGCTCCTTCTCCAGTCTGACTTCTCTTTTCAAAGGCCATGGATCTGAGTCTCCTATCACCATCTTTTTGAGATCCAAAGACCATGAAGATGTTTCTGAGGGCATCGGCTCCAAGTGCTTTGGAGCTGGGCGAATATCAGAGCTGAAGTGTCCCTATCGGATTTGAGACATTAAAGTCAGCTGTGAAGCTGTCAGAGCCATCTCTGCCCCTCAGAGGTTTGGTATTGGATAACTTGGCTATGACCTCTGCCTCAGGTAGATTGCCTTCAGGGTAGGGAGAGCCGATGGGTCAGAAGCTTGCCTTCTCAGTTCCTTTGACTTCCTTCTTCCCAGGGTGTTCTGCCTTTGAGGTGTTGGAGAGAGTATTCTCTGCTTCTGTAAGATGGACGGTTTCTCCCCCCTTGGATCTCCTCTATGGATCAAACATGCCTCTGTGCCTTGAGCCCCATCATTCCACTCTGCAGGGATAACCAGCCTAAAGCCTCCAGACTACTCAGCAGGGTATTTATATTTCTTCCGATACTTCTCTGGAACACCCCACAAAAGCAGTCCCTAGGATGAGGAAGTGCAAGAAGAGGCACTTGGACTCCCCCCAGGAAACTGTTACCCAAAGATACCAATTTCAATGATGGGGAAGGGTCCCCAAGATCTCCACATGAAGATATATCATTTGGAGATAGCCTTGAGATCCTTAAGCAGAGAGGTGTTTGGTCTGCCAATAACCCTTCCAAAGAGGAACTGGTATTCCTGGAGGCCTTTGGGTCCACCCAATCTACATCCTGAGTGACTCCTCCCACTGATGAGCTCATTGACTTGATCTCTAAGTGGCTGTGAAAGGAATCAGACACAGTTGAGTCAATCCCCAAAAGACCAGAATGGATTTTGGTACCACCTGCCGGAAGGGAGTTTTGGAGTAAGGGAATGTCTGTAGATGCCATTGTCATGGTGGCAGCCACCAAGAAGGAAATCATGGAACAAAGTTTTTCTGTCCATCCCCTTAACAGGCAGTCAAGGGAACTGGATGGATTTGGAAAGCGTGTTTATGCTTTAGAGACCTTTGCACTCAGATCGCTGAATTATTTGGTACACTTCAAAAGATTACAGAGGGATCTGATTAAGGAATTTTCAAATTCCCTCCCTGGGATCAATACTTCTAAGGCTCTGTCTTCTGTGGCCTCACAGTTGGCTACCCTAATATCGATCATTAACTTGTCCATGGGGCTTAGTTTTCATGAGGCTGAAGGTACCTCAAGGGTGGCGAATTTAGGCATTTCCAATAGGAGACATGTCTGGATGCACTTGTATGACTTTGCGGAGCCCTTTAAGTCCTCTTTCAACAATGCACCTTTTGACTAAAACCTTTGTTTGACCCTAATGTAAAAGACACACTTTCCAGGTGCAAGCAAGATGGAAAGGCTCTCTCTGCAGTGGCAGTATGTTTTTCGTCCCCTCAAAGGAGCTTTTCCAGAAATCAAAGAGGAAGTCAGAAAATGTGGTTCAGACAATTCCGGGGTCTGCCTGCAGAACCAGGGGTCCAGAGATTCCTTTTCTGACAAACTCTACCAGAGCTCCTGAAAGGAGGCCCAATTGTCCACCTCTGGAGACAATCAGAGGTAGTTTATCCCTGCATCAGATAACCAGGTGTGATGATGTGAAGTATTGCCATCTGTGTCAGGGAGAATAGGCCAGTCCATGTGTAACATATGTCAGCATAGTTAACTGGAGTTTTATTTAATAATTTTGTGTCATTTGACTATCAAACTGACATGTACAGAGCTTTTGTTAAAATGTATCAACAGTGTTATTATAACTGATTAAATGTATATGTTTAAACAAAGCATTCTGGAAGGGAAGAGTAGAATTTTTTGAAATTGTTCTATAGCTTTCAGGTACTGTAACAGACCTTGGTGAGGTTCTGAGTGTGTATTGTGCTAGAGTCAGATTATCAAATGTGATATCATCCTATAACCTGCACTGAGATAATGGAACTCATACAGCAGTTTGTTTTCTTTTGTTTTCTTTGGAACCTGACATAAATATCTATGACAGTTATCACAACCAGTCAGTTGAGTTGAGTTGAGTTCAGTTAGTTAGAGGCTCATCACCTTGCCTTGTGGAAGTAAGCATATAAGGATCCTATCTTGCCTTGCTGCATTAATTAAGTTAGCTAGGGGACAATTATTTTTAAGACAGGAAATAGTGAGATTAGTTAAGTGTTGTTTTTTTTTTCTGCATCTGTGTGAATCCGTTCAATTGTGTTATTTTTATTTCTCCTGTGATTGAAACTCTGGTGTTTACTGTACTTAGATATTTAGTATTCTCATGTTTTCTATTTTATTATTTATTATTAAATATTTTTACACCTTTCATTGTGGCTGGTCTTTTAGAGAATACTTTTAGCATCTTGAGAGTACTTATGCTTATTTTAGTGATGCCTTCACCAGTCTAAAAAGCCTTGCTGCATTGGTTACACTCTACCATTAAAATTAGTATTGATTTTATTTAGTATAATTGGTTACCCTTGTAAGATTCTTAGAGTGGCTGACTGGGGGCAGCATGGTTATCTTATAGTCTGGGCAGAAGGGGTACAGTTAGTAAATCTATGCCACCCTTTCCTTGGAGTGTGTGTGTGAAAATCAAATAGCCAGGTGTGGGTGTGTCAGCTACTTGGAACTAGGACACACAGCTCAAAAGTGAGTCTTGTTTGGGATCTGGAAAGACAGACAGTCCAGTCCCAGGTCTGGAATGTGTTCTCTGTGTGCTGTTTGGGGAAATTGTACTTGACACAGAGAGCTGCAGCTGCAAAAACACTGTGTAAATCCATTTCTGTTTGTAGTTGCCACCTCTCACCATTGTCAATGGTGAGGAGTGAGGCTTCTTGATTACTGGCCCTGGAGTAGAGAGACTGTCACATATTGGTGGCAGAGCAGTGGAATATTAATTAAACTTCAGTGCCCTGTTGTCAGTTGTCACTGAAGGTGTGTGTACTATCAACAGCCACAAGGAAACATTCAGAGTTTCATTTTCACAACCGTTTTATTTATTTTTGTTAGTTTAGTTTAGTCAGGGAAAGCAGGCAAAGATGTCAGTAGAGGATTATGGTAAGCTGAAAAAGATCCAGTTGGTCAAAGTGTGCAAAGCCAAAGGACTGCTGGATATTAACCAGACTAAAGAGGAAATTATTTCAGCTTTAATTGCAGCTGCAGTGTGGGCCAGTGGCTAGGAGGACATCCAGTCTGGTGAAGGAGATGTGCAGTCTTCAGAAACAGGGCAGTTCACCTTTTCTTCACAGGACTTAAAAATCCATCTGAACTTAAACAAACTTGAACTGGAGGCCAGACATTTGGAGGCTGAAGAAAAGGAGAAGCAGCATCAACATGAGGCTGAAGAAAGGGAGAACAGTGCCAGCATGAACTGGAGGCCAAACATTTGGAGATCAAAGAAAATGAGAGACTGCGGCAAGAAACCCTTATTCTGGGGGACTTCAACCTAGATTGGTTCACCTGTATATCAGAACCACCAAGTAATCTAATAAATCTCCATGGCTACCAGCAGCTAGTCCAAATTCCAACTAGGTGTGATAAAAAATCTAAAAGGGAATCCATCCTTGACTGGGTCCTAACTAGCAACCCCTCATTGTACCCTCACACAGGCAGTCTCCCAGACACCTTAAATGATAGAACAAGCATATGCAAAACCACTAACTATATATCCACTAGAAACACCCTGAGGTCCTCCACACTTTACTGTGTAACTGTGACTGGAAAACCCTCCCACTTGACCAGGCTGTAGCATATTTCAACAAAACATTTCTACAACACCTAGACACTGTCGCTACAAACCCATGGCTCAGTAAAGAGACCAAGCAAATCCTCAAGTCCAAAACAAAGAAACACAAAGCCAAAATGCATTAGGCTGGAAAAAAATCCTACTACACAACATTACAAACTAAATACCAACACAACCCACAAAAATTTTGGCAAAATGTAAACCAGCTACTAAAATCCACCCAAAAGGCTACCCCCAAACCAACCACCCCTGACACTAAAGTTCCCATCGAAACACAATTCAACTCCCACTTTGTGAACTCAATTCTATCCTTAGTATCACAGGACAGTTCCTTCCTCACTATCCCCCCCAACACAAATAACACTAATACAAGCTTTACCCTCAAAACAGTTTCCACCACTTCAATCAAAAGCATGCTCTCCAAACTAAAAACCTCATCAACAGCAGCTATTTCTTGAAACTCACAGCAGATGCTACTGCTATCCTAGTCTCCACTCTCATAAACAGATCAATTGCTGAAAAATATGTGCCCAAACTCTGGAAAATATTCTATGTTACACCCATAAATAAAGGCGGGACCTCAACTGAACTTAATAACTACAGACCCATTGCTTTACTCTCCCCCCTGGCCAAAATCCTAGAAAAATGCATCCATACCCAGATGCTAAACTATCTCCTAGACTGCAACATCCTGTCACCTACTCAGCATGGTTTCAGACCTGCCCATAGTACCACTACAGCTCTCCTCTGCTTCACAGACACAGTAAACCGTCTCAAAATGAAGGCCTGCAAGTGTCAACATATCATCTATCTAATTCCACTCTTACCTGGTTCCAAAGCTACTTAACTGACAGGTACCAAGCTGTGAAATTAACTATAGGAGTCCCACAGGGTTCTATCTTAGGACCACTACTATTCACAGTCTTCACAAATGACCTCCACACCTCCACACAGCATGCATCTATAATTCAGTATGCAGATGACACTACCCTCCTGCAAACAACTCAACTAGCATTCTCTGACATTGAAAACTACCTTACCAAAGCCCAACTTATCCTCAATCCAAAGAAAACTCAGCTTATGGTTATAACCAGTTCTAACAAAAACACTAACAGTCAATTCACTATCTACTCCACAAATGCTACTCCAATTGCTCCAGTGGCACAGGCTAAGCTATTGGGAATAACCATAGACTCCCACCTAAAATTTGATAGTCATCTGAACTTAACTATTAAAAAAGTACATGCCAAACTCAAACCATTTCTTACCAACAACACAAGATCAGCCATTGAACTTCTATCCACCCTACTCTATGCATCTCCCATTCTGACTAATCTCAACAAAACTGAACTAAGCAAAATGGAAGCTTGCTATAACAGAATTGCCCGTTTTGCTGCAAATTGCTCATATAGAACTCATCACTGTACTGCTTTGAGACAGCTCCACTGGCTTGAACTGCCCAACCTCCTAACCTACAATCAGCTCTGCCTCTGTCATTCTATCTATTACCTCCCCAATAAGTGTCCTGCCCTCAAAAACCTAGTACAACATCACTCAGCCAAAAGGCCTCTTAGATCATCAAGCAAACTACTACTAGAAGTCACCAACAGCTACAATAGCTTTGGAGATGCACTATATAGTAGTTCGGTGGCTAAAACATGGAACTCTGTCCCTACTAGCATTCAAAAGACATCATCCAAAGCCTCCTTTAAAGACCTCATCAGGCAACATCTCAAGCAAAGTTGGCAGTGCCATGATTGCTATTCTACCTACATTCCAAAGTTCAGCTGTACACCACAAATCTATTACTTACCTTTATTTTTAAATTAATATCTTTTTGATTGTTCTCCACTGTAACTGTTAAACCTGTCTCTTGTAATTTGTGTGTATACTGATTATGTCTGAATAACTAAATGTGTCTTGTAATTGTTGCCTCTGCTGAAAAAGGGCCTTTTCGGCTCAGTCAGACACCCCCGGTTAACAAATGTAAAATAAAATAAAATAAATAAACAAATAAAATTTGCAGAGCGAAGAAAATGAGAGCCTGCAGCAAGTGACGGCTGAAGAAAAAGAGAAGCAGTGACAACATGAGAAGGAGATGTTGATTCTTCATCAGGGTCATGGATGTAATGGGGAAGGGGATAACCAGACCTTAGAAGCAATAAAGGTCGCTAAACTTCTTCCACGATTTGCAGAGGGGTATGATTTTGATAATTTTATTTACATATTTGAAAGAATATGTAAACAGTATAATGTTGACCAAGAGCTCTGGGTATGGTTCCTGACCCCCTTACTCTATGGTAAAGCTATAACTGCTGTTTCTAAATTGTCTGAAGCTGATTGTTTAAACTATGATAGAGTAAAACAATGCTTATTGAACTATTATAAGCTAACACCAGAAGCTTACAGAAAAAAAAATTGTGAGCATAGACACAAGGCAGATGAAAGTGTATGTGATTATATTGCTGAGTTAAACACTTATTTTCATAGGTGGGTGAGTGGGTGTCAGGTCACCACTTTTGAAACACAGGTAGACCTTTTGGTGAGGGAACAAGCCCTTAGTACTTTGCCTGAGGACATGAGAATCTGGTTGGTAGTCCGGGAGTTTAACTCTGCAGATGAGCTGAGGAGAAAAGGTGATCTCTACTTAGCAAGCAGAGCATCACTGCACAACAAAGAGATACCCAGTGTTGCACATGGATGTAAGGGAATCCATGGTGGGCAGCCTAAATCACCCCAACAGAGTCCACCAATAATGGGGGAAGCCACTAGTTCAGGTACACTTCCAGGATTAGTGGTTAGATGTTTTAAATGTAAACAGGAGGCTATGTAGCATACAAATGTCCACTGAACCAAGGTGGGGAACAAAAGTTGAGGGAGTCAGCAATGGGAATAACAGCATGCCAGTAGTAAGTTATCTGGAGACAACAGGGGTACCAAACATTCACTGGAATTTGTATCCTATCTTAGTGGATAGAAGGCAAACCACTGCTAAGAGAGACACAGCCTCTGACATAACTGTTATGAAGCCTGCAGTGGTTAAAGAGGAGCAGTACTTGCTTGGGCAGTCCACTCCATTCAGAGCTTTAGGAGGGACCCCATTCCAAATACCTTTGGCCAGTGTTCGCCTTGACTGGGAGGGAGAAAAAGGAACCAAGCAGGTAGCTGTGTTTGAGGATGTTCCTGCAGATGTCTTGATAGGGAATGATTTTGATAATGCAGTACCTTGTGTGCATGCAGTTACACACAGTCGGGCTTGGAGACAGGCATGTAAGTCTGGTAGGCTGGGAGAGACCCAGACAGACCCCACACCTGAAGCTGGGGCTGGTGTTGTGGTTAGTTCAGGGAGAGAGCTACCTTGTAGCAGCGAGCCTGAAAGTGAGCCACAGTTGCTGTTAAGTACTGATGTTCCCATACACAGGGCGACTGCAAGGACAGAGGCAAGTGGTAGTACCCAGACTGCCAGTTAGACACTACTGTCAGAAGATACTAGGCTTCCTGTGGAAGGGAAGGTGGGAAGGGTCACAAAGATTGAGTTGAGACAGGCTTGGCTTTCAGACCCTACCTTACGAAGCTTGAGGAAGGTAGCTAAGGAGACACCTGATGCTCAAAGAAAAGGGAAGTCTGTTTACTGGAACAAAGGGTTACTGTATAGAGAGTGGACCCCTGAGGGAGGACTAGAGTGGGAGGTCATACAGCAGTTGGTAGTACCCAGAGCCTACCATCTGGCACTTCCAACTTTTCCCAGGAGTGTGTCTGTGTATGCAAAACTCAAATACCCATGTATGGGTGTGTCAGATACTTGGAAATGGGACACAGTGCTCCAAAGTGAGTCTTGTTTAGGATCTGGAGAGACAGAGAGTCCAGTCCCAGGTCTGGAATGTGTTCCCTGTGTGCTCTTGGGGGAAAATGCTGTGTAAATCATTTCCTGTTTTTAGTGACCATCTCTCACTAGTGTCACTGGAGAGGATTGAGGCTCCTTGATTACTGACCCCAGAGTAGAGGCCATCACACCAGGCTAGACATTATACAAAAGATACATGAGTGCAGAGGATTATTTCAAGAGGTTATATAATTCACTTTTTCCTACCACCTCCACCTCTATGCAAGATCCCTAATGTTCCACCCAGTCAGAGGAAAGCGGTAGCACTAGAAATACAACAGGTGCTAGAAAAAAGTCATCCAAGAGGTCCCACCAACCAAACAGAATCCAGAACTTACTCAAGATTATTTTTAGTGCCACAGAAAACAGAAGATTGGAGACTGATTTTGGATCTCGGGAGTCTGAACAAATCAGTTCAGCACATCAAGTTCCGGATGGCCACAGTTCAGTTCATTCTGCCCTTTCTGTGCAAGGATGACTGGATGTGCTCAATAGACCTTCAGGATGCATATTATCACATAAAAATTAACAGACAATCCAGAAGGTTTTTATGCTTCCAGCTGGGAGCCAGTCATTAACAGTTCAGAGCTCTGCCCTTTGTCCTCACCACAACCAGCAGGGTGTTCACCAAATGCATGGCAGTAGTAGCAGCTCACCTGAGATTGCAGGGATTCTGAGTGTTTCCATACTTGGATGACTGGCTCATTATTGCTCCAACCAGGTGTCTACTGATAAGAGCTCAAGACCAGGTACTCCAGACCTGCTCCCATCTGGGAATCACCATAAATTACAACAAGTCTTAGTTAAAACCATCTTAGATGTTGGAGCTTGTTGCAGCTCTTTTCAACACAGTATCCATGATAGCTTCTCTTACCCTGTCAAGAGTATAGACTATCAGATTCCAGATCAGGAAAATTATTCACAACTCCACAATCTAAGCCTTATTGATCCTACAAGCCTTGGGATCGATGTCTGCAGCCAAACTTTTAGTTTCACTAGCATGTGATTAAGAAAGGTCAACCCATTTCTAAATAGACTATTTCAATATGGTTGTCCTTGGCTATTGTGTTTCATTACTCTCACCATGGCAAAACTCTTCCAGGCATAGTTAAGGCCCATTCCACCAGGGACTTTTCTTTGATGGCATACGGGAAAGGTGTGAACTCTAGAAGCATTCTAAAGGCAGCAACTTGGTCCTCCAGCCATACATTTGCAAAGCACTATAATCTAGATTCCTTTTCTAGGTCCAGAGAAGGCTTTGCAAAGACCATTCTCCAGGAAGTTTCTGGAACCTAATAATACTTCTTCCAGGTAGGGTAAGCTTTGGTACTCTACCCATAGATTCAAAGATTCAAAGACTCAGAGTAAACTTTATTCTCATTTAGGACTACATATGTGTAACCTAAATGAAATTAGGAGTATCAGCTCGCCATGAGAGTACAGAAGAAGCACAGGATACAGCAAATACAACAAAAAGACATATCAAGTAAAGGAATTAGAGACTAATGACTATGCCCCAAGAACATAAGAAAAAAAAATCTAACCTCCCCATGTAGTCATATTAATACTGTACAGTAATAGCATGACAGGTAAGGATGGTTAATGCACTTGAACTAAAATTGTCACTCTTTATGTATATTACATAAAGCAAGTAACAGGCACTTGCACTTGAATGTAAATATATAAGTAAGTAAAATAAAATAAATAAATGTTGCACATGCCAAACAAAACACTGTTATTAAGTTAGTTTGTGGTGGAGATACTAGGGCTGGTGTCCATGTTAATAAGCCTCACCACTGTTATCACCATTGGGTAGAAGCTGTTAATGTATCTGGAGGTCCTACAGCGAATACTGCAGTACCTCCTGCCAGATGACAGTTGAGTAAACCTGCCATGTGCAGGGTGCAAAGAGTCATTATTTTGTGGACTCTTTTGAGGCTCCTTGCTGTGAATAGATCTTAAATTGATGGTAGACTGCTGCCTATGATTTTCTCAGCAACTCTCACCACATTCTGTAGCTTCTTCTTTTCAGCTACTGTACAGCTCCCAAACAAACAGTGAAGTTACAGGTAAGAATGCTCTCAATAGCTCCTCTGTAGAAGGTGGGGAGAACAGTAAGTGGGAGCTTTTCCTTTTGAGCCTTTCCAGAAAGTAGACATATTGATGGGCCTTTTTGACCAACTGACCAGTATTCACAGTCCAAGAGAGATCCTCTGAAATGTACACTCCTAAAAATTTTGTAGTTGTAACCCTTTCCACCTCTTCAGCATTGATTTTGAGTGATGAGTGGGCAGCTGACCTTTTCCTGAAGTCAATTATGATTTCCTTTGTTTTATTGACGTTCAAGTCTAGGTTGTTCCTCACACACCAGTCAATCAGAGAGTTGGCCTCGTCTCTGTATGCTCTTTCATCCTGTCCTTTGATGAGGCCCACTACTGTGGTGTCATCTGCAAAGTTGATGATATGATTAGAGCTGTGTTTTGCAGAACAGTTGTGGGTAAGGATGGTGAACAGCAGCGGGCTGAGTACACATCTCTAAAGAACACTAGTGTTGAAATGTATGCATCCCCGAGGTGTTATTTCCTACACATGTCATCTGTGGTCTGTTGATCAAGAAGTCTAGGATCCTGTTACAAAGGTGCTTGTTAATTTCAAGGTTGACTAGCTTATCGATATGTTGCATTGGAACAACAGTATTGAATGCCAAACTGAAGTGTATGAACAATAGTCTGACATAGTTGTTCATTCCCTCTGTAGACCATAGGCTACTGCAGCAGCGAGAATGATGAACATAGTACACTTATGTAAGTTGCAGTTATGCATAACAGTAGATGTTCAAATTCTTCACTGCTGCAGTAGACGTACCATTCCACATACTGTACATAGACTGGGTTTTAACTTTTGCTATTGTTGTTCCTATTAATTCTGTTCTTTCTGTTGTGAACTTTTGATTCAGGATTAATTTCCCTTTTTGTATTTATCACCAAGAAATCCCTGAAGATTTTTAGTCATGCTGGCTGCTTTTATAGTTCTCTACAAAAGGGATTAGCCTATGATCATCTAGAATGACTGTGTGGAAGGGGGTTGGAGCTTTGGGAAGCTGGCCAGGTGCTATATCCTTGGCAAGATATAATCCACCGGCTATTGCAGCAGTGAAGAATTACAACATATACTATTAAGGGTAAGTGCAACTTACACAAATGTGGTTTAATAAGAAATAAAATTCAGATATATCAGATAAGAATTTAACCAGAACATCATTCACTTATGGTAAATTACTCTTCACATAGTCTCTGAATACTGAGGTAATGGAAGATGCTTCTGTCTTACAGTGAATTTCAGTAACTTATGGTCAGTTTTGACTGGGGAGGAAGGATTTTGCAATTGGTTGAGAGCAGATCTAACTCATATTGGTACTGACCATGTCCAGGATTTTATCACCCGTTTGGGGTAAAGACTAACTGGTCAATAGAGTTTGCACTGATGAAGTCCAGAAATCTCTGGGCATACATGCTTGAATATGTGCAAGTCTTCCTGTTTACGGAGGGATAGTTAAAGTCTCTTAGGTAAATGGTGCTTGTCTTAATGCATAGGGACTCCGTACTGGCTGGGTAGGAGGTATGGGCTGGGGAGGCATAGAGGGGATCCTGTAGTTAGCTATGATGTGATAAGAGGTTTTGTTCATGGATATTTGGACATGGGGGAGTTCCAGGTAGTTATCTTGTCTGAAGGAGAGATTAAAAAAAAAATATAGAGGTACTCCCACATTTAGCGCAGTTGTCAAAGGTGGAGGGGCTATATGAATGATAGGCATTGAATCACTACACTAATGGAGTGCTTACTGGTCTTGAACAAAGTCTTTATGAAGATGTATATATCAAAGATTTTCCCAGGATTAGTAGTACTCACATGCTCTGGATTTTTTTTTTTGTTTAGGCTACTGGCATTGAGCAGCAACACTTTAATGCTGTCCATATTATGTTTAGTTATGTTAAAAGCTTTGGAAGACTGACACTGCCTTAAAAAGGGACTATGGGAGTGGACAAATGTTTGACAAATATAGGGGAGCCTTTGTGGGGGTAGGGAAGGTGCAGGATTTCCCTAGCAAAGTAGTAAGGACTGTTTATTATCTCTTCCCAGGCTGATATATATTTGACCCCCTTTGAATGACACCAAAAGTGAGCCAATTGCTGAAGTCAATTGTCTTTTGTTCAAATTGTGGCACTCATCTTGGTGATGGTAGACTACTGCTCAAGGCCAGACTCATACCTGCAGCTCCATAGTGTCTCTTCATATAATCCAGGGAGGTACATCTCAAGTATTTTACTCCACCATGTACAATTACTGCATCATATGTGTACTTCTGGTGCAAGGACTTGAGTACATGTGTGCTGAGTGAATCCTGACACCTGACAGGTAACTAACCATGAACTCTCTCCCTTGAGTACATCAATATGCAGTCATCTATGACTTTTATATTGGCCTTTATGGAGATACCTTATGGGCTTTAGAAGTGAGTCAGTTTGACTAGTAGATGTATGTTTCATGGTTGGTGCTGTCTGTCTGTGAATCTGTCAATTGCTGAAGGTACTTATCCATTAGATTGCATTTAAGAGGTCTTTGTAGTTTAGGTAAGGTTGCTTTTAATAGCCTCGGCATATGTAGGTTTGTGTGTTTGGTCTGAGGTATGTATGACTGGTGTAGTGTGACATTGTGCGACACTGATGGGCCATTTGTTTTTTTTTTTTTTTTATTTGTAGAGGCTTAATATGATAGCATTGCCTTCAATGAACTTATATAAGTTGGGAGTTAGCTTAATGGTTAAGTTGTTACCTCACATGTGCAAGGTTTGAGGTTCAAATTTCACCTTTGGTCACAATTTGGTTATTGGTTAGGCATGTAATAGCCTGCAGACTGCCTAGTGTTTACCCGTGAATCATTTTTTCAGATGTTATTCCTTCTGAGAAATCTTATAGGGAGTCCTTGCTGGTGGTCTAGGTTAATGCATGGTACGGGCAGAGAGTATAGCAGGTTGTGGCACTTCGAAAGTAGTCGCCCTGTGTGTGATCAGACAGCATTTAAATACCTGTAAAAGGTACACAGAATGCACAACCTCTGTATCAATAGAGATAAATTAGTAGGTTATCGGATTTTGAGCCCAACACCGCAGGTGCAGACTGTTTTTTGCTGATTCTGGTCAACAAAAACAGTGGAAGCATCAGTGTAGACTGAAGTAAGCCATTTTTTTGTGCTTGCCACTACTGAAGGAACAGTGAGTAGCCAGATAGGATTTCAGAAAGGATGCATACCATGGCAGTCTGTGCTTCCAGATAATCCATGTTGCTTTGGTTAAGAGAAGTTAAAGAACCTATACACTGCGCAGATGTCTATATCTCAGTGCTGCTGTTTTTGAGCTGTGGAGCAGCTTCAATGCCATTGCACCGAGTGGATTCTGATGCAGAAGAATGGACTAATTGTTTCATAATAATGTGATGCGGTATGCAGCTTATTAACATTCCTCCTTATGTGACATCACTTTCATCTCATTATGGTATATTTTGATATCTGTGCAGTATCATGTTACACATTCATCATGAGCTATCTTGTGGTACATTTGTTCCTCACTTCCTCTCTAGAAAAACTATAAAACTTATTTGCTGTATCAGTAGCAGTTGTCACTTATATCACAGCCAAATCATTGCTTGTATCTATCTCAACATTATGTCTCTGAGTTAAGATACCAAAGGTGTATGTGTATGTGTGTGTGTGTCTACATATATATATATATATATATATATATATATATATATATATATATATGTGTGTATATATAGATATATAAATATAGATATATATGAGACTACAGCAAACTATGACTGATACTAATATACAATGAAACAAAAAAACGAACAACAGAAGCGTTTCACCAATTTAATATAAAACAACACACAGTACAAAGCCTTTCGGGTTACCCCTTCATCATGATACACTGATGAAGGGGTAATCCGAAAGCTTTGTACTGTGTGTTGCTTTATATTAAATTGATGAAACGTTTCTGTTGTTTGTTTTTTTGTTTTATTTCACCATCTGATCAAAGCATTATATGTCTACAATTCTGTGTGGATGCAGGTATGGTTGGGTTGTGTACCTTGTATGCTGCACTGCAACAGTAACAATTGTGGCATACCTTATGTTATCCTGGTTGCACAATCATATCAGCTGCTGGTACATTATATCACACATTATTGCTTTGCTATGTCAGATGGCTGCATTTATGTTCAGTAAAACTGTCACTTTGTTGAGTCAGTTCTGTAATTAATATGAACATGGTTATTTGCTTATGCTTTGTGATTACAGGTGGACATTATGTGCAGTAACCTATCTTGGGTGGGGCCATATTGTAGAGTAATCTCTGTTGTATAGGGACATAGTGTTCTGACATTTCTGGATACCATATTAGCAATTTAACGTGGTTTTCAAGTGTACTAGCCACCAGCATGCTGCAACATTTCCACAAATCCCACTGAGTATGTGTTTGTCCATATAAGCAAGGTTTGTAGTCTTTTGTGAATGCTCTGGCTGAAAAAATGGCAGTAGAAATATGACTTGCATTAACACTCAATTTGCCGCTGTTCCATTTCCTTTAGACTTAAGCAACTGGCTAAGGAAAATTTTGTGACAATGTAGTTCAATGTCATTTCCTAAACATTTCATTAGAATTTCAGGCCATCTTGAAAATAGTCTTTTGCAGATGAACATAATGAAAATATTGCACAAAACAATAATAGGAGCAAAAACATCTGGAAAATTCTCAGCAGTAAAAGGGTAAAAGTCAAGGTAAACTTTATTTTTCCAAACAGTGGTTGTACAATATCACTAGTTTCTCTACTGTAAAATTATTTTTGGGGCTGATAATTTCTATAAAATGTATTTATTACTTAATGTTATTATATTTCCTTATTTGTTTCAGCTGCATTCCCATTGCAGGTCCTGTTTATGACAATCTAGTCCCACTGAATCATTTTACCATTCTGTCTTATCTTCAGATTACCAGCAGTTTTGACTCTCATCATATAAGCCTACATAATGCTCTGAGTGTTGTGTAACCAGGGGCCATTATCTTTGGTTGAGTGATATGGCCTAGCTGCTCTAAACACCACAAGGGACTACAAGGATATCTGATGGCATACAGAGTGCTACTGCATGATTCCTCATATCCTTATCTAATTCACCTGCTAGCTATGCTAGTTACACCATAGGCATAATATTAATTGTATTATAATGCAACAGTTGCTATCAGTGGAGCATTATATTGATGAAGTTACCCTCAGCAGCAGTCTTGTTTGAATTCGATAAGCATGGAAAACCACTATATGACTGCAAAGTCATTTTTTTCCCACTTAGCATAAAAGAAGTCTGGTCCTTCTGAGGTAGTATTCCAAGCAGTTGCTAACAACACTGTATTTAAATGCAACTTGCTCCTTACTGACATGGAATCTACATATAAATTCACATCATGAAAAACTGCATATTTTCATGTTCCAGAACTCCTGTAAAGTCTCAAATGGAAGACTAATTTGACATTTCATTGTGTTGATCACTGCTTGTTGGTACTCTAGCAGTTTCTGTGAGACAAGGAGAGAAAAAACATGGACACTTGGAAAACAATTATAGCTCAGACAAAATTGTAATAAAATCCATCCAGATCATAAGAAGGTGTTGTATTTCCCTTTGTATAATTTCATATTTTGTTTGCACCGAGTTCTATGTACTTTGCATGATTAGCTCTTAAAAGAAAATGCGCAAGGCATAAATACCTTTGCAATTTCTTAATGAGCTGCTGCTAAGTAACTGATACTGACCACGTGATACATATATCTCAACCAGGTGAGGGCTTCAAAGAGGGATCTTGCTGTGCAGGCTAATTGTTCTAAAAGCTGAGTACCAAAGGAGGTAGCACATGACTAGATGAGGTGTACTTATCATAAAAGCATTTTCTTTTGATATATATTTTAATTATTCTGTAGAGCATAGCTCCTTAAGAAAATATAGCTAAATAAAGCCAGTAAGCTAGCCCGAGTCTGTAGCAGTGAAACCAAGACACTCATTTCATAACTGCAAGCAAATGCTTCTTCAAAAGGCGGCCAACCAAGCATAAAAAATATTGTTGGAAGTCGTATTGCAGCAGAAATTAATGCACCTTTTCAGTTGTTGTTTTGCAAAATAGCTAAGAAATGTATGCATGCTTTTTATGAGCAACAGAAACCATAAAAGGAATTGTCAAACAATGAGTGGAGGTGATTATGTAATGCTTTATGGGAAAAGAACTACAGAATTACGCTGTAGCATGTATTTCACTTTTGTACTATGTTGCACCATTGCTCAGTACTCAGGTTACTTTGCAGCAAGTTAAAAATCACAGTAATACTTAAGACTAACTACACTGTGTACAGATAATTGCAGAAATAAAACTATATAGATTTTTTAATAGTACCATGAAAGTGAGGATAGAATATTCCAGTTAGTGAAGGAAAGAAATATAATAGACTGAAGTTACCTGAGTGAATATAGCTTGATCTGTGCACTCCTACCACTCTCAAAAACAATTTTATAGTCACCTAATGTCAGAAAGGGTATTGTTTTTATGTAGTCATTCCACTCGTGTGCAGAATTTCAAATAGCCATTCCAATAATAGAGAAGATACGGTACAACTGTGTGTGTATGAGTGTGTGTGTGTGTGTGTGTGTGTGTGTGTGTGTGTGTGTGTGTGTGTGTGTGTGTGTGTGTGTGTGTGTGTGTGTGTGTGTGTGTGTGTGTGTGTGTGTGTGTGTGTGTGTGTGGGTCTATATTACAACATTGAAACGTTGTCATATCGAACACCAGATGAGCGACACGTATTCATAGAAACACATTTAAGCGATTCGATGAATACTTTACAGGGCAAAGATGTAGTTGGCCAGCTACACAGTGTTGCTCTTTTCTCTACTGTAGTGCGATCTCGAAGTTGGTATATTTAGTTAGGGGGTGTGGGGGCAGAGCCCCCCACATTGGGGTATAGGGGCAAAGCTCCCTACATAGTTATGTTTGTAAGTGTGTGTGTGTTTGAACAAACAAATTATTTTCCAGGGAAAGAATTTGCTGTTTTTGACCATTCGTGCTTTAGTGCTTTCGGTCTTTATGTGTCAACGAAGAGGCGTTGTCTTAAATGCCTCTTCGTTGTTATAATATAGACCCGTGTGTGTGTGTGTGTGTGTGTGTGTGTGTGTGTGTGTGTGTGTGTGTGTGTGTGTGTGTGTGTGTGTGTGTGTGTGTGTGTGTGTGTGTGTGTGTGCTCAGTCAGCTCCATTTACATGACCCTCAGTTTTAAAGGTCGGTAATTAAACAACCAAAGACACTATGAAAGTACATAAAATCCAAATTAAACAAACAAGGCACAGTTGTAAAACTGATCAGAGACTTTGCACTTTTCAAAACTGTAAACATAGTAAGACAAATCAGATTGTTACATCATGGTGAGTAAATCAGATCATATAATTATGCTTACTTATAGGTTATTTTATATGAAATGTTTGTCTTTTCAGCTTTTCCCAATTAGGGGTCACCACAGTGGAACTCCAGTCCACTAATGATTGGCAGTCAATTTTTATGGTGCCAAGTTGCCAGCCCAACACCCAACCTTCAGCAAGGGCACACCCATTCACACATGTCTTTCAGAGGCCACTTGACTACAGGAAGGACATGCAGACTCCACACAGAAGGCACTCCAGCCAAGAATCGAACAGGAGAACCTCTTGCTGTGAGGCAACAATGCTAACACTGTACCACCGCGGCTACTCATTTTTATATGAAATAATGCTACTATTTTTACACGGACCACAATGGTCAGTTATAGCTTATTTTATTCCGAAATGATACTGCAATGCTTACTTTGAAAACGGATTATCTAATCACAGTATGAAAAAGCAGCAAGTCTACATCTGGAAAAAAATGTAGCTTGCAAAACTATATACTCAGAGTCCACATACTAGCCCCCCCAGCATGGGAGGGTAGGCAGGTATTCATACCTCTCAACTGTACAGATTTTCGCAGAATGTCTAGAGTTTTGCCTCATATTTTTGGTCTGTTTCTCATAAAACTGTGGTTTTCTGGCAAATCACTGGAAAATGATAACTGACATTTGAGTTTCAGGCTTCATACCCCTGAGAAAATTAATGCTAATCCAAAATCTGTTATTCTATGAACTTTCTCCATTTGTAAGATCAATATTTAAAAAATATCAATTTTTTGGGCATTTGTAACCATATTATTTATAGCTATGTCGAGATTTCTTGCTCTAAGAGGTTGAGAGGTATGTTCATCATATGTAATTCAGCAAATCACAACATATATATTACACTGAATAAATCAAATAGTCTCATTATCATTTAGCAGTAGTAAGTCATGCGCTAAAGTCTGTATGTAAAGTGCTACAATAAAGCTGTTGCTGTACTTATACTAAATAACTGTATTGTGGCATGTTTCTTGGATTGAAACTGAATGTAGACAGCTTTGATCAGTACTCCACCCCAGTTAACAAAAACAAATAATAAATACATGTAATCATATATGCCAGTTCCCTTCCAAGGTCAAGCTTGTTCTGCTTGTTTCTTTGTACCATTACCTATATGATAATTAAACAATCATTGGTTGCATTAATTGCACTGTAAAATTCAGTAACTCTCCTTAATAGAGGACAGCTTCAGAAGGTAATTAACTTAACATCCACTTTTGTAGATGTCATAATTGTACTGTATCTTGAACAAACACCTGGCTAGTAAATGAGTCACTTTTGTAATGGGTACTGCATGCTAGTTATAATTAGGAGCACTTATAGCTAAATCAGGCAAAAAGATTAGAGAGCAAATAAGTTCTCCAGATTTTAGATGTATGCTTTTTGCCTATTTTCTACTTGCCCCACTGTACCTCTACTTCATTATAATCAGTGCTTTGTTCTTTCACTGTGTATCTTGTACAGAGGTAGTTGAGTACTCCATCCACTTTAACAAACCTAATTATCTATGCAACAACACCCAACATCCATTAATCTTGCTTAGGTATTGTCTAATCCACTGAGGTACCGTGATATTTTGAGCTCAGTGTCGCATTTAGAAGAAAGTTTTTTTTTTGACTGCCTGCCCTTTGTTCTTTAATTACTTGATTGCCAAATGCATCTCTAAAGGGCATTCGAGAACCAGTGATTCAGTAATGTCAAGAAGACACCCACACTTGCAATAATTTATTATGTCAGAGATTCAGTTAATATCTCTTAAATAAACATTACAGGACAACATAATTTGCTTCTGTGAGAGAAAGACAAAAAAGGAAAACATTAATGTTTGCAAATGAACCAGCAGGAAGAAGTAATATTTCCAGCTAGATAGATGGGGTTCCCTATTCTGGAGATGGTATTTAAAAGGAGATGAACAGTTAGTCCTGCGAATGAAAAATTATTTTCCAAATACTTTATAAACATAATGAACTTGGTGATAGTAAATAATATGCACATTATGCTAAGATTGCAATGCATAATCATGATTATGCCATATATCTGTTGATTTCCATTCACAAGAGAAAACACATTTCTTAAACAAAACTGACAACAAACCTTGTTTTATATTTCATTCTGTCTTACTGACAGATACCATTGAATATTTCCTCATACGTATCATTATATTAAACTAAAATTTTAATCTTATTTGCAGTTATAGTTTCAGGAATAATCAGCTAAAAAGGAGAAACCTGACAACTGTAGACAGTAGAAAATTATGACACAGCAAAAATCCACTGTGGGGTGTAGAAAGTTTTCTCATTATGTTTAACAGTGGGAGCAATACTCACAGGGCATAAACATTTCAAAAGGCCAAGGAGGAGGCAGTACCAAATAGGTTTGTATATAAGTAAGGTACAGTTCCTTAAAGGGGATAGTTTTATGCATTGTAACATTGGTGAATATGTTAGACTATATAGAAGAATTAATGCAAAGTCTAAATATGCCTTTGATTGTTTCATGATATTGTCATTGAAAACATAACTAAAAATAAAATATAGAGTGGGTTATTCTGTGCCATATTTTTAGTTCTCATGGTTTAGACTGTATGCTAGTTGTGTCATTCTCACCGATCCTACAATGTTTTTTTTTTATGACTGTTTTCTAGGTCTAGTTAACACAGTCACTGATTGGCTAAAAATCTGTAGCTAGCTGTCTTGGAGAGTATAGTGATGTGCCGTGATGAACAAATTGTAGAAAACTGACAGTGTAGCTGATATTCACCATAAAATCAACTACAAATTTATAATGTTTTGTTAAACAGGGAAATCCGTAAAAAATATAAGGAGTAAATATGCATCAGAATTAATATGATTAAGGGTCAGAATTCATACTGCCATGGAGCTTACATTCTCCCACACACATACACACTTGTATGTGCAGGCGAACATGTATAAACACACACACACAAACACACATACACTTCATTCCTATATTGAGATATTAATTACCCTTTCTTGGAACCCTCTGTTTCTTTGTCTGTTGATTTCACTGTGAATTTCATATATATATATATATATATATATATATATTTTTTTTTTCTTACAAGCTGAAATATGAGCTATAATCTTTGCACAGCAATCTTCCCTTTCTCTTTCCTTTCCTGAGAGGACCAAACAGAGCCAGATTTTCAACTGCTAACTTTGGCATTGCGATGTACCCATTGTGATCCTTAGCTCTAAAGAATGGGTTATCATAGTCTTTAAATTTGATTTTTCTATAATATGTTCCATGCACTCTATATTATGGTACAGTTTTAGTTTCTCCAAGTTTCTTCAGTTCTAATACCATGACGGGAATGGACCCCAACTCTAAGTCAGGGTACATTAGATTTCATAAAATTAGTATTGTTTCAGCCCTTGATGTTAGCCAAGAGTAGTCTACTCAGCACCCACAATGTGCCCAGAATTGCTTGCTTCTGTAATTCATATGGAGTTACATGTATTGGTAGCATATCTAAGTACAACTGTAAATTATTTTTTAGTAGACCCATTGCTCCTACTACCTATTACTCCTGCTACTGTTGGAACTGTCTGGGTATCTTTCTACAACATTGCACTCATTTCTGCCTGCAAATTTGTGTCTCTCTCTGTATGCAAGACATTGTAATCACTAGGCTAGCAATTTCAATGATCAATGCTACTTCTGTCTTTTTTCTCATGAATTACTATATCTAGTTTTCTCACATTTTTTTGAACTGTTGGCAATGAGTGATCCCATGTGATGTATGCTTCATCATTCTGTGTAATGGCCTGTGGTTCATATTTCCAGTGCTTATCAGCTACTTCTGTGTTGTGTTCTTTTTTCATGTTGTTCTCACTTACTTAACATTAAAAAAGTATATAGTAACACTAACATTTAATTGATTTGCAGATTATTAGAAATTATTTTAGACAATAATATATTCATTTTCAATGAATGTGTGTATTTACAGAAGGTTGGCATAGCTATGGGCACATCTTGTGCCAATAGCTATGCCAATTTAACATTGGTCTCATGGGAGACTATTTTTTTGTCAGAGGGAAGTGACTACTATAATGAGGTTTTATGGTGCACATGTTTTGTTGACAATGTCTTTTTGCTATGGGGAGGGACTATTGATAGGTTGGAACTATTTGTAAACTATCTACATAGTACAACCGATTTTCTAAGGTTCACCTTTCAATATTCAGACAAAGAAATTGATTTCCTTGATGTTAAAGTATGCAAAAATTCATCACAAGAAATAGTTACTGGTCTATATAGGAAACCTACACATAGAAACAGTGTACTACACAAAAGTAGTATGCACCCCACTCACGTTTATAGGAACATAATTAAAGGGCAATTTATGAGAATGAGCAGACTTCAAAATACAGATGAGGGCCTACAAGAAGCAGTCACCTTATTGGAAAGTGACTTTAAGAAGAGAGGCTATAATAAAAAGGAAATAGATGACAGCACTGAAAAAATGTATGAAGGACGTAAAAATAGAGGGACCCCATACTATTTGGATGAGGTTAAAATGCATTGATAAATGAGAACAACTTGAGTAAGGTCAGGTTTCCAATAACTTATTCGAGTGACATCAGAAGATTCTGTGGGATCTTTGAAAAGAATTGGGGTATCCTGACTACTATAAATGAACTGCAGGGGGTGATAGATAATAAACCTAGCTTTTCCTTCAAGAATAAAAAATCACTAAAGAGGCAGTTATGCTATAAAGTAAACTCTAATAGAAACAATAGAATAGTCTCTCAAAGAATTGGGACTTTTCCATGTAGAAAGTGTATGGCATGTAACTATGTACACAGTAAATCTACTTTTCAACACCAGATTTGAAATAAATATAGATTTTTATGCTGACTGTAGAACTAGGCATCTGGTATATTTTAGTTTCTGTACAGTCTGTCATGCGTTCTATATAATTAAAGCTGATAGGCTATTCAAAGAACGTATACAGGAACACCTGTGGGGCATTAACAATAAGAAAGAAACTAGTGCCTTGGCCAAACATGTGTAGTCTGCAGGTCCATCACATATTTTCAATTTTATGGCCCTAGAGGTTGTGCAACCAAATATTAGAGGTGGGGATATGAGCAACATTGTAGAAGAAGTTGAACAGAAATGGATTATGTTACTGAAGGCATATAGCTATCCAGGGTTAAACAGTGCAGTGTCACTAAAACCTTTTTTGAAAGCAAGACCGCTTAAGCATTGAAACAAACATACTTTTATTAGCATATTAGGAATAAACTTATGTTGTTGTTATATAGGACTGTTTTAAATTGCTGTTGTTTTAAATATATTTTTTTGTACTTATTTTATGATGTCATTAATGAGAAGCTACATGATTGGATATGGTATGATTTAAATATAGAGAGGTTATATGTATTAGTTAGAGTCTGAGGAAGCGATTTGTTATTTATCGCGAAAGCGCTTACTTCATTAAACTTTTGCTATTTTACTATTTTGATATCAGCCGTGGTCAGTTCGTTTTATTCTTTTTATGTTTTACGTCTTGAGGTGAATACCGATTGTTAACCCAGTCAAAGAACTTTTTTGTAACATGGAAATAAAGTACATAAGGAAAGCTGGTGGTGGAATGCAGAAGTCCAGGAAGTCATAAAAAAAAGGAGTGCAGGAAGAAGTGGGAGGTAGAAAAGACTGACCAAGCCAGGAAGGACTACTGTTTGGCTAACAAAGAAGCTAAGAAAGAAGTTGCAATAGGAAAGAATAGGACATTGGAGGCATGTACAAGGACCCAGTGACTCGAGTACGAACAGTGTTCGGCCTCACAGAGGGGTTCCCAGTGGTAGTGGGGGGTACACCAGGGTTCAGCTCTTAGCCAACTGCTGTTCATATTGGTGGTGGACTACATTACCACACAGGTCAGAGGGGGCAGATCAACAAAGTTGCTTTATGCAGACGATGTGGCATTACAGGCAGACTGACAAGAACTTCAGCAAAGTATAGGAGAATGGAATTCAAAACTCAAGGCACATGGGATGAAAGTAAGCACAGATAAGACGGTGTTAATGGCAGCAAATTGGAGAAATCAGAAGAAGCTGAAAATAGAGATAGAAGGGAAAACAGTGGAACAGGTAAACAGCTTCAAGAATCTGGGAGGGGTGGTTGAGGAGAAGGGAAGTCTGAATGAAGAGGTCAAAGCTAGAATCAGAGAGGCTGCAGCCAAATGGCATAGAGCGTCAGGTGTAGTCTATGACAGTAGAATGTCAAAGAAACTGAAAAGTAAGGTGTGTAAGACAGTGGTGTGACCAGTACTACTGTATGTTACAGAAACCTGGGAAGTAAGGGCAGAACAGTTGAAGAAGCTAGAGTTGATGGAAATGAAGTGCCTGAGAAGGGTGGTAGGATGCACACTGAAATGAAGACATAAGAGCAGAAGCCAAAGTAGTTCCACTTGCAGAAAAGATCAAAGAGAACAGTTTACGGTGGTTTGGAAACATCAAGGAGAAAAGGCAGGTGCACAGCAATAAACTGCACAGGAATAAAATACAAATTCGTAGAAAACCACAAACCTGTGCGGAGAAACAACAATGAGAACACAAAGTCCAAACTGTAAAAACATGGTTTAATAAAACATAAGCACTTTCACACTTCAAGAGTGCTTCATCAGACAATAACAATGTTAAAAAAACAAACAATATATAATGACACCAATTAGATGCAACCAA
Source organism: Protopterus annectens (assembly GCF_019279795.1). Taxonomy (NCBI): domain Eukaryota; kingdom Metazoa; phylum Chordata; order Ceratodontiformes; family Protopteridae; genus Protopterus; species Protopterus annectens. The sequence continues at coordinate 13,122,263 of NC_056742.1, forward strand.
TCATCACTGGAAGCACAATTGGAAATAATTAATCAATCATGCAGGATAAACCTTAAGCAGAGATACCATACATCTCTATAAATCCCAAAAACTGTAAAAACTAACAACAAAACAAACATATTAGAAACAATAAAACTTAAATAACCATAGGTAGCCCTTAGTATAACATTTATATATAGGCATATAACATTTCTATACATGTTACTTCTTATTCTTACTTACTCTATTGGAACTACGACTGTTTGCTAGAAATCTAGCTTTATGTATGCTTTTTAAACATGACGATGTTGCACAATATGACATTTTTAGGAAACCAAGTACTTATGTGCCTTGTTTCCCACCAGCTTCAGAAGTTTTTGTTCGTGCTTGTGAAAATGATTTGTATATGTTTTTTGCCGATAGCAAAAAGCATAGAGGGGGTAGTAATTTAAATTTGGATGAATAACAAGCTTTGTATACCCTACAGACTAATACTAAAGTGGTAATTAGATCTGCTGACAAAGGAGGACCAGTGGTAGTTTTAGATTTGGAGTACTATGGCACACAGATGCGAGCCATGTTAGAAGACCAGAAAGTGTATAGAATGGTCGATTTAACTTTTGTAGAGACCGTTCAACAGCATGTCTTTCATAGCCTGTATGAATGTTTGTGTATGAGGCTTATAACTAGAGAGAGATTTGACTATTTTAATGTTGAATTCCATGTTGTGCCACAACCTTATGGTCTACCTAAGATACATAAACACCCTACCTGCCCTACCTTCATACCTATTGTATCGGGCTCAGGTTGGCTCACTGAGCCTCTGTCTGTATATGTTGACAGGGAGCTTAGAGGGGTACTTGACCAGTACTCTGTTGTACTACATGATATGGAGCAATTTTTACATGATCTTTTTGCAGCTATGGATGGTCGGATTTTTCGACAACTAATTTTTGTAACCATGGATGTGGGGTCATTGTTCACCTCCATACCTAATGTAGAAGGGATTAATATGGTTAGAACTTATCTAACTAGGAATTAGTGTTTTGATAGTAAACATATAGATTTTCTATGTTTTTTATTGGAAGTGATACTTGAGAACAACATCATGGTTTTTGAGGGAGCATACTATTGGCAGCAAGCTGATGTAGCTATGGGCACCAGCTAAACTAATAGTTACGCTAATTTAGTTATGGCCAAGTGGGAATTTTCAAATATCTTAAATAGTGGCCAACATGCGGTTACATTTTATCGATGTTTTGTCGATGATGTTTTTTTGCTTTGGGATAGTGATGAGAATGAACTATTCCTGTGTTGACACGTTGAATAGTAGCTATCATTTTCTACATTTCACATCCAAGTACTCCTTGGACAACATTGAGTTTTTGGATGTCCAGGTGTTCTTGAGTTCCAATGGTGATATTTCCACCAGACTGTAAAGGAAGGAATGTTATTGTACATCTTTTCTACACAGGAAGAACATGTATCCACAGCATGTCTTCAATAGTGTGGTTAAGGGACAGACATTACATATAGCCAGATTGACATGTGAAGATGATGATCTGAGAACTAGTCTTGATGTATTACACTTTGAATTTGTGGGTAGAGATTATACATCTTCTGAGGTAAACAGAGTGATAATTGGGAGAAAGAAGAGGACAAGCTAAACCCTATTTCTCCAGATCCCCAAGTGTAAAAGGCATTAACAAAAGGAAGAAGCATGAGGTATCTGTGTTATCTTACATGAGGGATTCTAAATGTATTGTTGATATTTTAAGAAAGAATTGGCACATTTTACACACAGAGTAGATTAGGGGAATTGGTGGGTATATGATCTATGGTCATCTATAGAAATAAAAGTACTCTTAAACAGAGGTTATGTTATCTGGGGAATAGTGCCAACAGTGATTTGACAGTGGCTGGAACTAAGAAGTGCATAAAATGCAATTTTTGTAGGTTTGTTGATGAAAAGGATACTTTTGTACATCCAGATACTAAAACAGGTATGGTATATCAGAGTTAAGGCTGACTGTAATACTAAAAATCTGGTTTATGTGGCACATTGTGTTATGTGTTCCCAATTTTATGTAGGTAAAACCAATTGACGCCTGTGAGAGCAGATTAGGGATCATGTATATTGTACAACAAAAGGGATGGATTATAGTGCACTTTCGAAGCATACGAATAGTGCTGGGACATCACATACATTTCTCTTTCAGGTATTACAGGTGATTCCAGATAGTATTATACTTGGTGATATGTAAAATAAAACTGAGAATGCGGAGTTAAAATGGATTTTGAGACTAGGTTCCCATTTGGGCTCTGGTCTTAATGATTCCGTGTCAATTAAACCTACCCTGAAAGCACATGGTATAAAGAAGTAACATGTATAGAAACGTTATGTGCATATATATAAATGTTGCATAAAGGGCTACCTATGGTTATTTAAGTTTCATTGTTTTTAATGTTTGTTTTGTTGTTAGTTTTTACAGTTTTTAGGATTGATAGAGATGCATGCTATCTGTACTTAGGGTTTATCCTGCATGATTGATTAATTATTTCCAATTGTGCCTGCAGTGATGATTGGTTGCATCTAATTGGTGTCATTATATATTGTTTGTTTTTTCAATATTGTTGTTGCCTGATGAAACACTCTCGAAGTGTGAAAGCAATTACATTTAATTAAACCGTGTTTTTACAGTTTGGAATTTGTGTTCTCATTCCCGTGTCTCCGCACAGGTTTGTGGTTTTCTACTGGTTTGGAAACATGCAGAAAAGCAGAAGACAATCTGGTGAAGAAGATTTGGGACAGGCAGGAAGAAGGTAAGAGGAAGTGAAGATATTTGTGTGAAATAAGACCTGCGACAGTCAGGCATGAGTGTTGAAGAAGGCAGGAGTGTGGCACTGAATCGAGAGAGTTGGCGACAGTTAACATTATACCCCAACCCCATTTAGAAAAATGGAAAAAGGGGGATGATGATGATCATAGGCTAGTACAGTGTGGAATGGGACACCATAGAGAAGGAGTTAGAAATATGTTGGCCTTATCTGTAGGGATATGGAAGTCCTGTATACTAAGATGTGTGTGACTTTATAAATACTACCTACCTTTCTGTGACCAATAAGGGACACAGTACGGTATCTCGAGGATCTGTCTCTGGAATACTCATCAATTTCTCAATAACATGCTGCCGCAGCATGTGGATGAGCAGGTGTAGCTTTCCCATAGCACAGAGGAAGGAGCCAACAGCATGGCTGATTTTTTATTTTTTTTTTAAGGATACAGACCAATTCCATGATATACTGAGTACTATAGTCTGCATCCATGTTTAAATCAAAGCCCCACCTGGTGAGCCGAGAAGAAGGTAAGTGAACCATAAAACCATAAAGGCTAAAAACACATCAAGTGCTAGGTGGTCTATAAGGTGCAGGTTATTATCTACAAATTCAATGTGTCTGCAGGCCACCTGGGCAACTACCATGACTCACACATATGGCAAATGTGTGACTTGTTGCAACAATTTGTAAGGGGTGAATGGCAAATGTGTGACTTATTATAACAATTTGTAAGGGGTGAATGGCAAATGCATAACTTGTTCCAACAATTTGTAAGGAGTGAATTCCGCAGTGTCATCTTATTAGCAATGCCAGATATGCCCTACAGTGCTGATTGATGACTTGTATCAGAATTCCAAAAATTGTAACAGACATTGGATATAGCTGTGCTCTCTCACAAACCTGTTTTTGATGGAGTATGTGTTTGGGCTACTAAAGGCACACTTTCACTGCTTGGATCTGCATCTGGTGCATACCTCTCAACTGTCCAGATTGTCAGAGAATGTCCAGATTTTTGCTTCATATTTTTGGTCTGTTCACAAAATGTGTGGTTTACTGGCAAATCACTGAGGATTGAAGTCACTAAATAATAACATACTTCACAAAATGTATGCTAACACAAATCCTGTTATTTTCATAGGTTCATAGGTTCATACTAGGCTATCTGCCCTAGGGCATTTATAAGGCTAGCCAGAGTGTGTTTGGCTTTCGCCACCCATTTTAAATGAATTTTGCTATGCCCTTTTTCGAGGTTAGTATATGTGCCTCTGTCTAACAGTGACACAGAAGTGATTCCCGGGGTAAACCTACGATCTCCCATCCACTCATCAAGATTCCACTTGAAGAGAGTCAATGAGGAACTCTGCCTAATCTGGACTGGGATTTTATTCGAGAGTGAAGGGAGCCTCTGGGTTATGAATCTGTCCCTCCAGCATGTCCTATTTATTTCAGTGCTGAGGTTCAAGTCTCTCGAGTGCATAGCTCGATGGGATTTGGATGTTTTGAGGTGCAGCATGTCCATTAATTACGGGATGGACATGGCTTTATACGTCAGGCACAGAGCACCTCTGAGCAGGCGGTATGCCCCTGAGTAGAGCTGGAGTTTCTTTAACTGGGCAGCATATGGCATCTGTTTGAGCCCTTTGATCCTCTTGGTGAGGTACTTTTGGGGTCTTTCCAGTTGCTGCAGGTGTCTGGTAAGGTACATCCAAAAAGGGGCATTGTACTCAATTATGGCCTGATGAGGGATGAGTAAAGAGGCACGATGACCTCCCCTGATCTAGATGTGAATCCCTTCATGATTAGGTGGGCTATATAAAATGTTTTTCTAACCACTTTGGCCACGTGGTTTTCAAATGAGAGATTGCTACCAACTTGGGTCCCCAGGTCCCTAATTACTTCTTCCGTACTTAATGGATTACCACCTATGTGGTAATTTGTGGGCACTTTGTTTTTGCCAAAGGGGATGACTATACATTTTTTGGCATTTAGCTTGAGGCCACGGCTCTGGCACCAGTTGTCTGTTTCTATGAGGCCCTTTTGTAGGATGCTTGTGTCGGCTGGAGAGTCGATTATGACGCCTAGTTTGCAGTCATCTGTGAACTTGGTCAGCTACAGTCATTCCGTGTTGGCCTGTACCTCCGAGAAATATATACCGAACAAAAGAGGTCCCAGGACTGAGCATTGTGGGATGCCACTTGTAACTGGTTTGGAGTCTGACATGGCTCCAGCAATTCCAACCATGTGGGTTCTGTCCTTGAGCCAGTTTGCAACCCATCTAGTGACATAGGGGTTTATATTTAAGCTGGTGAGCTCATCTATAATGCCTGAGTGGGGTATTGTATTGAAGGCTTTTGCAAGGTCCAGGTAGACTGTGTGGACCACCATCCCCTCGTCAATGGCCTTGTTGACTGTTTCAAAGAAATCGACCAGATTTAAGAGGCAGAATCTGCCCTTAACAAAGCCGAACTTGGTAGGATCCAGTGTCTGTAGGTCCCCAATATCTTTATTTATGAGGTCCATGATGATCCTTTCCATAGCTTTGCAGACCAAGCTAGTTAGGCTTAAGGGGCGATAGTTTCCCGGATCCGTTGAGGCACCACCTTTGTGGAGAGGGACCACTGTTGCTGTACGCCACTCTTTGAGCACATATCCTGTAGTAAGGCTGAGATTGAACAGTAGTTTTATGTTTGGGTTTAGCTCTTCTTGGAGTTCATGTAGGACGCAGCCCAGGACACCATCTGGTCCCACTGATGCTGTGTTTTTTTGCTTTGGAGAGGGCGGCTCTTACCTGAGCATCTGAGATGTCAGGGGGGCAGCACTCTGCTGGGATAGATATTTGCCCTTTTGGTGGGGCGGGGGAGTTTGCACTGAACCTGTCAGCTAGGATGTTGGCAATGTCTGTGGGTTCGGTGTATTTTTTGGCATTTTGGACTAATTCTGAGCATATCTGGGAATTCCCACCAAGGTTCCTAACATAACCAAAGAAAGCCTTGTGATTATCCTTAGTGTCCTGTGCAATTTTTCTCTCGAAGCTGGCCTTAGATGATTTTATGAGTGCCCATAGTTTTTTGCTAATACTGATCAGAGATGCCTTCCCTTTTTGGGATTTTGCTCTATCATGTAGTAGCTTCCTCCTTCTATTGTATAATTTGTTTATGGCTGGGGTCCACCAGACAGGACGCCTGTCTTTGGAGGATTGGGTCTTGGTTTTATTTGGGATTACATGATCCATGCATTCCTGAAGGTGTTCATAGAATGCGTTTATAAAGGATTCTGCGGTCTGGGCCGTATTTTCCACAGGCCCAGGGGCTTTGAAGGATTCCACCTCGGTTTTGAGGAGTGTGAAATTTGCTTTAGAGAAGTTTTTCACTGTGGTTTTCTGGGCAGGGGGTGAGGATGGGATGTGAATATCCAGTGAGATTAGTTTATGGTCTGATCTTACTAGTGACGGATACACTTCTGGTCTGGAGCATAGAGCCCCCATGTTGATGATGATCAGGTCCAGTATGTTTTCTCCTCTTGTGGGAGTGGTAACAAGTTGTTCCATAGCATTTGAGTTTATAAATTCTAGGAACCTTTGGGCTAGGGTGTTGGAGCTAGAGTAATGCTCCCAGTCTATGTTTGGGTAGTTGAAGTCGCCCAATATAATGGTGTTCAGAGAGAACTTCATATTTTCCAGTGTTCTCAGGAAGGCCGAGTGGGGTTCCTGGGTTTGGGAGGGTGGTCTGTAGCAGGCTATAAACTGGAAGGCAGTTTTACCTACTGTTAGTTGCACATGCATAGTCTCTGATGCTTCGTGCTTTGCCACCAACCTGGAGGTGTGGGTATCTTTGACGAATATTGATACTCCCCCTCCTTTTGTGGTTCGGTCCAAGTTTTGGGGCTGAAAAGCATGGTATGAGGTATAACCTGATAGTGCTGGGGAGCTCTCAGGAGCCTTCAACCAGGTTTCTGTTACTGCACAGATATTGATGTTCTCCATGCTAAGGAGAGTTTTGAGTGCATGCATCTTGAGGTTTAGACTTCTGGCGTTGAGTAGCATTACTCTTAGTTTGTTATCCCTTGTGATACCTATGGAGGTGGGTTTGTCTTTTGAGCCTTGCCTAAAAAAGGCACCATGGGGGTGGCAAAAGCCTTTGCCAATATCCAAAAGCCCAGGGGTGACAGGTGCAAGCCGTCCCTAGTGAAGCATAGTGGCTTGTCGAGCATGTCATCCCAGGCTGACAGGCATTGGATCCCCTTTGAATGACACCAATACTTAAGCCAATTGTTGAAATTGATCATCTTGTCTTCATATTGTGGCATCATTCTTGGTGACGGTAAGATGCTACTCAAGGTCAGGGTCATACCGGCCAGGGCTACATGCTCAGAGAGCTCTTCTATGTCTCTTTTCATGTAGTCCAGGGAGGTACATCTCAGGTCATTCACACCAGCATGGACAATGACTGAGTCATATTTGTACTTGCCTTGGAGTGACCTGAGTGCTTGTGTTACGTGGTGGATCCTAGCGCCCGACAGGCAGCTCACCGTGACTTTCTCCTTGTTCAGCCTGGTGAGCTTGTCAGTGTGCCTGACAACAGAGTCACCTATTGCAAGTGTATCAGGTGTGTTGTTTAGCCTTAAGGGCTGTGACTGTTCTAACAACTTTTTAAGCTTATAAGAGCAATATTTAAAATCTGTCTGTATTTTTGGGCCTTTGTCCACCATTATTTTAGGCTTTGTTCAGATTTTTTGCACTGAGATTGAGGGGCATGATCTGAGTCAGATGAGGAGTTAGTGGAAGGCAAAACTGCAGGGGAGCACCCTGCTAAACAGAGGCTGGCACAGTACACCATGGTACTGGCAAAGAGGCAGTGGTTAACACATAACTCTGGCCCCTATTAAAATACATACACTTCAGTAAGCATAGGTTCATAGGTTCATAGGTTTATACTAGGCTATCTGCCCCAAGGCATTTATAAGCCTAGCCCAAATTTTTGTGGCTTACGCCACCCCTTATATGAAAAAATACTGTGCCCATTAGTTTGTTGTGCCTCTGTCCAGCAGTGACACAGAGATGATTCCCGGGGTAAACCTACGATCTCCCATCCACAGGTCAAGATTTCTCTTGAACAGAGCTAGCTAGGTGCTCTGCCTCACATGGACCGGGACTCTATTCCACAGCATAGGGAGTCTCTGAGTGATAAAGCTATCCCTCCAGCATGTCCTATTTATATCCGTGCTAAGGTTTAAGTCGCTTGCTCTAGTGGTTTTGGTGGATTTGGATTTTTTGAGGTGGAGCATGTCCATTAATTCCGGGTTGGACATGGCCTTGTATGTCAGGCACATGTCACCTCTGAACAGATGGTATGCGACTGAATAGAGCTGGAGTTTCTTCAATCTGGCAGCATATGACAGATTTTGGAGTCCCTTTATCCTTTTGGTGAGGAACTTTGGGGTCTCTCCAATTGCTGCAGATGTCGGGCGAGATACATCCCGAATGGGGCATTGTACTCGATCATTGGTCTGATAAGTGAAGAGTACAGGGGAACAATGACCTCACTAGATCTGGATGTGAATCCCTTCATGATCAGGTGGGCAATGTAGAAGGTCTTTCTAACCACTTTAGCAACGTGAGTGTCAAAAGAAAGGCCACTGTCAACCTGGGTCCCCAGGTCCCTGATAACCTCTTCTGTGCTTAGTGGATTGCCACCTATATGGTAGCTTGGGGTTACCTTGTTTTTCCCGAAGGGTATGACTATACATTTTTTGGCGTTTAACTTCAGGCCATGGCTCTGGCACCAGCTATCTGTTTCCGTTTGTCCCTTCTGAAGGATATCCGTGTCCGATGCACTTTCCACTATGGCGCCCAGTTTGCAGTCGTCTGCAAACTTTGTCAGCCAAAGTCCTCCCATGTTGGCCTGTACTTCTGAGAAGTAGATGCCGAACAATAGAGGGCCAAGGACCGAGCCCTGTGGGACACCACTTGTGACCGGCTTGGAGTCTGACATAGCGCCAGCAACTCTAACCCTGTGGGTTCTGTCCTTAAGCCAGTTTGCAACCCATCTTGTGATATATGGGTTTACATTTAAGCTGGTAAGTTTTTCTACAATACCCGAGTGGGGTATTGTGTCGAAAGCCTTTGCAAGGTCAAGGTAGGCTGTATGGACTGCCTTTCCCTCATCAATGGCCTTGGTGACTGTTTCGAAGAAGTCGACCAAGTTCAAAAGGCATGATCTTCCCTTGACGGCCAAACTGGGTCGGGTCCAATGTCTGCAAGTCCCCTATATCTTTGTTTATGAGCTCCATTATGATCCTCACCATAGCTTTGCAGACTAGACTTGTTAAGCTTATGGGGCGGTAATTACCAGGGTCCGTAGAGGCACCGCCTTTGTGGAGTGGGACCACAGTTGCCGTACGCCACTCCTTGGGCACGTATCCTGTGGTAAGGCTGAGATTAAACAGCTGCCTTATGTGCGGGTTTAATTCCTCATTTAGCTCGTGTAGCACACAGCTGGGGACACCATCCGGTCCCATTGATGCTGTGTTTTTAGCTTTAGAGAAAGCAGCTTTCACCTGTGCATTTGAGATGTCTGGGAGGCTACACTCCACTGGGATAGTTATCTCTCCTTTAGGGGGGAGAGGGGGTGAAGTTTGTACTGAACCTGTCTGACAGTATGTTGGCAATGTCTGTGGGTTCAGTGATTTTTGTATCATTTTGGACTAATTCTGAGCATATCTGGGAGATTCCACCCAGGTTCCTAACATAGCTGAAAAAGGCCTTATGATTGTCCTTTGAATCCATGGCAATTTTTCTCTCAAAATTGGCCTTAGTTGATTTTATGAGTGCTCGTATTTTTTTACTAATAATGATCAGGGGTGACTTCCCTTTTATGGATTTTGTTCTATCATGTAATAGCTTTCTCCTCTTATTGTAAAGTTTGTTAATGGCTGCGGTCCACCAGACTGGACATTTGCCCTTTGTGGAAAGAATCTTGGTTTTTAATTTGGATTGCCTGATCCATGCAGTCCTGGAGGTGTTCATAGAAGGCATTTGTAAGGGCTTCCGCAGCTTGGGTTGTGGTTTCCACTGGCTCAGGGGCCTTGAAGGATACCACACCAGTCTTGAGTAGTGTGAAGTTTGCTTTAGAGAAGTTCTTCACTGTGGTCTTTTTTGTTTGGGGTGGGGGCGGGATGTGGATTTCCAGTGAGATTAGTTTATGATCAGATCTCACCAATGAGGGATATACTTTCGTGTGGAGCATTTTGTCCCCATGTTTGTGATAATGAGATCTAGTATATTTTCTCCTCTCGTGGGAACAGTGACTAGCTGTTCCATGGCATTTGAATTTATGAACTCCAGGAACCCTTGGGCTAGAAAGTTGGGGCTTGAGTAATGTTCCCAGTCTATATTCGGGTAGTTGAAGTCACCCAATATGATGGTGTTTGGAGATACATTTATACCCTCCAGTGTCTTCAGGAAGGCTGTGTGGGGTTCCTGAGTTTAAGAGGGTGGCCTGTAGCATGTTACAGTTTGTAGAGCAGTTTTGCCTATGGTTAGTTGCACCTGGATGGTTTCCGAAGCTTTGTGCGTTGCCACCAACCTGGAAGTGTGGGTATCCTTTATGAATACGGATACACCCCCTCCTTTTGTGGTGTGGTCCGGGTTTTGGGGCCGGAACATGATATGAGGTAAAACCTAATAGTGCCGGGGTGCTCTCAGGAGCCTTGAACCAGGTTTCAGTTACAGCACAGACATCGATGTTCTCCATACTGAGAAGGGCCTCGAGTGCGTGCATTTTGAGATTTAGACTTCTGGCATTGAGCAGCATTACCCTCAGTTTCTTCCCATTTTTGTTTTCTAGGGTGGTAGGTTTAGAATTTGAGCCTTGCCTAAAAAAGGCACTATGGGGGTGGCAAGAGCCTTAGCCAATATCCGTAATCCCAGGTGTGACAGGTGCAAGCCGTCCCTTGCGAAGCAGCGTCGCTTGTCAAGCATGTCATCCCAGGCAGACAGACACTGGATCCCCTTTGAATGACACCAGACATTAAGCCAATTGTTAAAGCTGATCATCTTGTCTCTATATTGTATGATACATGCAAACAAAACCCAGACTGTGCTTACCCATGAGTAGGTTGGCCAAACTGTGCATTAAGACACTGGCAACCCAAGTAACAAGGTGTAAAGGACAGGGTGCAGTTATCACTTGCTCAGGTCTGGTTGGGAGCACAGGAGTGCAATGTCTTCTACAGGGAAGTGTGTGGGTGCTGTAGAAACTGAAAATAACCTTGTGCGGTGTACATCTGTGTTTCTGAGGTGGGACTGGAGAAGACTATTTTAAAGTGCTTCACGAGAGGCCACTGTCACTCTGTGTGTGTGTGTGTGTGTGTGTGTGTGTGTGTGTGTGTGTGTGTGTGTGTGTGTGTGTGTGTGTCTGTGTGTGAATGTGTGTGTGTGTGTGTGTGTGTGTGTGTGTGTGTGTGTGTGTCTGTGTGTGAATGTGTGTGTGTGTGTATTTCTCTGGTGGTACACAGCTTCAGCAGGTGTTAAACTTTTTTGGCTTGGTCTTATTTGACAGGTCCACAGCATGCATGGAAGACTTGCAGGCATCCCACCCACACCCTCATCCACAGAAGTTGCCTCTCCTAGGAGTTGCATAGGTAGTAAGATGGCTTTGGATAGTGTTTTTTGTACTGCATAACTGTGAATGACAATGTCCTGTCCCAGACATGCAGCACCGCTGGTTCAGGGATGCCCTCTCTTACCTGTATGCACTTCTACTTGGATGATGATGTGAAAATGGAGGTACTGTGTGACCATGACCTAGGCATTCCATGGCCATAATGTTGATCTTCACAAGAGCCAGAGATGAAATGTTTATGGCACGCATGCCTAGCGTGAATTCTGGGAGCACAGAACATCCTATATTGTCCTAGTAGACAATGGAACAGGTCAAGAATTTCACACGTGAAATATGTACTCTCATAGATCATCACACAATCTATGGTACATGTATCATCTGTACAAAAATGGAGGTGTTACCAGCCTGTGCTTCCAAGATGACCCTGCATATCCACTGGTTTGTAGACATTGACAGACCTGGCCATTGTGGAGGGCTGTATCCATATCTGCAGCCACCAGTACATACCCACATGGTCATCATCATACCTTATGGAGCTTGGGGCAGACAATGAGGGTTGAGGAGCCATGAGAAAGTAGAGAAACACTTCCCAAGCTGTATGTATCAGCAACAACCTGTCATTCATTTGGGGCGTGTGCATATTTTCTGGTGTCCATAGGCACAGAAGCTGTGCGTGTGTGTGTGTGTGTGTGTGTGTGTGTGTGTGTGTGTGTGTGTGTGTGTGTGTGTGTGTGTGTGTGTGTGTGTGTGTATGTGCTGTTTCTAAAGGTTGGGCACCGAGTTGGCAACTCGACACAATAAAAATCCACTGCCAGTCATAAGTGGACCGGTGATCCACTGTGGCGACCCCTAACTGGGAAAAGCCAAAAAACTTTTAGTAACTAGAAAATGTGTCTGGGGGTGATTTCTGCTGTTGTTCTCTGACTGCTGATCAGCGTTAGGAAACTACTAAACATTCATTGGTGAATTGCTTAACCACTGTACTCAGCAGGCATCAACACCTCTGATGTGTATTTAATCCCTGAATGTTCACTATTCAGCAGACAGGCAAATATCTCAGTTGCACTTATATAGGTTAATATATACAACATATCAATAGTACATTGCTTCATGTCTTTAAGGTTCAGTTGATTGCGGGGAGGATATCCACACAGAAGATACTCCAGCCATTGCTGTCTACATTTCTATATGCCTAAGCTTATCCTAGCTTGTGTCAGCCTGACATCTTTAAATGCTGCCTTACAGAATTCCTCAAGATGTGCCGCCCCCTTCCCTTTCTCATTAGTTGCACAAAACCTTACTGCTTTCCCAAGTACTTTATCCGTCTTACAAAAAAGTATAAACTACTGAAAATATTCTCTCTCACACTTTTCACACAAGGAATACTTCATTTAACCACTACAGCAGAAGAAATGAAAGAAAACATTTGCACTTAACTGCCAGAACAAATGAGTAGGAATGTAATATTTAACTTGTCATCTAGTCATTTCTTTACAGGTGAAAACAAGTTGGCTCAATACTTATTCCTTCTTTTACAAACCTGTTGTTCTGGGTTCAAACCAGACTAAGTAGTATGCTCTAAGCTGTTGGTATAAAATAGAATTTATTACAATATTTAAAAAAATGGTGAACTTAATCAGTAGACATTAATTAAAAGCGCTGTACAGTGTTTATAATGCATAAAGCCACTTAAATGGCAAAATATTATTTAATGCTAAAGAGATATTAATTGTTCATATAATATTTATATTTATTTAAATATCTTAATAACAACAAAAAAGACAAAACCACTTAGCCTCGTATGAAAGTTCACACATGGGCAATCAAAGTGCTGCTGACAGCATGTGTATACTGTATATACCTTGAGTGGTTACTGAGATAATGCAAGTCATTTGCAAATTGTTGCAAAATTAATATTTACTGTGTTTATTATGAATTAAGAAATCCAGTTTAAGATGTAAAATGAAATGAACATTGCCACTGTAAAGATTTGCTGATGCTAAGCACTTTGCCTTTTACATTTCTTTGGTACCCATTATGGCTCCAGAGATATGATCATTTCTTTGAAATGTGTAGATATACTTTCTTTTGTCAAAAATCTCAGGATACAGTCTTTGGTGTTTATAGAGTACAAACCTCCAGAAGTCCATTGGAGTGCATGAGTTAAGACTACAAACTGTCAATGAGCTGCTTCTTGTGGTATGGAGTTTGAGGGTCCATATTATGTCCTCGAACGCCTCTTCATCGACCCTTAAAACGTGAACTCTCAGAACAGTGAACAGCCACATCAGCAAATTCTTTCCCTGGGAAAGAAATCGCTTGGCCATCCTTGTTAGTTTGCCGTTTTTCCCACTGTAGTGTGATCTTGGAGTTTTTAGTTAGGAGGGGTGTTGGGGGCACAGCCCCTCGGGTTGGGAGGTGTGGGGGGTGAAGCCCCCCACTTTGTAATGTTTGTAGTGATGTGTTTTTTTGTTAGGTTAAATGATTTCTTTCTCAGGGAAAGAAATTGCTGATGTGGATGTTTGCTGTTTTGAGATTTCGCATTTTAACGGTTGATGAAGAGGCATTCAGTGGAACGCCTCTTCAAGAATATAATATAGACCCGGAGTTTGATTCCCTTTGCCTTCACTTGCTCACTGTGTGACTTTGAGCAAGTCAATTAACCAGACAGTGCTTTGAGGCACTTGGGAAAATGAGCTCCTAGACCATGTGTCTAGTAACAACTGTAAGAACCTTTCAACATGTAGTAATGCTGCTTCTGTCAATCATGATTAGGTTCACACATATATAGATGCTGTGCAACGGTGCTACACATTCACTTCTATATTGTGATAAGCCTCTAAGCAGCTGCTGGCATTTATATCACATAGATTTGGGCCTTTAAATGTGATGATTTTGCAAATGAGGACTTGGCACATGGTTGGAGGCAAACACTCATGTATGGTTTTATTCATGAAGACCTGTAGAGTGCATTGAGCATGTGTGGATGATTTGATAACAAAAAGAGGATTGTTGCATTTCATGTTGCAAGCCAGAATACTATGGAGACACAAAAAAACACTGCTAATTGAATAGTTGCAGAACATGGCACACAGAACAATGGTTTCTGCCATATCTTATGCTTTTCATTATCATTAAATATTATATAGTACAATGGTACAGGCACCATGCCACTGGTTGTGCTACTATGTTGCAGCATCGGTTTTTGGAATGTGCAATGGGCATTGTCACTCAGTACTGGTCAGGATAAAACAGATGAACGGTTGTGGGTTTGGTTCAAGTAGCTTTATTATATACAAACGTACCAGGATTAATGCTTGGTAACTTAAACTTAAATAAACTTATAAACAGATTGGCTACAGCACTCATACATGTTAACACTGGCTGTTCTCTCAAAATGACAGTGCTGCCTGCACATGCTCATTATTTACATGCACATGCCTACATCTGGAAATGCTTCTTAAAGTTATAACACACATTGTTCTACAGCCTCCCTCTTTGAGAAATAGGTCATACACTAAAATGACAGCATTCATTGACATGCAATTTTACAGAAATGATCCTTTGACATGCAGCTATACAGAATTAATTATCTGACAAGCAATCATACAAAAGTAAACACAAATAAAACAATCATGTCCAGGTTGCTGTGTATTTTACACTAGGTCTAGAAATACGAGCTGATCATGTAACATAAAAATTAGAACTGGATCTAGCACCGGGGACTGTCTTTAAGGAATGTTCAACTTTAGGGACATCGGGGACATCATCAGAAACAGGAATAGGTACAGAGGCATGTTCTTCAACAGGAACATTGTCTGGGTTGCTCTGAGATCTAGAGTCTGTATCACAGGTAGATGCTGTGATATCGATTCAGACTCCAGTTTCTCCTGTATTCTATAACCTCAGATTCCACTATGTAGGATCTTGGCTCAGCACATATACCTCTCACTTGACCAATGTGATCAAAGCCTTTCGCCGTTTGCATCCTCATTGTCTCTCCTTTCAACAGACGAAGAAATCTAGGATCTATATTACGTGATCGAATGGTCAAATATTCAAACACATAATAGTCAACCCGTAATAATCGAACCACCACAATGTAGAACAGTTCAATGGTGATTTCTGTACAGTGCAGAAATGGAAGTTCTCCATTGTCTGCACTGTAGTGTGATCTCGGAGTTGGTATATTTAAGTAGCGGGGGATGTGGGGGGTGCAGGGGGGCTTGCCCCCCTGCGTAGAGCATTTAAATGGTTTGTTTGGGTGGGTTTTACTTTTTTATTTTCCGTTCGACATTGTGGCAGTTCGATTATTATGGATCAACTATTATGTGTTCGAATATTTGACCATTCGATCACATAATATAGACCTGAAATCTACTCATTTTATCATAGCTGGACCTCTGAATAGTTGAATTGATTGCTCTGTTGTTTTTAGCATTAGGCACCAACAGTATTGTCATGCTTTGACCTCTCTAGTAATTGCTTTGCACTCTGTACTGCACGTTTAGCCAGGCTGTTATCGATCTCAAACCAGTTTGAATAAGAGTCTACCAACACTAAGTAATGCCGATTGTTCCACTCAGATATGTCAGGGGCTACTGTTGACCAAGGTAGTTCAGGAATCTGGCTTAGCTGAGGCAGCTCTTTTTGCAAATGCAATTTAGTACTATCGCATGCTGAACAAGATGAAAGCACTTTATCAATGTCTTTTGACAGAGAAGGCCAAAACACTAGTCCTCTCGCCATTCTTTTGGTAGCTTCGGAATCTGTGTGGCCACGGTGCAAAATCTGAATATATTCATGTTGTAAGGAAGTAGGAACAATTTAGGACCTTTGAAAATGATACCTTCATCCATCAGCATCTTGTCTCTGTAAGGAAAATAAGGTTGCACTTCTGGCAGTAAACAAGATTGCTTTGATGGCCACCTAACAATGATGAAGTGGTTGAGCTTCTGCAAAATTGGATCAGTCTTTGTATGATCTCTTAGCTCATGAAGTCTCATGGTAGAAAAATTATGCACTTCCATGACGTCAAAGTCAAAATTCTCTGCATCAAGCTATGCTTTGGTATTTCTGGGTGATCTGGATAGGGTATCAGCCAGATAAAGAAGTTTGCCTTTTGTGTAGACAATTTTGAAGTTATATTTTTGTAATCTGAGCGTTATTCTTTGTAGCCTTGCTGGAACTTATAAGCCTAGGATTCTTTAAAATAGTGACTAGAGGCTGATGATTAGTCTCGATCTGGATAGCTCAGCCTTGATCATAAGCATGGAACTTTGAACATGCAAAGACATTTGCCAAAAGTTCCTTCTCAAGTTGAGTATACTGCATTTCAGTTTGAGTAAGATTTCTAGACACAGAGGCAACTGGTCTGCTCTCTTGAAGAATAACAGCACAAGACCAAAGTTTGAAGCATCACCAGAAAGAACTACTGGTTTGTGGACATCATAGTATCTCACTGTAGATGGATTGGCAATTTGCTGTTTGAGGTTATCGGATGCTCTCTGTTGCTGTTCTAACCTTGACCAGGCAACATTTTTGCATGCCAGCTCCCTTAAAGGCATGATAACTCACTGAAGTCAGGTGTAAACTTGCCCAAATAGTTAATCATACCAAGAAAATGCTGTAGAGCTTGGACATTGTCTGGTGCTGGAATCAAGAATGGCTGCTTTTATTTGGAAGGGTGTGGTCGCAAGCCTGTACTGGTAAATAAATAACTGACATAAATAACTTCTAGTAGCCTGAATTTAAATTTCAGAGGACTGAGCTTCATGTTCACTTCACACTCTCTGTCCAGAACTTTTCTGAGGTTTCTGCCATGGTCTGCTTCTCCATTGCCTCCAACCAGTAAATCATCCACTATTATAGCACACAGATAACCCGAAAAAATGTGCTCCATTGCACGCTGAAAGACTTCACTGGTAGCATTTATTCCAAAAGGCATTCTGAGACATCTGTATCTACCAAATGGAGTACCGAATGTAGTCAGTAGTGAAAATTTGCGATCAAGCATTACTTGCCAAAATGAACTCTTTGCATCCAAGATTCAGTAGAAGTGAGGGCATTCTCTCTAATTTGCTGGAGTTCAGAGCTGAAATTTGCAGTGCATATTATTGTAGCATTGTCAGCATACTGGATTACTGAGCATTGTGGGAGAGGGGAGTGAAAGTTGTTAATAAAGATGCTAAATAAGTGGACCAAGTATGGAGCCTTGGCATACCCCTGTGGAAGTATTGAGGAAGAGAGAGTAAGACTGCTGCCATTTGGTAGATTGCTGCCTATTGGAGAGATATCTATTGAACTATTGTAGAGTAGGTGGGGAAATGTGAAGGGTGGATAGTTTGGAGAGGAAGATGGCGTAGGAAATGGTATCAAATGTTTTGGAGAGGTCTAGGAAAAGAGAAGCAATTATTTTGCCAGAATCCCAAGCATGGTTGACAGTATCTAGAAAGGAGAGGAGGGCAGTAGTGGTGCTGTGTCATGGTCTGAAACCATGCTAAATGGGTGATAGAATTTGGTTTTCAAGCAGGGGGTTGAGGAGTTGTGATTGGATGCATTCTTCCAGTATTTTAGAGATCGTAGCTCTCTCTCTCCCTCACCACAAGCTCAGCTTTTGCCATAGGCAGGACTATTAGCTGTTGTTTGAGGTTTACATTTTCACTTTTTACACATTAACTCAGTACAGACAACTGACTCCTTCAGCTATTTCTGCGGTTATATCCTACTGTCTCATCCAGACATCAAATATTGCTTGTTCATATTTGTATCAATAATTCCAAAACTATGCTACATACAAAGTATTAATACATTTCATATTAAAGTTTACGCAATAGAACACATAACTGTATTGATGCCTCACCTCTGTGTAGTGCAGGTAAAAGGATATTAACTGTTGTTCATATAATATTTACTCATACTGCATAAAATCCACATTTTTATAAATATCTCGACAACCGAACAGCACAGACAGAACTGCTTAGCCTCTTATGAAAGCTCGTAGCTGGATGAACAAAATGTTGCTGACACTGTGCATGTAACTTGAGTGGTTGCTGAAATATTGTATTGTTTACAAAAATATTATAAACATAATAGTTAGACAGTGTTTAGTGAGACTTATAAAATCCAGTTTAAGACATAGAATCTGGAGGCTACTATCACTATAAAATTATTTGTGCTGATGAGTTTGCCATTTATACTTGTTTAGTAACCCTTATGGTTCCTGGGATATGTACATTAGTTTTAAATATGAGAACATAGTTAGATTTTATCAAAAACTTAGGCTCTACCCATTGGATGTTACAGTGCAAACTTTCAAAGCTCCATTGGAGGGAATGAGCTTAGAGATGAATTTCACACAGAAGATAAACAGAGGCCAGCTTACTGCAATCATGATGAGAAGTTTTCTGAATTCATATTTTTCTGTTTCAGTCTGTGTTTGTGCTAAGACATGGATCTTTTCTCACTGGGATTTCACAGAAAATGGCACTTCCCGATGGATAGTCTTAGTCAGCAAATGTTACTAAATTAATTTAAGTGGCCTCACAACATACCATTGGTAGGTGGGTAGTGTTTTTTGTCAGTTTTGGTTAGTGGAAGGGATATTATGGTTTCTGACATGTAGGATAGCTTGAGTAGGCAGAATATTCTAATCACTACTGCAGGAATGTAGGTTTAGGGGACCTTCAGTATTTACCATAGGGAGGGTTGCCAAAGTAGAGTGTTACACCATAGGTTCATAGGTTCATACTAGGCTATCTGCCCTAGGGCATTTATAAGCCTAGCCAGAATGTGTTTGGCTTTCGCCACCCATTTTAAATTTATTTTGCTATGCCCTTTTTCGAGGTTAGTATACTGTGTCTCTGTCTAACAGTGACACAGAAGTGATACCCGGGGTAAACCTACGATCTCCCATCCACTCATCAAGATTCCTCTTGAAGAGAGTCAATGAGGGACTCTGCCTAACCTGGACTGGGATTTTATTCCAGAGTGAAGGGAGCCTCTGGGTAATGGATCTGTCCCTCCAGCATGTCCTATTTATTTCAGTGCTGAGGTTCAAGTCTCTCGAGCGCTTAGCTCGATGGCATTTGGATTTTCTGAGGTGCAGCATGTCCATTAATTCCGGGTTGGACATGGCTTTATACGTCAGGCACAGATCGCCTCTGAACAGGTGGTATGCCACTGAGTAGAGCTGGAGTTTCTTTAACCGGGCAGCATATGGCATCTGTTTGAGCCCTTTGATCCTCTTGGTGAGGTACTTTTGGGGTCTTTCCAGTTGCTGCAGGTGTCTGGTAAGGTACATCCCAAAAGGGGCATTATACTCAATTATGGGCCTAATGAGGGATGAGTAAAGAGGCACGATGACCTCCCCTGATCTAGATGTGAATCCCTTCATGATTAGGTGGGCTATATAAAATGTTTTTCTAACCACTTTGGCCACGTGGTTGTCAAATGAGAGATTGCTATCAACTTGGGTCCCCAGGTCCCTAATTACTTCTTCTGTACTTAATGGATTACCACCTATGTGGTAATTTGTGGGCACTTTGTTTTTGCCAAAGGGGATGACTATACACTTTGTGGCATTTAGCTTGAGGCCATGGCTCTGACACCAGTTGTCTGTTTCTATGAGGCCCTTTTGGAGGATGCTTGTGTCGGCTGGAGAGTTGATTATGGTGCCCAGTTTGCAGTCATCTGCGAACTTGGTCAGCCACAGTCCTTCCGTGTTGGCCTGTACCTCCGAGAAATATATACCGAACAAGAGAGGTCCCAGGACTGAGCCTTGTGGGACACCACTTGTAACTGGTTTGGAGTCTGACATGGCTCCAGCAATTCTAACCATGTGGGTTCTGTCCTTGAGCCAGTTTGCAATCCATCTAGTGACATAGGGGTTTATATTTAAGCTGGTGAGCTTATCTATAATGCCCGAATGGGGTATTGTATCGAAGGCTTTTGCGAGGTCCAGGTAGGCTGTGTGGACCACCTTCCCTCGTCAATGGCCTTGGTGACTGTTTCAAAGAAATCAACCAGGTTTAAGAGGCAGGATCTGCCCTTAACAAAGCCGAACTGGGTAGGATCCAGTGTCTGTAGGTCCCCAATATCTTTATTTATGAGGTCCATGATGATCCTTTCCATAGCTTTGCAGACCAAGCTAGTCAGGCTTATGGGGCGATAGTTTCCAGGATCCGTTGAGGCACCACCTTTATGGAGAGGGACCACTGTTGCTGTACACCACTCTTTGGGCACATATCCTGTAGTAAGGCTGAGATTGAACAGTAGTTTTATGTTTGGGTTTAGCTCTTCTTGGAGTTCATGTAGGACGCAGCCCGGGACACCGTCTGGTCCCATTGATGCTGTGTTTTTTGCTTTGGAGAGGGAGGCTCTTACCTGAGCATCTGAGATGTCAGGGGGGCAGCACTCTACTGGGATAGATATTTGCCCTTTTGGTGGGGAGGGGGGGGTTTGTGCTAAACCTATCAGCTAGGATGTTGGCAATGTCTGTGGGTTCAGTGTATTTTTTGTCATTTTGGACTAATTCTGAGCATATCTGGTAATTACCACCCAGGTTCCTAACATAACTAAAGAAAGCCTTGTGATTATCCTTAGTGTCCTGTGCAATTTTTCTCTCGAAGCTGGCCTTAGACAATTTTATGAGTGCCCGTAGTTTTTTGCTAATACTGATCAGTGATGCCTTCCCTTTTTGGGATTTTGCTCTATCATTTAGTAGCTTCCTCCTTCTATTGTATAGTTTGTTTATGGCTGGGGTCCACCAGACAGGACGTCTGCCTTTGGAGGATTGGGTCTTGGTTTTATTTGGGATCGCATGATCCATGCATTCCTGAAGGTGTTCATAGAATGCGTTTATAAAGGATTCTGCGGTCTGGGCCGTATTTTCCACAGGCCCGGGGGCTTTGAAGGATTCCACCTCAGTTTTGAGGAGTGTGAAATTTGCTTTAGAGAAGTTTTTCACTGTGGTTTTCTGGGCAGGGGGTGGGGTCGGGATGTGAATATCCAGTGAAATTAGTTTATGGTCTGATCTTACCAGTGAGGGATACACTTCTGGTCTGGAGCATAGAGTCCCCATGTTGGTGATGATCAGGTCCAGTATGTTTTCCCCTCTTGTGGGAGTGGTAACAGGTTGTTCCATAGCATTTGAGTTTATAAATTTTAGGAACCTTTAGGCTAGGGTGTTGGAGCTAGAGTAATGCTCCCAGTCTATGTTTGGGTAGTTGAAGTCACCCAATATAATGGTGTTTGGAGAGACCTTCATATTTTCCAGTGTTCTCAGAAAGGCCGAGTGGTGTTCCTGGGTTTGGGAGGGTGGTCTGTAGCAGGCTATAAACTGGAAGGCAGTTTTACCCACTGTTAGTTCCACATGGATAGTCTCTGATGCTTCGTGCTTTGCCACCAACCTGGAGGTGTGGGTATCTTTGATGAATATCGATACTCCCCCTCCTTTTGTGGTTCGGTCCAAGTTTTGGGGACGAAAAGCATGGTATGAGGTATAACCTGGTAGTGCTGGGGTGCTCTCAGGAGCCCTGAACCAGGTTTCTGTTACTGCACAGATATCGATGTTCTCCATGCTAAGGAGAGTTTTGAGTGCGTGCATCTTGAGGTTTAGACTTCTGGAGTTGAGTAGCATTACTCTTAGTTTCTTATCCCTTGTGATACCTATGGAGGTGGGTTTGTCTTTTGAGCCTTGACTAAAAAGGCACTATGGGGGTAGCAAGAGCCTTTGCCAATATCCGAAAGCCCAGGGGTGACAGGTGCAAGCCGTCCCTAGCGAAGCATCGTGGCTTGTCGAGCATATCATCCCAAGCTGACAGGCATTGGATCCCCTTTGAATGACACCAGTACTTAAGCCAATTGTTGAAATTGATCATCTTGTCTTCATATTGTGGCATCATTCTTGGTGAGGGTAAGATGCTACTCAAGGTCAGGGTCATACCGGCCTGGGCTACATGCTCAGAGAGCTCCTTTATGTCTCTTTTCATGTAATCCAGGGAGGTACGTCTCAGGTCATTCACACCAGCATGGACAATGACTGAGTAATATTTGTACTTGCCTTGGAGTGACCTGAATGCTTGTGTTATGTGGCGGATCCTAGCGCCCGACAGGCTGCTCACCGTGACCCTCTCCTTGTTCAGCCTGGTGAGCGGGACGTCAGTGTGCCTGATGATAGAGTCACCTATTACAAGTGTATCAGGTGTGTTGTTATTCTTAAGGGCTGTGACTGTTCGGCACACTGGCTTTGTGAGATATGTGTTGCACGTGTTTTGTTTTGGGGTAGCGGTTGCTTGGGTGTCTGCTTTGGAGGTCTCTGCTGCTTAGGCAGATTTTTATTTAGAGCCTCCGAGTATGTTTTTGTGTGATTATGTGTTTGGTTTGCTGTCGTGGTAGGTCTATGTGAGACTGGAATTGTAGTGAGTGTGGTTTCCTTTTCCTCCTGACTTGTTATGCCAGTACTGAGTTGAGATAGCTTAGCCTCCAGTTTGGCTATATGGTTGCATCTCTCACATGTGTTGGAATTTGTTGGGAGGAGGAGAGGGTTGTCTGTGTACATGAGGCAGTTGTAACATTGCCTCAAGATTCCCAGATTCACCAGCTGGACCGGAGAGGAGATTGACAACTGACCTTTGGACATGCTAGAATAATATTGGGAATTCCTTAATAATTGAAAACAAGGGCCAGTGGGGAGTGAGGGTGTAGTGCTTTTAATTTTTAGTGCTGACTTATATAATTGCTTTAGCGCGCAAGTGCCAGGTAACTTAAGTGCAATGTGTTACAGGTAACTTAAATGCAAAAACGACAAACAGTAACTTTCTTTCAAGTGAAACAAGGAAATAAGTACAGTAAGCAATGCAGATATCACTAGTGATCCACGGAAGCGTTGAGTAGCCGCGTATTAGGTGGAATTAGCATTCCAGGGAAATAACAAGCAAACAAACAACAAGCATATAAACAAAGCTAGATTCAGCAGGCCTGGATCTAGTCTATGCTACAGCAAACAAGGTGTACCTCCATTTACTGGCAAAACATGAAGCCAGAGGCTGAAGCAGGTTGATAGGAATGAGTGTGGTCTCCATAGCACAAAGAAAATGGATACCAGGGACACAAAGAGAACACAGGCCTTAATAGCCAAGGGATGTTATATGCTATAATCAGTGATTGGTGGGCAAAGGAGGAGATCAAGGCTATATAGTCACTGACAGCTGTATGTGGTGATATTAAAACTGTTCCATTCACCTTCTGAATGAGATACAGGACTGAGCATGCTGCTGTAGATGTCAATCGAAGGGGCTTGGGGTCACAAGGAGCTCAGTATACTGCAAGGATGTTGGAGGTATTTGCTATCAGAAGAAGGTTAGCACATGGCCTTACTCTGACATCCTATTATCCTGTGTCATACCATCTATGAAGAGAAGAAATCCCATCCATGAAGAGAAGAAATTTTAGAATCAACTACCTTCTACCACTGGACAGTGTTATTTATACCATGAGAGCAGTGGTAATAGAGGTGTGAAGAGTAAAGATCAGTGAATCAAAATCCGTTTCTGTCATTATACCCTGGACAAATTTGTTTTAGGATAGGGTAGTACAAAATGAGAAAAACTCTTAAACCTGATAATATTTACAGAGAGAGAAACTTAAGTCAGTTGAATTTGTTGCATAGTAAAAGAATAAGACTCGGGCTTGACAGCTTATGTATTGCAGAGAATTTGTGATATTTAAAATAACCATGATTTACTAGTAAATGGAAAATAAATAAATCTGAAATTGAGCATACACTTCAATGCAACCACTGTATATGCAAGGATAAATATTTTTTATAGATAAATTGTAATTCTTAATCTAAAAATGATACTTTTGTTAACAGGTTCATAGGTTTTTACTAAGATCATGAGTTGATACCCATTAAGCAGACTTTCTCCAATATCCCCTCTGAAAATCTGAGGCCAATCATCAAGTCATCCAAACTGTACTAAAGTTTTCTAGGAAATTACTTTGATAGGTAAGGTCAGCCAACTCAAGAAATGAAGGATACGATACATTGGGTTGGGGTCTGTCTCTTCATCCTGTGATGTTAATGTGGAAATGTTTGATTATTGACTGACCTTGTTAAGAAGAAGGAGCTTGAAGACTGCTAGGCCATACCAGGAGTCTGTATAACTCTGAGTAAAAGGACAAGGCTTTTAGTCTCTCATAGCAGCTAAGGGTACTGAGAACTAAGATTTTTGCGGTGAGGAAAATTGAAATCTCTCAACCCAGTTTAGGTGCTCAACAATTTACAAACTGAAGGGTCCCTCATATTCAATGATAAACCTAATGAAGGATGTGTTAAGTGACACCATAACTTCTTTAGATATTTGAGGAGATACCGCACAGGATAAGATGTACAAGCTATAAAAAATCTAGCCAACACAGAGATGTGATAGTCAAAGGGAAAGTCTCTTATGAACATAACAACACAAGTCCCTGATGATTGTGTCAAATTTAAGAGGAATCTTATCTGTATGGTAAGCAATAGTGATGCTCGAAATATTAAAGGAAACAATGCTTCATTTCTTGGTGTTAAGAGTAAGCCTCATAATTAATACTCTAAGCATTTTTTTACAAACATGCACATAACTCATGAGCTCTAGACCTACTTTTATTGTTTCTCTTTTCACTGTTTACTCTTTGTCTGATAGTAATACTAACGAATTAGAATAACATATGATTTTTATATGATGTCCTCTCTAGATTAAGAAATTAATGAACTTCGCCATTGCCACTGTATCAGCAACAGATATTTGTACATGATCATTTGCTAATGAATACTGTCTTTTTTTCAAATTCCCATTACGATTTTTGTCTAAAATCAAGGGAACATGAAGTCATTAAAACTGATGTTCATCATTATGAATTATGAACAATTAAATAATTAGAGGCTGGTAAGTGATCCAGATATGTCCTATTTTTCACAAAGGCTATTGATGATAACCTGTTCTTTTGAAGCCGTGCCTGTGGAATAGGTGATGCATCTCATTATACTGTATGATAATTGGTGCATAATCTGTTTTCTTTCCAACTTCGCAATTGTGTAAATGATTACCTTGGCAAAGCAGTTTACAGTAATTCCTTTCCCACTGCAGTGCTTTTTGCAGCTGCATATCATTACTTAAGTATTTAAATATACACTAGCATTTTAAAACAGCCATCTGGTACCTTTTGGTGCTTTTAATTTTCAAATTAAATAGACGATATTTAAAGTGGTACTGACATGCCTGCTATGTATAACAGCATTTTGAAAGATGCTTTCTATAAATAATTTTGTTCTATTCATTGTTACACTATAGACAAAAACATGCAACAATGACATAATACACACAGTCCTTGACAGTGTGCCACTGCACGTTGCTGTGTAAATGTGTGTAATGTATTTGTAAAGCTTTGCGTTTTGGTGTTTCTAGCCTATGTCAGAGCTCATAATGAATGCCATGCAGCCTAGTATCATGCAGTAATGGCACATTCTGAAATTCATGCTAATGAAAATGTCTAAAGGTGGTTGATTTTCTTCTCTTAATTTAGGTGTCCTGAACTCCCACAGTATTACAGGATTTGAAAAGAAATCAAAAATAAGCTCATCTTTTGCTTGGCACGTGCTTCAAAGGATCATTTGTAAGCTATCTGGGAAATTCTCTTCAAGATAATTTCTCAATGAAGTGGAAATTGTGGGTCCAATACTTTTATTTATTTCTGTGAGGTGAATGTCTTAGCTCACTAGAATAGTACTACATGCTTTATGTTTGCATATCCCAGAAGAAGAATCATTAAAAGTTTATAGTATGTTAGATTTTTAAGGGAGGGAGGAGAGTATGATGCATTAAGGAGATTCAAGGGTCAGTTACTGTTGTCTGAGAAACAAAAATCTGAGAAGAAAAATGTGCCACATATACACTATTCATACACTATTCATTTCCCATAAGTGCAAATGATCCCACTGATTGTTGTTATTCCTTATGTTACTGAGTGAAACAAATAAGCCAAGGACTAACCATGATATTCAGAAAGCCTTGCCATAATGCAAAATCCTTAACTCCATAGTTTACCACATCATGGTAAGCCCAAGAGACTTCAGTACTGCCTTCTTGTTGCTGTTTTCTGCTAGCAGTGACCATTGCATGGGCAGCAACTTCAGTACTGTACTAAAGCATGCTAACTCTAATCCTGACCCTAACAAGAACTTTACACCATACCTTAGAAAAACCCTTTCCATAACACTAAATACACAAGATACAAAGGTAGAACGAGACACCGCATACATCATCATACACAGACACTAACTCTGTCCGCTTATCTAGCCATTACTCTAACCCTAACCAGCAAAATGTCACAGACAAGCTCACATCCCTTAATGTGAAACGTTCAATGTGTCTGAAATTTTGACATTAACTTACCAACTTATGCTTATCTTCCACAATCAGGCTTCCTTTGTTTGACATCTGCAGCACTTAATGAAAAGAGCAATTGAAAAATGTTCCAAACATTTAAAAATCTTTCAAAAAACTGAGCATTTGCCACACTAAAGATAACCCATATAGATACATGTGCTGTCTGTGATTACACAATGAAGTGAAAAAGGATAAACTTTAACCACACTGTTAACTTATCTCATAGCAGTGCAATGCTACAAACAGTGGCGATGCAGGAATCGATCAAACGAGCCATTTTCTATTTTACCAATACATCCAGCTGACAAAAACAATGGTTCCCTTAACAAAGAAATAGTTGTTGCATAGCTATCTATCTATCTATGTATCTAAATATCTATCTATTCAAAAATGGTAATCAAGAATTCAAAATACTATAAGGACAAAATTATGAAAATATTAACAAAAGCTATTATCATCTTCAGATACCCCATAAGATTTGAAAAACTTTATTCTGTACCACAACATAAATATCATTCAAGAAGATTTTTTTTCTTGTTTATGTTGCAACCATTGTGTTAGTTTATCAAACATGTACTTTATATACACACATGCACACACACACACACACACACACACACACACACACACACACACACACACACACACACACACACACACACACACACACACCACGCGCGCTCATCCATTCATAACCCCTTTTTCCTATTTTTGCTAATGAGGTTGGAATGTTACAGCAACAATTGCCTAGAGCTGATGTTTAGACCACCAAGTGGGTAGCCCTGACATATAATATGGATATTATTTGTCCACTAGGATGATAGAGCACACCATTCTAATATGTCTGTAGATGTAAATCAACCTGTGCATTTTTTAAGGTTGTTTTTTCCAAGGTATGTTTCCAGTGTGCTGCTGGCAGAATTGGTAACACTGATGAAGCAGCGGCTTCTGGCTAGTTAGTTTATCTGTTTAATTTCTATAGTTAGCTTACAGCCTTCTTACTGAGCACACATGTCCCTGCATTACATTAGCATTATTAATCCTGCTATGCTGCTCATTTTACCCATGCATTGGTCTGCAATGTTATATTTCTTCTATAGTACTAATACTGTTTATACAAATTGTTTGGCAGTTATGGCAGCTGATTGAAGGCTATGAGCTGCTGGTTAGTTTCATTTTGTAGTCTGAGGTTTGATTTGTTCAGAGTAGAACAGTAGGCAAATGGAGGATAAGCAAGAGATTTAACCAGGTTTCCAGGCTGAGTCAGAAAAAGTTACATCAGGAGCAGCACTCTACCCCAATTAAAACAAACAAAAAAAAAACTAAATAAAAAAATGATATGTTGTTGTTTTCCTTTTTTTCTGTAACATGCCCTGACCACTGAGCAGGATATCTGTGAATCTTGCCCACAGATCTCAAAAGGAAAATATTTATCTGCTGAAGATGAGTTCCTCCTCTTCACTTCCTGTACCTCTTCATTTTCAGTGGCATAGCAATGTTGGGCATTTAGCATATTTTCAACCAATATCATGCTAAGTCTTCAGTATATACAAAATACTTGCAAAGATTAAAGGATCCATAATGTCAAACAATTCACATATCTGGATCATCAAAAGCACAATAAAGGCATCTACTCCCTTTATATACATCTGCAATACACAAACTTACTTCACATATGAAGATAAACCATTCCATAAAGCCAGATTATATTATTCACATAAGGTATCTTTTGACAGTACTGCACAAAAGGGAGAAAAACTCATGATATCAATGAGTCCTGCATTCATGGATTTTTGTAGCTTGTATTTCATGGAGGCAGCCCTTTCAGAGCATACTTTGCACTGGCAATGATGTTTGTCTTTTCGGCTTTTCCCGGTTAGGGGTCGCCACAGCGGAACTCTGGTCCGCTAATGATTGGCAGTCGATTTTTATGGTGCCGAGTTGCGAGCCCACACCCAACCTTCAGTGAAGGCATGCACATTCACGCATGTCTTTCGGAGGCCACTCGATGCACTGGCAATGATATACCTCTGAAATTGCTGAACTGCAAAATCTTTTATTTTGCAAAGTCAACATTGGATTCAGTGTCACTATAAGCTGATATAAATACAGAACAAAGTCTCTATTCAAAAAAAAAAAAAAAACTTTTTTTCAAGACATGAAAGTCCCTGCCACCTTGGCTTCAAATACCAAAGGATTACAAACAGAACAAATGTAGTTGACTAATTATATAGTTTATTACACAAATTAATCCCCACCCCAATTAGTGAGAGCACAGTATTCCTGTATAAACAATTGGCGGTGTATTTCCAAATTTAAACTAAATGGGTGATTTATCTAGAACTTCAATGTAAAACATGATAATTTATATAGAAGCTATTTTTCATTTACCTCTTATAGTTATACTATAGAATAGTGTCTGTTGTAATTCAATAAATCTAAAATCTACAAGACTGTTCCAGTTCAGAAAAGTGTTTTGCATTAGGACTTGACACATGTTCATTCCTAACATCCTTCTGCTAGTCTGTCTTTAGGTTCCCCAAAATATACTTTTTCTCACTTAGAAAAACACGGCATAAATCAATCCTTGTTATGAACATGTTATTTAATGCTGAGCAATTAAACTTATCCAGTCATAACATATACACAGTACCACGTGGCATATGCTTACATGCCCCACAATGATGGCATTTATAACTGTCTACCTTTTGCAGATGTATATTATTAGGATAACTCAGCTATGTAGGGTATAGACAGGCATAAACTTTGTACTAAACTGAGAACCTTTTTTTTCTGAATATCTCAAATGTTATGCCATACTGAGGTCAGAGTAACTTCTAACAATTGCCTGAACTTGTGTTGGACATAGATCTGTACATAACTTGCTTAGATATAGAATACACTTCTAAAAACAGCATTTGTTGTAGCTGTATGCTCACAAGGGGAAAATGTAGAGAAATTAGTTCATTTTTAAATGCAAAGCAGGTTGGCTGGAGTAACAGTGATACTGAGTACAGAAAGAAATTT
Source organism: Protopterus annectens (assembly GCF_019279795.1). Classification (NCBI taxonomy): domain Eukaryota; kingdom Metazoa; phylum Chordata; order Ceratodontiformes; family Protopteridae; genus Protopterus; species Protopterus annectens. The sequence goes on from NC_056742.1 coordinate 13,152,159, forward strand.
TCTGGCTACAATCCTGTTTTGTATCAACCTATCAGCACTCTTTTGAACGTTTGTGTGTATACATTTAAGCTGCTTGTTATAACAGACTTTCTTTTCTTTTCTTTCATTTATTCAGTGTGGTAACTGGGTTAGAGCACTAATCTAAATGGACCTATGCTGCCATTTTTCTTTCAGAAACTATACTGAGAGTAAGAATAAAATTGTCTAAATACGTAATTGGGTCTACGTCATATCATCGAATGGCCACATTGTCGAACTCCATCTCATCAACAACGCAGGAAGTCAAACCATTCTGACTGAGGTCGCGGTATGTTTGAGATCAGGAAAATTGTCATATTCCGAATGTAGTGTGATCTCAGGGCTGGTATATAGAATTAGCAGGGCGTGTGGTTGTGGGCATTCGACTGACTGCATTGCCAAAGAGATGACGTTCGACAATGTGGCTGTTTGATGATATGACATAGACCCACTTATATTAGATCAAGTAGATCTACACCTGCCTTACTTTGTTTTTTCCTACACTGTTATAGCTTGATAAACATAGTCTTCTTATTGTTCCCATTAAATATTGTTTACAGTTACCCTTTCTGTATAATGTATTTCTGACTGAATAATCTTTACCTTTGATCGCAGTCATTTAGTTCTCTCCATCTGATTAGAAGAAAATTCACTAGTAATTTGACATGTTCTGACATGTAGGGAAAAACTGTGACACTATCTCCTCCCTATTTATTGCCTTAAACATATTCAACCTCTACAAGTAATTTCTTATCAAAATATGTTTTATATCAAGAGTCTTGTATGTAAATTGTACCCTATATATGTAAATTAAAAACAAAATGTTCTGTTTGTTCTTAACAGTTTTAATTATAAAATCAAAACATCAGTAAAATGATAGTAGGTTATTGTGGTAAAATTCTCCTGGGTCTAATGACAAATTAACTCTTTCAAAATTACCTATGAACTGTTAAGAGCAAGTTCATCTAATTCTAAAACATAATTACTTTGTGTCATCCTGTAATGTAGTTTTAAGTGCCTCCAAACCATGATAATGTTGTTTGCTTCCACACATGCTATTTTCAAGACATGTCAGACAGAAATAATTTTCTTTCCATTGGACCTTAAACATCTAATTAAATCATTCTTATCTAAAATAAAAGACAGTAACCAAGTTACTTGCTGCTATCAAATCTTAAAAATTGGACTTGATGTTTCAAAAAAAAAAAAATCATACTAACCACTATAGTGGATGGTTACACAGCCATTTATATATTATTGGTATTTTGTGGAGTACTGCTGCCTTAGTATGTTTCACTTTCATTTTGTTGGCTTGAGAAAGCTAAGTCTGTCTTATTCAATAACTTCCTTAATCCTGACTGGTATATATCCCCTGGAATTCAGAATAATTGCTGATAATCCTTTCCTCTTGCAAGGTATCACAGTTCATTTTTCCAAAGGCACTTATATTCACTAATACAACATATCAACCCTTAGCAGAAGATTTTATTATATTTTTTTTATTATTCTGCAACTGGTGTAATGCTATCCCTTCATCTTTGCTTCGACTATATTTCTTTTTCCATCTTATACATCTTTTAAGTAGTATGGAAACAAAGCTGATAATAAGGCAAAGCAGTACCTTGTAAGGTAAGAAAATATATCATGGGAATGGACTTGAGGTACATTTTTATCTAAGATACATAAACCAAGACATTATTGTTATTTCATTATCTATTGTATATAGTTCCTGCTGTCATTCTCACTCATTAGCAGGAGCACCTAGCCTGTGACTAAATTATATTGTGCTTCAATTACCAGCAGATTCTTGTTTGATGAGCGATGCTAGCATCACTGACAAGCAACTACATAGTCATTCAACAAGAAACACAATTAGGGTGACCCTGACTAGTGGATTTATTTCTGTTGTCAAATCATGCACCACAGGTGTATTCATCAGTAATTATTTGTTAATTATTTGCTCCACAAAGCACTATGCAGTTTAATGAGTCACACAAAAGAACGGTGTAAATGCAGCATTTTGTTCAGATTGTATGACATTATGTCAGAAACATTTTTTTAGAATGTGTTGTAAACTCGGTATATATGGGTCACACACATAGAAACACCATATCGCATGCACTTTGAGTATCAATTTATATTTCAGTATAATCAAGCATGTCAGAAAATTGAAAGTAAAGGGGTATTATAACTAACTATTTAAAACTTAAATACACATCTGAATAACATTCAGGAGTATAGAGTCAGGCAAATACAGGGAGATTCATACACTGAAAAAATAATCAATTTTGTCCATAAATGTGAGGGAGAATTTTTGGATGAAGTATGTAAAGTGGATAAGAGACTTGCTAAAGCAACTGCAAGAAATATTCCATTCTAACAAATTGCATTTACTTTTATTAACTTGTGCTGTGATTGTGGAAACTAGTGCATTGGTCAATTTGAGTAAAGGGAAAAAAGCAGTTTCCAAAGCAACAGGAAGCTGGCAAACGTCCACACATCTGACCTTACAGTAATATTGCAAAATGACATATTTAATGTAATGAGAACTAGAAATAGATATATAATTTGTTGTACTGTTATATTAAAATGGAAGATTCACTTAAATGTGACTGAAATTAATTGATAATATAATTTGAGGAATCGCTCAAATTCATCTTTCAAGGCTGATTTTGATTTCTAAAATGAGAACTAGAATCTATAATTTGACATACAGCATGCTTATGGTAACTTACGTTTATTATTTATCCCTCCCCTTTCCAAATGCCTTTAAATCATAACCTTTGATTTATCCTCTGTCAGGAAGCACAGATTGCTATCATACTCTGCACAGCAGATGTTTCTTTTTTGCATCGTAACAGAGCGTGCTAAAGTCATTAAGTATCATGAATGGCTAAGTGAAATGTGATGGGCTTTGCCATACTGTCCTGGACTCATGTGAATCAGTGGGATGTGAGAATTTAAGGGGCAGATTTATAGGAATGTGACGTTGGGAAGTATGTAGTATTTGGAGATAGGCAATTGTATGATCTGTTTATGAGACACTTAGAAAATACTGCTCCTCAGAGTTGCATTTTATATTGTATGACTGACTAACAGGTAATTTGACTGTCACAGAATAGAAGAAAAAGGAAAGAAGCAAGCTGTGAAACAGACACCGAAGGAATAGTATTTCATGTAGTTCACAGTACAAGTCTTATGTTTGTTCTGGAAGACACCATAATACCTTGAGAATGACCATTAGAATGCAAATTAATTATACTCATGATTATGAAATAACTTGAGTTTTAAAAGTGGAAACATCACACTGAAGTATCTAACGCATTTAATTTTATGAAGTTAGGGAATCTAGAATTGTATTCAGTTTTGTTCTCATTTTTCAGTTTTATACATAGTGCTGCTTATTGTCTCCCCTGCATATAGCAATTCAACACAGCAATTAGGGTATGTAATACTTTGAATTTGCTGTACTCGTACTGTGATTAAAAAAATAAAATCCTTATAACATTTCTGATTGTCAGTGGATAATGTTACTCACGGCTACTGATACACTAAATGAAAACACCGTGAACTTCATAATTCTTAGTATCATTTCTTATTTCAATTATCTGATTTGGTGCTTCTGTATGCTCAGAAAATGTAACACTTGTATATAGTTCCATCTGTGTTAAGTATTCTGTAGTTTTCTATTTAATATGACCTGATGTGCAATGCTCTTTGGCATTGTGATAGTCATAGTAATGCTGCTTATGTTGTAGCTTGTCTGAATTACTGAAGGAGAGAAGTGAAGAAGAACAGGAGGTGAATATAACTTTGTACATTTTTTTATAAAGGATGGAGCAGGATTCTGTGCAGTCTGTGCCGTCAGGACTATAACAATGCATCCCACTGGAGAGTCCAGCAGTCTTTTATGATCAATTTCATTTACCAGGTTTAAGGATTCAACCTGAAAATATGACAGAAACTCACTGCAATTCAAAACACACTTCAATCTAACATGAACTTTAGAATGACCTTAAAAATCTACCAATGTCTGACATTTGGAGCCAAGCAATGATCTCTACCAGACAGTAATTAGGTCATGAAGGTTCACACTAGCTTCCACAATAGTTTTCCTGTGTACATACTACTGTTTATGTAACTCTGGCTCTAACGATATTAAGCCATACTGAATTTAATCTGTAAACACTTCTGTCTCATGTTTGTTTCACAAGTGTCAGTTAAAGCCATGGTAACAGTATTCATCTGTGAAAACCTTTTTCTGAGAGCATAACAAAGTTACACATTAAAACATTCATTGTATAGTACAGAGGTATAAATCATACATAAAAATAATGCGCACCGGTTACAAATTTATTGTCTAGTATGCAATAACCATTATATTACAGATTGCTGTATTTACTCAGTGGAATAATTGCAGTGGACAAAATAAGCAAATAGGTTTTTCCCAGCAGTGAGTAACATTGTACCAGTGAATCACAATATTTGCATCACCATCATCTTTCGGCTGTTCCCGTTAGGGGTCGCCACAGCAGATCACCCGTTTCCATTTCTTCCTGTCTTCTGCATCTTGCTCTGTCACACCAACCACCTGCATGTCCTCTCTCACCACATCCATAAACCTTATCTTAGGCCTTCCTCTTTTCCTGTTACCTGGTAGCTTCATCCTTAGCATCTTTTTCCCAATATACTCAGCATCCCTCCTCAGCACATGTCCAAACCAACGTAATTGTGCCTCTCTGGCTTTGTCTCCAAACCTTCCAACCAGGGCTGACCCTCTAATATACTCATTCCTAATCCTGTCCACCCTCGTCACACCCAGTGTAAATCTTAACATCTTTAATTCTGCCACATCCAGCTCAAAACTCCTGCCTTTTTGTCAATGCCACTGTTTCCAACCCATATAACATAGCTGGTCTCACTACCCTCTTGTAGACCTTCCCTTTCACTCTTACAGGTACTCGTCTGTCACAAATCATTCCTGACACTCTTCTCCACCCACTCCATCCTGCCTGTACTCTCTTCTTCACCTCTCTTCCACACTCACCGTTACTCTGAACTATTGACCCCAAGTATTTAAACTCATCCACCTTCTCCACCTCTACTCCTTGCATCCTCACCATTCCTCTATCCTCCCTCTCATTCACACACATATATTCTGTCTTAGTCCTGCTGACTTTCATTCCTCTTCTCTCTAGAGCATATCTCCATCTCTCCAGGGCCTCCTCCACCTGTTCCCTACTCTCACTACAGATCACAATGTCATCTGCAAACATCATAGTCCATGGGGACTCCTGTCTGATCTCGTCTGTCAACCTGTCCATCACCATTGCAAATAAGAAAGGGCTCTGAGCTGATCCTTGATGTAACCCCACCTCCACCTTAAACGCATCCGTCACTCCCACCGCAGACCTCACCGCTGTCACACTACCCTCGTACATATCCTATACCACTCTTACATACTTTTCTGACACTCCTGACTTCCTCATGCAATACCACAACTCCTCCCTAGGCACCCTGTCATATGCTTTCTCTAAGTCTACAAAAACACAATGCAACTCCTTCCGACATTCTCTGTACTTCTCCATCAACACTCTCAGAGCAAAGATCGCATCTGTAGTGCTCTTTCCTGGCATGAAACCATACTGCTGATCACTAATCATCACATCCCTTCTTAACCTTGCTTCCACTACTCTTTCCCATAACTTCATGCTGTGACTGATCAATTTAATCCCTCTGTAGTTACTACAGCTCTGCACATCACCCTTATTCTTAAAAATCAGTACCAAAACACTTTTTCTCCATTCCTCAGGCATCCTCTCACTTTCCAAGATTTCATTAAACAATCTGGTTAAAAACTCCACTGCCATTTCACCTAAACACCTTCATGCTTCCACAGGTATGTCATCTGGGCCAACAGCCTTTCCATTCTTCATTTTCTTCAAAGCTATCCTTACTTCTTCCTTGCTAATCCATTGTACTTCATGATTCACTATCCCTACATCATCCAACCTTCTCTCCCTCTCATTCTCTTCATTCATCAACCTCTCAAAGTACTCTTTCCATCTCCTCAACACACTCTCCTTGCTTGTGAGTATGTTTCCCTCATTATCCTTTATCACCTTTACCTGCTGTACATCTTTCGTAGCTCGGTCCCTCTGTCTAGCCAATCGGTACAGGTCCTTTTCTCCCTCCTTAGTGTCCAACCTTTCAAACAACTCTTCATATGCCTTATCCTTAGCCTTCGCCACCTCTCTCTTTGCCATGCACCTCATCTCCTTATACTACTGTCTACTTTCTTCATCTCTCTGACAATCCCACTTCTCCTTTGCCAACCTCTTTCTCTGTATACTCTCCTGTACTTCTTCATTCCACCACCATGTCTCCTTGTCATCCTTCCTCTGTCCAGATGTGATACCAAGCACCTTTCTAGCCATCTCCCTTACTAGCTCTGCTGTAGTTACCCAGCTATTTGGTAACTCTTCACTGCCACCCAGTGCCTGCCTTAACTCATCCCTGAACTCCACCTCACAATTACCCTTTTTCAATTTCCACCACTTGATCCTTGGTGCTACCCTCACACTCCTCCTCCTCTTCTTGATAACCAACGTCATCCTACAAACCACTATCCTATGCTGCCTAACTACACTTTCTCCGGTCACCACTTTACAGTCTCCAATCTCCTTCAAACTGGCCCTCCTACATAAGATATAATCCACCTGTGTGCATCTTCCTCCACTCTTGTATGTCACCCTATGCTCCTCCCTCTTGTTAAAATACATATTCACCACAGCCATGTCCATCCTTTTCGCACAATCCACTACCATTTGACCTTCTGCATTCCTTTGTTTAACACCATACCTACCCATCACTTCCTCATCTCCTCTGTTCCCTTCACCAACATGCCCATTGAAATCTGCTCCAATCACCACTCTCTCACCCTTGGGTATAGTCATCACCACTTCATCCAATTCACTCCAAAATTTTTCTCTCATCCATTGTACACCCAGCTTGTGGAGCATATGCACTAACAACATTCATCATTACACCATCAATTTCCAGCTTCATAAACATCACTCTATCCAACACTCTTTTCACCTCCAAAACACTCTCAGCATACTGTTCCTTCAGAATAACTCCTACGCCATTTCAATCACAATATTTGCAGAGTTTACAAAATAAAAGTAAAGTAGCTAGCTTTGAAACCCTTTATTTCTGTGTCAGCCTGTAAAAGTATTATAAGAAAACAAACCTGAAGACTGCAGATGTTGGAATAACAACGCCGATGCTCACATCTCTAATGTTAAGGTATGGCAGTTCATGTACTCTCCGAAGGAGATTTGCTTTTCCTTTAATGTTGTGCAAGCTTGCTACCTAGTTTGTCTTTATGTATTTGTAACACAGACTATCAGTTTTTAGTTTAAGAATTAATGAAGCACCCAGCAGTCACCATCGTTGCATTACCCACAGTCTTCATTATGAAAAGCAAATTATGCACATAGGCAATATAAATAGCTCTTATTACAAGTGGCCAATCCATGTCTAGCAAATTAATATTCAATATACGCTTCCCGCACTGTAGCAGTGACACAATGTTAGAATTATTTTTCTTTATTATTTTTCTTTTTACTCATTCAATGCTTTTTCCCTCCCTCTGCCTGCAGGATATAAGGTTTCTCCCTACTGTCCATTCATTATCCAGTGGTGGGAAATGACAGATCCTTTGGGATGAGTGCCTTCTTGGGGGATGGTCATACAGTTTGACATTGGGGTTGCTTGTACTGGTATCCTGTCTATTCAGCATTTTTTTCTTTTTGGTTATAATAATTTAATCCTTCTCCTGGTGCTGATGTGAGCATAAACATCACTGGAAAGAATGACTATTCCTTTTTATCTACACATGCATGCTTCTTCACATGTGCTGAAAACAGCTTCCACTTAAGCAGCCACACATGCATCATCAAATGCATGGCAGTAGTGGAAGCTTGACTATGACTGCAGAGATTCAGAATATTTCCATATTTGGACGATTGGCTCATCACTGCCCCTACCATGAATTTACTCATTTAAGCCAGACACTCCTTGCTCCAACTCTGTACAGAACTGGTAATCACAGTGCGCCTAATGAAGTCCAAGCTACAACAGGTGCAGTCCTTAGGCATTCCATGATGGCGGGCATTCTATGAGCACTATAAGATCATAGCTACTGACTCTAGCTAGAGAAATATCAGTCATTAAGCCTTTACCTCAATGAACTCTCTTTCAAGGAGATTCCTATAAGCTAGTATAATCCAGTTTTCTAGCTAAAGTAAAAAGATGTGTTGCCTCCTTACCAGAAGATTAATTTAGCTTTTCAGATTATCTCCTAAAGGATCAAACCCATGGAATTAAGAGGCCTGCTGTACTCCCAAACCAGAAGTTTATCTCCTGCCTGAGATGTCTTCTGATCAGGAAAGTATGGATGCACAAACAGCTAAAACAAAATTCTCAGCTCTAATACCACCTGAAGAAGATTTGACAATTAAAAGACCAAGAACAGGGAACCAACCAGAAACTCCCCAACCTACTTCGAAGATGAGGGCAGAACAATTTCCTCACCTGGAAGAATTAAAATCAGCACTACAACCTCTACAAACGGCAGTGCAAAACTTTTTGGACCAGCTGTCAATGTTTGGTAATGCTATCAACCAAACAGCCTCTCGACTTGAATTAACGGAAGCTAAGGTTACTGAAAATGAAATAAAAATTGATCAAATACAAAATCTTTGTGATAAAAACAGAAACCTCATCCAGGAGCTTCAGCAGAAAGTACTGGACTTAGAAGTGCATAGTAGACGCAATAATATTCTGATCAGAGGAGTCCCGGAGAGCTACGAACATCCATAACTACAAGAAATTACCAAACAAATACTGGGATGTCACCTAGATTGCTCACCTGAAACCAATAACATAGTAATTGAAAGACTGCACTGAGCTGCCTGCTCTTAACAAATCCCTAATAAACCCAGGCAAATATATGTCTAGTTATTAAACCATCAAGACATAACTAACATCCTATCCCTATCAATGGCTAAGAAAAAGAAAAGTTCATCACAAGATTAACCTTAACCTATTAAACAAAAAAGGCAACAATTAGCACCCTTTTGCTCTTACCTAATTTTGAAAAAAGTAAAATTCCAGATGAGGTATCCAAGTACCTTGTCATTTCAGTACAAAGATAAAAAATATGTGATGAACTCCATTAAAGAAGCAAAAATGGCTTTCTTACAAGCGTTTAATGAAATGCCTGATTTAAAGCAGTAATTGTTCAACATAGGTGTTATATGAGAGCTTCATATTAAAGTTCACTGTTATTAATCATAAATAAATAAATAATTAAAGAGTAACCCTGGTCACTATTTTAATCTCCCGATGCTGGAAAGGAACCTGTAAACCTAGGACTGGTTGTGACCTAGGCAACTGTGATAAGTCCGTGAACTTTGAACCAGGACTCTGTCTACACTTACTTCCTTGTTTTCTGACAGAGAACACAAATGAGCTTATCATAGTCTTCTCTGCACATAAATGGGTGGAAGTAGCAGATCTGCATTGGTACTACTAATGCTGGTCTTCCTCATTGGGGTCTTCTTCCAGTCTGTCTTGATTTTAGAGGTATTTCATTCTTAACTATTGGGCTCAATGAGTTAGATCCAGGGAAATAGGTGACATGCTGTGCTTCAAAATGCAAGTTATTTAAATTGTAATATAATATGTTCCTCACAAGCCTAAATATTATTTTAATAACAGTTTTACAGCCATAATGTTGTCTGATAATAATAAAATAGAGTGAATGATTGTATATGTGCTCTTACACTGACGTCGTTGGTGTGGAGAGGTCAAGAGAGGTCACATGACCATGTGCTTTATAATAAAGGAGGAAGCAAGGGTCGTTCCCCTCTTCCATTTCTAACCAGATTGATTGCCTTCATGTGTGTTTATTTTCCTCTGTAAATGTACGTCTTACCCGACTTTCTTACCCTTACGATGATACTGCCAACAGGTTATGGGCCCAGGAGGGAAGTAGGAAGCCGATGGCATAGACTATGTTTCGACAGAGATGAGAAGAATTATTAGTTATGGGAGACAAAGTTTCTGGGACACCTGCATTTGCTAGGGCTGAAAGATGCCATTTTGTGGAATGTGCAGCAGGACACAGAGGACGACAAGAATGAGGAGGAAGGCGACGATGCTGAGCAAAATGAGGAGGCATATGTGGAACTAATACAGTTCTTAGACGACAAAAGTTTGTCCCTCGTCATGAGAGAAGCCACAGATGATGGTAGAGAAGTGCTTCAGATCCTGAGAGATCATTATGCCAGGAAAGGGAAGCCATGGGTAATTAGCCTATACACTGTATTAACAAACCTCCAGAAGACCACCAGTGAAAGTGTCACAGACTATATTATTAGGGCTGAGACAGCCATTACGGCACTTAGAAATGCTGGGGAAAAGCTCAGTGATGGATTACTAATTGCGATAATTCTGAAAGGGTTGCCTGAATTTTTTAAACCATTTTCAGTATACATCATGCAAGATGATGATAATATGAGCTTTGGTGAGTTCAAAACAAGGTTGAGAAGCTATGAACATACCGAGAAATTTAATGCCAATGTAAGTAATGATAATGTGATGAAAGCGGGTGGTCTTGGGGAAAGAGTAAAAGCAGAGATTATATGCTATAGCTGTGGTCAAAAAGGATACAAGGCACGAGAATGCCGGAGAGAATATAAAGGCCAGAGACAGTGGTGTAGTTTGTGTAAAAACTCTAGCCACAGGGACAGTAACTGTAGAAGAAAGAAGAAAGATAATGTGAAACAAGCAACTGACGTGGAAGAATACACATTTGTCTTCAGAATGAACAAGCATCAAATTTGTGAATTAAAACAGGAGGGATTAATGGTGGACACCGGCACTACATCACACATAATTAACGACCTGAGAAAGTTTAAATACTTTGATTCAACTTTCCAACTTGGGGAACACATCGTGGAATTAGCTGATGAAACTAGAACCTGTGGGGCTGCACAGAAGAGAGGTAATGCAGAGGTATGGCTGCTAAACACAGAGGGGCACAAAGTAAAGGTGATGACTCGGGCACTGTATATCCCGACGTATCCACAAAGCATTTTTACTGTTAAGGCAGCAACGTCCAAAGAGGCCTCGATCAACTTTAAACAAGGCCAGGACCAACTCATCTATAAAAACGGCACCAGGTTTGACATAATTCCGTGCAATAGATGCTATTATTTAGACACATATGATGAAGAAAACGATAGTGAGATATATTATGATGCATCTCAGAGCTGTTATGACATTCAAGCATGGCATAAAATGCTTGGTCACTGTAATTTTGAAGATGCGTCAAAATTAGAAAAAGTAGTAAAAGGAATGAAAATTAAAGGTAAAGTTGAGAGACCTAACCTAGATTGTGAAACCTGTATGCAAGGGAAATTTGTCCAGAGCAGAAACAGAAAACCAGATACAAGAGCAAAAGTTGTGTTTGAACTAGTCCATACTGATTTAGCAGGCCCAATTGAGCCAGTAGCAAAAGATGGCTTTAAGTACACTTTCACATTTACTGATGACTACTCGGGTGTAATATTTGTCTACTTTCTGAAAGCCAAGTGTGATACAGTCAAGACGACTGAAAAGTTTATTGCAGATTCAGCCCCTTCTGGGAAGGTAAAGTGTATCAGATCAGATAATGGCACTGAGTTCATGTCAAAAGACTTTCAGTCACTATTGAGTAAAAATGTTATAAGATACGAAACATCCACACCTTACTCACCCCATCAGAATGGGACAGTAGAGAGAAACTGGAGAACACTGTTTGAAATGGCAAGGTGTATGTTGATAGAGAGTGACTTACCTAAAGAGTTGTGGACATATGCAGTAATGACTGCTGCTTTTATTCGCAACAGATGTTATAACAGGTGCGAGGGGCAGACCCCATTCTTCATGCTAACAGGAAAGAAACCTGATCTTTCAAGGATGAGAGAATTTGGATCAGTGTGTTATGCATACAGACAAGATAAAAAGAAGTTAGACCCAAGATGTGATAAGGGGATTTTTGTCGGATATGATAAAAACAGCCCATCATATCTGGTCTATTATCCTGACACAGGAAGGGTCCTTAGACACAGGTTAGTCAAGTTCATTACTAAGAATGTAGCTGAATGCTAGATTCAGACAGACCCAGAAGTGATGGATGAAGATTTTAATAGCAGAAGTGTGCATGTTAAGTCAGAATCAAAAGCTGACAGTCAAATCACAAAAGAAATGCAAGTGAATCACACTGAATCTATAATGAATGAAGCAGACACAAAAATAAGGCAAGAAGAGGAAAGGCAGGATACACACTAATCTAAAAGAGAGAGAAAACTACCTGCCTACTTGAAGGACTATGAGTGTAAAGTTCAAAACGATTATGTGGCAGTTAATGTTGACTGTTGTTATCGGTTAATATGCAACACACTGCAGAGATTTAAAGAAGCCATGACTTCATCTAACTCGGAAAAGTGGGTCAAAGCCATGAAGCAGAAACTTAAGTCTTTAAAGGAAAACAAAACATTTACACTCATCACACTGCCGGAAGATAAAAATGCAGTAGGGGGTAGATGGGTTTTCACTGTAAAAGACATTGCAGATAATGATGAGACTTACAAAGCTAGATAGATATGTAGCTAAAGGCTACAGTCAAGTCGCTGGTATAGATTATAATGAAACATTTGCACCAACTGCAAGTATGACATCTGTACGAAGCCTGATGCAGATTGGGCAACAGATGAAAATGATAGACGTAGTACAACAGGCTCTTGCTTTAGCATCAATGGAGATGGGCCTATTATTTCTTGGAAATCAAAGAAGCAACAAATAGTGGCTTTACCTACATGTGAAGCAGAGTACATGGTATTGGCAGCAACAACACAGGAGAGTTTGTACCTTGTGCAGCTGTTGAGCGGAATGAATGGAGAGTGCAAGTATGTGCCAGTAACAATATTTGAGGACAATCAAGGAGCAATCGCTTTGTCGAAGAATCCAGTAAGCCGACAGAGATGTAAACATGTTGACATTAAGTATGATTTTGTCTGGTCAGCACTTAATGATGACAAAATAAGCATTGAATATTGCCCGACAATGGACATGGTTGCAGATGTCTTTACTAAACCTGCTACAAAATCAAAGATTGAAAAGTTCATGTATTACATATTTGGAATGTGAAGGGAAAGTTATCCAAAATATGTTCTTAAAATGTATTTGTATACAGCGTAAGAGCATGTGGGGGTGTTGGCTGATAATAATAAAAGAGAGTGAATGATCATATGTGTGCTCTTACACTGACGTCGTTGGTGTGGAGAGGTCAAGAGAGGTCACATGACCATGTGCTTTATAATAAAGGAGGAAGCGAGGGTTGTTCCCTTCTTCCGTTTTTAACCAGATTGATTGCCTTCACGTGTTTATTTTCCTCTGTAAATGTATGTCTAACCCGACTTTCTTACCCTTACGATGATACTGCCAACACATAACATACCTGAAATGTAGATAGGTATGAAGAAGTTGGTTGAATTCAGAGTTAAATGCTGAAACAAAGCTGAGAGCATAAATGAGAATGGAAGAATATAAAGGACATAATAACTGAGATGCTGTAGAAACATTTCCAGTTAGGATTTCATCTTATGCAGTTGATTAAAACTCTTGGGACTCTGAATTTATATTATCTGGTTTTGGTGTGTTATCAAGTACTAATGTTAAGATGTTTTACTTCTGATCCTGGGAATTTGCCATATTATATGGATGAATAACCTCCTTAAATTTGATGAAAACCTAATTTGCGGTTAATTAAGAACAGTGTTACTTTACCTGGTGTCAGTATTTAAATGGCAGTGTGTGTTTGTGTGTGTGTGTGTGTGTGTGTGTGTGTGTGTGTGTGTGTGTGTGTGTGTGTGTGTGTGTGTGTGTGTGTGTGTGTGTGTGTGTGTGTGTGTTTATATATACATAACAGCTGGTGATACTGCCATAGCTAATTATAACAGACCAAAGGATTCAACATTAGATTAAAGGGAAATATGCTTTCAATTTCATTGACTGAGGCTTTTCTATAGCTAGGTATTACCATCTTTTGATTAGCAACATGCAGGTTTATTAAATGTATTATTGAAAGTAAACTATTGATCTCAATACTAATCTCAAATAACAGTTAGACTTTTGTGGTTATCTCAGTTTATTGCCTTGTTCCATACACTTTTATACTATCTGTGGCTACATAGTATATATTTTTTTGTTTGTTTTTCTTTATTCTTTAACTTTGTGATCTCTTGGAGGTTGACAATTTAAGTAACAACCATATCCCAGAGAGTTCAGTTTCAAACTGTTGATTTAGGTAATGGGCTATTTCTTTTCTTGTAAATGAGCAGTAATGGTTTAGGAGTGTAGAGTGGAGGATGCACATTTTGGCTGGCATAGTTAGTTTTTTTAATGTCTTAAATTTCATTATCTCGAGAGGTAAGATATCTCAGCCATTTTTTTTTTGTATACTAAAAAAACCCTCTATCCTTACCAAGAAAATTTTCCCGGTAGTAATGGTTTAGTGGTTAGGCATTGGACTAGGACTGGAAGTTTTAAGTGCCATAAGGGTATCTACCTAATGTTCTGCCAACCTATTCTAATGTGTGTTTACAATAAAATAAGCTATTTCCATCCTTATAAAAGTAAAGGCCTAGCACAAATTAGAAGGTTGGATATCTGCCAGAATTAAAGCCATTTAATAAAGAAATATTTCAGTGTTGATTATTGATTCATGGAATATTAGAGGGATTCAGGACATTAAAAAAAGAAACCTACTATTACATTTACTATACAAATCTTTAGCAGGAATAATTTTTATTCAAGAAACCCATATGATACCTGATAATTGGGATCCAGTCAAGAAGACTAAATGGATAAAAGCAATTATTGCTTCAGGTAATAAAACCAACAGTTGTGGGGTGGCAATTATAATTAAAAACTCATTTAAAGAACAAATTATATACTATGATTCAGATAGTAATGGCAGATGGTGTTACGTTACAACAATATACCCTAATTTTGATAAACCAGTTATGTTTCTAAATATCTATCGTCCCTGCATGAAACAGAATTTTATCATGTCCTTGTACAACATTTTAATCTTTATTGCCCAATCATCATTATGTATTAGGAGGAGATTGGAATTCTTTAGCAGACCCTGTTTGTGATAGAACCAGAAAAAGTGAATCTTATAACTGTTTGCAATCTGATCGACCCTTACTATCTACAAGACAAAGATACACATGAATCTAAATATACTTTCTATTCTCCACACAGCAAAATATGGTTCAGGTTGGACCTTTACTTGATTTCTGACCTTTTTCTGAGAGAGGAAATTAAGTTTTCTACAGAACCTAGATCTTTCTCAGGCCACTTAAGAATTACTCTTAAGTTAGCTTGGTCAATTTTTTTCTAAACAGCATTAAAGAGGTTCATCTGGATGTTAAATCCAAATCTGCTTCAAAAAAGTGATGTCAAACAGGTTATTAACTACCTATTAAATGATTTGGGGAAACAATAGCCTCTTCCACAATTCCTTATGATGTACAATGGGCGGCTTTAAAAACTCAAATCAGAGGTCTACTTATACAAAAAGCTTCTTATTATCAAAACTGTTTAATGAACAAAAAACACAGCTTAAAATAAATATTAAAATGATTGAGGAG
The DNA here is from genome assembly GCF_019279795.1 of Protopterus annectens. Classification (NCBI taxonomy): domain Eukaryota; kingdom Metazoa; phylum Chordata; order Ceratodontiformes; family Protopteridae; genus Protopterus; species Protopterus annectens. The sequence goes on from NC_056742.1 coordinate 13,167,947, forward strand.
AATCTACAATACAAATATTGTCTAACGTTAGAAAAACAAATGAATAATCACCAGAAAGAGCTATTTTTGCTGTATTCTGAACAATGCTCATTTCAAGAAATGAAATTGTTAGTTAGCTTTGCAGAATGGGCACAAAGTCCTTCAAAAATCTTAGCAAGAATACTAAATGGAAATAATAAAGATCCTACCATAACAGACCTAGAATATCTTGTTAAATCATATATCACCAACTCAGAAGTTGTGGGACTATTTGAAGTAATTTATTCCCAACTCTATGGACAACAAGAATATTCCTTCACTAATCAAGAAAGAGATAGTTTCCTAGTCAACTTCGTATTCCCCAAATTACACCAATCTCAATATGATTTTCTTTCTTTTCCCCTATCAAAGGAAGAAGTCTTGTTGGTAATAAATTCTCTCAAGATGGATAAGGCTCCTGGACCGGATGGCTTTACGGCTGAATTCTATAAATCATTTAGTGAAATGACAGCAAATGTTTTATTACTATTTTTTTATTATATAATAGAGAAGGGTATTTCATACTTTTATTTAAACAACTATAAAACTATTTCTTATACCTAAAGATAAAAAGATAGGAAAGATCCCCTCAAATATAGACCCATATCTCTTATTAATCTTGATATCAAAATCCTAGAAACAATCTTAGCAAACAGGCTAAAAAAGATCATTTGTAGCATTATTTCACCAAACAGTCAGGCTTCATTCAAGAGAAACAAACTTGTGATAATGCTTTAACTTTGGACACATTGAAACTTTCCTGTCTTCAGAAATATCTAATATATATGTGCCCACGATAGATGCATTTAAAGCATTTGATTGAATGAATCATAGTTTTTGTTTGCTGTCCTACCTTATTTTAACCTGCTGGAAAACTTTATAAGTTCAGTTAAAATTATTTACCTTAATCCAAGTACAACTTTGTTTATGAATAAAAGATATTCTAAAAGAATAAACATTCATAATAGGGTTAGACAGGGTTGCCCATTATCTCCATATCTGTTCAACCTATACATGGAATCATTTTTCCTACTCATAAAACCAAAAATGTATCACCTGGTTCCAAATTTATTTAACAATAAAATCGCTTTTTCAGTATTCGCTGATGATCTGATTATCTATTTTTCTCTGCCTAACACTGGCCTGAATAAGTTATTAAACTTGATCACCACTTTCTCAAAATTTTCTAACTATAAAGTCAATCCAGATAAGTCTTCTATATTCCCATTAAATTTATGTTGCTATACAAACCATATTTTCCTGGATTCGGAAATTAAACTCAACCACTCCTTAATATACCTTGGGATTTCTTTTCAAGTGGACAGAAAGCTCTTTCTTCAAAATAATATTTTGAAACTACTTTCGAATCTAGAACAAGACATTCAGAGATGGAGTGTTCTAAAATTATCTTCCTTTAACAAGTAGCAATTATCAAGATGTACATACTCCCAAGGATATTATTTCATCTCAGAGCCTCTAGCATAATAATTAATAGTGGCTTGTTCAGAAAAGTGAATGTGCTTTTAATAAAATTTATTTGGCATCCTAAATCGATTAGAATAAGTTACCAGAAACTAATACATCCTAAGGTAAATGGAGAGTTTGGTTTACCAGATTTTAGTCTATACTATGATATTATATGTGCAAATAGAATTATTGGAATTTCAGAGTTTGATCTGAAGAAGACAAACTGGGCACCGTCTTGGCTACATTTGTAGGTTTAATTATAGAAAGTCATGTAACTTTAACCCTAAGGCCCTACCATTCCTCAATCAATATAGTATTAAAACTTTTAAAATTCACACTTTGTTAAAAAATCTATATCTTAAAATTACACAAACTGTGGGATTCCCTGGATTTATACAAACCATTCTGGATGCTGCAACCTTTACATCTAAACCCTAACATTAAATTGAACAATGAAATGTTAAACTTAAATATGTTCCCTCTTATTAGAAAGAAAACCCTTGACATTTATGCTGTTAGGAATATGTCTCTGGATGAGGCTGGGAAGGTTGTAAACCTTCCATGGAGCTACATCATAATTTTAAGACAAGTTAGAGAGCTAACAACTTAATTGACAAAAAAATCTGGAAATTCAAGAAAATAATCTAAATACAAACAAACTTTTATGGATGCTACTGCTTTCTAAAAAAAGATGTTAAACTCTTATACACTGATTTCCCAAATCAGGTACCAGTCTTCCATTATAAAGTCATATTACTGTATGAAACAACTTGCTGTATTACTGACAGCGAGAAACTTCAAGACATTAAAGCTACTCTGAAATTACCACACTATAAAAACTCACCTATACCCAATTAAAGATTTATAATAATGTGTACTTAACTCCAGTTAATATGAATAAGTTCAATGCAAAAATCTCCCCTGATTGTCCACAGTGCTGGTCCCAGAAAGCAGGTTTATTTCACATTTTCTGGAGCTGTAAATGCACATATAAATTCTGGTGTTCACCAAGAGCTAGGCTTGAGAAGATGTAATTTGAAAAATACACCCTCTCATGAGAATTCACACTATTGCACATCTCTTTGAAAAATCTTCCAAAATTAAAGCTTTTTGACTTAATTACCATCTTCTCATTGTTAAAATTATACATCACTCAGAACTGGTTGAACAGGAGTCAGTGTTCATAGTCAAGCTTCAGACAAATGGCATCTAAATATATTCTAGCATGTAAGCTGAAACCAACCAATCTTAATAATTGATTATACTTTTTACAATATTGGAAGGCCCTCCTCAATATAGTTTTATTGTAAGTTAGGCAGAACGCTGTTCTTTCTTTGCATTTCAATTGACTGTGTAATTTTTATTTTCCATGTGACAGGCTATATTATATTTCAAATGCAAGTTGTAGTTGTGTAGATCATTTAAACTTATTTTCTTGTCAGAATCTCAGTATGGCACTTTTATATAGTGTATATAAATTATTATGTTTCGGTGTTATGTTCTAGCTATTTTTTTTGTTAGACTTTACTGTGAAATTTGCTTTGGCTCAAGCTTGCATTAACAATCATTAAATTACTATCATAGCATACATCTAGTAAATTTTTATATGTATGTTTTAAAGGACAATAAAGAAATAGTTGGAAAAAAAAGGTGCAGTCCTTAAAGTTTGTCAGAGCAGCTATGGCTATACAAAGCTCCAAATAGTGAAACTTCCCCACATGAGATTCCTCCCTACACTAACTAACACAAGAGGTTTTGTCCCATAAAAATCTACCAAGAAGGATGATTCTTAGCCTTCTAGGTTCCATGGCAGCCTGTATCACACTAATCACCTAACCAGATTCCACATGTCAGTACTCCAATGGACTCCGGCAGTTCAACGATCAGTCAGGAAGCAACCCATGTCCCTTCCAGTGTCTCTGATGAGAATTTGCAGAATTCACATATGGAGGTGGCTAGCATCTTCTCACATGATACAAAGTTGTCCTTTCAGTCTTCCTTTCCTCCAAAACCATGGTGACTATGGATGTTTCCCAGTTGGGGGTGTGACTCCCATGCCCTGGCCCACCAATCAAGGAACCTCAATCCTCACCACTAACACCAGAGAGAGCATCTCATATATGAGGAAAGGATAACAAATACACACAGTAAAGTGAAATTTCCCTTAAGAGCACACAGATATCACAGTCAGTCCAGGGTTGGCCACTTCCTTGCTCCACTGGTCCACAATAAGACTCCCCACTGGCACAGCTATAGGGTCCAGATCTCAGCCGAGCTGGACAAGCTTTGTGTCCCTGCTCAAGTTTGAGATAAGAGGTTTTACAACCACACAGACACTTTTGGGGAAAGCTGGCACAGGTTCTCCAGCTGTGCCCCTTTTACCCAGAATATACGTAGTACCAGCTGTCAACACCCAGCTAATATTATCAGCTACCCAAAGGCCCTTAAAAGGATGTCCAATTATTACTGTGCAATATTATTATCCAATTGGTAAGTGTGACTAATCAGTCAAGGCTTATTAGAGTGGCTTTGTACAGTAAACTCTATAAATATGCAATGTACTCTAGAGCTTAACGTATCTCTGCACAAACCAGCCACAGTTAAAAGATTTGAAAATATTTAATAATAAATAATTAAAACCACAAGGCAATACTTTCTACTACACATTCAGTGTTAGTCAACAGTTCAGAGATCACACAGAAATACTTAAAATAATTCAGTAGTACAGTTCTGACATAACAGAAAAACACTTAGTCTAAACGTTATAGTTCCTAGCTAATCTAAAAGAAAACACAAGTCTGAGATAACTTACATAAGACAACAGGCAGTGCTGAGTTGGATAGTCCAGACAAAAATGCTTACAGTCTCTCTCTGACCAATAGTTTTTCACTAACAAACATTTCTGCTGGGCCCTCCCAGATTACATCACTTTTCACACTTGTGTTTTCCAGTATACACATTACATCATTTTTGACACTTAGCCTTTGGTTCCCAGGACAACAGGCTACATTATTTAGCAAGTTAACACCTGCTCAGGAAGCTACAACAATAAAAGACATTTCACATGTACACTCAGTAATTATTCCTTAAGTTAAAACAATAGAAAGAATGTGCTAGCCCAGACCAAATGGCTCCGAGCTCTGGAGATCAAAGGACATACAAGACATAATTTTAATTTCAAAGAACAGATGTGAAATGCTTGATTTAGTTTTCTTTACAGCAGAGGGCAATGTTGCCACATTGTTGAAGTTCAACATTTAACAGCCTATTCTTTCATTTAAGAAAACCAGCCTTTATCTTACACTGATATTTACAAATGATAGAATTATCTATAAAATTCTATTTGGCTAGGCTGGCAGCCTTCACCAATCTCTACCAGTCTTCACATTTCTCCACCCCCCAGGAGAACTCAAGCTAGTTTTTCAAGTGACCCTTGAGAAACACTGCTTGAGAAGGTCAGGTCTAAGTGTACCTCACTCCATTCCCTGTCTTGAGAGCCCATCTGCATTGGCATTGCTACTCCCACTGCGGTGCTGCACTAACATATCATATGCTTGCAACCCTGGGCTCCATCTTAGCAACTTGGCATTTTGCTGACTGGCTCTGTTTAACAATGTTAGAGGGTTGTGATCTGTCATAATAGTGAATTTTCTTCCATACAGATAAGGCTGATGTTTCTGCAGTGCCCACATTATGGATAGACATTCCTTTTCTACAGCTGCATAGCATTCCTCCCTGGGTTGGAGCCTAAAAATGAGATAAATCACTGGGTGCTCTTCCCCCTCTGAAGAAATCTGGCTAAGTACAGCCACCACCCCATGGTTTAAAGCATCCACCTGTACAATAAATTCTTTGCTGTAAACTGGACTGGCTAACACAGGGGGTCCTCCCAAAGCTTCTTTAAGCTTCTGAAATACCTACTCACATACTGGGGTCCACACTACCTTATCTGGCTTGTTCATCCTTGTCAGGTCTATGAGGGGAGCAGCTATGGCACTATAACTGGGGACAAACTTTCTGTACTATCCTGCTGTCCCTAAAAATTCCCTCACCTGCTTTTTAGTAACAGGTGCAGGCCATACCTGAACGGCTTCCACTTTGGCAGGTCCTGGCCTTATCTTACCACTCCCCACTATATGTCCTAGGTAGGAGACCCACCTGACATTTGCTCGGTTTAATGGTCAACCCTCCCCTCTGTAGTCTGCCCAGTAACTCCCTGACATGCTGAAGGTCCTCTGGCCAGGAATGGCTGTAGATGGCAATATTATCTAAGTAAGCAAGGGCAAACCCTCCTGCTCCTGCTAGGATATGATCTACAAGCCTCTGGAAAGTCACTGGGGCATTCTTCATCCCAAAGGGCATCTTTGTGAACTCATACAAGCCAAAAGAAGTCACAAAGGCTGACTTCTGTCTAGCACTGGTAGTCAAGGGCACCTGCCAGTAACCCTTGGTAAGATCAATGGTTGTAAGATCAAGAGTTGCCAATTGGCTCAAGGATAGAACCCACACGGTGAGAGTTGCAGGCTTTAGGTCTGACTCTAAACCAGTTAGAAGGGTCGTCCCCCAGGGCTCAGTCCTGGGACCCCTACTGTTCGGTGTATACTTCTCAGAGGTACAGGCAAGCACAAGAGGACTATAGCTGACCAGGTTCGCAGACAACTGCAAACTGGGGGCCATAATTGACTCTCTAGCTGATACAGGCATCCTCCAGAAGGGTCTCACTGGTGTCAAAATCATGGCCTCAAGCTAAATGCCAAAAAGTGCATAGTAATCCCCTTTGGAAAAAACAAATTACCCATGAACTACCACATACGTGGTAGTCACCTAAATACAGAAAATGTAATAAGGGATCTGGGGACCCAAGTAGATAGTAATCTCTCCTTTGATAATAATATTGCCAAGGTGGTTAGAAAATCTTTATATGTGGCCCACCTAATCACAAAAGGGTTATTGTGCCCCTCTACTCATCACTCAACAGACCCATCATAGAGTACAATGCCCCATTTGGGATGTACCTTACAAGACACCTGCAACAGCTGGAAAGATCATAGAAGTACCTCACCAAGATGATTACTGGCTTCAATCATATGCCCTATGCAGCTCGACTCAAGAAACTCCAGCTGTACTCGGTTGCATACCGCTTACTCAGAGGTGATCTCTGCCTGACATACAAGGCCATATCCAACCCAGAATTGATGGACATACTCCACCTAAAAAAAAAAACAAATCCCCAAGAGCCACACGCTCTAGGGATCTAAACCTCACCACAATGATAAATAGGACATGCTGGAGGGATAGATTCTTGTCCCAGAGACTCCCCATGCTTTGGAACAGGATTCCAATCTACATTAGGCAGAGCCCCTCACTAACACTCTTCAAGAGAAATATTGACGAGTGGATGGGAAACAGAAAATTTACCCTGGGAATCACTGCAGTGGCTCTGCTGGACAGAGGCACAGGGAACTAATCTAATGAGGTGGCAAAAGCCAACAAATTCTGGCTAGGCTTATAGATGTCCTTGGGCAGATAGCCTAGTACTTACCTATGAACCTATGAACCTAAGATACTTAACCCCACCCAGCTGCTCTAGAGCCTCATCTGTCCTAGGCATGGGGCAAGCATCTGACTTGGTGTGACTATTTAATTTCCTGTAGTCCACACAGAACCTGGTGCTGCCATCTTTCTTTGGCACCAGCACCACTGGGGAGGCCCAGGGACTGTTGGACTCTTGAATCACATCTAGTTCCAACATCTCCTGTACCTCCTCCCTCAGATTCTGTATGACTCTCTCAGGCACTCTTGAAGGGGCATGCCTAATAGGCCTTTGGGGTCCTGCATCCATCTGGTGCTGCACTAGGTGGGTGCACTCTGGTTTTCCAGTGAAGATGTCCTCAAATTCCTGCAACACTGCTCGGATTTCGCAAACCTGGGTAGGAGATAGCTGCTGGGACATTGCTACCCCTTCCACTGAGGTGTCAGCTTGAGCCTCACTGAGGAGATCAGTCCCCAGATCTCCTACAGACTCCTCCTGCAATCCACTACAAATGCTCAGCACAAGGGCCTCCCTATCATGGCAAGGTTTCATCATGTTAACATGGTACAATTTGTGCCCCTGCCATCTGCCTAGCAGTTCCACCATGTACTTAACATCACTTACCTTTCTTACCACCTTTTAGGGACCTTCCCAAGCTACTTGTAGCTTGTTGTGTCTGACAGGAATGAGAACCATTACCTGCTGCCCCACAGCATACTCTCCAGCTCGAGCATTCCTGTCATACCACACTTTTTTTCTGTTGTTGGGCTTCTGCCAGGTTCTCCTGAGCCAAGCCCATGAGTTCCCTGAGCCTTGTCCTGAGGTCTAGGACATATGCCACAACAGACTCCTTGTGAGACTCAAACTCACCTTCCCACTCATCTTGAATTAAATCTAGAAGTCCCCTCACCCTATGCCCATACAGCAACTCAAAGGGTGAAAAATCTGTGGATTCCTGGGGAACCTCTCTGTAAGCAAACAACAGATGGGGCAAATATTTGTCACACTCCCTCTTAAACTGATCTGCAAATGCCTGTAGCATGAACTTGATTGAAGAGTTTAACCTCTCAACAAGACCATTAGTCTGAGGATGGTAGGGGGTGATCTTCATGTGCTTCACCCCACAGGACTTCCACAGAAAAGCCAGCAGGTCTGACATGAAATTGGCACCTGTGCCAGTCAGTATTTCTGATGGGAAACCTACCCTGCTGAAAATCTTTAACAAAGCATTTGCCACATTCCCTGCCTCAATGGAGGACAAAGCCACTGCCTCAGGGTATTGTGTAGCATAATCCACTACCACTTGGATATACTCTTTCCCTGTGGAACTTGGGGTACTCAGAGGACCCACAATATCCATAGCTACCCTCTGAAATGGCTCCTCAATCACAGGCAAAGGCACCAAAGGAGCTCTCACCTTGTCTCCTGCCTTGCTTACCTTTTGGCACAGCTCACAGGTCCTGCAGTACCCTGTTACATCTCCGGAAATTCCAGGCCAATACAAGTTCTGCATAATACACATCTTTGTATGTTTTATGCCCATATGACCTGCAAAGGGAATATCATGGGCTATGGCTAGAAGCACCAGACAGTAAGCTAAGGGCACTACCAACTTCTGTACTCTCTCACCTTCTAGCCTTCCCACAGGGGTCCACTCTCTGTACAGTAACCCTTTGCCCCAGTATATAGATTCCCCCTTTCCATGAGAATCAGGTGCCCCCCTAGCTACCTGCCCCAGGCCTAGCAATGTAGGGTCAGAGAGCTGAGCCTGTTTCAACTCTCTCCTTGTAACACTTCCCAGCTCCCCTACCACAGGATGTCTGGCATCCTCTGACAGTGGTGCTTCACTGTCATCCTGGGTACTACTACTCACCTCTATCTTTGCAGTCACTCTGTCCAAGGGACCATCAGTACCCACAAGCAGCTGTGGCTCACCTTCAGTCTCACTGCTACAGAGTAGCTCCCTCCCTGAAGTAACCACCTCACCAGTCCTGGCTGCACGTATGCAGTCTGTCTGGGTCTCCCCAGGCTACCAGAGCCAAATGCTTGTCTCCAAGCCTGACTGCATGTAACTGCACAAGCACAGGGTACTGCACTATCAGAATCATTCCCTATCAGGACATCTGCAGGTATATCGTCAAACACACCTACTTGCTGGCTTCCTTTTCCACCCTCCCAGTCTAGGTGATCCCTAGCCAAAGATATTTGGAGTGGGATCCCTCCTAAAGCCCTGACTGGAGTAGATTGTCCAGGCAAGTAGGGCTCCTCTGTAACCATTGCAGGCTTTACAATGGTTATATCAGAGGCTGTGTCTCTCTTGGCAATGGCATCTTTGCCATTTACTACAATAGTATATAGTCTCTGGTGGTAGTTTGGTACCCTTGTTGTCTCAAGACAACCTACTATTGGCATTTTGTCTATCCCACTTACTGGTTCCCCACCTTGCCTCTGTGGACACCTGTATTCCACATGGTCCCACTGGTTGCATTCAAAAAATGTAACCCTAGCTCCTGGAAATGTACCTGGGCTAGTGGCTTCCCCTGCTACTGGCAGATTCTGTTGGGGCAGTCTGTGCTGCCCACCATGGGTTCCTTTAGACCCATCAACAGTACTGGGGGCCCCCTTCCTGTGCAGGGTTGCCCTGCTTGCTAGGTATAGGTCTCCCTTCTTCCCCAACTCATCTGAAATAGCACATTGTCTATCAGCTAACCAGATCCTCATATCCTCAGGCAAAGTGCTAAGGGTTTGTTCCCTCACCAAAAGGTCTGCCAGCCCTTCAAAAGTGGTGACCTGACACTCATCCATCTATGGAAATAAGTGCTCAATTCAGCAACATATTCACACACACTTTCATCTGCCTTGCATGTATGTTCATGAATCTTTTTCCTATACATTTGAGATGTTAGCATAAACAGTTCTAAAAGACTATTTTGCACAGCAGTATAACCAAAACATGCAACATCAGACATTTTGGACAGAACAGTTACAGCCTTACCATGGAGTAAGGGGGTCAGGAACTGTACCCAGAGCCCTTGATCAACTTCATACTGTTTACATACCCTCTCAAACATATGAATGAAACTATCAAAATTATCCCCCTCTTTAAACTTACTCCCTTCTCCATTACCTCCATGACTGTGGTGAAGAGTTAGCATCTCCTTCTCATGCTGCCTCTGCCTCTCTTGTTCCTCAGCTTGCAGACATAACAGTTTCTCATTCTCCTCAGCCTGCAAACATTGCAGTCTCTCATTTGCTTATAATTCCACATGCCTGGCCTCCAACTCAAGTCTTTTTAGCTCCAGCTGGATTTTTAAGTCCACTGAAGAAAGGTTCAGCTATCCATCCTCCAAGGGAATTATATCTTTACTACCAGTCTGATTGTTCTCCTGGTTGCTGTTTTCTAATGCTGCTGTAACCAAGGCTGCAATCAGGTCTGCCTTAGTCAGGTTTCCATGCACCAATCTCATAGCCTGGCACATCTCTGCCAGCTGGCTCCTTGTCAGCTTTCCATAATCCTCTGCTGACATGCTGCCTGCTCACCCTGACTAACTAAGCTAACAAAATAAATAAAACACTTGTCATCTGAACTCTGAGTATTCACTGTATGGCTGTTTTAGAGTACAAAACTCCGTCAAAGCTCACTGTACACAAGCTACAGGATTCTCTCTACCCACACCACTACAATAAAATTAGTATTTGCCAACTAATTAATATGTGATGTGGATATCCCACACTGCCACCACAAATGTGATGCCCATACCCTGGCCCAGCAACCAAGGATCCTCAATTCTCATCACTAACACCAGACAGGGCATCTCATTTATTATGAAAGGATAACAAATACACACAGTAAAGTGCAATTTCCCTTAAGAGCACACAGAGATTACAGTCAGACTTGGGCTGGTCGCTCCTTTGCTTCCCAGGTCCCCAGTAAGACTCCACACTGGCACAGCTATAGGGTCCAGATCTCATCCTAGCTGGGCAAGCTAAAATCTCCAGCACCCTCTCTGTCCAACCAGTGCTTCGTGTCCCTGCCCAAGCAGCTGACACACACACACACACACACACTTTGAGATAAGAGGTTATGCAACCACACAGACACTTCTGGGGAAGGCTGGCACAGGTTCTCCAGCTGTGCCCCTTTTACCCAGACTATACGGTAGTACTGGCTGCCACCACTCAGCTAATATTATCAGCTACCCAAAGGCCCTTAAAAGGGTGTCCAATTATTACTGTGCAATATTATTATTATCCAATTGGTAAGTGTGACTAATCAGTCAAGGCTTATTAGAGTGGCTTTGCACGGTAAACTCTATAAATGTGCAATGTACTCTAGAGCTTAACTTATCTCAACACAAACCAGCCACAGTTAAAAGGTTTTAAAATATTTAATAATAAATAATTAAAACCACAAGGCAATACTTTCTACTACATAGTCAGTGCTAGTCAAGAGTTCAGAGATCACACAGAAATACTTAAAATAATTCAATAGTACAGTTCTGACATTACAGAAAAACACTTCATCTAAACTTTATAGTTCCTAGCTAATCTAAAAGAAAACACAAGTCTAAGATAACTTACATAAGACAATGGGTAGTGCTGAGTTGGATAGTCCAGACATAAATGCTTACAGTCTCTCTCTGACCAATAGTTTTTCACTAACAAACATTTCTGCTGGGCTCTCCCAGATTACATCACTTTTCACACTTGTGTTTCAAAGTATACACATTACATAATTTTTGACACTTAGCCTGGGGTTCCCAGGCCAACAGGCTACATTATTTATCAAGCTAACACCTGCTCAGGAAGTTACAACAATAAAAGACATTTCACATGTACACTCCAGTAATTATTCCTTAAGTTAAAACAATAGAAAGAATGTGCTAGCCCAGACCAAATAGCTCTGAGCTCTGGAGATCAAAGGACATACAAGACATCATTTTAATTTCAAAGAACAGATGTGAAATGCTTGATTTTTTTTTCTTTACAGCAGAGGGCAATGTTGCCACATTGTTGAAGTTCAACATTTAACAACCTATTCTTTCATTTAAGAAAACCAGCCTGTATCTTACATTGATATTTACAAATTATAGAATTATCTATAAAATTGGGCGGCCACGGTGGTGCAGCAGTAAGCATTGCCACCTCACAGCAAGAGGTTCTCTGGTTCGATCCTCGGCTGGGGTGTCTTCTGTGCGGAGTCTGCATGTCCTCCCTGTGGTTGTGTGGGTTTCCTCTGGGTGATCCAGTTTCCTCCTACATCCCAAAGACATGCTGTAGATTGATTGGACACTCTAAATTGGCCCTAGGTGTGAGTGTGTGCGTGTGTGTGCCTTCTGTGGAAGGTTGGGCGCCGGGCTGGCAACTTGACAATGTAAAACTCCACTGCCAATCATGAGTGGACAGGTGATCCGCTGTGGCAACCCCTAACTGGGAAAAAGCCGGAAAAAGAAGAAAAATAATTATCTATAAAATTCTATTTGGCTAGACTGGCAGCCTTCACCCATCTCTACCAGTCTTCACAGGGGGCGTTACCTGGGACACACATTCCAAGGCACATGGTCCTAGACAGAGGCCAGCTTACACACTGATGTATTGGAGATGATGGTAGTTTTCCTAGCCTTGCAATCTTTTTAGGACTGTTTCCCCTTAGATGTGATAGCTATCCAATCTGACAACATGGCAATTGTGTGGTACATCAACAAACAGTAAGGAGCCAGATCGTACACATTGCATCAAGTGGCAATGAGAGTGTGACAATGGGTGATGTCTTCTAAACTCTTTCTTATAGCAATGCATATTCTGGAGAAATCCAGTATTCTTGCAGAAAGGTTGAGTAGGTCGATCCTACTCCCTCATGAGTGGTTCCTCAATCCAGTAACAGCAGAGGGGATTTTTGGGCATTGGGGCCACCCTTGCTGCAATTTCTTTACCTCTCCCCTCAACACCAAATGCAGCATGTACTTCACTCTAATTCCCTGAGAGGGAAGTCACCCATGGACACTTTAGCACACTATTGCCTCCCCAGTCTCTTTTATGTATTCCCTTCAACCCCTTTAATCCCAACGTTCTTACAGAAAGCAAGTGCAATGAAGGCCACTGTGATCCTAATAGCCCTGTTTTAGCCTTGACAAGTGTGGTTTCTCTTCCTCTGGCCTCACCTAGTTCACCCATCTTGGGTGTTGGGCTCAGACCAAGAATACTTTCCCACCGATCTGGGTTGCATCATCCGAACATTCAGTCCCTCAGGTTAACCACATTTTCTCCCATGCCAATGATGTTTAAACAGCCCAATTTTTCTTCAGTTATTCACATTTTGTCCTCTTCCCAGAGACCTTCTACTAGGAAAATCTACAAAAGCAAATGGAAAAGATTTTCCATTTGGGTGTTGGAACATACTATTGACCCTTTTTTAGCTCATCTGTCTGCAGTTTGGGATTTTCTAGTTCATCTTTTTTCATAATGGGGCCAGCTACTCAACCATCAAGGTACAGTTGGCCTCTATACCTTCCTTTCACATAGATGAAAATTGCACACCCATTGCTTCTCTTAAGCTGTTTAAGGCCTTTCTCAGAGGAACCTTCCTGTTATGTCCTCCCACTTAGAGAATCAGTTCTCCATGGGACATTACAATTTTGCTGCAAGCTTTAACTGTTCATCCATTCAAACCTGCTGCCAAGAGCAATCTAAAATTTCGTTCCTGGAAAACATTATTGTTGGTTGCTGGTAACCTGACAAACAACAGCAGCAGCAGCAAAAAGAAGCTTATATTCTGAGCATGTATTAGCATAAAACCATGGAGAAGAAGCACAACTGATGAAAAGATGTTTACTTTTGCAGTGTTGACACTCATTTCAGAAAATAACCCTCTTAATAAACATTCACTATCATGGAAGGAAGAATAATTGATACTTCAGTGTTTACCCATTGTAGTTCAGGATGGTTTCATTAAAATTATTATGGTAAATGCATAAACATTTTCTTAATTTTATTTCCTTCTACCACTCATACTTCTTCCAGATTTCCAAAATATATTTTTTATTTCATTTAGACCTATATTTCTCATTTACCTGTCTAACAAAAGTTTAAATTGGCACTAAAGTGTTTAAAGTTTTATACTACATTGTGCATACTGTTCTTACTGGACACATTTTGTTTAAAATGACAAGTACTCTAATTTTTTTGGTATATTAACATTTTTTTCTTTACAAATACTGGTTTGGTTTGTAATTGAAATGCTGCTTTTGCCTGTTGGGACATTACTTTTGTTATGACCATGGTCCTAGTGTTTTGTTTTTTGAAATGGATAATGTTGTATCTTGGTGGAGGAACAAGGAGTTGAATCCTTTTGGATATATTATAAGAGGTAAACTCACTCTAGCATAATAATAGAGCAGTATTCATAATCTCAATCAGTGCCCCACAGCAGGATTGTGATAGTGAGAAAGAGAGTATATTCAGACAGCAGTCGCAGGACCTACTAAATAAAGGACAACAGCAACTGGTGTTGATAATGGGTGACCAGAATGCACATATCAGAACAGACAGAACAGGATTTAGGGACAGCCTGGGTCCACATGAATGGGGCAGCAGGAATAAAGAAAGAGAGACCATTCTACACTTCTGTCTGGCAAATGGCTTAATGGTAGCCAAAATGGGTCAGAAAGAGAGAGTGTCACAAGATCACATACAAAAGTGGCCAACATGCAACTCAAGTAGACATCCTCCTGGTAAGGAAAGGCACTGGGATAGAATCAGTGATTGCAAAGTCATCCCCAGTGAAATAGTTGTCCCGCAGCATAAACCATTGGCTGCCACAATCAGCTACATGCAGTAGTCAGAGAAGGCTCTAAGGTCAACAGTGACCAGGCTGAAGACCTGGAAGTTGACTGGACAGAAAGCACAACAATTCAAGGAATTACTCTGGGTTCTAGCAGTTCTAACAGAAGAAGAAATAGGTGAAGTTGAAAAGAATGGTAGCGGCTCAAAAAAGCATGTATAAGGGCTACAGAAAGGATATGTGGCCGTGCTAGATATTGAATAATACTACATAAGGAAAGCTGGTGATGGAATACAGAAATCTAGGAGCCATCAAAAGAAAGGAGGAGTACAGGAAAGAGTGGGAGATAGAAAAGACAGACCAGTCTAGGAAGGAATACTGGTTGGCTAAAAGAAAAGTTGCAGTTGAAAAGAACTAGGCATCAGAGGCATTCTACAAGCTTCTGGAAAGTGACACAGTGGATGGCACAAAGAAACTCTATCAGGTTGCAAGACAAACACAGAAAGATAAAGAAGATATTCAGACTTCCTTCATAAGGGACGCCAGTATCAACCTGCTCACCAGTCCACATGACATCAAAGACAGATGGAAGGAGTACTTTTAGCAGTTTCTTAATGAAGAAAACTCCACAGAAGCTTTACTGCCCCAGTCACAGCCCACAGTAAGAGAAGGGTAGCTGCCCATGCTAGAAGAAGTAAGAACAACACTAAGGGAAATGAGGTCAGGGAAAGCAGCAGGCTCAGAAGAAATCACAGACGATAGAGTCAAGGTGTTGGGTGAGATAGGAGAGAAATGGCTCCTGAGGGTACTCATAGCAGTAGGGAGGGAAAGGCATATCCCAGATGACTGGAGAATAAGGATACTAGTTCTACTGTTCAAGAACAAAGAGGACATTCACAACTGTGGGCAGTACAGAGGTATCAAAATATACTGTATGAAAGTTCTGGAGAGGGTAATTGATAAATGAACATGCAGTGTAGCAGAAAGCAACATGGCAGTTGATCTGTTCAGATTCAGATCAGGATGCAGCACAACGACCTGGTATTTGCAGTAAGACAGACACTTGAGAAGAAGCTAGAAATGAGGAAAGAATCCAACTGGGCATTCATAGAGTTGGAGAAAGCATATGACAAGGTCTCAGGAAAGATGATTTGGGCAATCCTGCAGTGGTTTGTAGTCCCAGAAACATTGGTAGAATTAGTGCAAGCTAGGTACAAGAACCGAGTGACTTGAGTACAAACAGTGTTCAGTCTTACAGAGGGGTTCCCAGGATTGGGTGTGCATCAGTCAGCTGCAAGTCCACTTGGCTGGTGATGGACTACGTTAGGTCGATGGGGACAGGTCAACAAAACTTTTGTATGCAGACAATGTGGGATTACAGGCAGACTCGCAAGAACTTCAGCAAAGGGTAGGGGAAAGGAATGCAAAATTGAAAACACATAGGATGAAACTAAGAAGAAATAAGATAGTTGTAATGGAAGCAAATAGTGGAAATCAGAAGAAACAGAAAATTGAGATAGAAGGGAAAACAGTGGAACAGGTTAACAGCTTCAAGTATCTGGGACAGGTTGTTGAGGAGAAAGTAAGTCTGAATAAGAAGTTAAAGACTAGAATCAGAGGGTCTACAGCCAACTGGCAGGGTGTCAGGAGTAATGTATAACAGAAGAATGCCAAAGAAGCTGTACAAAATATTGGCGTGATCATTACTATTATATGTTACAGAAACCTGGGCAGTAAATGCGGAGCAGCTGAGGAAGCTAGAGGTGATGGAGATGAAGTGCTTGAGGTTGGTGGTATGATGCACCCTGTGAGACAGATGAAGGAATGAGGACATAAAAGCAGAACCCAAAGTGGCTCCAAATTACAGAAAAGGTCAAAGAACAGATTGAAGTGGTTTAGGCACATGTGCAGGAAAGTGGAAGACAATCTGGTGAAGAAGATTTGGACAGACAGGAAGGAGACAAGAGAAGACAAGGGCATCCAGCAAAGAGGTGGATGGACTGTATGACAGAAGACCTGCAACAGTCAGACATGAGTGTTGAAAAAGGTAGGAGAGTGGGATTGAAAAGGGAGAGCTGGTGACAAGTAACACAGCACCCCGATCCGATGTAGAAAATGGGAAAGGGGGGGTTGAGGAGGAAGGTGATGATGAAACTCCCCTTCTTCTGTATTTCTTTAAAGCTTTACACTTGTATCGAGCATCTCTATATTATCTTGCATTATGCCAGCTTTGTACTTGACACTTGTGATCCAGTGTTCTCCATTTTTATCAGATTAAACCTTTGGTAATGTGGGTCTGACTCAGATCTGGCTTAGGCAACTTCAAACCATCAGATCCAGGGCTCTGACTCCACCTCTATCCATAATTACCTCTGCATTGTTAAATTACCTCAGATCTCATTTGCCACTTCAACCAGATGATCTCAAAAATGTATATATACATATATATATATATATATATATATATATATATATATATATATATATGTATATGTATATATATATATATATATATATATATATATATATAAAATATTTTTTCTTCAACTAATAATCCATCTTAAGAGAGTATTTGTAGATTTTGGTAGAGTCTTACACCTATTTTTCTTCATTGTGGTTATAGTTAGAGTAAGCATTTTGGTTTAATATTTGTAGAGTGTCTGGACATCCTTAATATGTTGGACAAAAGTTTCAAGAAGTGCGGAAAGTGTGGTCACAGAATCCCTCCACAGGATCCCCACTCCCTGTGAGTTTATTTTGTGAAGCAGTGCAATTAGATACAGAATGTGAAGCTTGTGTTGCTTTTGGTCATAAAGCTCTTCAGAGTAGAAGAGACAGACTAATCTTAAAGGGGCGCCTTTCATCTCAGGATGGATATTGTTTTTCCTGCCACTTCTGCCCCAAGGGAGAAAGAAAAGGAAAATGATAAGGAAGCTCCAAAGCTGAAAGAGCATCTAAAGACATGACTCATGAGAAGGGCATTGAAAAGCAAGAAAATGGTCCCCAGCTCCCACAGTTCCAACAGGTCTGACACTGAAAATACAAAAGTCTTCAGACCCAAAGCCTCACTCTCCATCAAGGCTTTTTGCTCTGAACCTGATCAGTCCTCATATCCATTCCCCCATTCGACAACTACATTTCAGGGCTTCATCAATTGCTCCTTCTAGGTCTGCCCATTCTTTGAGGAGTCTCACCAAAGCCGATGTCAGCAGAATGATTTGGAAATTCCTACAAATGCAGATACAGTTGGGGTCCTCCTGGTTCCGTATCCTCTGATAGAAATGGGAACATCACCATCGACCCTTCCCTGTCTGACTCCATTGCAAGTCCGTCCTTTGAAACTGAAGCTTTCAGATCCAAATATCTGTGTAGCTTTAGGAAATCCTTCATCAATGCTCCCTTTGATGGTACTACATTATTTTTCCTGAAAGTTAAGGACACACTAACAAGAAGCAAACAAGATGGTAAGATTCTTTCTGCCACTGGAATCTGTTTCTTCACTCCTCAAAGAACCTTCTCTAGGTATCAGTGAGGAGGAAAGAAAATGTGTTTCTGAAAATCACAAGGTCCTACCCAGGAAGCTTCTTTGGACAGACCTCCCATGGCAGAGGAGGAGATAATTTCAAAGGATGTCACCCAAGAGGCAAAAGCAGACTGCAAAACTAAGGATTTCATAGACCCTTTTCTGATAAACCATTCCAGCACTCCTGAAAGGTTGCCCAACTGCTGCACTCTGGAGGCACTCGGGGGCACCTAATCATACAGCCTCAAACCTGGTGGGTCATCACCTCAGATTCTTGGGTCTTAAGGACAACAATTAGAGGATAAGAATAACATTTCCGCCAATGCCTCATATAAAAGCAAGGATTCTCTTAGTATCACCCAATCAGTTGTAATCCATAACAGCAAAAGTAGACTAGCTTTTGGAAAAATAAGTCATCCATCAGGTTCCTCCAAACTAGATAGGATCTGGTGCCTACTCAAGGTTCTTTTTAGTTCCAAAGAAGACAGGGGACCTGAAGCCAGTATCGTATCTAAGCAATTTAAACCAGTATGTGAAACAGACAAAATTCTGGATGGTCACAGTTCAGTCTATTTTGCTTCCATTCAAAAAGGACAACTGATTGTGCTGTATTGATCTCCAGGATACCTGCTATCACATAAAGATGCACAGATACTCATGGATTCATAGGTGTGTACTAGGCTAATGGCCCTGGGACCTTTACAAGCCTAGCCATAGGATTACCCTGGCATAGTGCCACCAACCTTAGTTCCCAGTGCTTCTGTCGAATAGACCCACTGGAGGTATCCCCGGGGTGAATTTTCTGTTTCCCATCCACTCATCAAGATTTCTCTTGAAGAGGGTCAACAAGGTGCTCTGCTTGACATGTATGGGAAGTCTGTTCCATAGCATGGGCAGTCTCTGGGTTATGAACCTGTCCCTCCAGCATGTTCTGTTAATTGTGGTAATGAGATTGAAATCTCTGGAGTGTGTGGTGCGGAGGGATTGGGATTTCTTTAGATGTAGCATTTCTAACAGAGCTGGGTCAGACATGGCTTTGTATGTCAAGCAGAGATTGCCTCTAAGTAGGCGATATGAGACAGAGAATAGTTGGAGTTTTTTGAGTCTGTCCATATAGGACAAGTGTTTAAAGCCTAGGATCCTCTTTGTGAGGTACTTTTGTGGCCTCTTCAGTTGTTGCAGGTGTCTAGTGATGTACATGTCAAATGGGGCATTGTACTCGAAGATTGGCCTAATGATGGAAGAGTAGAGGGAGACAATGACCTCTTTCTTACCCTTAGTAATGAGATATGCCACAATGAAGGACTTTCTGACCACAGTGGCAATGTGGTGATCAAAAGAGAGGCTGCTGTCAAACTGTGTTCCCAGATCTCTTATAATGTCTTCTGTGTTCAGTGGACTACCATCAATGTGGTAATTCATGGGAACTGGGTTTTTCCCAAAGGAGATGACAACACATTTTTTGGCATTGAGCTTAAGGCCATGGTTCTGACACCAGTCGTTGGTGTCAGTGAGGCCATTCTGTAGGATGTCAACATCACTTGGGGAGTTAATTATAGCTCCCAACTTGCAATCATCTGCGAACTTTGTCAGCCAGTGCCCCTTCATGTTGGCATGGACTTCAGAGAAATAGATACCAAACAGGAGCCGACCCAGGACTGAACCCTGTGGGACTCCACTCATGACTAGTCGGCAGTCTGACTTGGAGTCAGCTAGTTTCACACTGTGGGTTCTATCTGTGAGCCAGTTTGCAACCCACTTAGTGATATAGGGGTTGATGCCAAGCTTAGTGAGTTTCTCTATGATTCCTGAGTCGGGAATGGTATCAAAAGCCTTGGCCAGATCAGGGTAGGCTGTATGAACCACTTTGCCTTCATCCACAGCTCTGGTGACTGACTTAGCGAAGTCAACCAAGTTGAGCAGGCATGATCTACCCTTCACAAAACCAAACTGTATAGGATCCAGAGTTTGGAGATTCCCTATATCCTTGTTTATTAGGACCATGAAGATATGTTCTATAGCTTTGCATACCAGACTTATCAGGCTAATGGGGTGATAGTTCCTAGGGTCTGTAGTCACTCCTCCTTTGTGGAGAGGGATGACTGTAGCAGTGCGCCATTCAGTAGGGACTAAGCCTAAGGTGAGGCTGTGAGTGAACAGGGCACATAGGTGAGGTGCCAGTTCACTCTGTAGTTCATGTAGAACACAACCAGGGATATTGTCAGGTCCCATAGAAGCTGTATTCTTGGCCTTGGACAGTGCTGTTTTAACCTGTGCAGCAGTAATACTGGGTGCTTGGCAATCTATTGGTACTGTGATTGGTCCTTTGGGGGGAGGGGTAAAGTCGGCACTGAATCTGTCGGCCAGTATACTGGCAATATATGTTGGCTCAGTATAGGAGGTACCATTGTGTAGTAGCTCAGAGCAAATCTGGGTATTGCTGTGGAGATTTTTCACATAACTATAGAAGGCCTTGTGCTTGTCTTTACTATCTGCTAAAATTCTGTTTCCATAGCTAGCTTTAGAGGATTACTCCAGGTGATTTCTCCATTCCTGTTTGGGAGCCAATCATTTTCAATTCATAGCTTTGCCCTTTGGACTCACTATATCCTCCTGGGTGTTTACCAAATGCATGGCGGCATTAATAGCCTATCCCAGACTGGAAGGGTCCCAGGTGTTCCTATACTTAGATGATTGGATCCTTACCACTCTGACCAATGTCTGCTAATTTTACAAAGGGATCTCTTACTCCAGCTGCTTCACTGTCTGGGGATTATGATGAACAGAAAGAAAAGCAAGCTGCTCCTTACTCAGAATGTGGTTTTTTTTAATAAAGCAAATCTCAGCCATGAACTTCCTAAATTTACACAGCATGTAAAGTTTCCTACCAGAGACAGAAGCACACTGGATCATTGTTATACAGTGTTAAAACATGCTTATCATGCTGTCCCCTGTGCAGCTTTGGGCTTTTCTGACCACTGTCTGATTTATTTGCTTCCTATCTGTAACAGCAAGATAAAATCTGTTAAACCTGTGATTACTACAGTGAGAAGGTATCGAAGCAAAGCTGAAGCTGTAACCCTGCTTCGATTCTACAGATTGGAGTGTCTTTGAAGATTCTGCTGCTAACTTGCATGAACTGGCAGACACAACAGCATTGTACGTCAGCTTCATGAAGATATGAGTGATTCCAGCCTCTGATGCCCACAGGGAATGTGCATACTGTTTGGGTCTAAAAGATCTAGATGTAGAGTATGACATTTGTGCAGGCTGTAATTTTAGGGCTTTGATAGGAAGAATAAGCTCATTCTGAGACTCTTCTTCCTTCGAAATCCTCTCTTTCGGTTGCTAGGGCTCAACCCTCTAAAAGACAGATAAAAAATGAGACTCTCTTCCTAAAGACAAGGAGATTCATAAAATGTCTCCTGATCATCCTTCAACCTCAATGGTGACTTCAATTTTTGCTTCTTTGTTGGAGCCACGGGAAAAACTTTTGAAAAAGTCGGATCAAACCCCTTTGTATTCAAAGATTCAGATGTATAAATCTCCTCAGATCCGCAGCCCACCGCTGACATTGGAGTGTATCTCTTCTAGGTTGAAATATCCATTTCTTGAACAGTTGACCAGAAGACATTCTAGGCCGTCTTCAATGGCTTCTTCTCTCCAATCCACCAGGAGCCTATCCGAGGCAGATGTGAATAGGATGACGAAGAAGTTTCTTGGGATGCAGATTCAAATGGGAGTTCTTTCATCTCCAACCCCATTACGTGTTGAGAGCTTCCATTGAGCCACACCACCATTGATTTCTCCTTCTCAGATCTGTCCTTCAGTTTCAGGGCCATCAGATCTGAGACCATTGGGGACATCTTCCTCAGATGTGAAGATCCTTGCCTCTTCTACTCCAGTGGTTTCTCTGAGTCAGCTGGCATCAAGCACCTTGGAGCCAGAAGACTTTCAGAGCTGAAGCATTGGCACCAGCTGCATGGTTTTGGAGTTGACTCCTTAGCTGTCAGAGCAGTCTCTTCCCCTTAGAACCTCAGCGTTAGATAGCTCAGTTCCAACTATCTCCCCAAGTGGGGTGCTTTCAAGATGATGGGAGTTGATGATCTGAGAGGGTCCATGGTCAGGTCTATGAGTTTCTGCTTCCCCTAGGTCATCTGATTTTGAGATAGTGGAGAGAATTTTCTCTAAGCCTAGTGAACAGACAACCTTGTCCTCTTCAGATCAAACTTCTTTGTCTCATTCTGTTTTGCATCCTAAGCCTCAGTCATCCCTTCCACAGAGACAGCCAGTCCAAGCTAGTCTCCAATACACCTATCAAGGTATTATCTCTTCTGATACTTCCCTAGAGTATCACACCAAGGAGGTACCTCAGAAGAGAATGTGCAAGAGGAGGTACTTAGACTCCCCACAAGAGTCTGCACTGAAGACACTGATTTTGATGAGGAGGAAGGGTCCCCCAGATCAATACCTGATGATATCTCCTTTGGAAACATCTTGGAACTCCTTAAACAAAGAGATGGCTGGTCTCCCAATGACTCTTCCAAAGAGGAATAAGTGATTCTGGAGGCTTTTGGTTCTGGCCCATCTACCTCCTGAGTGACCACCCTCTATGAATGAGCTTGCAAATCTAGTCTCTTGGTGGGTCTGGAAGAAACAGGACCCCATTGAGGCTATTCCCAAGAGACCAGATAAAATCTTTGCACCTCAGAAAGGCCATCTACACTCGAGTAAAGGAGTGCTGATTGATGTCATGGTTATTGTGGCAGCCACGAGACAGAAACTACTGGAACAGAGTTCCTCTGCCCACTTCCCTAAAAGGGACTTTAGGGCATTGGACAGGTTTAGGAAGCATCTATGCCACAGCAACCTTCACTTTAATGTCACTGAGTTATTTGACACATTTTACCAGACTTCAGAGAGATTTGATCATGGAGCTTACCAAATCTCTTTTGGGGTCCATGTCCTCCGAGGAAGGCAATACCATTTCTTCACAGCCAGCTACCGTTCAATTAATTATTCATCCATGAGGTTAATTTTTCATGGTGTGGAAGGTACATTACAGGTGGCGTGTTCAGGCATTTCCATTAAAAGACATGCTTGGATGCGTTTGTGTGATTTTGCAGAACCATTTAATTCTTTCATCAGTGCACCTTTTGATGGAACCCTGCTCTTTGACCCCAAGGTAAAAGACACACTCTTCAGTTGCAAACAATAAGGAAAGACACTGTCTGCTGTGGGTGTACATTTTTCTAGGAAACAAGATACAAACCTCCCAGAATCAGAATGGTTAAGTTACTTTTATTCCAATCCAAATGCAAGTAACAAACTTTCACTCAAGGCTTTTTCAGGCATAAAATAGTCACTAAAACTCACAATTAAAATACAAAGTTTAGAATCACATGACTAGACTTAATTAAACTTAATTAAAAAATCAATTAGAACTTAAAGCAACAAGCATCAAGTAATACTGATTTGCAATTCCTTTAAAACTGGTGTAATGCTGACATCTATATTTAAGCCTGGTGGTGCTTGTACTTTAAATCTAATGAACCATTTGGTTTCTTGCTTTTCAGTTGTATTAAGCAAATCACCTCCCCTTATCTGTTCAAAGACAACTTGCAAAATTAAAAATGTAAAAGATTGTGAGGTTATTAGTTTCAAAAATGTGTCTGAATAAAGTGTTAAGTTTGTATCTTCCTGTTTATTTCCAACAAGTGATCTCCCATTCACGCTTTGAATTCACGATTATTTTTTCCTACATAGTATGCCTCATAAAATTGACTTTTGGTGATGTAAATAATATTTCTAGTGTCGCAGGTACCATACGCATGCAATATGAAAGCATTACCATACATTGGATGTGCAATGGATTTCTCAGTGTAAATATATTCACAGTAGACACATTTATTACATCAAAAAGTGCCTTGCTTTTCACTTACTAAAAAATCATTAGTCTTTTGTTGTTCTTTGTAACCCAGTTTATCTCTCAAATGTTAACATCTCCTAGAGCCAATACTAGGTTTATCATCTATTATATTCTTAATTGCATCCTACCAGATTTATCGCCTAGCAGTATTTTATTACAGTCCTTTTCTAGGAACCAATGAGGTGGTAGAAAGATGTGGTTCATGAAATCCCAAGGTCCATTTCAGGGATTACATGGAGATACTTCCCCCAGAGGCAGAGGGAGCAACTCAAATGGAAGACATCATCCCTATGGCAGAGATGATCCACATAACCAGGGATCAAGAGATTCTTTCTCACACACATCCTATCAGTGATCCTGAATGGAGGCCTGAATGTCCATTTCTGGAGGCAGTCTGAGTTGTCTATTCCTGCACCAGACAGCCTGGCTAGATATCACAAAAGATTTATAGGCGCAGAGGATAATATGCAGTGGTTATATTATACCATTTTCCCAATTCCCTCTAGCAGTTCCAAAGAAGATGTCTGATATTCCACCCAGTCAGAGGGAAGCAGCTTCTCTACAGATAAAAAAAATGCTAGAAAAGAGTTATCCAAGAGGTTCCCCCAACCCAGAAATGATCCAAAACTTACTCGGGATTCTTTTTGGTGCCAAAAAAGACAGGAGTCATTAGACCAATTTTAGATCTCAGTAGACTAAATCAGTCTGTTCAGTATACAAAGTTCTGGATGGTCATGTCTCAGTCCATTCTGCCATTTCTGCACAAGGAAGACTGGATGTGCTCAGTAGATTTTCAGGATGTGTACTGCCACATCAAAATGAACACGTGCTCCAGAAGATACCTACACTTCTGGCTGGGAGCTAGTCATTACCAGTTCAGAACACTGCCCTTTGTCCTCACCACAGCTCCCAGGGTGCTCACCAAATGCATGGCAATTGTAGCAGCTCACCTGAGACTGCTGGAATTCCCAGTATTTCCATATCTAGATGACTGGCTCTTGACTGCTCCAATGAGGCATCAACTGATTCAGGCAAGGGACTACTTACTCCAGTTGTGCTCCCATCTGGGAACATCAGTCAGTTACAACAAATTTCAACTCATACCATTTCAGAGTCTAGAATTCATTGGTGCTCATCTGAATACAGTAATTCAAATAGCTTCTCTTCCTCTGTGTCGAATATGCACCATTCAATTCCAGGTCAAGATGATAATTCAAAATTCTTCCCATCTGGCATGGCCGATACTTCAAGCATTGGGCTCCATGGTAGCGGCAATCACCCTTGTACCACTTCC
Source organism: Protopterus annectens (assembly GCF_019279795.1). Lineage (NCBI taxonomy): Eukaryota > Metazoa > Chordata > Ceratodontiformes > Protopteridae > Protopterus > Protopterus annectens. The sequence continues at coordinate 13,193,491 of NC_056742.1, forward strand.
CAGGTTCCATATGAGAATCCTTCAATGGACACTCACCACTCACTGGTCTATTCTCCAACATCTATTATCCATGCCAGTCAAAATTATTCAAGTGTGCAAGAATTACCTTATAATGTGGATTTACTCCAATCACCTCCACAAAGGCTGTCTTTTTGTTCTCCCTCAACCCAAGGCCACAGTGACCAAAAACACCTCTCAGCTCATGTGGGGGCCATTTCTTGAGAAGGACAGTTCAAGGCACATGGTTTCCTGAAAAGGCCAAGATGCACATCAATGTCCTGGAGATGAGAGCTGTCCTCCTAGCACTGCAGGCTTCACTCTACCAATCAGAACTATTCCAATCTAGACAGACAATATGTCAGTAGTCTGGTATATCAACAAATGAGGGGACCCAGCTCTTACCCTCTTTGTCGAGAAGCTATGAGAGTATGACAATGAGAGATCTCTTCAATCACTTTCTGATAATAATGCACATCCCAGGGAAATCCAAAGTGATTGCAGGCATGTTAGGCAGGTCCATTTTATGCCTCACAAGTGGTCCCTCAATGTCAACATGGTGGCAAGAATATTCCATCAATGGGGCCAATGAAGCTCCGATCTATTTGTCTCTCTCCTCAGCAGCAAATGCAGCAAGTTCTTTACCCGGATTAACCCACTGGAGGAGTCATCAAGAAATGTTCTATTTCTTGCTTGGCTTCCTGGACTCCTTTACACTTATCCACCATTACCCCTGATTCCAAAATTTTTAAAGAAAGCATCTCATTTGAAGAGCACAGTTATCCTGATTACTCCTTACTAGTCTCAACAGATGTTGTTTCCCTTCCTCTGGCCTCATGTTCTGAATCCACTATGGATTCTGGATCCAACTATATACCTTCTGTCTCATCCAACAGGCATGACTCACCCAGACTTAATGGGCCTCAAGCTGACTGTATTGTTTCTCCAGCTCTGGTGATTGTTAGAGAACCCAGGATCTAGTCCCCAGTCCATCACATTTTACTATCTTCCTATAAAGCTTCCAACAGAAAGAAAGGTCTTAAACTGAAAAGAGTTCTTCTTTGGGCCCTAAGCAAAAACTTAGACCCCTTTTCAGCACAGATTTTATATGTCCTTGACTTTTTAGCCACAATTTTCAATGAAGATGCCAGTTCCTCAACTTTTAGAGTACAATTCCATTTCCATCTTTCATCTGGGAGTAAGTAATTCTACCTTAGCATCCTCCAAACCTTGCAAAGCCTTACTAACAGCAACTTTTTTACTTAGACCTTCTTTGAAGGATCCCACCCCTCCTTGGGATTTAAACATTGTACTTTAGGCCTTGGCTAAGACTCCCTTTCAACTTTCGGCTAAATCTGATCTAAAATTTTTTAAATGGAAAACTGTTTCTTAGTTGCTACTACATCTGCTAGAAGTGTATCTGAACTTCAGGCTATTTCCGCTAAGCTTCCTTATTTAGTTTTTCATAAGAATAGGGTTTCTCTATGGACCGATCCATCCTTTGTACCACAGGTGTTTTTTGAGTCTAATATTAATCTGGTCATTAATCTTCCAGTTTTCTTTCCAAATTTTTAAAGCAAAGGCAAGTATTTGATACATTTGTTAGATGTGTGCTGACAATTATGTTTCTACCTTCACAGGATCTAAGAAAGTCCGAGCAATTGTTAGTTTCCTCCTGATTCAAAACTAGGCAAACCAGTATCTAAAGTTACTCTGGCCAAGTGGTTAACTAATTGTATTAATTTTGTTTATCAAAAAGTGGGCTTATGTTTACCAAAACCACCCAGAGCACACACTACCAGGTCTAGGGCAACCTCTTCAGCCTTTTTGTCCAGAACTTCCTTGAATGATATTTGTGCAACTGCAACTTGGGGTTAATCCTCATATCTTTATTGCTCATTACAAACTGCATTTGGTCTCTAGAGGAAGAGCAACCTTCTGCTCAGAGATGCTCCAGAATATCCTGTGGACTCTGTCCTAACAGTTGAGGAATGAATGAAAATGACAACAGCAGATTAAAAAGTTATGTACTCACCATAACATTCCATCTGTGTTGTCCATTTTTATTGTTCCTCAACTTCCTAACCACATACCCCCTCCTTGTTCTACTTCTTTAAAAATTATAGAATACTGTAGGAACCTCTCTTCCTTGTTTGAGCTCCAGCTTCCATTCTGTATTTTATTTTCCAATGCTCTGTTAATCATATGGGCAGCAAACCAGATCTGAGGTATGTTACGTTGGTGGGGTGTTATGGGTAAAGGGAGAAGCTTGAGCATTCAAGAATCCAACAAGACGGAAGAAGCAGCCTTGTTGGATCCTAGAGTTGGATATGAACCCAACAGTTTTGGAAGAATGAAAATGGAAAACACAAATGGAACATTATGGTGAGTACATAAGTTTTTATTTGCTTACCTAGCATAGTACAGATGAATATACATACATATGGACTGTACACTACTACTTCCTGTGTAGGTGAAGTAGATTTAGAAGTGATAAAATGGCAAGTGGAGCATATAATTGATTGCATAATGGGAGTGTATGCAGGTGATAAGGGTGAAGAACAGAATGAGAGAAGCATGAGGGTGATTGAGCCACAGTTTTGTGATATCACCAAAAGAATAGAGTTCCTATCATAGGTGTGTGTAGGAGCTGAATGGGTGTGGAAAGATGTTTTTAGGTCCCTCAAAATCACAGGAGGCCATTAGGCAGTACAAGGTAAGAACATGTAACTAATGTATACTTATTCTACCACATATGGAGAGAGAATTTGAATAAAGTACAGGTTATGTAGTGAGTGAGTTCAAAAATTAGGTATAAACCTAAGGCGAAACAACAAATGGGTAATTTCTACTCATGCAGTTGAATTATTTGCACCACATATTTTAAGAAGTTAGTCAGTATTGCTTTTAGTAGTTCATTATGTTTCTTAATACCTAACAGCAAAGGTGATACAACCATAGGTAATAAATCTAAAAGCCACATATCTGAGAAATTATGCCAGCCAAGACTGTTAAGGCCAGAATGTTGAATATAGTTTTCTTTGGCCCTTACAGCTCATGTAGGGGAATTGCAACACCTGGACCCACATAATTATAAATCAAATCTGATGTCAATTTGTTAGGGGCAAGGGGTAACTTTAAGTGCTTTCTTGGATGTTACCCAAGAGGCAGAAGCAGACTGCAAAACTAAGGATTTCATGGACCCTTTTCTGATAAACCATTCCAGCACTCCTGAAAGGTTGCCCAACTGCTGCACTCTGGAGGCACTCGGGGGCACCTAATCATACAGCCTCAAACCTGGTGGGTCATCACCTCAGATTCTTGGGTCTTAAGGACAACAATTAGAGGATAAGAATAACATTTCTGCCAATGCCTCATATAAAAGCAAGGATTCTCTTAGTATCACCCAATCAATTGTAATCCATAACAGCAAAAGTAGACTAGTTATTGGAAAAAAAAGTCATCCATCAGGTCCCTCCAGACTAGATAGGATCTGGTGCATACTCAAGGTTATTTTTAGTTCCAAAGAAGACAGGGGACCTGAAGCCAATATCGTATCTAAGCAATTTAAACCAGTATGTGAGACAGACAAAATTCTGGATGGTCACAGTTCAGTCTATTTTGCCTTCATTCAAAAAGGACAACTGATTGTGCTGTATTGATCTCCAGGATACCTGCTATCACATAAAGATGCACAGATACTCATAGATTCATAGGTTTATAGGTGTGTACTAGGCTAATGGCCCTGGGACCTTTACAAACCTAGCCATAGGATTACCCTGGCATAGTGCCACCGACCTTAGTTTCCAGTGCCTCTGTTGAGTAGACCCACCGGAGTTATCCCCGGGGTAAATTTTCTGTTTCCCATCCACTCATCAAGGTTTCTCTTGAAGAGGGTCAGCGAGGTGCTCTGCTTGACATGTATAGGAAGTCTGTTCCATAGCATGGGCAGTCTCTGGGTTATGAACCTGTCCCTTCAGCATTTTCTGTTAATTGTGGTAATGAGATTGAAGTCTCTGGAGTGTGTGCTGCGGAGGGATTGGGATTTCTTTAGATGTAGCATTTCTAACAGAGCTGGGTCAGACATGGCTTTGTAAGTCAAGCAGAGATCGCCTTTAAGTAGGCGATATGAGACAAAAAATAGTTGGAGTTTTTTGAGTCTGTCCATATAGGACAAGTGTTTAAAGCCTAGGATCCTCTTTGTGAGGTACTTTTGTGGTCTCTCCAGTTGTTGCAGGTGTTTAGTGAGGTACATGTCAAATGGGGCATTGTACTCAATGACTGGCCTAATAAGGGAAGAGTAGAGGGAGACAATGACCTCTTTCTTCCTGGATGCAAAACCCTTAGTAATGAAATGTGCCACAAAGAAGGACTTTCTGACCACAGTGGCAATGTGGTGATCAAAAGAGAGGTTGCTGTCAAACTGTGTTACCAGATCTCTTATAGCACCTTCTGTGTTCAGTGGACTACCATCAATGTGGTAATTCATGGGAACTGGGTTTTTCCCAAAGGGGATGACAACACATTTTTTGGCATTGAGCTTAAGGCCATGGTTCTGACACGAGTCGTTGGTGTCAGTGAGGCCATTCTGTAGGATGTCAACATCACTTGGGGAGTTAATAATAGCTCCCAACTTGCAATCGTCTGCAAACTTTGTCAGCCAGAGCCCCTTTGTGTTGGCATGGACTTCAGAGAAGTAGATACCAAACAAGAGTGGACCCAGGACTGAACCCTGTGGGACTCCACTCATGAATAGTCATCAGTCTGACTTGGAGTCAGCTAGTTTCACACTATGGGTTCTATCTGTGAGCCAGTTTGCAACCCACCTAGTGATTTAGGGGTTGATGCCAAGCTTAGTGAGTTTCTCTTTGATTCCTGAGTGGGGAATGGTATCAAAAACCTTGGTCAGATCAGGGTAGGCTGTATGAACCACCTTGCCTTCATCCACAGCTCTGGTGACTGACTTAAAGAAGTCCACCAAGTTGAACAGGCATGATCTACCCTTCACAAAACCAAACTGTATAGGATCCAGAGTTTGGAGATTCCCTATATCCTTGTTTATAAGGTCCATGAAGATGTGTTCCATAGCTTTGCATATCAGACTTGTCAGGCTAATGGTGTGATAGTTCTCAGGATCTGTAGTCGCTCCTCCTTTGTGGAGAGGGATGACTGCAGCAGTTCACCCTTTAGTAGGGACAAAGCCTAAGGTGAGGCTGTGAGTGAACAGGGCACACAGGTGAGGTGCCAGTTCACTCTGTAGTTCATGTAGAACACAACCAGGGATGTTGTCAGGTCCCATAGAATCTGTATTATTGGCCTTGGACAGTGCTGTTTTAACCTGTGCAGCAGTAATACTGGGTGCTTGGCAATCTATTGGTATTGTGATTGGTCCTTTGGGGGGAGGGGTAAAGTTGGCACTGAATCTGTCGGCTAGTATTCTGGCAATATCTGTTGGCTTAGTATAGGAGGTACCATTGTGCAGTAGCTCAGAGAAAATCTGGGTATTGCTGTGGAGATTCTTTACATAACTATAGAAGGACTTGTGCTTGTCTTTACAATCTGCTAAAATTCTGTTTTCATAGCTAGCTTTAGAGGATTACTCCAGGAGATGTCTCCATTTCTGTTTGGGAGCCAATCATTTTCAATTCATAGCTTTTCCCTTTGGACTCACTACATCCTCCTGGGTGTTTACCAAATGCATGGCAGCATTAATAGCCTATCCCAGACGGGAAGGGTCCCAAGTGTTCCTATACTTAGATGATTGGATCCTTACCACTCTGACCAATGTCTGCTAATTCTACAACTGGATCTCTTACTCCATCTGCTTCACTGTCTGGGGATTATGATAAACAGACAGAAAAGCAAACTGCTCCTTACTCAGAATGTGGGGGTTTTTAATAAGGCAAATCTCAGCCATGAACTTTCTAAATTTACACAGCATGTAAAGTGTCATACCAGAGACAGAAGTACACTGGATCATTGTTATACAGTGTTAAACCATGCTTATCATGCTGTCCCCTGTGCAGCTTTGGGCTTTTCTGACCACTGTCTGATTCATTTACTTCATGTCTATAAAAGCAAGTTAAAATCTGTTAAACCTGTGATCAATGCAGCAAAAAGGTGGACTATTGAGGCAAAGCTGAAGCTGTAAGCCTTCTTTGATTGTACAGATTGGAGTGTCTTTGAAGATTCTGCTGCTAACTTGTATGAACTGGGAGGCACAACAGCATTATATGTTAGCTTCTGTGAAGATGTGTGTCTCCACTAAGACCTGGTTAAAATTTAACAACAGCAAACCCTGGTTCACTGCTAAACTTAAGCAGCTTCATCAAGTCAAGGAAAATGCCTATAGAAGTGGGGATAAGAAAACCTTTTAGACAGGCAAGGAACACACTGACAAAAGAAATCAAAGTGGCTAAAAAGAATTATTCTGAAAAGCTGAAAAAAACAGTTGTTCAGCCAATGATTTTGCATCAGTGTGGAAAGGTGTACAAAACATTACAAACTACAGGAAATCATCCCTGTACACTGCAGCTAATTGCCTGCTGGCTGATAACTTGAATGCTTTTTACTGCAGGTTTGATAAGCCTGAGGCTACAAATGACACTGTTACCAGATCTGTCAGTGTTCAGACTTATATGACTCTCTCTTCTACACATTCTCACATTCAGCCTGCATTGATTATCTCTGAGGAGGATGTGTATCACTTTTTTTAAAAGACAGCAAATTAAGAAACCTTGGTCAGATCAGGGTAGGCTGTATGGCAGTAATACTGGCTGTTTAAAAACATGCGCTGATCAACTGGCTCCTGTTTTTACTCAGATTTTTAATAAATCATCAGAGCTGTGTGAAGTTCCCTTATGTTTCAAACAAGCCACAATCATTCCAGTGCCTAAAAAATCCACTATAACAGGACTGAATGACTACAGGCCTGTTACTTTGACATCAGTGGTCATGAACACTTTTGAGAGGTTAGTGTTAGCTCACTTGAAGGATATTACAGCTCCCTCATTGGACCCCCTTCAATTTGCTTATTGAGAGAACTGGTCAGTGGATGATGCAGTTAATATGGTCCTGCACTATATATTGCAACATCTTGAAAACCCAGGGACATATGCAAGGATTCTGTTTATGGACTTCAGCTTTGCATTTCATACAATAATCCCAGAACTTTTTCACTTGAAGCTCTCTCAGTTTTATGTTCCTGCTTTTACCTGTCAATGGATCACCAATTGTCTAACCAATAGGAAACAGCAGGTGAAACTGGAGAAATTTACAACTAGCTATCACATGATCAATACAGGTGCCCTCCAGGAACATGTGGTCTCCCCACTGCTATTATCCCCCTACACTAATGAATGCCCCTCTAAGGACTCCTGCGTCAAACTTATTAAATATGCAGATGATACAGCTATCATTGGGCTCATCAAAAATGGTGATGAGTCTGCATACAGATGGGAGGTTGAGCAGCTGGCCCTTTGATGTAGTCAGAATAATCTAGAACTAAACACTCTCAAAACTGTGGAGATGTAGGAGTGGTAATACAATATTATCCCCCCTCTTTATATTTAATACTGCTGTCTCAGTTGTGGAATCCTTCAAGTGTTTGGGATCTATAATCTTCCGGGACATGAAGTGGGAGACCAACATAGGGTCCACCATAAAAAAGGCACAACAGAGAATGTACTTTCTGTGACAGCTGAGGAAGTTCAACCTCCCACATGAACTGTTGATTCAGTTCTATACAGCAGTCACTTTGTCTGTTCTCAGCTCATCCATAACAGTGTGGCTTGGATCTCTGTCTAATCATGACAGAAATAGGTTACATCGAATAGTCAGGTCTGCTGAAAATATCATTATTGCTAGTTTGTCCACCTTACAGGACCTGTACCACTCTAGAATCATGAAAAGGACAGGGAAGACCATCACCGACCCTTCACATCTAGGCCACCATCTTTTTGAACTATTACCTTCAGCCAGGTGTTATAGATTAATACACACCAAAACAAGCAGATATAAGAACAGTTTTTTTCACAGGCCATCAAGTTCATAAATGGTTAACTCAGTTTATTAGGTTGGTGTATTCTTTTTCCCAAGCCTCTGAGAATTCTGCAGTATTGTTTACATATTGTTAATACTTGTTTCTTTCAGAGTTTATTTCAGTATTTCTTGCAGTGAGTTGCACTTTGCACCTTGTATGTTTATGTATATTTACTTTTTTTTGTCTTGTTCTTAATAGTTGCATGTATGTCATTTATTTTGTTCTTAACAGTTGAATGTATGTCATTTATGTAATTCATACTTGGAGAGTGACTGAAACTGGAGACAAATTCCTTGTATGCATGCATAATTGGCAAATAAATGTGATTCTGATTCTGATTTTCATCTTGTTTACTAATTGGGTTACAACTTCATCACACTCGTTGAGTTCCTCATATTCTGTACTGACATGAGTTTGGCAGAATGGTAGTCTTTCTTGTTTCCATCTTCAAACTTTGGAGTTGTCACATTTTTACAGTCATGCAGATCTCATCTAAAAAGCAGTCCCTGAAAAGGCTTATACTGAGTTGCCGGGATTGTTTAGTTTCATAGTTTCATAGTAGTGTACTAGGCTATCTGCCCGGGGGCATTTATAAGCCTAGCCAACAGTGATGTGGCTTTACGCCACCCCATACTATATAGTTGCGCCTCTCTAGTAGTGACACATGTGGAACCCCATTATTTAGTAAACTATACCTCTGTCTAGTAGTGACACTGAGGTCACTCCCGGGGTAAACTTGCGATCTCCCATCCATGCATCGAGATTTTTCTTGAACAGTGCCAATGAAGGGCTCTGTCTCACGTGAACTGGGATTTTGTTCCAGAGTATGGGTAACCTCTCTGTTATGAATCTATCCCTCCAGCATGTCCTATTCATATTTGTGCAGAGGTTGAAATCTTTAGCTCGTGTGGTTCTGGTGGATTTGGATTTTTTGAGATGGAGCATGTCCATCAATTCCTGGTTGGACATGGCCCTGTATGTTAGGCACAAATCACCTCTGAGCAGGCGGTATGCTACTGAATAGAGCTGGAGTTTCTTTAATCTAGCTGGATAAGGCACATGTTTTAGACCTATGATCCTCTTGGTGAGGTACTTCTGGGGTCTTTCCAGTTGTTGCATGTGTTGATGCTAATTTAAGAAAGTTTGAATTTGTAATAATTTTGGTGTCACATGTTTTCACATATCTGTATTTTTGTGATGATTCTGAGAATCTTGCTCCTTGAAGACAATATTCACTTTACAGTACAAGATAAATACAACCTCAGCAACTACCTTACCTGCAGACATTTTGAACTTTTGCAGGCAAATTCCACAGTAATCTGTATGACATTTCATTCAGCAGTACAGCCAGACTGGGTTTGGGGAAAAGTAACATTAAAACAGCATTATAAATGGGTTTAGTAACTTTGTTTAAATTGCAAGCAAGTTAAAAAAAAAACAGAATCATGTGATGACATTACACAGCCGTGCAATCATCCAGGAGGCATGGAGGAGATGCAGAAGCCCATGGTTGCTTCATGTGGGGGCCCTCATACACAGGGAGATAATCGGGGTTCCCCACGGCTGCAAGTTTGGCAGGTGCCTAACGCCAGCTAAAGTGTTGTTACTCCAATTCTAATGATGGCCAGGGTCACCAGGTTTACTGAAAATGTTTATATTCTTTTTGCTTCACAAAAATCTAGCACCAAAAGAGTGTATTAAAGTACATGGAAAAGATTTTCTTATTGGGCTATGGGGAAAGGTTTGAACCTTTTTCAGCTCCCCTTACCTCCCCTTACCTCTGTTCTAGAATTCCTGTCTTAACTATTCCACAAAGATTTTTAGTTTTTCAATAGTCAAAGTGAAAATGGCAGTCATTTCTAATTCTGAATGAGACTCCTATAGCTTCATTAAAGGTGTATAAGGCTTCCCTTAAAGGAACTTTTTTTCTTTTCCCTCCAGTTCAAGATCCAGTCCCTCCATGGGACATCACGGTGATGCTTCAGGATATTACACACTTCCCCTTTGAACTGGTAGACTCAGTGGATCTTAAGTTCTTGACATGGAAAATGATCTTTTTTGTGGATCTTCAATCTCTCTCATGTATACCACCTTATTTAGTTTTTCATAAAGACAGGATTTTTCTAAAATGAAATCCTTCTTAAATTTCCTAAGGTGGCATTCAAGTCCAAAATAAACCAGTCCATCAGTTTGCCTGCATTCTGTCCATAATGCTCAAAGAAAAAAGAATATGCATTACATTTACTTAACTTTCATAGACAACTTGGATTTTATTTGCAGGAAATCAGACCAACTATTTATTGCATTCTCTAAATTTAAGTTGGGACAAGGAGCTTCCAAGATCACCCTCTCAGGATAGCTATCAAGCTGTACACCCCTTGTTTATGAAACATTCCATTAGAGCAGTGTCAACTTCTGCAGGTTTTCAACATCAGTTTCTGACTGATGAGATTTGTGGAGCTGCAACTTGGTCTACAGTGCAAACTTGTGTGTCTCACTATAAACTGGATGTACAATCCAGAGCTCATTCCTCTTTTGACTCTGCTTTTCTCAGGAACATCCTTCCATAAGTCCACCTGGGAATTCATGTAGCAAGAGATTCTGTCCCAAAGGTTAAATCAGATGAGAATGGACAACATCGGATATGAAAGCTATGTAATTACCATAATGATAGATGCATTGTATTCTGTGTTTGTCTCTTTCAACATCCCTCGCACCATCCCACTTCCAGATTATCACCATCAGCTCCTTGGAGAATGGGTAGCATCTGCGAGAGTTTGCTTGCCTCTAACCTCAACAGGTTAGTTATCATATTATCCATCTGGTAGTCTTGATATATATATATATATATATATATATATATATATATATATATATGTATATATCTTTATATATACATATATAAAACTTATTTTTCTGCTTGGGACAAACTTGATCTGTGGTAATTTGATAGTTGAGAGGGAATTATGGGTAAGGGAGAAGTCAGAGCCCTGGATCTAAAGGCTTGAAGTTGCTGAGGCCAGATCTGAGCCAGATTGGAATTCCCAAGGTTGAGCCAGGTGAAAATAGGATAACACGAATCAATCGTTATGATAAGTACATAATTTTGTTTTTTCTATACAACTTCAGCTTTGGCTTGCAAGCATACAGAGAACATGCTGTGATTCTGGCTTAAGATAATAAGGATTTTTTGAATTTATGACCACATAATTTATACACAAAGAAAGAACACTAAATGAGATACAAATAGCAAATATGTGTCTATATATGCATATCTTCCAATAAGGTACAGATGTGTGAGTGCGTCATATCTATGGAAGACAGCAATGTGTAATTTTATAGAGGAAAAAGTGCAAATGGCATGTAGCCAAAACTGTGGTTAGTTTGCTTAGCTGACAAAACCCCTTGTACTTCCTTACTTAATACAATTATTTATTTATTTTTTATTTATTTTATTTTATTTTATTTTATTTTACATTTGTTAACCAGGATGGTCCGACTGGACACAGGTCCATTTTCAGTGGAGGCCTGGGGAGAAAAGCTCCATGTTGTTGTTGTTGTGTCTTTTGGCTTTTCCCGGTTAGGGGTCGCCACAGCAGAACTCCGGTCTGCTAATGATTGGCAGTAGATTTTTCATGAACGCCGAGGTGCCAGCTCGACATTCAACCTTCAACAAAGGCATGCCCATTACGCATGTCTTTCGAATGCCCAACCAACCGCGGGGAGGACAGGCAGACTCCACACAGAAGGCAGTCCCCGCACTCCAGCCAAAAATCGAACAGGAGAACCTCTTGCTGTGAGGCAACAATGCTACCGCTGCACAGCCGCAGATGATTGGGGAGAAAAGCTCCATAGTAAGTAAAATTTTATACAATATGTTAAAATACAGTATACAGACAATTTTCAAATATGTTAAAATAGAGTATACAGCAGAAGACATAACAAGACCTATATATATACAGGAAAAATAGTTACACATGGTTAATAACAGAATAAGTATACAAATTCAATCAGCATTAGGAGAAGACCTAGACTGTAATATATATTACAGTAGGCATATTAGGAAGTGAGGTATATAAGTAGAATAATTTGAGGACTTATGTAATACATTGGCATAGCCACTTATTCTTTAAGTGTGTTCTAAGTGAGTTTTTAAAGGGAAAAGAGGAAGGGGCAGAAATCACAGCAGGAGGGAGATTATTCCAGGTTCTAGCTATGGAGTGGGAAAGCAGTGCTTTTCCTGCAGTATTGTTAGCCCTAGAGATACAGAGGAGGGGTTTGTCGGAAGATCGGAGAGGACGATTTGTATTATAGTGGGTGAGAAGTTGGCCTAGTGCAGGGTATTTTTCTGGATGTGTTATCACATTGTAGGCAATGACTAATTGGTGATAGGTTAGTAGCTAGGGAAGTTCCAGCCATTGCAGATCCCTTTGAGATTGGCAATGGTGGGTTCTAAATGTGGAGTTGTTTGCAAACTTGGCGATTTTATTATAACATGATTCAAGCCTGGCAAAGTCAAGTTTTCTAAGCGGCATAAGAATTGGAGCAGCATACATTAGGGTAGACAAGAGGTAAATTTGGGCTAGGGTAATCCTTGGGATTTCCTGTGCCTATATAGTGTTCACATTATGGACTTTTTTGATAGTTTGTGAAATGTGGACATTGAAGTGTAGATTTTTGTCAATTTCAACACCTAAGAGTTTGGTATGGTTAGAGGGAGAGATAATAGTGACATTTTTGGAGGAAATAGTGAAAGATAGAGGGGTGGAAATGGTTTTGTTGGGGGTTAAAGGTAGCAATTTGGTTTTATTAGTGTTTAGGATAAGTTGGATCTGAGTGATCCAACTTTCCATCGAGCTAAAAGATTCCTGGGTGAGTTGTTGTAGGGTGGGAAGTGATGGAGCTGAACAGATAAGAGTTGAATCATCAGCGTATTGTATAAGTGAAGCATGCTGTGTGGTGGTATGGAGATTATTGGTAAATATGGAAAAAAGGAGTAAGCCTAATATGGAGCCTTGTGGTACACCTATGGTAGTTGGGAGTAAGGGGGATAGTACACTATGATATTAGACAGATTGTTGCCTATTTGACAGATAGCTGACAGGTACCTATGAACAAGAATCTGAGTAGAAAATAAAATGAAGTTTTAAAACCATTAAAAGAGGATAAGACAGAGTGATGCGACCAGATAAAGGAGGGTGGAATGGTATTTTATGACACCTTAGAATATTCCCAAAAAATCTTTGAAATGTTAAATGATTCAAATACGTATCACCTATCATCAGTTAATAAAATAGACATTAGTCACAGAAGGGTAGACTACTATTTGGAAGAATATCTTATAGAGGAAAGAATATCAGAAGACGTATATAATTATATGAAAGTAAAGAAACCAGTAGTGGCTACTATATTTGGGATACCAAAGATACATAAAGGGCTTGAAAATTTGACCTTTAGACCTATAGTGGATGGACGTGGGTCGAAAATGTACCCCTTTGGAGTAGTAATTGATAGGTGGTTGAAACAACAGGTAGTGAATGCAGAACATATACTTAAAGATTCATGGGACTTTCTAGGAAGGATAGGGAAAGAACTGTGGGATAAAGAAATATTTTTTTTAACTATAGATGTGGCAGATTTGTATACATCTATCCCAACAAGAGAAGGGTTAGATTGGTTTCTAGAGAGTCTACATAGGAACACCAAATTAGGGGATGATAAAAAAGAATTAATTATGGAATTCATGGAAATAGGCTTGGACCATAATTATATACTATTTGATGGAGAATATTACAGGCAGCACAAGGGGGTAGCTATGGGGGCATCATGTGCCCCTATTTTTGCCAACTTTGTGCTGTTAGAGTGGGAACACAGCAAAGTATTTAAAAGTGAATTATTTCAGTACATGAACTTGTATGTAAGGTTCCTGGACGATATTTTTATTTTATGGAAAGGTCCAGAAAACAGAATTAAAGATTTGGTTAAATATCTTAATGAAAGCACAGATTTTTTGAGATTCACATATGAATATAAAAAGAATGGTATAAATTATTTAGATACATACATAGAGAAGGACAATAATTCTTCCAAATCCAAGGTATATAGGAAACTATCCTTTAGTAATTCATATTTACAATATACAAGTAACCATCCAGTAAAACAAAAAAATAGTATTATTAAAGGATAAGTGATAAGGATAGCAAGGAAGAAGATATAGATGAAAAATTATTGATAGTAGCAAAGTTATTTCAAGAAAGAGGGTACCCAACAAAAATAATAGATGAATATGTTGGGTATGTAAGAAATGAGTGGGGGAAAAATATAAGCCCCTATTAGGAAATTGAAGTGCTATAAAAGAAAGTAAAAATGTAAGTGAGGAAGAAAATAAAAGATTTGAAAAAGCTATGGTTGCCCGTATGGATGTAAAGCATATGAGATGGAAAAAATAGTGAACAAAAACTGGGCTATATTGAGAAACAACCCGAAGTTATGGGCTATTGGGGGCCAAAAACCAAATTTTGCATATAAGATAGGTCCCAACTTAAAAAAGGCCTTCAAAATTGTTCCAAAAAATAAGGGAAGGTATGGTACTACAAGATGTGGGAATTGCTCCCAATGCAAGTATATATGTACAGAAGAGAACATTACTATTACTAACTCATTTAGAACTACGGTTAGATTTGAGAAGGGAAACTGCCAGACTATAGGAGTGGTGTATTTGGCTATGTGTAAATCCTGTCCCAGTTTATATGAAGGTAAAACAGAGAGACGATTGAGGGACAGGATATATGAACACACATATCAAATATCTACTAAGAATATGAATAATGCCCTGTATAGGCATTCTACAATCTGCACGAATAGTACTGAATTTAGATTTGGTATTTTGGAAAGAGTGTTACAAAATCCTAGGGGTGGGAATTATAGAAGCCGCACAGAAGAAAGAGAAATAAGGTGGCAAATTAAACTACAAGCAAGCCAAACCCCAGGGTTAAATGAAATAATATCAATCAAGCCCTTGCTGTATAAAAAAGTGGAGTCCATGAAATAAACACTAAATGGAAGTTTATATATATATATATATATATATATATATATATATATATATATACATAAAAAAAATGTTTTATATACAAACATTGATATGTAAGATATTATGTAAAGGCTCTTTAGTGAACAGTTATGCATTTTAACATAATGTTTTAAGAATTTTTACAATAGAAGTTTTTAAAATAGAAGTATGTTACACTTTAAGTATTTTATTTTTTGTTAATTGGTAAAATGGATGATGTCACAATTGTAACAGAGTATTTAAGGGGGAAAATTTGGGGAGAAATAGATTCTGATGAAGTCCCTTGGCATAGGGAAGAAAGCGTTCAATCCTATAGTGTGTGTTGAAATTGTTCAATAAAGAAGACTGTGAGAGAATTCAGCCATAGAAGTGTATTTTCGTGGATGGTTTGTAGATTTTTATGCACTGTTTGGCTCATTTTGGTGTTTATATTTGACAGATAGCATTTAAACCAGGCTATAGCAGGAGGGGCAAAGGATAGGGATGTCAGGGTGTCTAGTAGTAAGGAATGTGAAACCATGTCAAATGCTTTGGAGAGGTCTAGAAATATTGCAGATATAAAGTTATTATTTCTATGTTGCTTGATCAGATTGGTGAAAGAGAGCAGCGCGGTCGTTGTGCTATGGTGTTGTCGGAAGCCATGCTGTGTGGGGGAGAGGAGATGGTGTGAGTTTAGAAATTTGTGTTACCTGAGAATGCATACATTTTTCTAGTATTTTAGATAAGGGGGGTAGAATGGCAATGGCACAATAATTTGAGCATTCATAAGAGTTTTTGCCTTTATGTAGTGGAATAATGTATGATAGCTTCCATAGCTGTGGGACATATGCTTCTCATATGGAGCGATTGATAAGAATAGAAAAAGGGTAGGATAAGGATTCAGCAGCTATTTTTAGGAAGTTGGCTGGTAGACTGTAAGCAGCAAGGGTGGTAGGTTTCAGTTTTAGGAGGTGTTTTTTAATTGTTGAGGTGGGAATGGGTGAGAGCGTAAAGGATGGGATGTTGTTAGGGCATTTGGTTGGGTTATATGTAGGGCTGTTTTTGGATAGTTGGGAGGATAGTGTTAAGATGGATTCTGTGAAGTGGTGATTGACTTGGGAGGCAATGTCCTTGTTGTCATTTATGGAGCTTAGAGTGGGAGTGGTAGTTTTGCCTGGTTTTAGGAGAGTGTTAATGGCATTCCAAAACTTTTGGGGATCTTTTGAATGTTTGTTTTGGATATTGAGGAAGTAATTTTGTCTATCGAGTTTAGTTTGTCTCTTGGCTTGATTTCTAAGTTGTAGGTAACTTTGTTTGGCTAGGCTAGTATTGTATTTTCTCCAAATTCTCCAAGCCTTATCCCTTGACTTTGTAAGGGCTCTAGTTTCCCTAGTTAGCCATGATACATAGTTTGACTTGGCTCTTATTTTCTTAATTGGTGCGAGTCTATCAAGGATATTGATGAGAATATTTTTGAAGTAGTCAATGGCTTGGTCTAGATTTAGGGTTTGTAGTGGTTTCCAGTTACTATGTTTTAGAATACTGTTTAGTTCTTGTATATTTAGTTGACGATCATCTCTGACTTGTCTAACAACAATGGGTTTGGCTATGTTATATCAAATATCACCGTACCTTGGGGAAATAGCTGATTTCTCCAGTGCAGCACAGCCTCAGTTTTTTGCACACTTGCTCTTATGCCATTGTGGTGTTCTACTGCCCATAAGTATAACTGTTAACAATTTTTAATCAAATGTGCTGTACATTTTTGGTATACTGTATCTTGTATTCATGATGTGAAATGAAGAGCAGGTGCAAGATCTATGCCAGATTTTAAAGTAACAAATGATGCATAGTCAACAAGACTTATCTGCAAGGAATGGTTCTGAACTCCATTATTTTCTGAAGGCCAGTGACAAAAATAAAAATAAACTCTCAGTGTGGTAACCACAGATATTGATACACAGAGATTTGAGTAAAACTTGATGTTTGTGTCCACGGGAAGTCATGTAGGGGTGCTGTTTACTCTCAGTCTTCATTTTAATTTTATTTCATGGATTGGCATGCTATTTAACAAGTGTTTGAAATTAGTGAGTTATACAGTAATCACACCAATGTGATACAGAGATTTGTGGCATAGGACTTATCACTTTGTGATGGGTATGTCAATTCACTGTGCACATTCCTTCCAGTCATTCAATACTGCTGTAATTAAGCATGATTTGCTCAGGTTTTGGTATGTACTTATATGAATTAATGACACTTATGCCTGTAACCATTTTTGTGAGGATAATGTAGTTACCGTAAATGTTTATTTGCATATCTGGGCATATGTCAATATGAAATGAATAACTTCATATTATGAATTTGTGCTCTACATAATTTTCCTTTTCTGGTATGAGGCTGTGTTTCTTATTTTTCATATTTGAGATGTTTTTTGTGTCATTTATTCCACTATTAACTAATCAAAATGCTCTTTGACTACCAGATTACTAGAGCTGGTGAAAAATCAAGCACAGACTGTTATTGGAACTGTATCATTCATTTTTCTTCTTACCCCCATTCTCGTTAATGTCTAATTTACTGGAATACTTTATTTCATCATGCTCCACTTCTGCATGACATCTAGACTGCTGGACTTCAACATGTTGTTGTGTTTTCTCCTAAGAATGTTCTTGATATACATGTATTACATATTTTGTGTCAATTGTAATATCATATAACTAAATTATTGTAGAAAAGAGTCCAATTAAATATTTAAACACACAAACAAATATGGCCTCATTTGTGATGCCCAACATGGATTCCACCAGGCTTTAAGCACTATGACTGTATTATATACAACCATGGAGACCATCTTAAATAAGAAGAAAAACTTCATATCAGGAGGGAGTTCTTTGATATGACCAAGGCCTTCAAAACTGTGAACCGCACTCTAGTCTTATAAAAACTTAAAAACATGTAACTAGATCCACTCCAACAATTCCCTCTCAGAACCTTGTGTCCTCAGCATTGGAGATCTTCAGGGTTCAGTCTTGGGCCCCTTGTTATTCTCTTTACATAAATGATTTGATATATGATTTTCCCAACTTAGATCTGTTAATGAATAGAATGATCTACTGGTACTAGCATCTAGATAGAATCAGACTGATAACAAAAAATCCAACTTATTTTCATAAAATTTTGCAACTGAACACAACAAAATGGACTTTTGATTAATACAGCAAACTCCAAAAAACAGCAAAACATCCCTACAATACTAATTGTACACAAAAATAGTAACCTGGAAAACAAAAATGCGTAGCTTAACAAAACTAAACACCAGCTTCTCGGATCAATGAAGGCAGTCATCCTAATAAAGTGGATACCACCAATAGTTCCAAAACAGGTTTGAAACAAAAGTAATCCAAAAGTCTTTATTCACAAACAACTGTACATACAGGATTGAGCGACTTGTACTTTTAATCTTTATTTATACATCCTACTATTTATTATGTCTAGTTATTATTTTTTATCTATATGGTAATTTATATTCAATATTTATATTTACAAGTTCAGTCATACTTCATATATATTATATATTACATACATTATACATTAGGAACATTCAACATATTTACTTACTTATAGATCCTTATATTGAGTTTTAAATGCTTTTATATGCTTTTTACAACATTTTTTTATATGTTTTTATATGTCTTTATATAGTCTTCATGCAGCAATATGTATGGGTACTTAGATGCATTGTTTTTATATGCACTTGTTATATGCATTTTTACATGTTTAGCAACATTATGGGGAGGTACTAACTGTTATATATTGCTTACACACATGATACAGTATTTCATACAATATGGTGTTCATATACTTTTATATACTTTGGAAGTAGGATATTTTTATGTAATACATCTTTAAGATAGTGAATTGATTTATGTTTAACTTACGTTTAATTAATTATTTTATTGATGCTAATTATTGCAATTGGCAGAGGTATAAGTATGTTGTGTGAACATCCTATTATTGATTCTGATGAGGTCTCCGGAGTGGAGACGAAAGCGTTGAATCCTGTTTGTACAGTTGTTTGTGAATAAAGACTTTTGGATTACTTTTGTTTCTAACCTTTTTGGGAACTATTGGTGGTATCCACTTTATTAGGAGGACTGCCTTCATTGATCTAAAAATAGTAACCTCTTACTACAGGTTACCAAAAAAGATACCCTAGTTCAAAATTTGACCCTGCACTTAGATTCACACAACATACTGATAAGGTAGTAAAAGGACAGCCAAAATTATGCAGTATAATATCTCACATTACACCCACAGCAAGATGCTCACTTGTGTTTATTCTTAAACTGGAATATGTCCTCACCATAGTAGTTAATCTTTCAACTCAGCCAGTAACACTCAAACTCCAAACAGCAATAAACCAAATTGATTCACCTTGTTGGCTAACAACACCCATTATTGTATCCTGATGGATTAATTTGACTGGCTAGCAATACATAAGTGTCTAACACTTCCTTTTGGGACCCAAATATTTAATTCCCTTTAAAGAAGAAATTAATTATTAGACAGCAAACATATCAACTTAGGGAAACTTTAGATGAACCACTAACGCTCAACAAACCATGATGTTAAACCATAGATAAAGATCATTCTACAAACTGGGACCTGCTACCTAAAATCACACACCAGTAGGAATCAGGACAGAGAGCACACGAAAGCTCTTTAAATGTAAAATACAGAACACCTTCTAAAGGTTCTACCTGCACGTTTTAACTTTAATCATTAAAGATAGAACAAGTGTCACATTTTGACAACTGTAAAGGTCAGCAACTGAGCCTGCCTCAGTGGTCATTAGAACATTTTTCCAAAATACTACAGAGAATGGTCTATAAAGTGTATGGAAATATTACACATGCACGTATGTGTGGTTATCAGCATATTTTTTAATAAAATGAGAATTTATTGGCCTATGAGTATTTATCAGCATGTTTTTGAACTATACAATTTGTGTTACCATAACGGCAAATATACTTTTTGAATGTATTTCAACCCTTATTCGTTGATTTTTTTGAATGATTGATGCTAGAATGGCTGAGATCATTGCTGAAAAGGGATTGTTGCCAAGTATAATTATCTGGTTAATAAAATGAAATAAATAAAACAAACATAAACATAACCAGATCTTTGTCCTTGGTATTTTCACTGAATAACCCAGGACGTTTATTTATGAATTTGGTCTTGCTCATTCCAAAATAGGTTTGCTGTGACAAGGACACTTCTACCTTGGCTTGAAATATGATTTGTGCTGACTAGTTACTATAAGCAGACTTGAGAAATTAGAAACATATCTATGGTTATGTCAGTTTTCTTGAAGTGGTACCGTGCTTCCTTTTCCTCCTAATGTTTTTCCTTTAATATACTCTAAACCAGTGGATAGGTTAAAACTAACTCTCTTGGGGGGAATGAAAGCATTTTAATGGTTGTATTAAAAAGATATTTAAAAATACTAGGGCACCTTATCCCGATGCCATAGTTTCTAGTGGCAGTCGGTCCTGCACTTGCTGGACATCCCCATCACTGAGATGTGACTTCATCATGGACAGAAATCTCTTCCTCCCATCAGGAAATGGTGAGTTGGCAAACCCACTTTCTCCACCCCCACCCTCCCTGACTCCTCCAACTCCTGTGCCTGGTCATCTGGATCAGCTGTGGCTCCATCCTACTATGCTGTGAAGAAAGGGAGTAGACTCTTTTGTCTGAATGATTATTTGAAGAATGAAAGTAGCTAGCATTAAACAGTTGGTGTGTTTTATATTTTTCCATGGCACATTTAATAAGCTGGAACACTAAACAGTAGTCATGAATTGGGAAATGTATATTATGCTGATTTAAATCTTCAGATTTCCAGCAGCGGTACATTCAGCTATAGGCCAATTTGTGATCATGGATTTCCATGTTATGTGAAATGCAAGCTTTATTTTATAGATGGATGAACTGTGGAGCCTCCTCCATTACAAGTGCTTTGTTTCATTGAGTCATTTGTATGATTACGTTTAGTGATTAGTGAAGAGAATATAACAACATGGCATGCAGCAGGATTCCATGATCCCTACTATGTTAATGCATTTTCTGAAACCTAAATGATTAAATGTATGTTTCTTCTGTCTCTGCACTTACAAATCTTATCTGATTACCTTAAAAGACAGTAAAAAAAGAGAAAGTAATTTTCTGAAAGTTGTTTGTAGAGCCAAGATTACCTGCATGAAACCATTTAAGCTGTTTAATGACTCTTTCTTTTAAAGTAATGGAAATGCTTTGAAGGACATCAGGAGGGCTGTATATAGCCTACCTCTGTTTAAGGAAAAAGGGGGGAGGTGGAAAGAAATGAGTAGATTTGATGTTGTCATTTTCATTCATTCCTCAACTGTTGGGTTTGGATCTGACCCTCAAACCTGAATTGGCCACTTCTTTCAAATTGTAGGATTTTTGAACTCCCAGATTGTAGAATTCTTGAACTCTTGAGCCCCACCAACGTAACATAACCCAGATCTCATTTGCCACCATTGAGAAAAGGTGTGGATTAAGAGCTCTCAAGTGTTAGATTTTTCAAAGTCAGTTTGTCTTGTGAATTTAGTTTCTTTTATTACCTTAATTATACTTGTATTCCATTTTCTATACTCCCTGGTTAATCTTTTTAAGATTCACCTAATTTTTCTCTTCTAATGGCCCTTTTTCCTTGTACTCTTTGAGTACATCTAAATACCATAGTTGGTAGTCTTTTCTTCCCTCCTCGTACTTTTACAGCACTCTTAAATACCATAGTTGGTAGTCTTTTCTTCCCTCCTCGTGCTTTTACAGCACTCTTAAATACCATAGTTGGTAGTCTTTTCTTCCCTCCTCGTACTTTTACAGCACTCTTAAATACCATAGTTGGTAGTCTTTTCTTCCCTCCTCGTACTTTTACAGCACTCTTAAATACCATAGTTGGTAGTCTTTTCTTCTTTCCTTGTACTTTTACAGCACACTTAAATACCATAGTTGGTAGTCTTTTCTTCTTTCCTTGTACTTTTACAGCACTCTTAAATACCATAGTTGGTAGTCTTTTCTTCCCTCCTCGTACTTTTACAGCACTCTTAAATACCATAGTTGGTAGTCTTTTCTTCCCTCCTCGTACTTTTACAGCACTCTTAAATACCATAGTTGGTAGTCTTTTCTTCCCTCCTTGTACTTTTACAGCACTCTTAAATACCATAGTTGGTAGTCTTTTCTTCCCTCCTCGTACTTTTACAGCACTCTTAAATACCATAGTTGGTAGTCTTTTCTTCCCTCCTCGTACTTTTACAGCACTCTTAAATACCATAGTTGGTAGTCTTTTCTTCCCTCCTCGTACTTTTACAGCACTCTTAAATACCATAGTTGGTAGTCTTTTCTTCCCTCCTCGTACTTTTACAGCACTCTTAAATACCATAGTTGGTAGTCTTTTCTTCCCTCCTCGTACTTTTACAGCACTCTTAAATACCATAGTTGGTAGTCTTTTCTTCCCTCCTCGTACTTTTACAGCACTCTTAAATACCATAGTTGGTAGTCTTTTCTTCCCTCCTCGTACTTTTACAGCACTCTTAAATACCATAGTTGGTAGTCTTTTCTTCTTTCCTTGTACTTTTACAGCATTCTTAAATACCATAGTTGGTTGTCTTTTCTTCCCTCCTCGTACTTTTACAGCACTCTTAAATACCATAGTTGGTAGTCTTTTCTTCCCTCCTCGTACTTTTACAGCACTCTTAAATACCATAGTTGGTAGTCTTTTCTTCCCTCCTCGTACTTTTACAGCACTCTTAAATACCATAGTTGGTAGTCTTTTCTTCCCTCCTCGTACTTTTACAGCACTCTTAAATACCATAGTTGGTAGTCTTTTCTTCCCTCCTCGTACTTTTACAGCACTCTTAAATACCATAGTTGGTAGTCTTTTCTTCCCTCCTTGTACTTTTACAGCACTCTTAAATACCATAGTTGGTAGTCTTTTCTTCCCTCCTCGTACTTTTACAGCACTCTTAAATACCATAGTTGGTAGTCTTTTCTTCCCTCCTCGTACTTTTACAGCACTCTTAAATACCATAGTTGGTAGTCTTTTCTTCCCTCCTCGTACTTTTACAGCACTCTTAAATACCATAGTTGGTAGTCTTTTCTTCTTTCCTTGTACTTTTACAGCACTCTTAAATACCATAGTTGGTAGTCTTTTCTTCCCTCCTCGTACTTTTACAGCACTCTTAAATACCATAGTTGGTAGTCTTTTCTTCCCTCCTCGTACTTTTACAGCATTCTTAAATACCATAGTTGGTAGTCTTTTCTTCCCTCCTCGTACTTTTACAGCACTCTTAAATACCATAGTTGGTAGTCTTTTCTTCCCTCCTCGTACTTTTACAGCACTCTTAAATACCATAGTTGGTAGTCTTTTCTTCCCTCCTCGTACTTTTACAGCACTCTTAAATACCATAGTTGGTAGTCTTTTCTTCCCTCCTCGTGCTTTTACAGCACTCTTAAATACCATAGTTGGTAGTCTTTTCTTCCCTCCTCGTACTTTTACAGCACTCTTAAATACCATAGTTGGTAGTCTTTTCTTCCCTCCTCGTACTTTTACAGCACTCTTAAATACCATAGTTGGTAGTCTTTTCTTCCCTCCTTGTACTTTTACAGCACTCTTAAATACCATAGTTGGTAGTCTTTTCTTCCCTCCTCGTACTTTTACAGCACTCTTAAATACCATAGTTGGTAGTCTTTTCTTCCCTCCTTGTACTTTTACAGCACTCTTAAATACCATAGTTGGTAGTCTTTTCTTCCCTCCTCGTACTTTTACAGCACTCTTAAATACCATAGTTGGTAGTCTTTTCTTCCCTCCTCGTACTTTTACAGCACTCTTAAATACCATAGTTGGTAGTCTTTTCTTCCCTCCTTGTACTTTTACAGCACTCTTAAATACCATAGTTGGTAGTCTTTTCTTCCCTCCTCGTACTTTTACAGCACTCTTAAATACCATAGTTGGTAGTCTTTTCTTCCCTCCTCGTACTTTTACAGCACTCTTAAATACCATAGTTGGTAGTCTTTTCTTCCCTCCTTGTACTTTTACAGCACTCTTAAATACCATAGTTGGTAGTCTTTTCTTCCCTCCTCGTACTTTTACAGCACTCTTAAATACCATAGTTGGTAGTCTTTTCTTCCCTCCTCAGACTTTTACAGCACTCTTAAATACCATAGTTGGTAGTCTTTTCTTCCCTCCTCGTACTTTTACAGCACTCTTAAATACCATAGTTGGTAGTCTTTTCTTCCCTCCTCGTACTTTTACAGCACTCTTAAATACCATAGTTGGTAGTCTTTTCTTCCCTCCTCGTACTTTTACAGCACTCTTAAATACCATAGTTGGTAGTCTTTTCTTCCCTCCTCGTACTTTTACAGCACTCTTAAATACCATAGTTGGTAGTCTTTTCTTCCCTCCTCGTACTTTTACAGCACTCTTAAATACCATAGTTGGTAGTCTTTTCTTCCCTCCTCGTACTTTTACAGCACTCTTAAATACCATAGTTGGTAGTCTTTTCTTCCCTCCTCGTACTTTTACAGCACTCTTAAATACCATAGTTGGTAGTCTTTTCTTCCCTCCTCGTACTTTTACAGCACTCTTAAATACCATAGTTGGTAGTCTTTTCTTCCCTCCTCGTACTTTTACAGCACTCTTAAATACCATAGTTGGTAGTCTTTTCTTCCCTCCTCGTACTTTTACAGCACTCTTAAATACCATAGTTGGTAGTCTTTTCTTCCCTCCTCGTACTTTTACAGCACTCTTAAATACCATAGTTGGTAGTCTTTTCTTCCCTCCTTGTACTTTTACAGCACTCTTAAATACCATAGTTGGTAGTCTTTTCTTCCCTCCTCGTACTTTTACAGCACTCTTAAATACCATAGTTGGTAGTCTTTTCTTCCCTCCTCGTACTTTTACAGCACTCTTAAATACCATAGTTGGTAGTCTTTTCTTCCCTCCTCGTACTTTTACAGCACTCTTAAATACCATAGTTGGTAGTCTTTTCTTCCCTCCTCGTACTTTTACAGCACTCTTAAATACCATAGTTGGTAGTCTTTTCTTCCCTCCTCGTACTTTTACAGCACTCTTAAATACCATAGTTGGTAGTCTTTTCTTCCCTCCTCGTACTTTTACAGCACTCTTAAATACCATAGTTGGTAGTCTTTTCTTCCCTCCTCGTACTTTTACAGCACTCTTAAATACCATAGTTGGTAGTCTTTTCTTCCCTCCTCGTACTTTTACAGCACTCCTAAATACCATAGTTGGTAGTCTTTTCTTCTTTCCTTGTACTTTTACAGCATTCTTAAATACCATAGTTGGTAGTCTTTTCTTCCCTCCTCGTACTTTTACAGCACTCTTAAATACCATAGTTGGTAGTCTTTTCTTCCCTCCTCGTACTTTTACAGCACTCTTAAATACCATAGTTGGTAGTCTTTTCTTCCCTCCTCGTACTTTTACAGCACTCTTAAATACCATAGTTGGTAGTCTTTTCTTCCCTCCTCGTACTTTTACAGCACTCTTAAATACCATAGTTGGTAGTCTTTTCTTCCCTCCTCGTACTTTTACAGCACTCTTAAATACCATAGTTGGTAGTCTTTTCTTCCCTCCTCGTACTTTTACAGCACTCTTAAATACCATAGTTGGTAGTCTTTTCTTCCCTCCTCGTACTTTTACAGCACTCTTAAATACCATAGTTGGTAGTCTTTTCTTCCCTCCTCGTACTTTTACAGCACTCTTAAATACCATAGTTGGTAGTCTTTTTCTTCCCTCCTCGTACTTTTACAGCACTCTTAAATACCATAGTTGGTAGTCTTTTCTTCCCTCCTCGTACTTTTACAGCACTCTTAAATACCATAGTTGGTAGTCTTTTCTTCCCTCCTCGTACTTTTACAGCACTCTTAAATACCATAGTTGGTAGTCTTTTCTTCCCTCCTCGTACTTTTACAGCACTCTTAAATACCATAGTTGGTAGTCTTTTCTTCCCTCCTCGTACTTTTACAGCACTCTTAAATACCATAGTTGGTAGTCTTTTCTTCCCTCCTCGTACTTTTACAGCACTCTTAAATACCATAGTTGGTAGTCTTTTCTTCCCTCCTCGTACTTTTACAGCACTCTTAAATACCATAGTTGGTAGTCTTTTCTTCCCTCCTCGTACTTTTACAGCACTCTTAAATACCATAGTTGGTAGTCTTTTCTTCCCTCCTTGTACTTTTACAGCACTCTTAAATACCATAGTTGGTAGTCTTTTCTTCCCTCCTCGTACTTTTACAGCACTCTTAAATACCATAGTTGGTAGTCTTTTCTTCCCTCCTCGTACTTTTACAGCACTCTTAAATACCATAGTTGGTAGTCTTTTCTTCCCTCCTCGTACTTTTACAGCACTCTTAAATACCATAGTTGGTAGTCTTTTCTTCCCTCCTCGTACTTTTACAGCATTCTTAAATACCATAGTTGGTAGTCTTTTCTTCTTTCCTTGTACTTTTACAGCATTCTTAAATACCATAGTTGGTAGTCTTTTCTTCCCTCCTCGTACTTTTACAGCACTCTTAAATACCATAGTTGGTAGTCTTTTCTTCCCTCCTCGTACTTTTACAGCACTCTTAAATACCATAGTTGGTAGTCTTTTCTTCCCTCCTCGTACTTTTACAGCACTCTTAAATACCATAGTTGGTAGTCTTTTCTTCCCTCCTCGTACTTTTACAGCACTCTTAAATACCATAGTTGGTAGTCTTTTCTTCCCTCCTCGTACTTTTACAGCACTCTTAAATACCATAGTTGGTAGTCTTTTCTTCCCTCCTCGTACTTTTACAGCACTCTTAAATACCATAGTTGGTAGTCTTTTCTTCCCTCCTCGTACTTTTACAGCACTCTTAAATACCATAGTTGGTAGTCTTTTCTTCCCTCCTCGTA
Organism: Protopterus annectens; assembly: GCF_019279795.1. NCBI lineage: Eukaryota > Metazoa > Chordata > Ceratodontiformes > Protopteridae > Protopterus > Protopterus annectens. The sequence continues at coordinate 13,220,563 of NC_056742.1, forward strand.
CTTTTACAGCACTCTTAAATACCATAGTTGGTAGTCTTTTCTTCCCTCCTCGTACTTTTACAGCACTCTTAAATACCATAGTTGGTAGTCTTTTCTTCCCTCCTCGTACTTTTACAGCACTCTTAAATACCATAGTTGGTAGTCTTTTCTTCCCTCCTCGTACTTTTACAGCACTCTTAAATACCATAGTTGGTAGTCTTTTCTTCCCTCCTCGTACTTTTACAGCACTCTTAAATACCATAGTTGGTAGTCTTTTCTTCCCTCCTCGTACTTTTACAGCACTCTTAAATACCATAGTTGGTAGTCTTTTCTTCCCTCCTCGTACTTTTACAGCACTCTTAAATACCATAGTTGGTAGTCTTTTTCTCTGAAAAAAAAGAAAAAGAAAAATTCCTATCAATCCCTTTTTTTTCGTTTATTGTACTGCTGTTGCTTGTTTTTCTTGTAGAAAAATGTCAGATAAGCCTTCAGGCTTTAAAAAAATGTGTTTCCTGTGGGCACAAGATTCCAGACTCTGATGCCTACAGGGAATGTGCATACTGTTTGGGTCTAAAAGCTCTAGATGTAGAGTATGACATCTGTGCAGGCTGTAACTTTAGGGCTTTGATAGGAAGAATAAGCTCATTGTGAGACTCTTCTTCCTTCGAAATCCTCTCCTTCGGTTGCTAGAGCTCACCTCCCTAAAAAACAGGTAAAAAAAGTGACTCTCTTCCTAAAGACAAGGAGATTCATAAAATGTCTCCTGATCATCCTTCAACCTCAATGGTGACTTCAATTTTGTCTCCTTTGTTGGAGCCACCTGAAAAACTTTTGAAAAAGTCGGATCAGACCCCTCTGTATTCAAAGCTTCAGATGGATAAATCTCCTCGGATCCGCAGCCCACCTCTGACATCGGAGTGTATCTCTACTAGGTTCACATCTCCATTTCTTGAACACTTGCCCAGAAGACATTCTAGGCTGTCTTCAATGGCTTCTTCTCTCCAATCCACCAGGAGCCTATCCGAGGCAGATGTGAATAGGATGATGAAGGACGCAGATTCAAATGGGAGTTTTTTCATCTCCAACCCCATTAGGTCTTGAGAGCTTCCATTGAGCCACACCACCATTGATTTCTCCTTCTCGGATCTGTCCTTTAGTTTCAGGGCCATCAGATCTGAGACCACTGGGGACATCTTCCTCAGATGTGAAGATCCTTGCCTCTTCTACTCCGGTGGTTTCTCTGAGTCAGTTGGCATGAAGCACCTTGGAGCCAGAGGACTTTCAGAGCTGAAGCACTGGCACCAGCTACAGGGTTTTGGAGTTGACTCCTTAGCTGTCAGAGCAGTCTCTTCCCCTTAGAACCTCAGTGTTAGATAGCTACTTTCCAACTACCTCCTCAAGTGGGGTGCTTTCAAGATGATGGGAGCTGATGACCTGAGAGGGTCCATGGTCAGGTCAATGAGTTTCTGCTTCCCCCCTAGTTCATCTGATTTTGAGGTAGTGGAGAGAGTTTTCTCTAAGCCTAGAGAACAGATGATCTTGTCCTCTTCAGATCAAACTTCATTGTCTCATTCTGTTTTGCATCCTAAGCCTCAGTCATCCCTTCCACAGAGACAGCCAGTCCAAGCTAGTCTCCAATACACCTATCAATGTATTATCTCTTCTGATACTTCCCTAGAGTATCACACCAAGGAGGTACCTCAGAAGAGAATGTGCAAGAGGAGGTACTCAGACTCCCCACAAGAGTCTGCACTGAAGACACTGATTTTGATGAGGAGGAAGGGTCCCCCAGATCAGTACCTGATGATATGGCTTTTGGGTCTGGCCCATCTACCTCCTGAGTGACTACCCTCCATGAATGAGCTTGCAAATCTAGTCTCTTGGTGGGTCTGGAAGGAACATTGAGGCTATTCCCAAGAGACCAGATAAAATCTTTGCACCTCCAAAAGACCATCTACACCTGAGTAAAGGAGTGCTGATTGATGCCATGGTTATTGTGGCAGCCACGAGACAGAAACTACTGGAACAGAGTTCCTCTGCCCACCCCCCTAACAGGGACTTTAGGGCACTGGACAGGTTTATGAAGTGTCTATGCCTCAGCAACCTTCACTTTAATGTCACTGAGTTATTTGACACATTTTACCAGACTTCAGAGAGATTTGATCATGGAGCTTACCAAATGTCTTTTGGGGTCCATGTCCTCCAAGGAAGGGAGTACATTTTCTTCACAGCCAGCTAACCTTCAATTAATAATTCATCCATGAGGTTAATTTTTCATGGTGTGGAAGGTAAATTACAGATGGCGTGTTCAGGCATTTCCATTAAAAGACATGCTTGGATGCGTTTGTGTGATTTTGCAGAACCATTTAAATCTTTCATCAGTGCACCTTTTGATGGAATCCTGCTCTTTGACCCCAAGGTAAAAGACACACTCTTCAGTTGCAAACAATAAGGAAAGACACTGTCTGCTGTGGGTGTACATTTTTCTACTCTTTAAAGGTCCTTTTCTAAGAAACAAGATACAAACCTCCCAGAACCAGAAAGGTTAAGTTACTTTTATTCGAACCCAAATGCAAGTAACAAACTTTCGCTCAAGGCTTTTTCAGGCATAAAATATTCACTAAAAACTCACAATTAAAATACAAAGTTTAGAATCACATGACTAGACTTAATTAAACTTAATTAAAAAATCATTTAGAACTTAAAGCAACAAGCATTAAGTAACACTGATTTGCAATTCATTTAAAACTGGTGTAATGCTGACATCTATATTTAAGCCTGGAGGTGCTTGTGTTTTAAGTTTAATGATCCATTTGGTTTCTTGCTTTTCAGTTGTATTAATCAAATCACCTCCCCTTATCTGTTCAAAGACAACTTGCAAAATTAAAAATTTAAAAGATTGTGAGGTTATTAGTTTCAAAAATGTGTCTGAATAAAGTGTTAAGTTTGTATCTTCCTGTTAATTTCCAACAAGTGATCTCCTGTTCACTCTTTGAGTTTACGATTATTTTTTCCTACATAGTATGCCTCATAAAATTGACTTTTGGCGATGTAAATAATATTTCTAATGTTTCAGGTACCATACCCATGCAATATGAAAGCATTACCATACATCGGATGTGCAATGAATTTTTCAGTGTAAATATATTCACAGTAGACACATTTATTACATCGAAAAGTGCCTTGCTTTTTACTTACTAATAAATCATTAGTCTTTTGTTGTTCTTTGTAACCCAGTTTATCTCTCAAATTTTAACTTCTCTTAAAGCCAATACTGGATTTATCATCTGTTATATTCTTAATTGCGTCCTACCAGATTTATCGTCTAGTAGTATTTTATTGCATCCTACCAGATTTATCACCTAGCAGTATTTTATTACAGTCCTTTTCTAGGAACCAATGAGGTGGTAGAAAGATGTGGTTCAAGAAATCCCAGGGTCCCTTTCAGGAATCACATGGAGATACTTCCCCCAGAGGGAGCAACTCAAATGGAAGTCATCATCCCTATGGCAGAGATGATCCACATAACCAGGGATCAAGAGATTCTTTCTCAGACACATCCTATCAGTGATCCTGAATGGAGGCCTGAATGTCCATTTCTGGAGGCAGCAGTCTGGATTGTCTATTCCTACACCAGACAGCCTGGCTAGATATCACAAAAGATTTATGGGTGTAGAGGATAATATCCAGTGGTTATATTATACCATTTTCCCAATTCCCTCTAGCAGTTCCAAAGAAGATGTCTGATATTCCACCCAGTCAGAGGGAAGCATCTTCTCTACAGATTAAAAAAATGCTAGAAAAGAGTTATCCAAGAGGTCCCCCAACCCAGAAATGATCCAAAACTTACTCGGGATTCTTTTTGGTGCCAAAAAAGACAGGAGTCATGAGACCAGTTTTAGATCTCAGTAGACTAAATCAGTCTGTTCAGTATACAAAGTTCTGGATGGTCATGTCTCAGTCCATTCTGCCATTTCTGCACAAGGAAGACTGGATGTGCTCAGTAGATTTTCAGGATGTGTACTGCCACATCAAAATGAACATGTGCTCCAGAAGATACCTATACTTCTGGCTGGAAGCCAATCATTACCAGTTCAGTACACTGCCCTTTTTCCTCACCACAGCTCCCAGGGTGCTCAACAAATGCATGGCAATTGTAGCAACTCACCTGAGACTGCTGGAATTCCCAGTATTTCCATATCTAGATGACTGTCTCTTGACTGCTCCAATGAGGCATCAACTGATTCAGGCAAGGGACTACTTACTCCAGTTGTGCTCCCATCTGGGAACATCAGTCAGTTACAACAAATTTCAACTCATACCATTTCAGAGTCTAGAATTCATTGGTGCTCATCTGAATACAGTCATTCAAATAGCTTTTCTTCCTATGTGTCGAATACACACCATTCATTTCCAGGTCAAGATGATAATTCAAAATTCTTCCCTTCTGGTATGACTGATACCTCAAGCACTGGGCTCCATGATAGTGGCAATCACCCTTGTACCACTTCCCAGGTTCCATATGATTCTTCAATGGACACTCACCACTCACTGGTCTATTTTCCAACATCTATTATCCATGCCAGTCAAAATTATTCAAGTGTGCAAGAATTACCTTATAATGTGGATTTACTCCAATCGCCTCCACAAAGGCTGTCTTTTGATTCTCCCTCAACCCAAGGCCACAGTGACCATGAACACCTCTCAGCTCATGTGTAGGCCATTTCTTGAGAAGGACAGTTCAAGGCACATGGTTTCCTGAAAAGGCCAAGATGCACATCAATGTCCTGGAGATGAGAGCTGTCCTCCTAGCATTGCAGGCCTTTCAAGACACTCTACCAATCAGGACTATTCCAATCTAGACGGACAATATGTCAATAGTCTGGTACATCAACAAATGAGGAGACCCTCTTTGTCAAGAAGCTATGAGAGTATGACAATGAGAGATCTCTTCCAATCACTTTCTGATAATAATGCACATGCCAGGGAAATCCAAAGTGATTGCAGACAAGTTATGCAGGTCCATTTTTATGCCTCACAAGTGGTCTCTCAATGTCAATATGGTGGCAAGAATATTCCATCAATGGGGCCAATGAAGCTCCGATCTATTTGTCTCTCCCCTCACCAGCAAATGCAGCAGGTTCTTTACCCTGATTAACCCACTGGAGGAGTCATCAAGAAATGTTCTGTTTCTTGCTTGGCTTCCTGGACTCCTTTACACTTATCCACCATTACCCCTGATTCCCAATTTTTTAAAGAAAGCATCTCAATTGAAGAGAATGTTATCCTGATTACCCCTCACTAGTCTCAACAGATGTTGTTTCCCTTCCTCTGGCCTCATGTTCTGCATCCACTATGGATTTGGATTCTGGATCCAACTCCATACCTTATGTCTCATCCAACAGGCATGACTCACCCAGACTTAATGGGCCTCAAGCTGACTGCATTGTTTCTCCAGCTCTGGTGATTGCTAGAGAGCCCAGGATCTAGTCCCCAGTCCATCACATTTTACTATCTTCCCATAAAGCTTCCAACAGAAAGAAAGGTCTTAAACTGAAAAGATTTGTTCTGTGGGTCCTAAGCAAAAACTTAGACCCCTTTTCACCACAGATTTCATATGTCCTTGACTTTTAGCCACAATTTTCAATGAAGATGCCAGTTTCTCAACTTTTAGAGTACAATTCCATTTCCATCTTTCATCTGGGAGTAAGTAATTCCATCTTACCATCCTCCAAACTTTGCAAAGTCTTTCTAACAGCAACTTTTTTACTTAGATCTTCTTTAAAGGATCCCACCCCCTCCTTGGGATTTAAACATTGTACTTCAGGCCTTGGCTAAGACTCCCTTTCAACCTTTGGCTAAATCTGATCTAAAATTTTTTAAATGGAAAATTGTTTTCTTAGTTGCTACTACGTCTGCTAGAAGTGTATCTGAACTTCAGGCTATTTCCACTAAGCTTCCTTATTTAGTTTTTCACAAGAATAGGGTTTCTCTATGGACCGATCCATCCTTTGTACGAAAGGTGTATTTTGAGTCTAACATTAATCTGGTCATTAATCTTCCAGTGTTCTTTCCAAATTTTTCAAACAAAGGCAAGTATTTGATACATTTGTTAGATGTGTGCTGACAATTATGTTTCTACCTTCACAGGATCTAAGAAAGTCCGAGCAATTGTTAGTTTCCTCCTGATTCAAAACTAGGCAAACCAGCATTTAAAGTTACTCTGGCCAAGCGGTTAACTGATTGTATTAATTTTGTTTATCAAAAAGTGAGCTCATGTTTACCCAAACTACCCAGAGCACACACTCTCTAGGGCAACCTCTTCAGCCTTTTTGTCCAGAACTTCCTTGAATGATATTTGTGCAACTGCAACTTGGGATTAATCCTCATATCTTTATTGCTCATTACAAACTGGATTTGGTCTCTAGAGGAAGAGCAGCCTTCTGCTCAGAGATGCTCCAGAATATCCTTCCTTAGAGTCCTCCTAGGATTTAGGTAGCTATGGACTCTGTCCTAACAGCTGAGGAATGAATGAAAATTACAACGGCAGATTAAAAAGTTATGTACTCACCATAACATTCCATCTGTGTTGTCCATTTTCATTGTTCCTCAACTTCCCAACCACCTACCCCCTCCTTGATCTACTTCTTTAAAAATTGTAAATTATTGTAGGAACCTCTCTTCCTTGTTTGAGCTCCAGCTTCCATTCTGTTTTTTATTTTACAAGGCTCTGTTAATCATATGGGCAGCAAACTAGATCTGAGGTATGTTACGTTGGTGGGGCGTTATGGGTAAAGTTAGAAGCTTGAGCATTCAAGAATCCTACGATATGGAAGAAGCAGCCTTGTTGGATCCAAGAGTTGGATATGAACCCAACAGTTTTGGTAGAATGAAAATGGAAAACACAAATGGAACATTATGGTGAGTACATACGTTTTTATTTGCTTACCTAGCATAGTACAGGTGAATGTACATACATATGGACTGAACACTACTACTTCCTGTATAGGTGATGTAGATTTAGAAGTAATAAAATGGCAAGTGGAGCATATAATTGATTGCATAATGGGAGTGTATGCAGGTGATAAGGGTGAAGAACAGAATGAGAGAAGCATGAGGGTGATTGAGCCACAGTTTTGTGATATCACCAAAATAATAGAGTTCCTATCATAGGGGTGTGTAGAAACTGAATGGGTGTGGCAAGATGTTTTTAGGTCCCTCAAAATCACGGGAGGACATAAGGCAGTACAAGGTAAGAACCTGTAACTAATGTATACTTATTCTACCACATATGGAGAGAGGATTTGAATAAAGTACAGGTTATGTAGTGAGTGAGTTCAAAAATCAGGTATAAACCTAAGGGGAAACAACAAATGAGTAATTTCTACTCATGCAATTGAATTATTTACACCACATATTTTAAGAAGTTAGTCAGTATTGCTTTTAGTAGTTCATTATGTTTCTTAATGCCTAAGAGCAAAGGTGATACAACCATAGGTTATAAACCTAAAAGCCACATACCTGAGAAATTATACCAGCCAAGACTGTTAAGGCCAGAATGTTGAATATAGTTTTCTTTGGCCCTTACAGCTCATGTAGGGGAATTGCAACCCCTGGACCCACATAATTATAAATCAAATCTGTTGTCAATTTGTTAGGGGCAAGGGATAACTTTAAGTGCTTTCATCTGTTGCAGTTTTTCATAGCCAGTAGTGTGCTTACAACTGAGTGACTCAGCCACAAGTCCCAATCCCTACTGATACAGGGACTTTAACAGTGAGAATGTTGCTTCCTATACATTGTAACAAAATGAGTGTTGTTTACACAAAAGTGTCACAATTTGCAACCACTCCTCTTCACATTCTGCCATCTTTGGAGGATGCTAGTAATGCTGCCTGCAACTCTTCTAATTTTCAGCCATCAGTACCTAAAAAGGCAGATAAGCTCTATGAAGTCTGCCAAACTAATAAATGTTTCTGCTCTCATCTTAGAACAGATCCTACTTATCCTGCTGCAAACAGGGTGCTTAGCACCTCTATCCCAGTTCCTGGGGATAAAGGGTAAGCTGCTGGACAGATGGATAAGAGACTCTTTTCTGTATATATTTAAGACTTCAGAATTATTAATTACCAGGGCAATATGTGGAAGTTTATGCCTAACAGAACCAAGATGCTATCCTCCCAAAAAAGGAAGCCAATCTGGTGGTCCCCTGCCATAAACAAACTCTACAACAGAAGAAAGAAGCTGTTGCAAAAAAGAGTAAAATCCCATGATTGGAGGAAAAATGAGTTTCAGTGAAATGAGTTTTCAGTGAGGTGAGCTTTCAGTGAATTATGCTTAGGCAGCTGAGTTTCAGTGAAATGAGTTTTCAACGAAATGAGTCTCAGTGAAAAGAGTTTTCAATGAAATTAAGTAGACCCATATATATATATATATATATATATATATATATATATATATATATATATATACATATGGGTCTACTGCTCTACATCGAAAGAACACTTCTTCGAAATAGAGCAGGCGACCCACACTTCAGCGAAAGTTCACTTCAACGAAAGTGCACTTTCTCTGAAATCTAGTTCCCCGGGCGACCCAAAAAAAGAAACCCACTAAAACATCTTTTGCAGGGGGCCAAAGCCACCCTGCAACCCTTATGAAGAAAAACAATGTTTTTTTTAAACAGAACATAAAATGTGTATATATATATATATATATATATATATATATATATATATATATATATATATGGGATCCGTGCAGATGTTCAAAGTTTCACTACTTCGAACAAGTGGACTCGGTGAAGTGGGTTCGAAGAAGTGAAAATTCGAACATCTGCACGGATCCCATATATATATATATATATATATATATATATATATATATATATATATATATATATATATATATATATATATATATATATATGTATGTATTTTATGTTCTGTTTAAAAAAAACATTGTTTTTCTTATACTTGTGTTGTCTTGTTAGGTTAAAGTCTGCTGTTGCTTAAGTTTTTCACCTCCTGGTTTAACTTACTGCTGCTCAAAAACTCTTGCCTTACTTTTTGGTGTATACTGCCTTCATGTCTGAGAAACCTGCACTAGAGAAACCAATGGGTTTCAAGAAGTGCACTTTTTGTGGGCGTAAGTTTCCCAATTCTGATGCCCACAGGAAGTGCATATACTGCTTATGAGTGGCCGGCCTAGACTCTCCATGCACCATTTGTGCAACCTTTAATCCAAGAACACTCTCGGATTGCAGGAACAAGCTCATTTTGAAAGGATTGCTTCCTACGGGGGCTCACACTCCCTCTAAACAGTCTCAAATAGTTTTGGAGCTGAAGAAAAGACACCACCCCAAATCTCCAAAACCCTCCGGCTGAGAAGTTTCAGAAAGTCTTGGAACTGACCTCCTCAGATTCAAGGCCTATCTGGCCACCCTTGGATCCTCAACAGTTCTTGAATCCAAATGTCTTGGCCCCGACTACTAGTTCTCCCTTTCCATCCACCTCTTTCTCAAATCCTAGTCTGTCAGATCTGATGAGTAGATTTTTGTACAGCAGAATTTGTGTTGAAGCCAGTGTCTCCAGATGTGCCTACCCAGTTGTTCCAAATGCTAACAAAATGCTCTAGGCCAGCGTCCATGACTTCATTTCATTTCCTCTAGGAGTTTGACAGAAGTAGACATGGACTAGATGATGTGAAGATTCCCTAGGGCTCAGATTCAGATGGAGGTCTTGCCAGCTTTGTCCCCTACAGGAGCAATGAGCACACCTGCCCAACAGATACTGTCTCATTCTGCTATCCAACCCCTGGCTTTGAAGTTCCAGGGTCAAGATTCCTGAGAGGTTCAATGTTGTATCCTAGGAAGCGCCCTTCCTCGACTCCAATGATTATCCTTACCAGATCTACTCTGATGCCCTCAGATCAGAGTGGATCTCTGATCTGAGAGATCAGCACTGGGTCTGAGGAGTTGGGTTCAGTTCCCACTTTGTCACATCCTTCCCTTCCCCTCAATGCCTTGGCCCTGGACAGCTCAGGTCCAATTCTCTCTGGACAGCCCAGATCCAGGGTCATACCTGACCTCCATTCTTAGGCTGCTTTGGCTGTGAGGAGGGAGAGAAAGAGGTTTCCCTGGGTCCATCAGCCTTTCAGACTTTATGTCTGCATGGAGAACTGTCTTCTCTAGTCTAATGCCCTATCCCTTGCTCCTCATTGGATCTGAGCTCTGAGCCCATCATCCCAGGTCCTATGCATCAGCCAGCTCAGGGAAGCCTCCACACATGTTCCCAAGAGGGATTAGCCCTTTCTTCTGAACCTCTCCAGAGCACTCCATGAAAGAGGCACATTGGAAGAGACCATGCAAGAGGAGGTACATATAATCCTGTATGGAGTCTCTCACTGAAGACACCAATTTTGGTGAGATGAAAGGATCCCCTCATTAGCACCTGATGATGTCTCCTTTAGAGACATCCTGGAAATCCTCAAACAGAAAGGTGGCTGATCCTCCAAAACCCCTTCTCCTGAGGAACCAGTGTTCCTGGAGGCTTTCAGGGCTGGCTCATCTATGTCTTGGGTGAGTCCCCAAGTGGATGAACTTATTGACCTAATTTCACCCCAGGCCTGTAAGGAACCGGGCACTGTCAAACCTGTCCCCATGCACCCAGATAACTTTATAGTCTCCCCTTCAGATAGACCTCAATGGAGCAAGAGAATCCCAGTTCATGCCATGGTTGTTCCAGATGCTACTAAGAAGGAGCTAGTGGAGCACAGCTCCTCTCTCCACCCACTGAACAGGGAGTCCAGAGTGATGGACAGATTTGGAAAGCACATTTAAACGTCAGCCACTTTCACATTGAGGTTAATAAATTACTTGGCATATTTTACCCGCTTGCAGAGAGATTTGATTAAAGAGCTTTCAAACTCTCTCGCTGAGAACATGTCATCTATTGCTAATTCATCAGTGAAGCTGATCTCCCATACAGTGGAGGGTACCTCACAAGCAGCTGGTTGAGACATAGCCATTAGATATGCTTGGATGAGACCATGTAGCTTTGCAGAACCCATCAAAGCAAATTTATTAATGCCCCCTTTGATGGTTCCTCTTTGTTCGGCCATCAGTGAAAGATACGCTCACCTGCAGCAAGCAGGAGGGAAAGACCCTGTCTGCCATGGGAATCAAGTTTTCTACCTTTCAACTTTTATTCTCTAGGAATCAGTGAGGTGGCAAGAAGATGTGATTCTGGAAATCTCAGCAACCTTTTCAGGACTCGCATGGAGAGATTTCCACCAGAGGCAGAGGAGGAGGTTTCAATGGAAGACATCACCCCAGAGGCAGAGGGGAGCTGCAAAACCAGGGCTTCAGCGAGTCTTTCTCTGATAGGTCCCATCAGTGCTCCGAAAGCATTCCTGGCTGTCCCTCTCTGGATGCAGTGGGAGGGGGGCATTTTTCCTTGCACCTTGCATCATTCCGTTATTAAGAAAGGTCACTCAAAATAGCAGATTGATCATATAGAGAGCTGGAACCCTACTTTCTATGTAGATGGTGTATCAGTGATAGGTGAAAAGGTTAATCCAGTAGATTTGCTGGCAAAGAGTGAAGTATTTTGTACTGTTCTGATTAATAGTAAACCCACAGAGCTCAAAGTAGACAATGGTTCAAAGTATAATGTAATGTCAGCAGAAACATTTGCTAAAGTGAGGGCTGGTGAGCAACTTAATTTGGTCAATTATGTGAAGCTTGTTGCTTATGGAGGTAAAGAGATTCAAACCAAAGGCTCAGTAGTGCTTTGATGCTATTCATCTAGGAACAGTTACAGATTGCATTTTTATGTAGTCCAAAGACCTGTGCAGTCATTACTAGGTTTCAGAGACAGTTTAAGAATGAAACTGCTTTCTTTTACCAAAGATGTACATCATGTAAGCACATCTGCCAGTTCCAGCTTTACTGATGCTATTTTCTCAGAGTATGCTGATGTGTTTGACAACAAGATAGGCAAATGTCTAGTTGTGTAAGCCATGAAAGTAGACCCAGAGGTTAGTCCAGTGGTCAGACCAGCAAGAAGACTTCCAATAGCTATGCAGCACAAAGTCATAGTCCAGTTAGACTAAATGGTGCAGCAAAGTGTGATTTGTCCAGTCACAGAACCAACTAAGTGGGTATCGTCCATGGTAGCTGCTCATAAGAAAAATTTTGATGAAATCAGAATTTGTATTGACCCAAGAGACTTAAACAAGGCATTAAAAAGACCTCATCATCCTATGCATATAGTCGAGAAGATTGCAACCCTCATGCCAAATGCCACTGTTTTTCTGTCTTAAATGCAAGGAGTTCATTTTGGCAAGTAATACTTGATTGCAAATTTTCAATGCTGACTACATTCAGTACCCCATTTGGTAGATACCGATTCCTCAGGATGCCTTTTGGAATAAATTCTGTCAGTGAAGTCTTTCAGTGGGCAATTGAGCAAATTGTTTCAGGCTACCCATGTGCTATAATAGTTGATGATTTACTATTTGGAGGCAATGATGAAGCAGAACATGACAGAAGCCTCAGGAAAGTTCTGATCAGAGTGCGTGAAGTAAATTTAAAGCTCAATCCTCTGAAATGCAAATTCAGGCTATCAGAAGTTACTTATGTAGGTCATTTATTTACCAGTACAGGCTTATGACCAGATCCTTCCAAACAAGCAGCCATTCTTGAGGTGCAAGCTCCAGCCAATATCCAAGCCTTACAGCATTTTCTTGGAATGATTAACTATTTGGGCAAATTTATCCCTGACTTTAGTGAGTTAACAGCGCCTTTAAGAGTTCTAACATGCACAAATGTTGCATGGTCATGGCTAGAACAACAACAGAGAGCATTTGATAACGTCAAACAGGAAATTGCTAACTCACCTACATTAAAATACTATGATGTCCACAAACCAGTAGTTCTTTCCTGTGATGCCTCAAAGTTTGGTCTTGGTGCAGTTATTCTTCAAGAGGGCAGACCTGTTGCCTATGCATCTAGAACTCTTACACAAACTGAGATGCAGTATCCTCAAATTGAGAAGGAACTTTTGACAATTGTATTCACATGTTCGAAGTTCCATGATTATATTTATGCTCGAGCAATCCAGATAGAAACTGACCATCAACCCCTAGTCACTATTTTAAAAAAGCCTATGCATTCTGCTCCAGCAAGACTACAAAGAATGATAGTCAAATTGCAAAAGTACAATTTCAAAATGGTCTATGCAAAAGGTAAACTTCTTTATCTAGCTGATACCTTATCCCGATCACCCAGAAATACAACCCTGCAGCTTAATGCGGAGAATTTTGACTTTGATGTCATGGAAGTATGTAATTTTTCTACCACGAGTCTTGATGAGCTAAGAGATCACACAAAGACTGATCCAGTTTGACAAATGCTCAACCACTTCATCGATGTAGGATGGCTGTCAAAGCAATCCTGTGTACCGGAAGTGCAACTTTGCTTTCCATACAGAGATGAGATGCTGATGGAAGATGGTATCATTTTCAAAGATCCAAAAGTTATTGTTCCTACTTCCTACAGCACAAATACATTCAGATTTTGCATGATGGTCACCCAGGTTCCAATTCTATCAAAAAAGGGCAAGAGGAATAGTATTTTGTCCTTCTCTAGCAAAAGACATTGAAAAAATGCTTTCTTCTTGTTCAGTATACAATAGTACTAAGCTGCATTTGCACTTCAGCTAAGCCATATTCTTGGACTACCTTGGTCAACATAGTGAATGACATATTTGACTGGAACTGTCAACATTACTTAGTGTTGGTAGACTCTTATTAGAACTGGTTTGATATCGGTTTGCTAACAAACCTAATCTCCAGTGCTGTTATTACTAAGATGAAATGTCATTTCTCAGTCCATGGTAGTCCACACAAAGTTATTACTGACAATGGTTCTCAGTTTACCCTTCAAGTTGTTTCAGAGATTTGCTAAAGAGTGGGACTTTATCCATGTTACTAGCAGTCCTGAATATCCTCAGTCAAACGGTCTTGCTGAACGTGCAGTACAGAGTGCAAAGCAATTACTGGAGAGGTCAAAGTGTGACAACATAGAAATCTTCTTGAATTTACTTAATATCAGAAATATACCCCGTAACAATCTACTTGGCTCGCCTGCTCAGAGACTTCTATCCAGGCAAACCAGAACAACCTTGCCTATCATTTCTAGTTTGTTGGTTCCTAATGCTAAAAACAACAGAGCAATCCAAACCCAACTTTTTAAGAAGCATTCTTCTCAGAAGTCCAGCTATGATAAAATGAAAAAAATTCTTCATCCATTAAAAGAAGGAGAGACAGTGAGGATGCAAACAGCGAAAGAGTTTAATCGAATTGGTCAAGTGAGAGGTATATGTACCGAGCTGAGATCCTACTTAGTGGAATCTGATGGTATAGAATACAGGAGAAACCACAGACATCTTCTTCCTGTATCAGAAATGATATCACAGCATTGTACTTCTGATACAGACTCTAGATCTCTCAGCAACCCAGACAATGTTCATACCGAAGAACATGTCACAGTATCCATTCCTATTCCTAATAATGTCCCAGATATCCCTAAAGTCCCCATTGCTAGATCCAATTCTGACTTTTATGTTACATGATCAGATCGTATTTCCAGGCCTAGTGCAAAATACACAGCAACTTGGACATAATTGTTTCATATGTGTCTAATTTTGTATGATTGCATGTCAGATAATGAGTTCTGTATAACTTCACGTGAAAAGATTATTTCTGAAAATTGCATGTCATTGAATACTGTCATTTCATATTTGAATCATTTCTCAAAGAGGGAGAATGTAGATCAAAGCGTGTGTATGTACCTTTAAGAAGCATTTCCAGATGTAGCATGTGTATATAAATAGCGAGCATGTGCAGGCCGCAGTGCCATTTTGAAAGAACAGCCAGAGTGTTAACATGTATGAGTGTGGTAGTCAGTCTGTTTATAAGTTTGTTTAAGTTACAAAGCCTCATTTCTGATGTGTTTGTGTGTAATAAAGCTGCTTGAACAGAACCCACTAATGTTCGTCTGTTTTATCCTGACCAGACGAGTGACACCAGCTCAAAAACAAATTATATAGGAGAATTGTTGGTTACATATCTACAACTTCAGGTCTTTGGAGTTGCCACCAAAATGATTCAGCATGTGTATATTTTTAGGATATAATAGGCATATCATCAGCTAAACTAACTTAAGAAAATGGCATGGGAATTAATAATAGTTGCCATATGTATGTCTTTCACTTCTTGGATTTGCCACCCAACTCTTAAAAATATTTTTGAGATTGCTTTACCTGTTAACTAGTACACATATTTGTGAAACACTGTACTGTTGATATGCAAGTCTTTATATCTGAAGTAATTCATCTGCCAGGAATCAACTCCGGTGGGCAGTACTTACTTCTTTTTTCTTGAATCAGTTTTGTGTTTTTCATTTAAATGATTTACACTGAAAATATAACAATATTCCCTACAGTTAAAAAGTTATAACCCTGAATAACAACCAATTAGCTACAATTGGGTAAAGGAGCTGTTTTACATTAAAATAAAATGCAAATGATTATCATACAATGTAAAATTCATACCCTGTACACACACACACACACACACACACACACACACACACACACACACATATATATATATATATATATATATATATATATATATATATATATATATATATCTAGGACTTTTGAACTAAAGTTCAATAGTCTGAATCCACACTCACGAACACACTTTAACAAAAGTGCTTTCACCGAAAAAGTGCTTTCGTTAAAGTGTGTTAAAAAAAAAACAATAAATCTACTTTTATGCAGGGGGCAAGCTCCCCGGCACCCCTCGCACCCCCCTACTTTAGTATTCTCACTCTGAGATTGCACTACAGTGAGGAAAAGGGAATATTCCCTTATCTGCACCATAGTACGATTTCCGCAACAGTCATTCCCCCACGACTCCCTCTTTTTCAGTAAAAAGCACTTTCGCAGAAGTATGCATGGCTGTTTGTGCTTCTGTGAAAAGTTCCTTCGGGGATCAGTACCGATCCTATATATATCTATATACACAGATGACCATTTTATAGTATTAAGCACTTGGCACTTGGAGATGTACATGGAGCTGATATTACTGCCTGCCCAAGGATTGTAAGACACTCCTGCGCTTGCAGTAATATGTTTCATGCACAGCCCCTCAATAACATTGTATTCATGAATGTTACCAGTCCAAGATGATTCATATGTGATGACCACACGGATGGTGGATTAATATTTGGCATATTGCAGTTCTGGGAGACCTTCAGGCAATAAGTAAGTATTTTAGCAAGTTTAAAAATACTGTAGTTTGAGAATAAACAGGTAGTATCGTTTCCTTTCAGTGTAGTATTTTTTGACTGGTTTAAATTAAAGTCTGTTGGGTTCACCCTCTAGGTTTGCTTACTCAGTTTTGAGTGGCTTTTGTAGGTCATGTCCTGGTGAGATATTGCTTGAGCACTACAGAAAGAAAGAAAACTTGCAGATGCAGTTCTGTGAAATTGCATATGATTAATATATGAAAAATCTGTTTCTGGATACCAGCCATTCTATTTACTACACTGGTAAGAGGACTGAAGCTCAGTGTGAAGATAATGCAACCCACACTACTTACTTAGTCATGGCTGAGGTGTTTAGTACCAGCCCCATGCAAGTATTATTGAAAAACTCCTCCATCTCAACAAAAAACCTTATGTAGTCCACTGGATAGCTAAATCGCATTTATAGAAACCAGACTGTAAAGGTTGGGAGTAATTCCTTTAGCCAGAAAAATGTCACAAGTACTGACCTTAGGGCTTTGTATTCAGTCACCTCCTCTTTGGTGTTTACTTCTGTGATGTGAAGGCAGATGTCAAAGGACTACAGCAAAGTAAATTTGTCAAAAACTTCAAACCAAGTGCCTTTCCAATAGTTATGTCAGATTCTCTAGCAAGGGCTAGATTAAACCAGTGCATGTTGTGTTAATTGAGGGGTTACCCTCAATCCAGAGAAATACTGCATAGTTCTCTTTGGAAAATCCAGCACCTCCATTTACCACAATGTAACTGATACTACCCTCAAAGTTGATGCAGTCATTAGAGATAAAACCAACCAAGGATTTCAAAAAGAAACGCTTCAGTCCAGTAAAATCACAACCACGCCAATTTAATGTAAGCACATTCATTCAGATAATTTCAAAGAACTTCCTCAGGTCAGGACTGAAGTGTTTCTTTTTGAAATCCTTGGTTGCTTTTATTAGTTTTTGGATTTGTCATTTTAACAGTCATTAGTGACCTAGGTAATTAAACTGATGAGTTTTTCTATGATAATCATCATGTCTTATTTATAGTAATAAGCTCATTCTGTCTTGCAGAGTTTATCCTTGGTGGCATTTCTTCTAAATCTAAAGAAGTCATATTACCTTTTTATTCATCTTTTATTAGATCTGTCATTTAATATTATGCTCTTTTGCAGAAAGTAGAATATGAAATCCAGTGCTGATATATGCTATGTGCTGTGTTTGGTTATGCCATTTGGTAGGTCTGGCTTAAAATGTATTTTATTTATTAATTTTATATTTGTTTACCAGGAAAGTCCAACTGTACTCAAGCCCTATTCCAGCAGAGGCCCAGGGAGAAAACCTCCACAATAACATAGTTTAGTAAAGCACAAAAATCAGTTTTGGAAATATTACATTCTGAGTTTATGCATCAAATATACTCTTAGCTGTACATATACTTTAAACTGTATAAGAAAACCAAAATGAGGATGCAGGTATTAGCATCAAATGTGTTGGCTCTATGAGTAAGTTTATTAAAAATGATGAATGTGATGGGTTTATTTGAGAAGGATAAATATGTAAGGTTGAGTGGTATGGGCTTTGAAAATGCCTCTTTGGATGGAGTAAATTCAGGGGCTAATTGCACCTGGACAGTTTCTTACTAAGTTATCTACTTTATATTAATATTTGATGCTTTAGAAGTGCGAGGAACTATAATTTTCCAACAAGGCAGTTTAGTGGATTAAAATGATGTGACAGTCTTGAAAAGATAATCTCATATTCTTTATGTGAAGTTATAGCACTAAGTTACCTTAGAGCAACAAGCCAGGCATTGTGTTGCAGGTCAGGTGTTGAGGGTTAGTAGGAAAGTTATAAGGAAACATTATTATATGGTCAAGGGCTGACAGTATGTATTAATTGTATCTAGGGTTTACCTTACTTGATCGAAGGTCTTGTTTATAGAAAGATTTCTGTGTGTGGAAAATTCATTGAGTACACTTGCTGTTAAATACTGCAGATGTCAAATGGAGGAAGATGAAGTGTAAAGGATAAGTGTGTATATGTAATGTAAATGCAAAAACATTCAGATATATCAAACATTTTGGCATAAGAGGTAGAGTATGTGTGCATGTGTTTGCAGGTTAGCGGGAGACTAAGAGCAAGGTAAGGAGATAGATTTAATGTTGTGCATGTATGCTGGTTTATGTGGTATGTGTTTGAGTTTCTTGTGTGTGTAGTATTACAGAATATGCTTTCTAAGGTAAGATATAGAGTTAGGGGGAAGGACAGTGCTGAAGTGGAGCATAACCCTTTTTAGGGACTGGAATATAAATTGTCTTTTTCAGTCAAGTGATCATTGTTGGGTTCTCCAAATTTGTTAGCAAATTCGAAGCAACACTGTAACAGCATAATTTTGCAGGACTTTAAATGCTTTAGCTGGAATTCCATCAGTTCCTGCAGTCTTATTAGCAAGGTTTCCTGGGGGCCATTTATCTTCACCTTCCATTGTGTTCTGCTTTACATCAGAGAACATGCCATTGTATGTTTCAGTGGTGAAAGGGTCCTTTATATATAATTCCAGCCACCTCTTCTTTATAGCTTCTGCTAGGTCCCTCTAATCTTTGTGTTTTTTCATACCAATTTTACCTAGAAGTATTCCTTATAACAAAATGTCTTGATGAGGTCTCTTATCTTTCCCATTCTGTAATTTACTTCCAGTTTATTTGCATTGTTCATTTAAATATCCTGGCTTATCTCTTCTTGTTGTTCTCCAAAACTCTACATTCAGTATCACGTAATTTCCATACTGCCATTCCATTTGTTCTCTTTTTCTTGAACTCTTCAAAAGTATTTATAGGCAGCCATTTTGCCTCCTTAATCTTTATTCTGTTTGGAATACTGTTTGTTGCCATCTCCTGGACAATACCACATACATCTGTCTGTAGTTTTTAAACAATCTCTCCACCAGGTCAAATCCTTTAAACCTGTTCAACTCTACTTTATGTAGATTTAGAATATCATTGAACTCATACCTAATTGATCTGAGGCATTACTTTTTTCTTTTAAAAATAAATTTTGTGATAAGAAGCTGATAGTCTGAGCCAGGTGCAGCTAGTTCCAGGTTTTTACTGGCTACATAGATTTCTTCCAGCTCTGACTGCCAAGTATGTAGTCAGTCTGATTTTGGTATTGACTCTCTTGTGACATTCATGTGTAAAGCCTTTTCTTAGGCTGCTGATACATTTATATACATACTCAACTGAATTCATAGGTTCATAGGTTCTTACTAGACTAATGACCACAAGGGCCTTTTTAAGCCTAGCCATGTATCCCAAATGTATCCAACAGGTTTGGATACCTAGAGGTTATTTTTAAGGTATGTGTAAGCTAGGTCATGTGTAGTCAAACATTTATAGGTTGCCTTTACCCATTAGAGACATAGGAGACAGACCAGGGGTGAATTTCCCATTTCTCATCCACTGGTCCAGGTTATGCTTGAATAGGGTCAGGGAAGAACTCTGTTTCACATGGCTGGAAAGCCTGTTCTAGAGAAGGGGTATTCTCTGAGACACATACCTGTCCCTCAAACACATTCTATTTATGTCACAAGCAAGGTTTAAGTCCCTGGTTCGGGTAGCTGTGATGCTATTTATTTTGCAGATATGCAAAACATCCATTGGAGTGGGATCCTGGGATGCCTTATATGCCAGACATATATAAGCCCTCAACAGTCTGTAGGAGACAGTGTGGAATGGACAGGGCTTTGAGGTGATCTGCATAGTACATGGTGTAATTGCCTTGCATTTTTTTTGTGAAGAACCTCTGTGGACATTCACATGCCTGGTCAGGTACACATGGGGGGGGGGGTGCATTTTACTCAATGATTTTTCTGATAAGGGCTGAGTACAGTGGAACAATGACTTCCTTTTAAGTTGATGCCATATTGTTTCTTATAAGTTGAGCAATATAGAATGATGTCCTTACTACCTTAGACGCATGTTGGTCAAAAGCCAGGTTACTATTTACATATGTCCCCAAATCCCTGATTTCTGAGCCTACTGTAGGGGCGTGTTATCAATGAGGTAGTTTCCTGAGGCAGCCGACTTTCCAAAGGATACTATTATGCATTTCTTGGCAATGAGCTTTAAACTGTGTCTATGGCCCCAGTAATCTGTCTATTAGCCCTTCCTCTAGGATATTAGTGTCTTGGGAGAGATTCTATGACTGCTCCCAGTTTGCAGTTATCTGCAAACTTGGTCAGCCAGTGGCCCTTGATGTTAGTTTTGACTTCTGAGAAGTAAATTACGAAAAGGAAAGGACTCAGGACTAAGCCCTGAGGGCTTTTTATGGATGTAGACCCCCCTATCCTAACTTCCTGTGTCCTATCTGAGAGCTAGCTGGTAATCCAGAGTATAACATAGGGGTTTATGCTTAATTTTGTGAGTTTGTTTAGAATGCCTAAGTGGGATAGTGTATCAAATGCCTTGGCTAGGTCAAGGTAGGCAGTATGCACTATTTTGCCCTCGTCCATTGCCTCGGTGACCTTATTGAAGAAGTCTACCAGACTAAGTAGGTATGATCTTCCCTTGACAAAACTGAACTGGGTTGGAACTAGTGTCTGGGGATTTCCAATGTCATTATAAATCATTTCCATGACACTTCTTTCCATGGCTTTGCATGTGACACTAGTCAAGGCTAATGAGTCTGTAGTTTTTAGGGGTCCATTGAAGGTCTGCCCTCATGCAGAGAGATCACTGTTGCAATTATCCATTTACATGACATGAAACCTGATTGGAGGCTATGGCTAAATAGTGACACCAGTGGTCTTGATAGGTTAGGTGTCATGCCTTTTAGGAGGCATGCTAGGATATTATTAGGGCCTCTCAGTGCTGTGTACTTGACGTTTGAAAGTGCATTTAGGACTTGCTGTCAATTGATGGTTGTCTGTTTTATATTAAAAGGTATTTCTGAAGGGGTAATGGGTGGAGGGGGTAAAATTGTAGGAAAATTTGTTGGCCAGTAGATTAGCTATATCTTCCAACTCTGTGTAGGAGAATCCATTCACAATTAGCTCTGCATACTGTTATTTATAGCCTTTGAGGTTACAGACATAACTAATGAAAGCTTTGTGGTGGTCCTTTGCCTAGGAGGCTGGTTTTCACCTTAAAATTGGCTTTAGTAGACCTGATATGCCCTCTGAGTTGTCTATTTAGTTTTATTAGAGAGGTTTTATCCTGATGAGCATTGTGTTTCCTGACTTTTGTTATGGCTTTCTTCTTTTTTACTGTACAGACTATTGATGTTTGAATTCTACCAGGGTGGCTTTTTTTTGTTTGTTCTGAGTTTATTTCTGGTAGGCACAGCTGTCTCTATCCATTTACCAGAATGTTTGCATATTGTATCTGTGAACAATTCCACATAGTCAACTATGTTCTCATGGCTGGGTGGGTTAAATTTTATCAGGTTGTCACTTAATAATAGGAAGCTTGCCTTACAATAGTTTTTAAATGCTACAGGGTTAGCTGAGTTCCCAGGTTTTGTTTTTATTTCTAACGAGACAGCTTTATGGTCCACCCTTACTAGAGAAGACATTATACTGGGAGTTGTGCAACATTGTCCATGTTAGTAAGGACCACATCCAGTATGTTTGCTCCCCTAGTGTGTGTGTGGACTATCTGGTCCATGCAGGAATCTCTGAGCCTGCAAGTCTGGGGTCATGTAGTTAATGCTATAAATATATATATATATATATATATATATATATATATATATATATATATATATATAGTATTGTGTTGACTGCTGAGTGTCTCCAATAAGTTTAAGTTTGAGTTATGGGTTTTCTGGGCCACAGAGGAGGACCTGGTATGGATATCATGTGGGACCTTTGCCTATCGTAATTTGGAGGAATCATCATAAATGTGTTCTCTGGTTTGCTGTGTCATTTATTCACTTTTTTTCCTGTGGTTTGCTATGCCTTTTACTAAATTATATTTTGTGCAGATGCAGCTTATTCAGTTACACCATCACCCATTAAGTCACTTCCAGCAATTACATACCTCTCTCATCCTGATTCTAAATGCATGAGATTACAGCAGCAACAAATACTTGGGCTAAGTATGGAAAACAGGAGTGGAATCATCTTGCAACTCACGGATATTTATTGTTTGTCATCCTTATATACCCCTGGGTGTGGGGTTAGGTAAGTGGGCTTGAGGCAATATAACATGAATGTCATAAAAGTTAGATGATGAATTTCTTCTTAGTTATGAACTCATTCTGTGGAGGATCCATTTATCCATCCATCATCAACCCCTTTTGCCATTTTGCACATGGGATTGGAGTGTCACTTCCACAGTGACAATCATCTTGAACCAAGGTTTACACTGCCAGGTGGCTAGCCCTGCCACGGTAGTTCATTCGCACCACTCACTCATGCACACACTCTCACCTACGGCCAATTTAGAGTGTTTAATCCACCTACTGCATGTCTTTAGAATGTGGGAGGAAACCAGAGCACCCAGAGGAAACCCACTTGATTGTAGGGAGGATGTGCAGACTCCACACAGAAGACACCCCAGCCAAGAATCGAACCGGAGAACCTCTTGCTGTGAGGCAATAAAGCTAACTTCTGCACCACCATATATGCCTTTTTAAACTTTTTAACCCCTCTAAAACTATGGTCATGAGAACAGTATTCCGCAACTTGTGGACCAAAAAAAGTCAAAATAAAATGTGCAGTGCAAAATAGTTAATAGTAAATGCAAATAGTAAGAGCTTTCATCACTACATCAGTAGGATTTGATATACTGACAAAGTGGTCACTCTGGAGTTATCAAGTCTTACATCACCGATTGCTTTTGGTAGTAAGTTTTTTTTTTTTTAATCCAGAGATCTGTAGTCAATTTTTTCCACATTTTTATATTCAAACGTGCAAGCCAAAAACATCACATGCAGATAAGACCATATGTTTTATATATTTCTTCCCCAAACTCTGAACTTGTACTATAAAAATGCATCATATTTCAAGATGTCTTGTAATGCTTAGTAATTGCATTTAAAGGCAGAACTATGCCTCATGTAATCCAGAGACACACTGGTGGAAAGGCCACAGACATTCCTCACAAAGAGGATTACTGGCCTCAAACAAATGCCCTACACTGACTGTCTCAAAAAACTCCAGCTTTATTCCGTAGCATATCGCCTACTCTGAAGTGATCTCTGCCTAACATATAAAGCTATGTCAAACTCAGAGCTGTTGGACATGCTACACCTAAATAAATCCCAATCCCTCTGAGCTACATGCTGTAGTGACCTAAACTTTGTCACCACAATAAACAGGACATGCTGGAGGGATAGATTCCTGTCCCAGAGACTTCCCATACTCTGGAACAGGCTACCCATCTATGTCAAGCAAAGTTTTTCATTAGCACTCTTCAATAAAATTTGATGAGTGGATGGGAAATAGGAAATACACCCTGGGGATCACTTCTGTGTCTCTGCTCAACAGTGACATAGGAAAGTAACTTTCTTGGGTGGCGTAAGCCAGGGAACCTTGTTGGCTAGGCTTATGTAGGCCCTTAGGCCGATAGCCTAGTACCTACCTATGAACCTATGGCGTTAAGGATAAGTCTTTCCACATGTTCTGGTGGTTGCTGGAAACATAAACATTTTGAGGAGATTACTTTATTTTTATCTCTTTGAAAAGGCTATAAAATGTATTATTCCCTGTGTTTCACTCATAAAATAAGGAATAAAATACAGAGGTTTAGTCGTGACTGTGGGCTAAATCAAATGTCAGAAGAATTCCCATTTCTGTGCTGTTTATTTCCTTTCTGTTCTCTATCTGCTCAGGTCGAAGATGTGCAAGGTGTGGGTGCTTATTGTTTCACTTTGTTGCTAAAAATGTTGTTGAAGAGATTGTCGATTTGTAGCTGAAATTTTGCATAAATAACAAATCAATCATTTTCTTGGTCTTTGCTTGCAGAGTTGTATCTATAAGGCGTAGGTGATGAGTCCTTGATTATTTTGACAAATGTTTTTTTCAGCTAGTTATTTTTTCAGTGCAAAGAAAAAGAAAGCATCAGAACAAAATGACAGATAATGCAGACAAGTCGAAGGCCAGACACTGTGATTAATACCACTGTCTCATGTGATTGTATTGAGCCTTTAAAAACAGATCTTAATGAGATTCTTCATGTGAAGTCAGAGACTGCTGGTGACAGTGTACTGACCTAGTATGAGCCTTTCACAGGCTTTTTTTTTAATTTAGCTGTCACTGGAATTAAGATGCTTGTCCTTTAGACTCATCCTAGACCACACTTTTAATCTTAATCGCCAGTCTGCATCAGACCTAAGTATTTAAAGGAGCATACCTTTGACCACTATAACCTTCTCCCAGTAAAAGCACCATTGCAAAATACCAATCAATAGTTATATTGTTGGACTAGTGGAATAACAGTATGATGCACAAAGGTGTTATTTTTTGTATGTTGCAGATCTGGGTTTTGTTACTCCCCCTCTCCAAGTCTCAGTTTGCAAATTGTGTGACTTAAATTTAGCCAGTTCAGTAGATCATAGTTCTTAGGTCATCCTTTGTAAACTGGCACTTATGTCTGATAATTCATACCTTGCACTATAATGAAATAAAAATAAGTGATTTGCTGCAGACTACCAGGTAAAGTAAATGGAGGTCTTTTTGGACATACATGGCTATTATGTCAGGAACAATGCTCAGAATCATTTTAGAAAATCCATGTAGATGGACGAATTGAGCAGTTGCAAATGTTTATCTACTGATGTGGCTACTTTTAAATGGCGAAACCTGCTGTCACTGGTACCTCCACTCACCATGGAGTCAAAAGGAATCCCTTTTGACAAATGTTATATATTATCATCTATAATCATCATCATCATGTTTTTTGTTGAGCAGCTCTTTTGTGTATCTTTTGTATCATATTAGTAACGTTGCTTCTAATGGGAGTAAGAATTCCAAGACTTAACTCTACTTCTGTCCCTTTAAATTCAGTCACACCCTTGATTGCAAAATGCATTTTGCTTGTCATTACATGGGGGTGTGGGGATAACAGTGAGAGCGAGTGTTAGATTTTTGATTGCATGATTCAGGTTAACTCATCGGATGATGGGAAGGCACCCCCAAATCTCTTCAAAATGTTGGGGCTGGGCCCATGATCCCTTCAGTGCTACAGTAAGTCCTTTGACTTTGTCAAGTTATACTAGGACTCCACTGACTTTTTCTGCAGCTGCAACCACTTGTTTTCATTTCATGTTGCTGAACATCTTAATAATCTTCCTACTTTATCCTGTTTTGAATTCCATGTACCATTTCTAAGAGGTTACCCTGACTATACTAATCTGGTTGGGGTCCCCTGTTTCAGTTAATCATACTAACAGTCTGTTTTTGTTAATCCATGCAGTTTTCTTTTATCTAACCATTTTGTATGGTCCATCTCCTTAACCCTGTTGAAATGTCACAAACCTTTTTAGATGTGACTGGGAGAATCAATCTCAGGACTAGAGAACAAAGCTTGGTACTAGCTGTGATGCCTGTGCACTGGCCCAGTAATCAAGGAGCCTCAATCCTTATCACTAACATTAGTGAAGGGGTATCCACATTGGGAGGATAACAAGTACACAAACACAGTAAAGTACAATTTTCCTTACAAGCACACAGAGATCACAGTCAATCTGAGGATGGTTTCTCCCTTTCTCTCCAGATCCCCAATACGACTCCCCACTGGCACAGCTATAGGGTTCAGATCTCAGCCTAGTGGTCAAGCCAAAATCTCCAGCACCCTCTCTGTCCAACCAGTGCTTTGTGTCCCTGCCCAAGCAGCTAAAACACATACACTTTGAGATTTGAGTTATGTACAACACACAGACACTTCTGGGAAAGGCTGGCACAGGTTCACTAGCTATGCCCCCTTCTGCCCAGACCATAAGGTAGTACCGACTGCCACCAACCACTACTATCAGCTACTATAAAGGCCCTTACCAAAGGGTGTCCAATTTTACTATGCAATGTTATTATTATCCAATTGGTAAGTGTGATGAACAGCAAGGCTATTGGAGTAGCTTGTACAGTATGACTAAATACATGCAAGTATGCTAAGAGCTTAAATTATCTCTACACAAAACAGCCACAGTTGAAAGGTTTAAAAATATTTACTATTTAATAATAAATAATAAAAGCACAAGACAATACTCATTAATTCAACACAGTGACAACAGACAATTTGTAGGACAGTCTAACATAAATATAGAAAACATCTACACTAATCTGGCTATATTCCTATCTATCTCTAAGAGAAATCACTGTACCTAAATAACTTACTTACAGAGCAAAGCAAATGCAGATGAGAAGTGTTGAATAGATGTTTACAGGTCCAGATCAAGATACAAAATGCACTTTGTTTCTCTCTGAGCTAGTTTTTTTTAAAATTGATAATACATATTACTGCTGAGTTATTTCAGATTACATCATTCTTGTCATCTCTGCTTACATTCCCATGCTAACAGAACTTAAAATTTACATTTCTTTGTGATCTGCAGCTGCCAGGAAGTCAGAGGGCAATAAAACACACTTTATATGTGAAACCTAGTAATTATCTCTGTCTTATGACAACAGAAAGAAGCTCCTAGCCCAGACACCCTGTCTCTTAGCTTGAGATCACACACACAGTCATAAAATTCTTTTATTTATCAGTTTGTTTTCTTAGAGTTTTCCAGTTAACTCTGTATGTCCCAGTTTTCTACCATGAAAACATACATTACATAGGCATAGAGTTTATACACATTTCTGCTTTCTTCCAGCAGGGTGCACTGTGTTTACATTTTTGAAGCTCAGCACATAACACAGTTTTCTTACATTTGTTACACAAGCCTGTGGATCATATTAATATTTACAATAACAGATTTTTTTTACAAAATTCTATCTAGCTAGGCTGGCAGCCTTCACATTAGCTCAAACCCTTAACTGTTTGCAGAAAACTATCAGACATTGCATTATTAGGCTGAATGCTTTCTGTCCGCTAACTGCAATTGATGTGCTACCTTTGTTGTGATTTACTCTTTAAAAGTCAGTTACAAAAGCTGATTAAAATGTACTAATTTGTTAATGCCCTGTTAGTTGTTTAGGAGTGTGTTTGCCTCAACTATTCATTAACATCAGTAATAGATGGCAGTAATTTATTATTTGTTTAATGACTACATTAATGATATAGTTTTCTACCAAACTTAACAGTTTGGCAATTATACCACTAATTCACAATTAATTACCTATGTTAATCCAACATTATGAGAGCTAGAACTCAGAATAACGTAATCACCCCCTGCCATCCCATGAACACTAATGCTGTAAAAAAGGCATACTACATTTAGTCTTCTTCATTTAGAAGCAATATTTGAAACTTAATATTTTATTAAAGGCTTCAAAATGAACTATTCTTTTCATAAAAAAAGCATTTGCAAGAATATGGGTGCATGCAAACACTTTTTTGTTTGAAAAGAAGAGGATGTTTCTTGCATTTAAACATGATTTTTAAGGCACATTCCACCAGGGCTTTAGTTTCCATGATAGAATACTGGAAAGGTGCGGAATGTCGAAGCATTCGAGAGGTAGAAGCTTGGTCCTCTATTCAGTGCAGATTTTGATAGGCCATTCTACAGGGGTTCCTGGACCCTTTTCCTTCCTCCTCCCAAGTAAGGCTAGCTTTGGAAATCTACCTATAGTCTACTGCAGCAGCAAGAATGATGAACATAATACAGTTATGTAAGCTACACTTACCCATAACAGTAGTTGTTCAAATTCTTCACTGCTGCTGTAACAGCGACCACCTACCATCCCCCATATTGTATATAATGTGGGTTACAAGGGTCTATATTACCAGACTGAAACTTTAATTAGTTGAATAACTAAAGATCGATCTGGTAATATCGAAATCCAAAAACTGCGAACTGCCAATTTCACACAGGAAAAGAATTCCCTTGGCCGTTATGCAGATTATGCCCTTTTCTCCAATGTAGAGCGATATCAGCATTGGTATATTTAGTTAGGGGGTGTGGGGAGTGAAGCCCCCCACTTGATTTGGGTTTAAACGCTTTTTTTTTTTAATGTGGCCAACGGAATTCTTTCCCTGCATGAAATCGGCTGTTCACGGTTTTTGGATTTCGATATTACCAGATCGATCTTTAGTTATTTGACTAACTAAAGTTTTGATCTGGTAATATAGACCCAGTTATAAGTTGTTGTTATTTAAGCCAGGATGGATTTATCTTTTACACTTAGGGCAAAAAATGTCTGTAGACTTTTAGTTGCTCTGGCTGCTTATATAGTTCCCGCCATAACAGCTTAGCCTATAAGCAATAGAGTGACAGTGTGGGAGGTGATAAGAGCTTTGGGACACTGGGCAGTTGCTGTGTCCTTGTCAGGATACAACCCATAGGCTACTGTAGTAGTGAAGAATCTGAACTTCTACTGTTACAGTGAAACTTACAAACTTTAACAGCTGATAAGTGTATTATAGATGACAGGTGAAATAAAAAGTTATCTGTATTTTAAACTTAAATGTTGCTGAATAGGCTTATGGTCAACCAGTAAAGACTGAAGGATGATTTGCCGTTTAGACTCAGAAAAGGGGTGTGGATGATTTGTGAAATGTTTAGGATTCCTGTCTGGCAACACACACATGCAGCTTCTTTCAAGATTAGGAATGTTGATAATGTATGGTGGATGCTAGATCTCATTATGACGTGTTTGATAATGTCTGTGTTGATAAGTATCATTGCTATAGCACTGCTTACTTGGCGTTGCTTCTCTGCTTCATGGATTTTCTTACTGTAGTACATAAGTGTATTTCCTAAAGGAATAACTAGTATAAAATATACTGCCTTCTGACAGGTGGTCCTTGACGCCTGTTGCTTTATGATAAACCAGTGCAGCTGTTTACTGTTTAAGCACACCTTGCAGATGCACACACTTTGGCCAGAGCACTAGCATACAGAAAAAGAAAAGAAAAAGATGGGCATGATGTAAGAAGATGATGATAAATGAAATTATGGAAATTAAAAATAAGTGAGTTTGATAGGAAAATAAAATAATTGTATAATATGATTTTAGAAAAAGAAATCGGTGCACCCATTGAAGAAATTAAAGGAAGATGAAAAAAGACAATAAAAGAAGACAAATGTTTGAAAATATTTATGGAGCAGAGGATTTTTATGCAGAATTTTATAAGACAAGTTTACAATGAAAGGTATATGAAATATAAGATGATGAAAGAAAAAAGATGTGTTGACTGTAGTGGAGAAGAAACAACAAAATGCATGATAATGTAAAGAGATGTGATATTAATAATGAGATAAAGTACTGACAATATGGGTGTTGTGAAAAAAAGAAGCAAGAATATTGAAGAGGGTGAAATCAGAAGACAGCTGTGGAAGGAAGGGTGGGGTGGCAGAGCTTAAATATAAAATAAATAAAGAAAAATAAAACGGTTTAGTTCTTTTGTATTGATAATTTGTAAATAATTTTAAGAATGAATGTTAAAAAATGAGTGTGTAAATAATTGATTTAAAGTTTATATATATATATATATATATATATATATATATATATATATATATATATATATGGTATAAAATGAATGTAATTGTTAATGAAGCACCATTGCTCACTACTACTTTTTACAATAAGTTCTGTGGGATCTTTTATAGCCACCTGAGCTGTCATCAGCTCTGGCAGATGGGGCCTCTGTTTAATGCCTCATTATAGGACTGCACATTCGAGAGTGCAGAACCTCCCTTACAATGCTTTTGAATACTGACCAAGGCTCTTGCCACCCCCATAGTGCCTTTTTTAGGCAAGGCTCAAAAGACAAACCCACCACCATAAATAGCAAAGAGGGTGATGCTACTCAATGCCAGAAGTCTAAACCTCAAAATGCATGCACTCGGGGCACTCCTCAGTATGGAGAAAATCGATATATATGCAGTAACAGAAACCTGGTTTAAGGCTCCAGAGAGCACCCCAGTACTACCAGGCTACAACTCATACCATACATTTCGGCCACAGAACCCGGACCGAAATACAAAAGGCAGGGGTGTATCCATATTCATCAAGGATACCCACACCTCCAGGTTAGTGGCACAGCACGATGCTTCAGAGATCATCCACATGCAACTAACAATGGGCAAAACTGCAATTCAAATTGTAGCTTGCTTCAGATCACCCACCATGTCCTAGGACCCCCATTCCGCATTTCTGGAAACACTGGGAAATATAAAGGTCCTACCAAATACCCTAATATTGGTGATTTCAATTACCCAAACATTAATTGGGAGAACTACTCAAGTACTAACTCCCTTGCCCAACATTTCCTAGAATTTATAAACTCAAATGCCCTGGATCAACTGGTCAACACTCCCACCACAGATGACAACATATTGGACCTGGTCATCACAAACATAGGCGACCGGTGCTCCACACCGTAGGTCAACCCCTCACTGGTTAGATCTGACCATAAACAAATCACTTTGGATATCCACATTCTGCCCCCCACCCCTGGACAAGGAAACCACCATGAAAAACTTTTCAAAAGCAAACTTCACTTTACTTAAGACCGAGGTGGAAAGTTTTAAAGCCACCATGCTAAATGATAACATTGTCCAAGCTGCAAAATCCTTTACTAATGCATTCTATGGGCACCTACAAGAATGCATGGATCGTGCTATCCCAAGCAAAACCAAGACTCATTCCTCCAAGAAAAGGAAACCAGTCTGGTGGACTCCAGCCATAAACAAGCTATACAATAAAAAGAGGAAACTAGTACAGGAAAGCTTAAAATCCCAAGAAGGGAAGACATCCCTGATCAGTATCAGCAAGAAACTACAATCCCTCATAAAATCATCCAAGGCAAGTTTCAAAAGAAAAATTGCCAAGGACTCCAAAGATAACCACAAGGCATTCTTTAGCTATGTCAAGAAGCTAAGTGGCAATGCTCAGATCTGCTCGGAGTTAGTGCAGAATGGTACAAAATACACTGAACCGACTGATATTGCCAACATCCTCAGTGCAAACTTCACCCCCCTCTCACCCGCAAAAGGGCCCATAACCATACCAGAAGAATGTAGAGCTCCTGAAATCACAGACACTCAGGTTAAAACAGCCCTCTCCAAAGCCAAAAACACAGCATATGGGACTGGATGGACTCCCAGGCTGCGTCCTACATGAGCTCAAAGATGAACTAACCCCTCACCTAAACACACTGTTGAAATTCAGCCTCTCCACAGGTTATGTACCCATAGAGTAGTGCACAGCAATGGTTATACCCTCCACAAAGGTGGAGCCACAACAGAACCCGGGAACTATCGCCCTATAAGCCTGACTAGGCTTGGTCTGCAAGGCTATGGAGCGCATCATCATGGAACTCATTAACAGAGACATTGGGAACCTCCAAACATTGGACCCTACCCAGTTCGGTTTTGTTAAGGGCAGGTCATGCCTCCTAAGCCTGGTGGACTTCTTTGAGACAGTTACCAAGGCTATAGATGAGGGAAAGGTGGTACACACAGCCTACCTAGACCTCGCTAAGGCCTTTGACACCATTCCCCATTCTGGTACTATAGACAAGCTCAACAGCCTGAACATAAACCCCTACATCACAAGATGGGTTGCCAACTGGCTCATGGACAGAACCCACATGGTAAGAGATGCAGGAGCTAGGTGTGACTCTAAACTGGTTACAAGTGGCGTTCCCCAGGGCTCAGTCCTAGGACCCCTCCTGTTTGGTATATATGTCTCAGAGGTACAGGCAAGCACAGGAGGACTATGGCTGACCAAGTTCACAGATGACTGCAAACTAGGGGCTATAATTGACTCTCTGGCTGACACAGACATCCTCCAAAAGGGTCTCACTGAGACGGACACCTGGTGTCAAAATCATGGCCTCAAGCTAAATGACAAAAAGTGCATAGTCATCTCCTTTGGAAAAAACAAAGTACCCACAAACTATCACATAGGTGGTAGTCTCCTAAATATGGAAGACGTACTAAGGGATCTGGGGACCCAAGTAGATAGTAAACTCTCCTTTGATAATCACATTGCCAAAGTGGTTAGAAAAGACTTCTACATGGCACACCTTATCACAAAGGGGTTCGCATCCAGATTAAAAGAGGCCATTGTACCCCTCTACTCATCGCTCAGATGCATCATAGAGTACAACGCACCATTTGGGATGTATCTTACAAGACACCTGCAACAGCTGGAAAGACCACAGAAGTACCTCATCAAGAGGATCACTGGCCTCAAACAGATGCCCTATGCAGCTTGACTGAAGAAATTCCAGCTGTACTCAGTTGCATACCGCCTACTCAGAGGTGGTCTCTGCCTGACATACAAGGTCATGTCCAACCCAGAACTGATCGACATGCTCCACCTAAAGAAAAGCTTATCCTCTCGAGCCACATGCTCTAGGGATCTAAACCTCATCACAACAATAAATAGGACGTGCTGGAGGGATAGATTCCTGTCACAGAGACTTCCCATGCTTTGGAACAAGATTCCAATCTACATTAGGCAGAGCTCCTCACTAACACTCTTCAAGAGAAACCTTGATGAGTGGATGGGAAACAGAAAGTTTACCCCGGGGATCACTTCAGTGGCTCTGCTAGACAGAGGCACAGGGAACTAATCTAAGGGGGCAGCGAAAGCCAACACATTTGGGCTAGGCTTATCAATGCCTTTGGGCAGATAGCCTAGTACCTAACTATGAACCTATGAACCTAATGAACTGCAGTGTTAGTATTGGAAAACTAATCCAGTTACCTGTTGTGAGAATAGAATCTACAGCTTTCTGCATTAAAAGTGGGTGTGTTACCTTTTGACATTTCTTATCACTAGGAAGAACTTCAAAATTTACCCAAAAGCAGCTTTTACCTTTATAGCGAGCAATAATATGAAATGATTGTATATTCTTGAAAATTCTGACTATATAACTCCTGAAAACAGGGATATAAGGCGGCTTGATGAAATACATCAGTCAGAAATGTACAGACCAACTAAGAATCTGCTTGACCCCCACCTTGCCATCCCAGCCATTCAATCTCCACAAGCTCCACTTGAAAGTTCTTATCCCTCGAGATATGTAAAAGGTCTATGAATGTACTGTTTTGAAATAACAAGAAAGGCTGAAATTATGTGCTATTTTATTATGGCTTTCTTTGCTCATTTATTTGATGTCTTCCAAGCTTTTGAGATGTTAGGTTTTCATTTACCAGAAGCCTAATTACATGTGTATCTAAAACTAAATTACCAGTTATATGATTGCTTCTGTCTAGGGATAAGTAAACAATAAATCTTACTAGTCTATAGATATTGTAGGGAAATAATAAAACACTTGGGAGTTTTGTCAGGTCAAACACTACAGACAGAGGACCTCCTTACATGTGTAAGTTCTGTTACTTTCCTTACAAAGCCCACTTTGAGGGCATTATTGTCTTAAGCAAATGGCAACTGTAATCCTTTAGTAAATGAAAAAAAAACTGTTGCATTACTGTGTTTAAGATTATATTTTAGCAATGTCTGAGCTTTAAAGAAAAAGGAGTCTCTTGTAAGTAGCAGGTTAATTGGAAACGATGTGTATTCTGTCAGTTGTAATGGTGCCATTCATTTATTTGTAAACTAAAGCAACTGTGCTGGCCAAGTCACCCTTAGACAAACAAAACCATAGAAAAAAGACTGCTATTAAGTTTTACACAAACACACACACACACACACACA
Organism: Protopterus annectens; assembly: GCF_019279795.1. NCBI lineage: Eukaryota > Metazoa > Chordata > Ceratodontiformes > Protopteridae > Protopterus > Protopterus annectens. The sequence continues at coordinate 13,254,659 of NC_056742.1, forward strand.
CACACACACACACACACACACACACACACACACACACACCTGCAAGATAACATATTCAGGAGGAATTAAAGGAAGCACAAACATGCAAACATCTGCTTTTTTAACTATTACTGCTTGAACTAAGCATGATGACATACTGAAGAGAGATGAAAAAGAATGTGTAGAAATCAGCTTGTCATTTCAGGGTTTGCAATCAGCTCCACAGCTGCTTATTTTGAAAACTTCTGTTAGTTTTTTTTTTTTTTGTCCTTATACTTGGCAACCATTAAGACCTCCCCCCCCCCCCCATTTGGACTTGGGCCCATGAGCTCATTTATTGTGAGGAATCCATAAATACAAATTCAGGAGCCATCCAGGAGGGACCATTATTGAGACAGCCAATGAGGGCTGCTTGTGTCCTCATCTGTGTACTAGCCAGAAAGACATGTATGATGGCTGTAACACCACTGTATTGGGATGACAGGCAAATTATGTTACAGTGTGGCTAGCAGTGTCTTCCCTTTGTGGATGCATGTTTTTCTATGCCCATTATAAATTATACCACCTAGCAGTGACTTTGTGAACCTAATACCAATGCCAAGACCAGATATTATACATCTGAATCCATCCTGCAAGGGGGTGAGTGCATTCCACAATTAGCTTCACCTTACCCTCTCTCAGGAATGAATAGACTCATTCACCCCTGACAACTCTGTCAGTTGACCAAGAAACTGACTGATCCTGAGTCACCTCAGCCTCAGTTAAGGATTTATAACTCTATGGCAATAAAGGTGCTGCTTTTGTTAGTTTCAGAATTCTGTTTGGCAGAATGTTGGTTAGAGCATATTTATTACTTCAGAGAATAACTGTCTAAGTAGCTGTTTACATGACTATGGGTATTTTAATATCCTTAATGATTAAGGAAACCACAACACTGTGGTGGTGGTGCTGCGGTAGCGTTGTCGCCTCACAGTAAGACATTGTTTGTTCCACTCTCAGCTAGAGCATCTTCTGTGTGGTGACATGCGTGAATGGGCATACCTTCGTTGAAGGTTGTGCATCAGAGCTGGCAACTCAGCAAGTAAAAATCTACTGCCAATCATTAGCGGACCGGAGTTCCGCTGTGGCGACCCCTAACCGGGAAATGCCGAAAGACACAACAACACAACATTAAGGAAACCACAACATTGTTCCCACAGTGCTATCATTTATGACTTCAGTTGCAGGGTCTGTCTTGTAGGAGTCTTTCACTGATCCATTCTCTCTCTCTCTCTCTTTGTGTATGTCTGTTGCAGATTTAGATACATTATTGCTGGATTTACATTTGTTTTGAATTACTTGAGAGTGTTGCTTTAAGCAGTTGATTCCACAGACAAAACTCCCATATGCCTTACCTATGCAGAGAGGTGCCACAAATGAAATGCAACCTCATCGGTCTTTGTACTCAGACACATGGAACTCTGCATGGCTAATGGAGCCATACAAGCCTTTCAGGGGCTGCAGCTATGTACAGATGTCAACTAAAACTGTTTTGCATAAGCTGCCAAAACATACTGAGCTTCTACCACCTTGGAAGGGGCTCATTCATCTTTCTGATACCGTGGCAGAGTAGATCCTGGCAGGTATAAAAGCCATCTCATTCTTGCTCCCAGCGCATGACATATCTCACTTCTGCAATTTTCCATGACCTCTGTGAATGGCCAGTCTAACGATCCAGGACCATGTGATACTGACTAAGTGGTGCACAGTAACTTCTCGAAGCAGTTAGAATTGTTTCTTCTCAAGGCTAGCAAAACAATAAACTTGAAAAACACCTGATATAAAGGCAGACAACTGTATGAGAGGGCTGGTAGACAAATACAGAAACAAGTAATCATTCGCCAAACATTCACATTTCTATGGAAGATGTTAAGGTCCAAACTTAGAAATGTTACTAACCTGTGTTTGCAGAACAGAATAACTATAACATTTTTTGTGTGCATGTTTGTGTGATTTCTGTGAGCTTGGTGGTTTATATTATGTAATTTTGCATTCTGTGGTACTTTGTTTTCATTGACCTGTTCCTATTGCCTTCTCATTTAGATTTGTGTAATTATCAGCCTGATTATTTTGGTTAGGCAATCATTTAAATATCTTATTATCTTATTACATTAACATTTGCAAATCATTTTATAAGTAAGATAATTGGCATATGAATGTAAGGAGTCATAAGATTGATATACATGGGTGAAAAGTATCCAGGTATCATGTTCCTAATTATATGTATGGAAGTTGGAGATTTGGTGAGAATGGGTTTAATAATGAACAAGTGCTCTTAAGTGAATTTTCTTATTCTTTTTTGCTTTTTTTTTACTAATGGAAGGTTGCAGTAAAAAGCTGTGCACAGTCTCAAAAAAGAAATAAAAAGATAAATGTGCACTCAGCGACTATAAGATGAAAATCCATTAAGTACAAGAAGCAGACCTAAGTGGTGATGATAATGAAAGTCTTCCGGTTCTGATATGTTTAGCTGATTCACCCTGCAATGAATCTTGCAGACTGCTGGTTAGGAATAGCACAGTATCTCAACTGGACAGACACTAAATGGAGAGAGAGCTTTTTTTTTCCAGTTACCCACGTAATATTCAGAAATATAACAAAATAAAAATCATTAGTTCCTAAACAACATGCTAGGCAATTTTGAGTAAACGTTTGGGTTACTAAAACATGAGTTTATGCATAGGTGACCAGTTTCTAAAAAAGTCAGACTAAATTAAGTATAAATTTAAAATAGGTTTTGATATTTTCATTTTAGTAACTGTCAGTAACTGCATGCTGCTGTATGTAATACTTTGAATAGTTTTCTTTCTGTTATTTCAAAGGTGTATGCAAAATGTGAAAAATAGGCAGAACTGGAGAGTTTCAGAGCTCAGATATTTGAAAATCTCTTTTATCTTGATAGCAGTATATACTTTGACATTTGCACCATCATGGCTTATAATAATTGTCTCTTAGCAGGTACACCAGCCACTCCTTTAACTGACTACAGATGATACTGGGATGGGTGTCTTCCTTCACTGGGATCATGATACACCTTAACTCTTCTGGGAACAATATGAAGTTTCATGGGATGGTTTATAGTTTCTTATGAAAAACAAAATATGTAAAGAAACTCTGCAAATTGAAAGCATAACATGTATGCCATTTACAGGAGGTGGGAAATGAAACTAAGACTCCATAATGCATAAGCTTTACTACAGTGAACTTTGCCCTTTTTGCTAGGTAAAGTTTAGGTGTATTAGAGTTTCCTTTCATGCAGCATTTTCCTATGTATTATTTAAAGTTTTCCAAATGTTTGCCTTTTCAGGTTCCATCTGTTTGATTTATGTTTAACAACCACGTGCATTTGTAAAATTTTACAACGTGGGTGAATGTACATGATGATGATCTGCTTGTAAATATGTACTATTGGGTCATAGTTAAGGGTCTTCAGACCAGCTCATCCACCCAGTTACCAAATAGTAAATAAGTAAATAATAACTGTCTCTATGGACTGTACTAGACCTAAAAATTAGTGATTTGAGATTTCAGCAAATGATTTCAAATTTATGTTTGGATGTTTGAAGTGACTATTAACTGCATACTTGTCATTAAAATGAGATACAAAATTCTGGTAGTAGGTGACAATTTTTACTATCAATTAGGTCAGCTGACAATCACAGTATGGGCTGGCAGATTCCTTGTCTTTCGTTGACACTAGAAGTATTTCATATAAGTCATAAATATGAACCTCACTAACAAAACTTTTTGATATCTCTCACATAAAAACACTGTTCTGAGGCCTTTGGATCCCATGCTTGTTAGAAAGGAATATTTTCCCTCCCAGTAAGAATATTTTTTGGACAGAAAGAAGGAACAACTACGGTTAGAATATGAAACTGTCATGAGTCATTTGACAGAATTATTAAAGACTGAGTTGCCTCTGACCTTTGAAGTTAACTTCTACTTTGTGATATCTCATCTTATTTTATATTCTATTGAGCTTTAAGACTGTCCCAGGAAAGCAAAGGATTGCAAACACATTCCCTTCTCTAACATGAAACTGGAAAAATAATTTTTAGTCACGTGGAATTAAGCATTCATATTTCCCTTTATTTTCTAATTCTCGCTTTAAGCAAAGTAGAATAGAAATCAAAAAGATTTATTGGTACAGAGCTTATTGTATGCTTATCTGATTGGTCTGAGGGCTTAGGTAGTGTTTTTTTTGTAAGTGTATTTAAGCCTTGCATTTGTGTGAAGCTGCTCTTCATGCAATTGCGGTTTGTGGTGCCTTGTATGTATGCAAATGCCAGAACTTGAAATTTCCCAGTAAAACTATCCCAGAACTTTACTCCAGTTCCGTGGCACTCCTAGGCAACAAGGTTGCATGGTAAGCAGCACTTACGCATTCAGCTAGGAATTTTTTAAGTAGTATTACCTCATTCTAGCACCCAGGACTATCACTGTTCAGTGAGCAGCTAGTTTGGGTGCTGGGCAGCATCACAGACTAGGTCAGGTGAACTTACTGCAAGCAGGCATCCCCAACCTTGTTCTGTTTATATATACCCACCTCTCATCCCTTGTAAGTATATTAAAACCAGCATCCATGGATGGGCACTTTCCTACCATCTGTGTCTCCACCTTGGGGGGGGGGTCATGGGCTTCCTGACGCATTGTAGCAATTGCCTCATGTACACTGACAACCACTTAATTCTTAAACAGACAAATACAGCATGTGAGAGATGTACTTATACATTGTCACTGCAGGTCAGAATTTAACATACAGACACTAAATACAACAACCTAGTTGTCAGTGACTCACACCACTCACTGCACTCACTAAAGACCACCAACTTAAACCCAGATAAGCAGATGTAACCATCCTAAGCCTCAAAGGCCTCACAGGCACAGTCCACAGAAACCCCGCATTCATACAAACAAGACACATATCAGCACAACACATACAGCCACATGACATCTTGTGTCAACTACTAAGCCCATAAGGTGAAACAATCCAGCATTCTGGTCATAGTTGACTCCAATGTGAGACACACAGATGTCCCCCTTACAAGGCTGGATAAAGATTGTTACAATTATTTGCCTGTCAGGGGCAAGGATCCGGCAGATCACACATGCACACAGGTCACTCACCCCTAAGTACCAGTATGACTCTGTCATAGTCCATGTGGTAGTAAATGACCGGAGATGTACCTCCCTGGACTATTTGAAGAGAGACATGATTGAACTCTGGGAATATGTATCATAGGCAGGTATGAGCCTAACATTGAGTAGCATTCTGCTGTCTCTACAGATGATACCACAATAAAGACAGACAATTATTGATTTTAACAATTGGCTTAGCTACTGGTATCATTCAGTAGGGGTCCAATATTTGTCAGTGTCTGAGGACATGATTGACAGACCACACTGCTTTGTCCTGTCTGGTGTAGACTTTTGAATATTGGTTAGAACATTATCTTGCCCTATTCTGCCTTTTTTACAATGTGTAAAAAATAAATCAGAGATACATTAACAATGCTTTACTAGTTTAAGAAAATTACTGCAGGCAACATGGATAAATCCTCCAGTTACAAAAGGCAAATTAAAGGAAGAAAATACAGACAACAGTACAATAAGAGGAAAATGGCACAGTAACGTTCATCTCAAATGTCCCTGATTTTGTAGAATGCTAGTGATTTTTTTAAATCTTACTTTTGACCTGTCCCTCATAGCTTCTCAGGTAATCAATAACTACTGTTAAGTCAATAACATCATCGTTTACACTTGCATTACTATTTTTTTGAAAATGCACATTGATTCAAGATGTCTTATTTTAAGTGCATCATAGTGCTATAGAAAAACAAAATGTCTTTTTACAGTCTTTGTGACACAATTATTCAAGAATTTTGCTTTCTCAGGAATCCCCAAAAAATAAAGTTAGAAAGTTTGCCAAACAACGTTAACGATATTTTAGGTAGCAATTAAAATTTGAGGACAGAAGGAAGCCTTGGTGTCCCACTGTGAGTAGATGGACAGTACAAGGCAACAGCACATGAACTTTGTCTCCAGTTGTGAGCTATCAGTCACAGCAGCAAACAGCTCAAATTACCTTTGCCACTGTGACAGATATGAAGGAGAGGTATTCCGGGAGAGGTGAGATGAATTTAAGGACTACAACTCGGGCATAACAAAAGAATGAAAACTGGCCAGTTTAGAAAAAAAAATAGTTAACAGGCACTGAGAATACTGTTCTGTGTGATTATCCTGTTCTGTTTTTTAATTAAACCTGACTGACTAAAAGAAAGCAGGGTATAGCTCTTGCTACCCCCATAGTGCCTTTTTTAGGCAAGGCTCAAAAGACAAACCCACCTCCATAGGTATCACAAGGGATAAGAAACTAAGAGTAATGCTACTCAACGCCAGAAGTCTAAACCTCAAGACACACGCACTCAAAACTCTCCTTAGCATGGAGAACATCGATATCTGTGCAGTAACAGAAACCTGGTTCAAGGCTCCTGAGAGCACCCCAGCACTACCAGGTTATACCTCATACCATGCTTTTTGGCCCCAAAACTTGGACTGAACCACAAAAGGAGGGGGAGTATCGATATTCGTCAAAGATACCCACACCTCCAGGTTGGTGGCACAGCACGAAGCATCAGAGACTATCCATGTGCAACTAACAGTGGGTAAAACTGCCTTCCAGTTCATAGCCTGCTACAGACCACCCTCCCAAACCCAGGAACCCCACTCGGCCTTCCTGAGAACACTGGAAAATATGAAGGTCTCTCCAAACACATTATATTGGGCGACTTCAACTACCCAAACATAGACTGGGAGCATTACTCTAGCTCCAACACCCTAGCCCAAAGGTTCCTAGAATTTATAAACTCAAATGCTATGGAACAACTTGTTACCACTCCCACAAGAGGGGAAAATATACTGAACCTGATCATCACCAACAAGGGGACTCTATGCTCCAGACCAGAAGTGTATCCCTCATTGGTAAGATCAGACTATAAACTAATCTCACTGGATATTCACATCCCGACCCCACCCCCTGCCCAGAAAACCACAGTGAAAAACTTCTCTAAAGCAAATTTCACACTCCTCAAAACCGAGGTGGAATCCTTCAAAGCCCCCGGGCCTGTGGAAAATATGGCCCAGACCACAGAATCCTTTATAAATGCATTCTATGAACACCTTCAGGAATGCATGGATCATGCAATCCCAAATAAAACCAAGACCCAATCCTCCAAAGGCAGGCGTCCTGTCTGGTGGACCCCAGCCATAAACAAACTATACAATAGAAGGAGGAAGCTACTACATGACAGAGCAAAATCCCAAAAAGGGAAGGCATCTCTGATCAGTATTAGCAAAAAACTACGGGCACTCATAAAATCGTCTAAGCCAGCTTCAAGAGAAAAATTGCACAGGACACTAAGGATAATCACAAGGCTTTCTTTAGTTATGTTAGGAACCTGGGTGGGAATTCCCAGATATGCTCAGAATTAGTTCAAAATGACAAAAAATACACCAAACCCACAGACATTGCCAACATCCTAGCTGACAGGTTCAGCGCAAACTACTCCCCCCCTCCCCACCAAAAGGGCAAATGGGCAAATATCTATCCCAGCAGAGTGCTGCCCCCCCTGACATCTCAGATGCTCAGGTAAGAACCGCCCTCTCCAAAGCAAAAAACACAGCATCAATGGGACCAGACGGTGTCCCGGGCTGCATCCTACATGCACTCCAAGAAGAGCTAAACCCAAACATAAAACTACTGTTCAATCTCAGCCTTACTACAGGATATGTACCCAAAGAGTGGCGTACAGCAACAGTGGTCCCTCTCCACAAAGGTGGTGCCTCAACGGATCCTGGAAACTATCGCCCCATAAGCCTGACTAGCTTGGTCTGCAACGCTATGGAAAGGATCATCATGGACCTCATAAATAAAGATATTGGGGACCTACAGACACTGGATCCTACCCAGTTCAGCTTTGTTAAGGGCAGATCCTGCCTCTTAAACCTGGTCGATTTCTTTGAAACAGTCACCAAGGCCATTGACGAGGGGAAGGTGGTCCACACAGCCTACCTGGACCTCGCAAAAGCCTTCGATACAATACCCCACTCAGGCATTATAGATAAGCTCACCAGCTTAAATATAAACCCCTATGTCACTAGATGGGTTGCAAACTGGCTCAAGTACAGAACCCACATGGTTAGAATTGCTGGAGCCATGTCAGACTCGAAACCAGTTACAAGTGGCATCCCACAAGGCTCAGTCCTGGGACCTCTCTTGTTCGGTATATATTTCTCGGAGGTACAGGCCAACATGGAAGGACTGTGGCTGACCAAGTTCGCAGATGACTGCAAACTGGGCACCATAATCGACTCTCCAGCCGACACAAGCATGCTCCAAATGGGCCTCATAGAAACAGACAACTGGTGCCAGAGCCATGGCCTCAAGCTAAATGCCAAACAGTGTGTATTCATCCCCTTTGGCAAAAACAAAGTGCCCACAAATTACCACATAGGTGGTAATCCATTAAGTACAGAAGTAATTAGGGACCTGGGGACCCAAGTTGATAGCAATCTCTCATTTGACAACCACGTGGCCAAAGTGGTTAGAAAAACATTTTATATAGCCCACCTAATCATGAAGGGGTTCACATCTAGATCAGGGGAGGTCATCGTGCCTCTTTACTCATCCCTCATCAGGCCCATAATTGAGTACAATGCCCCTTTTGGGATATACCTTACCAGACACCTGTAGCAACTGGAAAGACCCCAAAAGTACCTCACCAAGAGGATCAAAGGGCTCAAACAGATGCCATATGCTGCCCGGTTAAAGAAACTCCAGCTCTACTCAGTGGCATACCGCCTGCTCAGAGGTGATCTGTGCCTGACGTATAAAGCCATGTCCAACCCGGAATTAATGGACATGCTGCACCTCAGAAAATCCAAATCCCATCGAGCTATGCACTCGAGAGACTTGAACCTCAGCACTGAAATAAATAGGACATGCTGGAGGGACAGATTCATAACCCAGAGGCTCCCTTCACTCTGGAATAAAATCCCAGTCCAAGTTAGGCAGAGTCCCTCATTGACTCTTTTCAAGAGGAATCGTGATGAGTGGATGGGAGACCCCAGGTATCACTTCTGTGTCACTGTTAGACAGAGGCACAGTATACTAACCTCGAAAAAGGGCATAGCAAAATTAATTTAAAATGGGTGGCGAAAGCCAAACACACTCTGGCTAGGCTTATAAATGCCCTAGGGCAGATAGCCTAGTATGAACCTATGAACCTATGAACCTATATGTAAACATGACTTCATGTCTGATGGTTGAAATACTGAAATATTGAATTTTAGTATCTCAAGACCAGAAGAATGAAACTCCACAACCACAAAAACCCAAAAAAACGAAACTGAAAACAACAAACACTCCCCCAACATTAAAATAAACAAAACAAAACAAAAATTAAATAAGAAAACACACTACTCTACATCTAGGCAGGGGGGCAAGCCACCCTGCACCCCCCAAGTGTGGTGCTGTGCTCTCACACCCCCCTACTTATATATACCAACTCCAAGGTTGCACTAACACAAATAGAGCAACACACCTACCTCTACAAGCCCTACACTCTCATTACACACACACAACACACATGTAAAACAATCACCACACACAACACCTATATACACACCATCACCAACCTACCCTAAACTGCACCTACAACATAAAAAAAAATAACAAAAACACATCCTTACCCTAAACCCTTAATTACTACACACTTACCTACATCTCTGAACATAACCACACACGACCACCATCTTCAACACTCACACACCACTACGTCTTAAAGACACAGCGGACTTTACATACAGACTGGGAAATACTTACCACGCATTTGATATTCTCAGATTCAACAAAGTGGAGTTTCAACAAACTACTGTTTCATTTGTGTGGTCTCGAGATACAGAAATTCAATATTTCAGTATTCTGAGCATCAGAAGTGGATCCGTAAACACACATGTAAAGTCAATGCATTGACAGGACCTTAGAGGGTTTGTTTGTGTTTGTGTCTTTCGGCTTTTCCCGGTTAGGGGTCACCACAGCGGAACTTCGGTCTGCTAATGATTGGCAGTAGAGTTTTTATGTGCTGGCTTGCCGGGCCTAATGCACAACCTTCAACGAAGGAATGCCCATTCACGCATGTCGCCACACAGAAGATGCTCTAACTGAGAATCGAACGGGCAACGTCTAACTGTGAGGCGACAATGCTACCACAGTGTAATATTTTTAAAGCCAAACACTGCACTATACTATACCTAGAGGTAGACTAAAAAATAAAGCTGCCAGACCCCATGTGGGCAGACTCTGGAATTACATTTAAAATACAAAAAACAGTATATAGAGTCCAAAAGTGGAGTTAAAATGTAGGAAACATTAAGACATGACAAAATAAACAGTTTTTTTCAGTCTGTGGGTGGGGTTCACCTTTAAAAACATTACAAAGGCCAACTACACCCTATTAAGTGACATTGTAGATTCCAAGACCCCCCCCAAGCCCTGAAAACACAGCACCCTATGCAGAACGGTACACTACAGCCATGTAGGGGCACATAAACAACTGCATAGAAATGGTGGTAGTGAGCCAACATAAGCCCAGGTCGAATTGCGAAAACAAGCCACCCTGTTGGATGCCTGGTGTTAATAGACTGTACCACAAATGAAAGAAAACCCCATCAAGAAGTAGGAAGAAATGTGAAAAACAGAGCAATACATCCCTCATTAGTTTAAATAAGCAGGTCAGGAAACTAGTAAAGTCTCTGAAAGCTGACTTCAAGGTAGATATAGTCTCTAAAGCTAAGGATAACCATAAGGCATTTTTCATCTGTGTCTGCAATCTTAAAGGCAACATCCAACAATGTGCAGAATTAGTTATCAATAGAATCTTCTACACCCAGCCAACTGACATAATCTGCTGGTCAATAAATTTAGCTCAAATTTCACCCCCCCCATCACCCCCATTCTCCCTCAAATAATATCCTACTCCACACCTCCAACAATTATCACTCCAGAACAGGTAACCACAGCACTCTCCAAAGCTAAAAACACAGCATCAGTGGGGCCCGACGATATACCAGTTTGCCTCTTAAATAATTGAATAGTGACCTATCAGGCCCAATAGGATAGATATTTAACCATAGCCTCCATACAGGCTTTGTTACAAGACAGTGGAAGACAGCTACAGTCATACCCCTGCATAAAGGTGGAGTGTCAACTAACCTGGGTAACTACAGACCCATAAACTTGTTTAGTCTTGTTTGTAAGAACATGGAAAGAATAATCCTGGACCTAACAAACAAAGACATAAGAAACTTCCAAACACTGGACTCAACCCAGTTTGGCTTCATTAAGGGTAGGTCATGCCTGCTAAACCTGGTGAACTTCTTTGAGAAGGTCACTAAGGCCATGGATGAGGGCAAAACAGCGCATACTGCCTACCTCCACCTGGCTAAGGTATTTGACACAATAAAACTCACAGAACTGGGTATAAATCTCTACACAACTAGATGGATAGCCAATTGGCTCAAGGAGAGGGCACATGGTCAAAGTGGGTGACAAGTTCCAACAAGAGATCAGTTACTAGTGGTGTGCCATAGGGCTCAGTGCTGGGACCATTCCTGTTCATGATTTACTTTGCAGACACCAAGGCAAATGTGGAGGGCCTCTGGATGACAAAGTTTGTAGACAACAGCAAGCTGGAGGTATTCATTGAATCCCCCAGTGATGTAGATATACTTTAGGAAGGTCTAAACCAGACAAATGATTGGTGTCAGAACCACGGCCTGAAACTAAATGCAAATAAATGCAATAGCCTACCCTTTGGGAAAACAAATACTCCTGCTAACTACAACATTGACAACAAACCCCTAAAAGTAGACTCAGAAGTAAGGGATCCAGGTACCCAGGTTGATAGCAGCCTGAACTTTGACTGTCATTTATTTACATTGGTAAAGACGTCATTCTATGTGGCACAACTTATAAGTAAAAGTATGGCTCCCAGATCCATGGAGATTATAGTCCCACTGTACACAGCCCTCATTAGAGAAATAATTGAATACAATGTACCATTTGTAATGTACTTGACTAGATACTTTCAATAGCTAGAGCTATTTCAAAGGATCCTCACAAAAAAAGATATGGGTTGTAAACAACATGTCCTATAGGGATAGACTGAAAGCCCTTTCCCTTTACTCTGTCTCCTATCAACTATTAAGGGGGTGAGCTGTGATTAATTTACAAGGTGCTCACAGATCCAGCACTGATGGAGCTGCTACATACCTGCAAGACAAACAGCATGAGGGTCACCCATTCCATGGATATGAACTTAGTGTGTCAAACAGAACATGCTGGAGGGACAGATATGTGTCTCAGAGATTGTCACTTCTTTGGAATAGGCTTCCTAGTCATGAGAAACAGAGTCCCTCCCTGTTCCTCTTCAGTTTGGATCAATGGATGGGGAACTGTCAATTTATACTAGGGCATTTTCTCAAAGTCCCACATTGAAAGACTCTGTCACCATCCATTGCAAATAGAAATGAATCATATTAATTCATTAAAGATCTTCTTTAAAGTTTGGACATGGAAGGTTGAGAGTTATGTACTAGGGGTGGCACCTGTGTACCAAATGGAGAGGGGCAATCTGTAAAATCTAAAAATACCAAGGTATAGGCACAAATCTATGCTTTCCTCCTGCCCCTAGCGGACATATGGTAAATCAGGTTGTATTGGCTAGCTTGTAAAAGCTGTTGAGCCATTAATCTATGAAACGAACCCATGTGAAATGAGAAAGTTAAAAATTGTTCTGATTCCGTAGCCAGAATGAGGTTGCCATTAAAGTTAGGCATGCTCACCTTATGTAACAAATGCTACTCATGACTGTATATGAAAAAATGCATATGATCAGATTTTCTCATTGTATGCTTTTAATTTTGTTATACGTTTTCAATATTTTCAAAATTTTGAGATAATGTGTCATCTAAGCCAGTCAGCTAAGCTAATGAAATTAACTGATTGCAGCACTTTGGTAACTCACTGGAATTATCAAATAATTCAAAGCTTTAATTGACAATACTGTTAGAATCCTCAAATATCTTTCCAAATGAGTCCATATACCTTTGTGCCTTTATCATTAGGATTACAGTACCCTAATGACAGCCCTTTTCCTTCTGTAGTAGTCTGCAAATCATTGTGACATAAATAATGGGAATAACAGTCAAAACAGTTTTAACCCAGTTCAGACACAAAATTAACATTCAGTCAACTTTAAGACCCCGAGGAATGGTATCACAAGACCATAACACAACTTACCTAACAGCACATCAGTCATCATGAGAGGTAACTTAAAAAGAAACTGCAAACTAACACATATCTTGAACTGCTAAACTATTTGCTGTCTAGATAATTTAGTGTCCTGCCAAAGGACACAACACCCGTCCAGCTTGCCAAAGCTGTAACTCCACTACCTCTCACTCACTCTAGCTGCTGATGGGCTGCATCCTTTTTGGAGGGAATTTCATCAGCAACCAGAGTGAGGGAAATCTTCAGAATTTTCCTGCTGCCTCGAGGAGAAGCATCTCTCTTGCTCCAGTTGAGTAGCAGTTGGTCAAAAGCTTTTTACCTACAGATAATACCCCATATGGGGACCCCTTCCTCTCATAAATATTTTATTGAATATTTGTGGTATTTTTTTATTTTTTTTTTGCTCTACCTTAACATTAATAAAATTGTATTTGTGGTATTCCACCTTAAGAATACAGTCTTTTATCAGGGACATTTTGTACATGCTTCTGCACTCTTTGCTTGACATATTTTACAGTTTTGTGCAGAAAACTGTGATTTTATGAAAATGTTAAATATTATTGCTGCGCTTTTACAGTCAGATTGTGTATGCTTTTCTCTTGTTACTATTTTAATGGAATTAGAATGTTTTTCTCATTTCAGAGTTAATAAATATTCTGTAATATTTTCATTAAGGGCTGGTGATGCAATTTTCAGTGTAATGCTTGTGTTTACTAGTGTGGGAACATTTTCTTTGGTGAAAGGAAGTATGCTTAATAGAGAATACTTACCTTCACCTAGTGTCACTGTACTGGCAATTAGGTTTCTTCTCTGGCTACAGCATGATAGTATTCCTGGTTCTGCTTCTGTCACTCTGCTTGTACCTAAAAAGAAAAAAAAAAAGTAAAATTGCTGCCTCAGCCTATGGTTAGTGATTCTGGCTTTGTCAAAGATGGTTCCACAGACCACTTACCTATTGCCTCAACTCTGTATCTGGTGTAGCTGTAATGACCACTGTGAACTAAGGGTTAGACATGTCCACAGGATCTGTTCCAATACCTGTTATTGATGTGGGAGAACCAAACACTTCAGGTACGGGATTTGTCCAGGGAAAGAGACCTCTTGCCAGGGATAGTATGCTGTACCCTGACCACTCTCCTTGTTGGGATAGTCTTACAAAAAAGAAGCAAAAACTTAATTAGAAGGCAGATGATCAGGATGTTAGTGTATATAAATCAGATGACATATCCTTTGACTAAGATTGCTTTCTAGTTGGTTAATTCTATGGGACATTTGCCTTGTTAAACTTATAACACAGGTATTGCCAGAGACCAATCTGTTTTCAAATTATGAGAAATCAGACACAGACAGGGGTGATTCTCCTTAGAAATCAGTCACCCAGAACTCTAACTCTTTAGGATTAACTTCAAGCTCAATATCTAGGCATTTTCTTTCCTTTGCCGAAACTGTTTCTAGACTCAGGGATGTTTTTGCTTGACAGCAAACAGGGGCGCCCCCAGAACTGAGTATATTTTCTGATCTATTAGAGGACGGGGTTCCTAATTCTGTACATATTCCTCCCATTTTGCCTGCTCTGGGTTAAGCATTTAAAGCTGCATGCAAGGCTTTTCTCTCACTGGCTACAGTTCCAAAGAAAGCTGAGAAGCAACATAGGGTCTCTTCAGAGTATAAATACCTTTATTCTCAACTGTCAGATGTAACTCACAGCTACAACTAACAAGAAATCTTTGGCTTCCTCAAACCCAATACCCTTTGATAAGCAGGGCATGTGGTTAGACAAGCAAGTTAAGAGAGTGTTTACTTCTATTATGTTAAACTTTAGGATCTTGAATTATCAACACCATATGTGGAAGTTTATGTTAAAATGTGCTTATAGTTGGAAGAATTTGCTACTTCACTATATCTAGAGATGGGTCTTACTTAAATCAGATTTTTTCTAACAAGTTTCTTAACATGCTCTGAGAAGTGTGTGCTATTGTCAGGACACTGTGTCTTGAGATTGTGCTTCTTATTTGGTGTTGAAAAGATTTGTTTGGTTGTGTAATCAGAATTTTTCTGATAATATTTATTTTTTTTTTATTTAACATTTGTTGACTGGGAAAGTCTGACTAGGACAGAGCCTATTTTCAGCACAGGCCTGGGGAGAAATGTTCCAGATGCTGTCTTTAGAATGTGGGAGGAAACCGGAGTACCCACAGAAAACCCACATGGATGCAGGGAGGGCATGCATACTCCACACAAAAGGCACCCAAGCTGGGAATCAAAATGGAGAACCTCTTGCTGTGAGGTGACAATGTTAACTGCTGCACTACTGTGCCACCCTATATGAAGTCTGAATTTTTTAATTCTCCCCTTAGCCCAGATCAGGAATTTGGGCCTACAGCTACATAAATCTTTAAACAGTGGGACAAGAGAGGTAAATTTTTTGCATAAAGTTTCCAGGAATTTTCAGATACCTAAATTCTACCCCAAGAAGGTTGCTTCTCAATCGTTTAGATGGCAGAACAAACAGAAATCCCAGCCTAGCAACAGGCAAGCACCAAAAAGAAAATAGCAGGAGGATGACTCTTCCAAACCAAATGCAAGAAGTAATTTTCTGAAAATTGAATCACTATTTTGGAAATCTAATCACAAAACCCACACCTCCTGCCACAGTTTCCCTAACTCTTTCACATGGATGACCCTCAACCTCCTTAGCCTGGGCTCAGATGGTTTCAGAAAGATGGGTGTTGAAGGTGATTCAGGAAGGATTCACTTGGCAGCAGGTGGACTGTCCTTCGCCTGTCAGGGGCTCCCCTCACATCCACCCAACCAGACAGACCTATTTCCTTTAGTGCTACAACTTATGTCAGAAGCAGAGGTAATAAAACCAGAACTTGCAAATCACATGGGCATAGGTTTTTATTCCAGGATATTTTTGGTACATGGAACATGCTTAGAGACCTGTATTAGATCTGTCTTTTCCTCAACCATTATGTGAAAGTTCAAAATTCAAGACGTTGACCCTATAATCTGTACTTAAACTGCTTCTAGACCATTGTATTATGATAAAGCTAGACCTATTGCTCACAGTTTCAGAAAATGTCTAAGGTTTGCAGTATCTAGGTTACATCAGTTATCTGCATTACCCTTTGGACTCTCTTCTGCACCTGGAGTGCAGCAGAGAGCCCAATGCACCTCAAGTGTTCAAAAAGTGCCTATCCCCAGTGGTGGCTAACTGCAGATTGCCCACATTTTCCTTATTTAAGCAACTTGCTTATTTTGTGCAGAGTCTATTCCAAGATGTTTGGAATCCTTGACAAAGGTGTTCAACCTCCTGTGATAGCTGGAATTTTACTCGATCCTACAAAAGTCTTCTCTTGTCTTACACTCTCACTAAATTCATACCTCTCAACAGTACAGATTTTCTCAGAATGTCCAGATTTCTGCTTTATATTTTTGATCCATTTTTCAGAAAATTATGGTTTACTAGCAAACTAGTGAAAAATCATTAAAGACTGAAGTTAGAAAATAATCAGACATTTGAGTTTCAGACTTCATACCCATCACCAAATTCATGCTAATGCAAAACCTGTTATTCTATCAACTTTCTAAGTTTGTAAGTACAATATTTAAAAATTGTCCCTATTTTTGGCCCTTTGTCCTACTTGTATTTATGGCTTTGTCCAGATTTCTTGTTCTAAGAGGTTGAGCGGTATGTACTAAATTGTCTTTTTTGGTGTGTCAGATAGATACACTTAGGCAAAAGTTCTTTTTCAAAAAGAAAATGTAAAAGCTTAAAAGCAAATCTGTCTGTTTTTTTCCTCAACAGCTTCAGGCTCCTGCAAGAAAATTTCTCAGGATTCTAGGCCTTGTGGCATCTACAATACCACTTGCCAGATTATACATGAGAAAAATCCAGTGGTTCTTGAAAGTTTCTTTGACCCACCAACTGCATCCCTTGGAGTTTGCGATTTCCATGTTGGGGGTTGTAGGGTGTGAACTGTAGTGGTAGAGGGATCAAATGGATTTAAATCCAGGACACTTCAGATTGTTTGTTGTGCAGTTTCCATGGGAGTAAAATTGCAGGGTCTGTGGGACCCTTCGGACAGACCAAGGCAAATATGCATCAAGGAAATTCTAGCATTGATTTATGCTTTGAAGAAACTACACTATCTATAGGCCCTAGGCCCTTTACAGGTGGTAAGAAACAACATAACAGTGATGTGGTATCTCAACAAACAAGGAAGTATCCTCTTTGCCAGTTGGCAGTGATGGCTTGGGAGTTGACTATTTAGCATTCTGTCTTCAAACCACCTACAATCCATCAGAGAAAAACAATGTGTCAGACAGACTAAGCAGATCCTGTACAGACATCCATGAGATGAAACTCAACACAGAGATGTTACAGGACTTGATCCAGATGTGGGGAACACCTCAAGTAGATCTGTTCGTCTTCTTACAAAACAAAAAACTAGAAAAATTTGTTTGAGACATCATTGTAGCCAAGCATTGAGAATAGATGCTCTGTCACTTCCTTGCATGGGAATGTTGACCTATTTTTTCCACCCTTTGCAATGATTTCCAAGGTACTTCTAAAGATTCAGAAAGAATTACCAAAAAAATATTTTGGTGGCTATCTTTTGGCCCAGGCAAAATTGGTTCTCCCTTCTTATGGAAATGACCAAGGGCAATTTCCACAATCTTCCTAACAAACTGGCTCTACTCTCATAGCACAAGGGGGTTTGATACATCTCAACATCATTCAGCTATAACTGCTGACCTGGATGACTCAGTTTTAGTACCTTTTATATACCTTACATTAGGACGTGTAGCAGGTACTAAAGGAGGCAAAACAACTGCTACTGTAAAGCCCTATGTTGAGAAATGGAAGAGATTTTCTAGTTGGTGCCTTGCCAATCACAGAGGTCCAAAAAGGGAAGTAGCACCTCTTATTTTCAAATATTTGTATAATCTACCTAAAGATGACTTGTCATATGCTTCCATCAAAGTGTATCTTGCATCCATCTCAGCTTTTCTGCTTATAAATCCCCCATTTCCTCCATGTTTGTGGTCAAACAGTTTCTGAAATGTGTTGCATATGATACTCTTTGCAAGCAAATTCTTCCTCCTGAGATCTCAATTTTGTTCTAGAAAAACTGACCTTTCCCTCCTTTTCAATTGGCCTTTTACACTGACGTGTGGTTTATTACTTTGAAACTGTTTTGTCTGTTTCTATGAGATCTACAAGGTGAGTATCTGAGATGCAATATCTCATGGTGGGTGAACCCTCTTTGGTTTACCACAGGGTTAGGGTTGCATTACATACAAATCTTTCATTCGTGCCTAAAATTGCTAATGCCTTTACCTTGAATCGAGCCATCACTCTACTGGCTTTCTTCCCAGAGCCAAAAAAGGGAGAATAGATTCTGTATACATTGGATGTGCACAAGCAGCTCAGGTGCTACTTTGATAAACTGTTTGATAACAGATGTTTTTTTCCTATTCTGAGACTAAACAAGGCATTCCAGGCAAAGTCTATGTTCATTCTACCAGGACCTTATCCTCTTTGATGGCATACTGGTAAGGGATGGACTCTAGAAGTATTCTAGAGACAAAATCTTGGTCATCTGTTCATACCTTCACAAAACACTACAAACTGGATTCCTTCTCCAGGCCAGGACAGGCTTTGTTAGGACCATTCCCCAGAGTCTCCTGGACCCTTATACTCCTTCCTTCCAGGTAGGGTAAGCATTACAAATCCCAACGGGCTACTGCATCAGTAAGAAAATAACAAAGTAGAGTTGTGCAAGTTCTACTTAATCATAACAGTAGATGTTCAAATGTCTTCACTGCTGCAGTAGCCACATGCACCCACCATCCCTCTTTGCAGGTAGTTTAGGTGGGACACAACCTCCTTTGTTACAATTGTTTTTGTTGTTGTTGTTTGGATGATTTTATGGTGATTATTGATTGTGGCTGTTGGCTCAGGTTGAATCTACCTTTTCTTCTCGAGGCAGTAAAATCCTGAAGATTTACCTCACTGTGGATGCTGATAGATGGAAGGGAGTTAGACCTTTGGCAAACTAACTCGGTGCTGTGTACTTGGAAGGACACTACCCATAGGCTACTGCAGTAGTGAAGAAATTCAAGCATCTTCTGTTAGGGTAAGTAGGACTTGCACAACTGTACATTTTTTAGTGTTCAACGAATTATAAAGAAGAAAAGTAGAATCTTCTGGTCTAATCATACCCATTGCCAAAAATCATATACTCAATCAGTTTTTGCATGATGGTTATAGGTTCATAAGTTCATAGGTTCATAGGTTCATACTAGGCTATCTGCCCTAGGGCATTTATAAGCCTAGCCAGAGTGTGTTTGGCTTTCGCCACCCATTTTAAATTAATTTTGCTATGCCCTTTTTCGAGGTTAGTATACTGTGCCTCTGTCTAACAGTGACACAGAAGTGATACCAGGGGTCTCCCATCCACTCATCAAGATTCCTCTTGAGAGAGTCAGTGAGGGGACTCTGCCTAACCTGGACTTTAGTTGTAGAAGGGAGATCTTAGAAACAAATGCCAACTGTATTTCTTGCTTCAAAAGTTAGTGTTGAACATGTTCTTAATTTCAAGAATTTCTCTTTTATTTCATCAGATTGTTCCCACTCTTTCTACCTTGATTGATAAGGTCTCTCCTTCTGTTTCTTAATTTTAGGTTCTATAAGAAAGTGCCAAACAGGATGCACTAATACATTTGTGAGTTACCATTTCCTGTTCCAGCCAAGTGAAGTTACGCAGAGTTACAGAAATTCTATCAGCTGAAATGAGACAAGTAATATATAATAAGTTAACTATCTTTTTATGGTGTGCTCTTAATGTATCCATAAAAAGGACAGCTCAGTAACTTCACAGCTGCTGTTTAGTGATTAGGCTGTGCAGTTGTTATGGCTGCTGCTAACAGGGACAATAAATGTATAACTTCCAGTTGTAGTCAAAATCCCCCAAGGGTCTTACACTTTTGTCTCCATCTTCACTAAGCAGCCAATCTTCTCCTGGGCTAATTAGTGTCCCATATGAACTGTTGTTTTAAGTGAACATAGGTGGGTATTAATATTAATTGCCTAGAGATATTTGCTTAATTTAAGTAGCCCCTCTCTTTAGTTGAAAAGCAGTAATTAATTGATAAATAAATAAACAAACTATTTTACTCCTACCTGGTAACCCTTCTTATGTAGGGGCAAACCTTGCAGGTTTACTGAATAACTGCAGACTGATTGACTCACAGAAGTATAAAGGTGTGACCTACTTTGCTCCCCAGCCACCTCTCATATCCTCTGATTTAACCTTTCTGTACCACACTCACAAATCTCATTATGTGACCAACCTCTTAAAGCCATACAATGCATTCAAACAAACATTTATCCTTTGCTCAGATACTAATGTCTTTTGGCTTTTCCCGGTTAGGGGTCGCCACAGCAGAACTCTGGTCCACTAATGATTGGTAGTGGATTTTTACGGTGCCGAGGTGCCAGCCTGACACCCAGCCTTCAAAGAAGACATGTATATTCACGCAGGCACCTACCTTCATGTCTTTTAAACGTCACTCAACCACAAGGAGGACATACAGACTCCACACAGAAGGCGCTCCAGATGTGAATCAAACCAGAGAACCTCTTGCTGTGAGGTGACAGTGCTAACTGCTGCCTCACTACGGCCTTTATCCTTTGCTCAGATATTCTACTAAATTTTACACTTCACTCAGGACACACAAGCTCAAGTCAATGCACATCCTCAGATCTCTAAACATCACCTACTATCTCACTACTGTAACATTTCCCAGATCAGGCATACTCTCATACTGATTTCCATACACTACATTTTAAATGAGTTGCTCTTCCCACTACACCTAACACTAGTCTGAGAACATTTAAACTTGTGTCCCTGTCAAAACTACATATTTTCTCTTTCCTACCTCACCTACCACTTGCATTCCCATTCTGACATCACCCTATTTCTTTCCTGACCAAATCAATGGCATCATCAATAAATACCTCTCCAATTCAAAAGCCTACATACACTCCAAACTCAGGGTGTCTGTCAACTGCACTTCTTAAAGCTAAAAGTATTAGAACAAGATTGACAGCATAAGCTCTTTTCTTGAGTTCTCAGTCCCCTGATCTTGGAATAGCTGAGCCTTGGCTAAAGAATAGCCATCATAATATACAACATTTCTTCACTGGGTTTACTTATCATGCGATGCCTTGCCAAACACCAGATTTGCTGTTAGTGTTATGCTGCTGCACAACACCTCTATTAACATCTTAGATAATTCCTAAGCAAATGCATCCACCTCTGACCCAAGCTGGTTACTAACTAAACTTCCAGGCAAGTCGTCACAACACTTATACCTGGCTGTTGCCTATTTGTCATCTCCTCCTTCACTCCACAAGTTTAGAAAAATACTCCTGTCCACACTTGCTCAAAATAATGCTTTCTGAATACTTTTGTCAAGGTCCCCTATTTAAGATGCTCACCCTCCCAAAAGTGCTTGCTCTTCTGCTTCATGGTGACCTTGGACTCGAAGGATGTGTATCATAATGTCCCCATTGCTTATCATTTCAGGAGATATTTGAGATTTTTCATGTTTGCTCACACTGTCAGTTCTCTGCATTGACCTTTGGGCTATCCACTACACCGTATTTATGAAATTCCATGCTCTGGTAGTGGCCCACTGCTGGACTCTTGGAATTCATTTTTTCTTTACTTAGATAACTTACTGATCTGTACAGAGTTTACATCCAGGTGTTTAGGATTACTAGAGAAGGTCTTGACTGTACTCTTCCAGCCAGAGTTCAAGATGAACCTTTAGAAGTTGTACCCGACACCCTCACAAAGACTCATCTTTCTAGGATGCTTAATTGACACTGACAAAAGAATGGCCTTTCTTGCCAAAGTCAAGGTCCTGTCCTACCAGGTAATGTTTCAGGAATTCTCCAGGTGGAACGTCATCTCATCAAGATAATTCCTAAAATATCTAAGACTGATTGAATCCATGATTCTCATGATACCACTGGCTTGTCTCCCCAAGAGGAAAAATCAATAGTATGTATGACAGTTTTGGACCTAGCACCTACACTGAAAAACAAATTGGCATGCTCTTGGTAATAATAACAACAAAAGTGCTCAGTTTTTTAACCCTTTCTTTTGGATCTTTGTCTGTTCCTTTAGTGACATTTTTTCCTTTCTAGAACCTACATTCCCTGGAATCCCAATTACCAGTGCTGCCTTTCCATGGATGGCAGTTACAGCATTGGAGAACTCAGCTAAGTACCAATCCAGTACTTTATCTCTTCCCACCTGTTCTGATATAATGTTTCCTGACAGATTCAACTGACTTCAATTGGGGAGTTGTGTCAAAGGAAGTGTAAGTGCAGACGGCTTAGAGTCCCAAGAATGCACAAAAGCACATCAATATCAAGGAAATATTGGCAGTGATCCGTGCCTTGAAAACCCATCACCACCTTTGGACTTTGGGTCTTCTTTCTATGGTTACAGACAACACCACATTGATGTGGAACCGCAACAGACAATGGGGTAGAAAGTCATAGCATCTCTACCACTTGGCATTTATAGCCTGGGAGTTGGCTTTATGACATTCTCTGACTTGTCAGTCATCATACATCCCGTCAGAGCAAACCTTTGTGCAGACAAACTAAGTAGATCTAGGTAGACCTGCATGAGTGCTAACTCAAGACAGTGGTGTTTCAGGATCTAGTCTAGATGTGGGGAATGCCTCAAATAGATCTATTTGCATCCTTTCAAACAGACAGCTGGAGAAATTCTTGTTTCAGACATCCTTACAAGCATGCTTGGAAGACAGACTCATTCTCATTCCCTTAGACGGGAATACTTCTGTATGCATTTCCACCCTTTACACTGGTTCATAATGTGCTTATGAATATTCAGACAGAAATGTCAAAGGTCATTGTGGTGGCCCCATATTGGCCTATACAATCTTGGTTATCCCTTATAATAGAGGAGAAGGCAACTACACACACCACAAAACCAGCCTCACATAATGCTACCACACCACTGAATCAAACACATAAACACACAAAGACATACTCGGAGGCTCTGAGTAAAAATTTACCTAAACAGCAGAGGCCTCCAAAGCAGACACCCAAACAACTGCTACCTCAAGACACCCCACAAGCAACACATAAACCACAAAATCAGTGTGCAAAGCAGTCACAGCTCTTAAGGCCAAATACAACACCAAACATACTTGTCATAGGTGACTCCATAGTCAGACACACTGACGTCCCACTCACCAGGCTGAACAAGGAGAGGGTCACAGTAAGCTGCCTATCGGGCGGTAGAATCCGCCACATAACACAAGCACTCGGGTCACTCCACGGCAAGTACAAATATGACACAGTCATTGTCCATGCTGGTGTGAACGACCTGAGACGTACCTCCCTGGACTACATGAAAAGAGACATAGAGGAGCTCTCTGATTATGTAGCCCAGGCAGGTATGACCCTGACCCTGAGCAGTATCCTTCCTTCACCAAGAATGATGCCACAATATAGAGACAAGATGATCAGCTTTAACAATTGGCTTAATGTCTGGTGTCATTCAAAGGGGATCCAGTGTCTGTCTGCCTGGGATGACATGCTTGACAAGCCACGCTGCCATGGGGCGGCTTGCACCTGTCACCCTGGGATTCCGGATATTGGCTAAGGCTCTTGCCACCCCATAGTGTCTTTTTAGGCAAGGCTCAAATTCTAAACCTACCACCCTAGAAAACAAAAATGGGAAGAAACTGAGGGTAATGCTGCTCAATGCCAGAAGTCTAAATCTCAAAATGCATGCACTCGAGGCCCTTCTCAGTATGGAGAACATCGATGTCTGTGCTGTAACTGAAACCTGATTCAAGGCTCCTGAGAGCACCCCGGCACTATTAGGTTTTACCTCATATCATGCGTTCCGGCCGCAAAACCCTGACCACACCACAAAAGGAGGGGGTGTATCCATATTCATAAAGGATACCCACACCTCCAGGTTGGTGGCAACGCATAAGCTTGGAAACCATCCAGGTGCAACTAACCATAGGCAAAACTGCTCTACAAATTGTAGCATGCTACAGGCCACCCTCTCAAACTCATGAACCCCACACAGCCTTCCTGAAGACACTGGAGGGTATAAATGTATCTCCAAACACCATCATATTGGGTGACTTCAACTACCCGAATATAGACTGGGAACATTACTCAAGCCCTAACTTTCTAGCCCAACGGTTCCTGGAGTTCATAAATTCAAATGCCATGGAACAGCTAGTCACTGTTCCCACGAGAGGAGAAAATATACTAGATCTCATTATCACAAACATGGGGACAAAATGCTCCACACCGGAAGTATATCCCTCATTAGTGAGATCTAATCATAAACTAATCTCACTGGAAATCCACATCCCGCCCCCACCCCAAACAAAAAAGACCACAGTGAAGAACTTCTAAAGTAAACTTCACACTACTCAAGACTGGTGTGGTATCCTTCAAGGCCCCTGAGCCAGTGGAAACCACAACCCAAGCTGCGGAAGCCCTTACAAATGCCTTCTATGAACACCTCCAGGACTGCATGGATCAGGCAATCCCAAATAAAACCAAGACTCTTTCCACAAAGGGCAAACGTCCAGTCTGGTGGACCCCAGCCATTAACAAACTTTACAATAAGAGGAGAAAGCTATTACATGATAGAACAAAATCCATAAAAGGGAAGTCACCCCTGATCATTATTAGTAAAAAATACAGTTTCCGTTTAGGATTACTAGAGAAGGTCTTGACTGTACTCTTCCAGCCAGAGTTCAAGATGAACCTTTAGAAGTTGTACCCGACACCCTCACAAAGACTCATCTTTCTAGGATGCTTAATTGACACTGACAAAAGAATGGCCTTTCTTGCCAAAGTCAAGGTCCTGTCCTACCAGGTAATGTTTCAGGAATTCTTCAGGTGGAACGTCATCTCATCAAGATAATTCCTAAAATATCTAAGACTGATTGAATCCATGATTCTCATGATACCACTGGCTTGTCTCCCCATGAGGAAAACTCAATAGTATGTATGACAGTTTTGGACCTAGCACCTACACTGAAAAACAAATTGGCATGTTCTTGATAATAATAACAACAAAAGTGCTCAGTTTTTTAACCCTTTCTTTTAGGTTCATAGGTTCATAGGTTCGTACTAGGCTATCTGCCCTAGGGCATTTATAAGCCTAGCCAGAGTGTATGTGGCTTACACCACCCCTTAGGATGAGAATACTACGCCCTTTTAGGGTTTAGTTTACTATGCCTCTGTCTAGTAGTGACAAAGAGATGACCCCTGGGGTAAACCTACGATCTCCCATCCACTCGTCGAGATTTCTCTTGAATAGAGTCAGTGAGGGGCTCTGCCTAACATGGACTGGGATTCTGTTCCAGAGTGTGAAGCCTCTGCTATGAATCTGTCCCTCCAGCATGTTCTATTTATTTCTGTGTTGAGGTTTAAGTCACTTGTTCTCGTGGCTCTGATGGATTTGGATTTTCTGAGGTGGAGCATGTCCATTAATTCAGGATTGGACATGGCCTTGTACGCCAGGCACAGATCACCTCTGAGTAGGCAGTATGCATCGAATAGAGCTGAGTTTTTTCAGTCGGGCAGCATATGACATATGTTTAAGACCCTTTATCCTCTTGGTGAGGAACTTTTGGGGTCTTTCCAACTGCTGCAGGTGTCGGTGAGATACATCCCAAATGGGGCATTGTACTCAATCATTGGCCTGATAAGAGAAGAGTACAGGGGCACAATGACCTCTCTTGATCTAGATGTGAAACCTTTCATGATAAGGTGGGCAATATAGAAGGTCTTCCTAACCACTTTGGCAATGTGAGTGTCAAATGAGAGGTTACTGTCAACCTGGGTCCCTAGGTCCCTGATTACCTCTTCCAGACTTAATGGATTACCGCCTATGTGGTAATTTGTCGGTACCTTGTTTTTCCCAAAGGGTATGACTATACATTTTTGGCGCTAGCTTAAGGCCATGGCTCTGGCACCAATTATCCATTTCTATGAGGCCTCTGAAGGATGTTTGTGTCCGCTGGAGTATCAATTATGGCCCAGTTTGCAGTCATCTGCGAACTTTGTCAGCCACAATCCTCCTATGTTTGCCTGTACCTCGAAAATAAATGCCAAACAAGAGGGGTCCCAGGACTGAGCCCTGTGGGACACCGCTTGTGACTGGCTTAGAGTCTGACATAGCTCCAGCAACTCTGACCCTGTGGGTTCTGTCCTTGAGCCAGTTTGCAACCCATCTAGTGACATATGGGTTTACATTTAAGCTGGTGAGTTTGTCTATGATGCCCGAGTGGGGTATTGTGTCAAAGGCTTTTGCAAGGTCAAGGTAGGCTGTGTGAACTGCCTTACCCTCATCAATGGCCTTAGTGACTGTTTCAAAAAAGTCGACCAAGTTCAGAAGGCAGGATCTGCCCTTGACAACGCCAAATTGGGTAGGATCCAATGTCTGGATCTTTTGGATCTTTGTCTGTTCCTTTAGTGACATTTTTTCCTTTCTAGAACCTACATTCCCTGGAATCCCAATTACCAGTGCTGCCCTTCCATGGATGGCAGTTACAGCATTGGAGAACTCAGCTAAGTACCAATCCAGTACTTTATCTCTTCCCACCTGTTCTGATATAATGTTTCCTGACAGATTCAACTGACTTCAATTGGGGAGTTGTGTCAAAGGAAGTGTAAGTGCAGATGGCTTAGAGTCCCAAGAATGCACAAAAGCACATCAATATCAAGGAAATATTGGCAGTGATCCGTGCCTTGAAAACCCATCACCACCTTTGGACTTTGAGTCTTCCTTCTATGGTTACAGACAACACCACATTGATGTGGAACCGCAACAGACAATGGGGTAGAAAGTCATAGCATCTCTACCACTTGGCATTTATGGCCTGTGAGTTGGCTTTATGACATTCTCGTCAGTCATCATACATCCCGTCAGAGCAAATCTTTGTGCAGACAAACTAAGTAGATCTAGGTAGACCTGCATGAGTGCTAACTCAAGACAGTGGTGTTTCAGGATCTAGTCTAGATGTGGGGAATGCCTCAAATAGATCTATTTGCATCCTTTCAAACAGACAGCTGGAGAAATTCTTGTTTCAGACATCCTTACAAGCATGCTTGGAAGACAGACTCATTCTCATTCCCTTAGACGGGAATACTTCTGTATGCATTTCCACCCTTTACACTGGCTCATAATGTGCTTATCAATATTCAGACAGAAATGTCAAAGGTCATTGTGGTGGCCCCATATTGGCCCATACAATCTTGGTTATCCCTTATAATAGTATTGGCCAAGGAAATTCCTTATACTTTGTATTTGCTCACACAGTCTCAGGGCAACTGTTGCACCCCAGTATGGAGGAACTACATCTGACAGCTTGGGTAACTTAGACTTGACTCTGTTTAAGTACTTGTTTCATGAGGATGTGCAGCAGATGGTAAAGGGGGCCAAAACACCTGCTATTAGGCAATCGTATATTTACATTGGATGAGGTTTTCTAAGTTGTGCCTAAGTAGGAACAGAGGGTCACTTGAGGTTAACAGCCCTCTGGTCTTGAAATATTTGTGTGTTTATACTTCAGGATGGCTTATTTTATGCATCCATTAAGGTGCATTTTGCAGCCAACTCTGCTTACCTTCCAGTTCTTCTCCCCTTTCATCTTCTATCTTGGTAAAACAGTACATGAACAGAGTATTACATATGAAGCCACTTTGCAAGCATATTCCTCCTTGTGAGATTTCAACTATGTTGTGGTGAAATTGACCTAACCACCTTTCAGATCTGCCTACCTGGCTGATCTAAAGCTAAAATCATTAAAAACTGTTTTTCTTATTGCTATGACATCTGCAAGGTGAGTCTCTCAGCTTTAAGCTCTAATGATGGGACAAACTTAGTTGATTTTCCAGAGGGACAGGTTTGTGCTATATACTAACTCCTCTTTCATGCACAAAGTTCTCTCAGAATTCACTCTGTCAACCTCCCTGTGTTCTTCCCAGAGCCTAAGTATAAGGGAGAGGATACCTCATACCTTGGATGTGGTCCAGCAGCTCAAGTATTACCTTGGTAGAAAAAAAAAACCCTTCAGAAAGGCTGAAAGGCTTTATTTCCTACACAAGGGCAAAGAAGGGTCAACCTATCTCTAAGTAAACCATTGTAGGTTGGTTGTCCTCTGGTATTGTGCTTTGTTACATCCATCATGGCAGGGAAAAGCCAGGCAAAGTAAAGGCACGTTCCACCAGGGCATTTGCCTCTTCAATGGCATATTGGAAAACAGTGGACTATAGAAGTATTGCAGAAGCAGCAAATTGGTCCTCTGTCCATACCTTTACAAAGCACTACAAGTCAGATGCCTTTTCTAGATCCTGAGCAGGCTTCGCTAGGACCACACTCCAGGGGCCTTGGACCCTTATCCTTTCTCTTCCTCCAAAGTTGGGTAAACTTTCGGAATCTACTGAAGTGCTAGTAAGGCAGTGTGTTTTTGGAACATTGTATAGCTGTGTAAGTCCTACACGTAACAGCAGATATTCATAGAACACACCGTCCCCCTTTTTGGATGTAAATAGTTTGGTGTTTGAGTTACTGTGGAGTGCTGCTCTGTGGTCTTTATTGTTCTGTTCGCATGTGTGTGTTTTGGTATTGTAACAGGACATGTTTGCATAGCTTGTTTTCCATCTTCTCTCCCTCCTGGAACCTAGAAAACTGAAAGGATTTTGTCTGTGGGTTTGTAAGGCAGTCCCTGAACTGCTAGGTGATTGGCCCATCACTTTCTCAGACAGGCAGTGGGGGGATTTTGAGCTTTAGTTGACTGACAGTGGATTTTAGCAGGGCATTACTACTAAATTGCCACTAAGGAAGTGTGTTTGACAAACATATACTGTTACAGGTAAGTAGGAGTTGTGTAACCATACTTTCTGGCAGCATAATTTGACATATACTAAACTGAGTTGTGGCCACTGGACTGAAGTAAATATTTTTCAGGCATTATTTAAGGAGGGTCTTTTCAGTGTAGGTAGAAGTACATGATGTCTGACTGTGGAATGCTTTGGAAAATAGGGTGAAATATTAAGTGCGCGTAGTGAGGCCTCTGCATGATGTCTCACTTAAATGAGATGTGGTAAGCGGAGTGTAATATTTGCCCACAAATGCAGTGAATAGGAGTTGGTAATTAGCATATAAACTGTTTGATGAGATCATTGCACATGAGTTCTGCATCATAAACACACACACTGCAGTTATGCAGTGTACCATAAGGGAAAACGCTGAAATCTTCTCTGGCAGTGCTTGGTAGGAATATACCATAGTACAAAAAGCATGATTTAAATAGCTAACCTGTTTTATATACCACAAAGTACAGTTCTACAGTAGTGTTCACGAATATACTTTTTCAGATATTAATCATTTGATTTATACTTTTTCCTAGTTCACTCCTTTCAAACAATGAACCTGAAGCATATCATGATTAAATAAAATCTTACTTAAAAATAATAATTGTAGATACTTAAAAATAATAATTGTAGAGTATTACATTAAACAGCCACATCATTGTATGATATAAAATAATTACAGGGCCTCAACATAATGAAATTATATTTCATTACATGCTTTTCTGATACAAGCTTGTGTTTAACAAAAGATTCAGAAATGTCAAAGAATGAGAAATTAATAATAGGTATTAAAAGCAATACATTTGTTCTTATTTTTTCTAGAATGTGGAACTGCATATGAAAAACTCTGACTCAGGCATATAAAAAAATGAGAAGTCAAATATTTCTAAGAAATAAAATTCTGCACTTATTTGCACATCTGCCATTCCTCTTAATATATTTTTAATTTCATCTTGTTTGTATGAAATAATGCATATTTGGCCATTCAGAATATAAATGTTATAGTCATTTAAAATGCTTGCTTGTTTTATATTTGTGCATCCAATAAATTATTTTGAAATGTATTACTAGCTAGGAATCTAAAAGAACTGTGGAGATGATTACCATCCTCTATTACAATTCCCTGTCTGCTTAACTATGGCTTTTCTTATACATGAAATGCCCATACATGTGCTAACTTTCTGTACATATCCATGGAATTTCAGTCAAACTATTGAAATTTCTTAATGCTGAAATTAGTCAGTGTATAAATTACGTAGGTTAATGAAGATTTGTTTCAGACATGTTGTATTCTGCATATGAAGCTGATGCAGGTGTCAGCTATGTATTGAAAGTGTAAGTAGACCTCTATTAGTCAGTTTTCCAAAGTGTCATCTTCCTTAGTTTCTCCCTATATACAAATGTATTCAGACAGAACACATATTCTAGATAGCAAGCAATCATCTTGTCTGCATTTAGGATTGCTGTAATGCCATGGGATCTGTGACAACAGCTACGTTGTATGCTACAGATCAAAATATTGAATATCTTCAGAGATGTAAACATACATTCATCAAATAAAAGGCATACACAGAATTTTAGTTACATCAATATTTTGTTCCATATCATAGACTTTTGTACTGTGGTGGTGGTGCTGCGGTTGCATTGTCGCCTCACAGTAAGACATTGTCCTGTTCGATTCTCAGCTAAAGTGGCTTCTGTGTGGAGACATGCGTGAATGGGCGTACCTTCGTTGAAGGCTGTGCGTCAGAGCTGGCAACTCGGTACGTAAAAATGTATTGCCAATCATTAGCGGACCGGAGTTCCGCTGTGGCGACCCCTAACCAGGAAAAGCCGAAAGACACAACAACAACATTTTCATCATAGACTTTTATGACTAATTTTCTATCAGAACTACAGTGGAATAAACAACATCCATGGTAAAGTCCTGCCTACAGTGCAGGACACGTTAGTTTGATTAGGAAATCAGTTATCTGAAGGAGGTGACTGGGGAGGATTGGAGTTAATGGCCACTGCTGGCTCAACCTTACTGAAAGTGGGGGTGTAGGCAGCTCTGGGTCACCACATGGGCAATATCTTATGGAAGCTTTAGGTGTATAACAAGCCGAGCACAAGTCTGCTGAATCTGCACTGATGCAAAGCACTTGATCTGTTAGGTGGTTGAAATTCAGGATGTGAATGTATGCTTCCTTTTAGAAGACAGCAACAACAGAGTTCAGAAACGCTATAGCGGAGGAGAGGTACTGTCATCAGGCAAGGGTAGGACACCTTGCAGGACTAACAAGGTAGGCAGCGCTCTCTCACCTGATACTCATAGGTGAACAGAGGAATTGACTGGAGTGTAGCAGAAAGAAGAAGACCTAGTTAAGGGGAGGGGTTCAGGTTAGATGATTACAGAGACAAGACCAGGAACTATTTAGGTGTTTTCTTAAATTTGTAAACATTAGAGATAACTAATAATAATTATTAATAATAATATAATTAGAGATAATCTCTAAACATTTACCTTAGCATGCTTCTAGTTCCTAATGAGAGTCGCTGCTGATGCTTTATTTCTCCAAACGTTTTAGATTTTTAATACACTGATGGGAAATGACCCCATTCCTAAGTCAGGGTGTAGTTAAACTTCATGAGGCCATGAGATTAGTATTGCTTCAGTCTTTGATGTTTGTCAAGAGTGCTTTTCTCAATACTGGTTACATACCCAGAATTGCCTCTTTCTGCAGTTCATATGGGAGTGCATGTGTTTATAGCATATTTAAGTGCAATTCTAAATTATGTTTTTATTAGTCCTTTTAGTCCTGCTATTATTAGAATTGTCTGGGTATTCTCATTCTTCATTCTTCTTGTTCCTGTTTGCAGATCCTGATACTTTTTTACTTTATCTCTCTCAGTATGTAAGAAAGACTGTAATTGCTGGGTGTGGCAATTTTAGTGATTAACACTACTTTTGTCTTATTTCAGTGATTAATGCTATAACCGTAGTTTGAGAAAGATGGCGTCACTGCAGCTATTCATCAGTAACTATAACTGAGGTAATATGTAGAAGGGGTGTGTGTAACTATAAACTTAAGTAACAGTTTCTTTACTGAAGATAAACAAATGTAATAAAACAATCCCGGATTTGTTTCCATGACTGTCATTATCTGCCAGCATTGCAAACTGGATGATTTACATCAGTGGACTGGGCACTTCACAGCACAAGTAACGGTGGGAATATTTACCAGAAGTTGCAGTTTTATACCTGGATTTTTAACATGCAAAATCCATTATACTATCTTCAGTAGTATGATATTTTACAATTGTCAAAAGATCTGACAGACAACTTCAAAGTATTCCAGAAAGGATGTAATATTAAAAACTGTAAAACAACACAGAGAGCAAAACAGTTGGTCAAACACATGACTGCGGCTTTCTTGAAGAAGGAGTAGATGGTCATCCTTCTGTGAGTGGATGCTTAATACTGAAAGACTTGCAAAAAGCCAGCAAAATTCCTTTCCCTATAAATTAACTCTGAAGTACTTTGATGGTAACTGTTTACACATCCTTTTCATTACTGTATTGATGAAACAGGAAGTAAGACCAGAAAGTAAGTGGCATTGTGTGGTTAATGAACTTCCATTTATGTACTTTTTGACCAGTAGCTGCAACAAGAGTTCACTTTCTGGCAGATTGCTTTTCCTGTGTGTGAGGCATTTAACTGCTAAATTGCTTAAATAATAGGTGAATCACTGATTTAAATTCAATATTTATTTTAAAGCCTGTTAGTATGACAGTGTTTTTATTTGGGCAGTGTTACATTGATGCATGGAGTGCTTGTGTTCATGATTGTTCATGATGTAACAATCTTGCTATTCCTTCATTTTTGAGATTTTATTTTAAAAAAAAATAAAAAAGAGTGTATTTAAGGATTTTATTTTCCTGACTGGGCATTTATTGTTCACGTGCTGCTTGTGCAATTGAAATGATTACTTACCTACTATATTTTCTGCAAGAATTAATGTTTACTTATATTGGATCTCAGCAGACATTAGTGTACATTTTGGGCATTATGGAGGATGTACTGCTTATGCACACAATGAGACGACTTACCTGACATTTTTTTCTGTTATAGACTATCTCTAGAATAATGTTTTTATTTGGGAAGGAACTACCTCAGTGGGTGGAGTGCTTGTGTTCATGCTGTGACAATCTACCCGCCATTCTTCACCTAGAACATTTTTTATTTAAAAATAAAAAGTGGGCTCTGTAATGATTTTAATTTACCATTGATCAATTTACTGTTCACACACTGCTTGTGAAAGCTTGATGACAACTTACTTATCATATTTTTGGTTAGAATTAATGTTCACTTATTTTAGATCTGACATGTTAGTGTACGGCTAGGGCATTACGGAGTCTATACTACATACGCTCATGATGTGACAACTCGCCTACCATTTTTCTTGTAGATTAATATGAGGTATGAGTGCACTACCTTTTGGTTATATGAGATATGTATATGATATATACGTGATATGCACCAATATGAACTGCTTGCAATAACTTGGTGACAACTTGCCAGCAATTTATTATGTCAGATAGATCTTAATGAACATGGAGTTTCTGGTGCTGTGTTAGTGAAGTGTTTGTGCATTATGAGGCATGTAAATAGTGTGTTTACATGAGGACAACTTACCTGGCATTTTTGATATTAAACCAATTTTACATATGGGAGATTCTAACAGGATTTTAGTGTGATGCCTGTGCATTTACTGAGCATGTACAATTTGATAACTTACCTGCAATTTATTCTTTCATTCAAATTTTATTAATGCTTTCTGAAAGGATTTTAGTGTAGTGCTTGTGCACTAATGGGCATATACTGCTGGTGTGTATGAGCGAACAACCTGCCTGCCATTTCTGATGTCAGAACTAATTTATAACATGGGACTATTATGTTGAATGTACTGCTTGCGTGTATGTGTGACAATTTACATGCCATTTATGATGTTAAATCATTCTTACTTGGGACTCTGATAGGATTTTAGTGTAGTGCTTGTCCGTTTATGGCAGATATACAATTTATGTCCACATGGTGACGAATTAACTGCCATTTTTCTCTCTGACTAACTTTATTTACTAAGTCTTTCTGACAGGATTTTTGTATAGTGCTTATATATTACAGAGCATATACTTTTGATATTTATGTGGTGACAGCTTACCTCTCATTTATCTTTGTCAGATTAATGTTCATAGGTAGGTAAGAGGCTATCTGCCCAAAGGCATTTTAAGCCTAGCCGGAATTGTGTTGGCTTTCGCCGGCCCCTTAGATTAGTTCCCTGTGCCTCTGTCCAGCAGAGCCATTGAAGTGATCCCCAGGGTAAACTTTCTATTTCCCATCCACTCGTCAAGGTTTCTCTTGAAGAGTGTTAGTGAGGAGCTCTGCCTAATGTAGATTGGAATCTTGTTCCAGAGTATGGAAAGTCTCTAGGACAGGAATCTATCCTTCCTGCACGTCTTATTAAAACAGAAGCAACAGTATATCTCAAAACTGTATTTGCACATTCAAGCATACTTCTCAAAACAAGTTTCGAAACCTGAGTCAAATTAGACATGCTTTCATTCATATAAGACTTTTGCTCTGCAGGTAAGGATGCAGCAAAATCATCCAAATGTTTGCACACTGTAAAATAAATTTCTACATATAGCTTTGATAATTTAACATTCTAAAGGGTAGATTAGTAGAAAGAGACATCTTTCTGGCCAGAGGATCTATTTTCCTTATTTATCAGGTGGTGTTGGATTACATGTAACCAAGGCTTATTTAAGCAGGCAGCAGGGTCAGCAGTCAAATGAGAAGAGAGCCCTGTCATATCAGAGGAAAGTCTATATTTTTTCTGAGCATTTTTTGGGACTGCTTCAATAGTGGTGTCCTGCAGGCAGCTTTTATAAACATCTTAGAATACTAGTAACAGGACTTGGAGGACAGCCACAGAATTGGATATCTCATCCTCTATAAGGTTAAGGCAGTTCCAGACTGCTCCCATGCAAAAGCATCACTAAATTTAGCAATCAACTGAGGAAATGTAAACACTTGTTTGGAATTAAGCTCAGGTTCACCTTCTGGAGAAGAAGAGTGACTGGACTCTGTCAGTTAGGAAGTCATCATTGTCCTCATTAGATTCCTCATCATTGTCTGAAATAGCAGAAACCTCTATAGACAAGCTAGCACTACAGCCATGTGTGAGGACACAACCACCAGGATTAGCTATGTGGAGAACACTCTAAGCCAAGGAAACCACATAAGCCTTATAAAAAGCTATAATCTGATTATCGGCTCTATGATGAAGTTTCCGTTTCCTTTTCTTGTGAACTTTACTACTAGATAAAATATCTGGCAAAATGGTGTTATGTCTAGTAAGGGGTCTCCTACCCCAGACTACTCCTGCACCTAAATGGTTTGTTCTCCCATACCTATATCAGGTACTGGAAGACCCAGAGGATGTGTCTAAACCTCATTCCACAGTGGCTGGGAAATAGAGGGAGATGGCAGAAAGGTAAGGGGTCTGGCAGCAGAGGAGTGGCCCAAACAAAATCACTAATCATAAGCTGAAGCGTGTTTTTATTTTCTTTCATTTTAGTTGCAACCAATTTGATGGGGGGGCTGGTGCAAGTAGCTATGATCCATCAAGTAAGGGGAGAGCGCACCAGTCAGAATAATAAACTGACAGTACTGGATAATGATCACAATAAACATTTCATTTTTAGTTAAAAAGTGTGTCCTACACAACTAAACTCTGCCAAACTCTCCTATTAACACACACAAAAATACAGCTTGAAATGTGTTCAGAATTCTTTTACAAATTACAGAAGTTAAAGAACTTCCAGTACACAAAGTCCACACAATGTGCCAAGCCAGTGTTAAAAATTAGTTCCACAAATTTAACCATCTTAAACTGCCATAAAATAATGTTTAATAGCAATTTAAACTATATTTTATTGTCAGAGTAAACTCTCCCCAGTACGTTCATATAACTTCATTCACAGTGAAAGTGTGCTCAAATGTTAAAAAGACACAGAATAGAGTCATACACATAGTACATGATGTATAAATGTTAAACAATCTAAGTTCTGCAGTATTTTCCTGTCAAAAGATGAAAATAAAGTACAGGAACACAATCGAGAGAGACCCTAGTGTCTAATATCATACATACACATTGCACTACTGAGAGAAATGCTGAAGTTTTCTTCAGAAACAGTAAAAAACGAAGTTATATACTCACCATAACATTCCATGTGAGTCGATCATCTCCCCTTCATTCTTACTGATGTCAATTTTAACAGTTTCTGATAGGATGTTAGTGCACTATTTGTGCATTACAGTGTGAGGGACTTTGTCTTTAGGGGTAAATGTAAGTATCCTGTTTTTGCAAACAACATACCTTATGACCAAGTCATTCCAGAGTTCTTATTTGTATCCAAAGCATCCACCTTGGTCACGGCAGGATATGTTCCCTGCTCCTGCTGATTTCCACAGTTCCAATAAAGAAAATATCTTACCTGCAGCCCTTGCTTTCAATGCAGGCTTAATCAGGGCCACAGCTGAGCATGCTCCTCAGACCACTCACTCACCTTTCTGGTTTACTCTGCTGTAGTCCTAACAGCTATAATGAACCTGTGGTCAGTCAAAGTTTAACGTATTGCTAGTAGTTACACATACCATAAGGTTTTAGGAAATTGTGTAGTCTGTTTAGACCCCTACTTCTGTTTGAGGAGATGTTTTTCATTCCCACTGCCTTGTTGGCATTTTGGGTTATCTGCCAAGGTAACGTGTAATGGCCAGCTTTTAACTGCCCAGACTCCTCTTCCCCTCTCTCTTCCTGTGACAGATGATTGGCTGAGCATACCTGAGAGGAAAGCCTTCATCTGTGAAAGGAAGTGAGTGTTCTCTTGGGTTCAGGTTCCTAGACAGCAAGACATTCCCCTGTGGTACATTTGATTGGGGACGCATGGCTGAAGTGACATTCAGCTGCAGAGAAATATGTAAAATTGAGCTGTGGCATGAAAGAATCTTGCATTTGATTGGGGACGCATGGCTGAAGTGACATTCAGCTGCAGAGAAATATGGGTTTTGTGAATTCCCTGTGGGCAAAGAGACATGTAGAATTGAGGTAGCATGGAGGAGGTGTTGCACACTACTGTAGCCACATTTATGCACCAGTATGTATTTTAGGTAATGTTCCTTAGACACTGTAAAAGGGGTGATTCACACACAGCAATTATAAAGGCACTGACATCTGTGCACTGCAGTTTTACTGCCACTGACATGCTCACTGGCCAGCCTGCTGCTGATGTCTGCCATACTGTCTGCTGTATCATGTTGGCTTGGGGGCCATGAACATTATTTGCCTCCTGTGCATTTGGTTATGGAAGTTCTGGAGTGACACTACATTTGTCTCTTTACCCACAGGGAATTCACAACAGCCATATTTCCCTGTAGCTGAATGTCACTTCAGACATGTGTCCCCAATAAAATGTATCACAGTAAAATGTCTTGCTGGTTAGGCGCCTGATCCCGTTCTCGAGTTCAGGTGCCTAGACAGCGAGACATTCCCCTATGGTACATTTTATTGGGGACGCATGGCTGAAGTGACATTCAGCTGCAGAGAAATATGGGTTTTTGTGAATTCCTATGGGCAAAAAGACATGTAGAATTGTGCTGTAGCACGGAAGAAGTCTTGCACATTACTGTAGCCACATTTATGCACCAGTATGCATTTTAGGTAATGTTCCTTAGACACTGTAAAAGGCGTAAATCACACACAGCAATTATAAAGGCACTGCCATCTGTGCACTGCAGTTTTACTGTCACTGACATGCCCACTGGCCAGCCTGCTGCTGACGCCTGCCATACTGTCTGCTGTATCATGTTGGCTTGGGGGCCATGGACATTATTTGCCCCCTGTGCATTTGGTTATTGAAGTTGTGGGTTACACTACATTCATCTCTTTACCCACAGGGAAATCACAACAGCCATATTTCCCTGTAGCTGAATGTCACTTCAGACATGTGTCCCCAATCAAATGTATCACAGGGAAATGCCTTGCTGCTTAGGTGCCTGAACCCATTCTCTCTTCCACTGCCATCCAAAGAAGAAAGTTCTCTGACTCTTTCTAGAATCCAGTGATGTTTCTTTTTGGTTTACTGCTCAGATAACCCCATTTGGGGACCCCCTTCTTTCTTATTTTATTATTAGACTTATTGGTCTCTTTCTCTTTTTCTGTTTATTTAAAAGAAATTATTTTAATCTTTTATTTCTGTCAGTAGCAGTGTTTATTTGGCTTAAATCTGTAACAAATGTTTGTTTTTAATGTTTTTAAGGAAAATAAGTATTTCTCACAGAAGTACAGTGTATAAGTGTGCTGTTAGATACTAGAATCCTGTTGTTAGTTTTGCTACTCTGCTTTATTTTTCATGTTTTGACAGGAAAATGTTACAGAACTTGTATTTTTCTTTATCCGTACATTATTTGCTATTATGTATGAATTTGCTAGGTATACTTTTAACACTGGATGATGTTTTTACCTGGAATGAAGTCATTTGAATGAACTATGAAGATTTACTCTCTGACTAGAACATTATTTTATTTTTATTTATTTATTTATTTATAACACCGCCTGGAGCATTTCTCCCCTTTCCTCCACTGAAAATAGGCTCTGCCCTAGTCGAACTTTCCTGGTCAACAAATGTTAAGTAAATAAATAGTTCAAATTGCTATTAAAAATTATTTTATGACAATTTTATGTGATTAAATTGTGAGCTAATTTTAACATTGGTTTGGCACAATATGTTGGTTTGGTGTTTGGACTTTGCGTACTGGTAATTTTTTAACTTCTGTCACTTATAAAAGAATTCTGAACAAATTTTAAACTGTTTTTGTCATAACAGCACAGTTTGGCAGAGTTTAATTGCATGGAGACATGCTTTTCCTGGAAGCTTTAAAGTCTATTATAATACATTATCCAATATTGTTTTGATTGTTTTGTACTTCAGTTACCTGTTTAGAGTGCTACTGATTTATTTTTGATTTATCTGTTGATTTTGCCTTTAAATCATTCTGAGGATCCCTAATACTTGAAATTGCCTTGTCAAGCTAGTTTATTTCAGTTGTTTTGTTGTAGCATTACACTCACAAGCAATCTTTGTTGGTGTTTTTACATCAAGAGGTTAACAGTGCACTATAAAGACACAAAAACCCAGAAAGTAAATTTTACCTATAAAACTTCTTGTAGAACTGAAACCTGTAACTTAGTGTGGCTAAAACAAAGCCATTGTGTGGAGATAAGTTTGGAGAAGCTAGTCTGAACATTAAATAACACTACTATTAAATATTAGCACACTCTAACCTAGTCTAGTGCCAAACCCCAAACCCTATCCAAGGAGATCTCTGTATAACCCAGTCTATGAACTACAGTGCCCACACCAATACATGTCCAAACAACATGAATATGCAATTTCCAAATATGCCCATAGCCATCTTGGTAGATATGGGCATCTTGAAACTATGCGGCCATTGTCTCATGTTCACAAACAACCATTTAATCCTTAAAGAGACAAACACAGTATGAGAGAGATGCGCATAAACAAATTCACTGGAGGCAAACTTCTTACATGCAGACAAGGTTGCCAAGAACACACACACACACACACACACACACACACACACACACACACACACACACACACACACACACACACACACACACACACACACACACACACACACACACACACACACACACACACACACACACACACACACACACACACACACGCACACACATATTCTGCATCCACCACACAGTGTCCACCACATATATAGACCATCTGATGCTGAGGCACTACAAAGCAATCTTTCCAAACCTCAAAGACTTCCTTACCCTATAAACAACAACACCTATCCTCAGCAATCTCTAAGATACTCACTAAAAGCAACACCAAACACTACACATATATCTTCAACCAGTGGAGCCCCAACAGCAAAGCCCAAAAGGCAAGCAAACACATTTGATAGTCTGAGGCAGATAGTAATGCCTAAACTAACATACCCCCCCCACATAACCTCTAGAACTTTCTAACTAACATACCCCTCTCCTAAAAAGCACACATGGTACATAGGGACACAATTGGGTTGGATTACATGGCTACAGTTATAAGCCCTGTTGGTCATTAGTCTAGCATAGGTTTTCTCCTCTGACTTAATAGATCCTAACTCTGGTACCCCACCCCCACCCCATCAAATACAGCGGCACCTAAAAAGAAAAAAATATATATAATAAAAATATGCCTCAGCCTATGGTTAGTGATTCCCTCATTGCCACTGCTCAGCTCGCAAACCACTTACTTTTTGCCTTGTCTTCCTCTAATGTACCTTTGCTGGCTAATATAAAACAGGACTTAAGACACATCCTCCAAGGCTATTCAAGTGCCTGGTGCAGGTAGGGAAGAACTAAACCCTTTAGGTGCAGGATTAGTCCACCCTTGCCAGGCATAATTCTCTTTCCTCAGATATTTTATCTAGTAGTGAAGTTCACAAGAAAAAGAAACAGAAACCTCATCACACAGCTGATAATCAGATTATAATTATATATTAGGAAATTCACCTCGGGGATCACATCAGTCGCCCTGCTAGACAGGGGTCCAGGGAAGTAAATACTGCGGGAAGAAATAGCCAGGGAATTGTTATGGCTAGGCTTGTATAGACCCTAGGGCTGATAGCCTAGTACCAACCTATGAACCTATGAATCTATAACTGTTTATAAGGCTAATGTGATTTCTTTGGCTAAGAGTGTTCTGCAGACAGCTAGTTCTTGTGTTCTCATATATGGTTCTACTGCTAGTTTGGCTAGAGATCTTTCTATTGTTTCAGAAAATGATGAGGAATCTGATGAGGACAATGGTGATTTTGATATTGACATTGTGTCCAGTCACTCTGACTCTTTAGAAGGCGAACCTGAGCTTACATCCAAATGAGTGTCTCCTCAGATAATTGCTAGATTTAATGATATTTTTGCTTGGGATCATTCAGAACTATCCCAGAGTTAAGCAGGATATATGACCTTACACAGAATGAGATGGCCAGGTCTGTGGCTATCCACCCTCTCTTACCAGCCTTGGAAGATGTTTAATAAAGCTGCCAAAGCTGCCTGCAGGAAACCAGTTTATAATCCAACAGCCCCAAAAAGGCTCAGAGAAAATATAGGTTTCCCATAGATATGACAGGTCTCTTTTCTCATTTGACTGTCGACCTAACTGAGGTCTCCCCAGCACTATGCTCATAAACATAGTCCTTTGCTTCATCTAATACAATACTCTCTGATTAAGAGGGAAATGGTTAGTCTTCAGGGCAAAATGATGTCTCTTTACAGTAATCTAGCCTTTAGAATGTTAAATTATCAAGGTTATATTTGGAAATTTATTTTACAGTGCGTGTACAGTTTGAATGATTGTACAGTATCCTTTCCTGCAGAGCAAAAGTATTATATGAATGAATTCTTATTTTTAATTTGACTCAGGTTTAGAAACATGCATAGAAAGGTGTGCTTGAATGTGTAGATACAGTTTCGAGAAGTACTGATTCTTCTATTTTATTAAGATGGTATGCTTCATTACATCATCAGAAATTCTCTGATGATTTAAAAGCCAGAATTTTAAATGCACTTTTAAGTTCTGAATTAATGTTGTTGTCCTCTGTTACACAGATTCTCAGTCAGTGGGATGATAGAATCAAATTAAGGCATGGGGTATCTAGGATATTTCATATAACAAATTCTCCCAAAATGGGTCTATATTAGAAAGACGAAATGTCAGAACAGTGAACGTGCTTAGATCGACCCAAAATGATCAAACCTACTAAACCTCAAACGGGCACAACAGCGATTTTTTCCCTTGGAAAAAAATCGCTGGGCCAACCCCCCCCCCAAAAAAAAAAAATCTAAACACA
Organism: Protopterus annectens; assembly: GCF_019279795.1. NCBI lineage: Eukaryota > Metazoa > Chordata > Ceratodontiformes > Protopteridae > Protopterus > Protopterus annectens. The sequence goes on from NC_056742.1 coordinate 13,296,989, forward strand.
AAATGCAAATGGGGGGGGTTGCCCCCCATACCCCTACTACCTAAATATACCAAGTCTGAGATTGCATTACAGTGGAGGAAATGGCAAAGTCCCAACAATGACCCAGCAATTTTTTTTTTCCCTGGGAAAAAAAATCGCTGCTGTGGCCCTTCGACATTTAGCAGCTTCGATCATTTGGGGTTGATCTAAGCGTGTTCTCTATTCTGATGTTTCGTCTTTCTAATATATACCCTCCCGAAACATGGCATGTTCCATCAAGGGTCAGAACAAACAAAACATTCCAGCCAAGCAAAAGTCAAGGCTCCAAAAAGGAATTGGCATGAAAACAAAACAGGAGGTGGGTTCCTTAAAAAAAAAAAAAGATCAGCCCCTTGGAAAGGAATAACTATGCTGAGTTATAGAATACCCCTTACCCCCCTCCCCCTTTTCTTCCACCTTCCCCAGGCTCTCTCTCAGTCCTACACCTTGCAACAAATAGCCTCACAGAAATGGGTTCTAAGAATAATTCAGAGAGGGTACAGTTCACAGCCGATTGAAAATGTGCCCCCTTTCAGTGGAGTTTCCTCACACCCACCAGACCAGACAGAGCTGTTTCATCCTGTACTCCATCGCATGGTAGAAGCGGGCCCTGCAATACACAAATGCAAATGATTTTTAGTTCATAAATTTTTGGTTACCAGGAAAGGTGTGCTCCTGGAGACCTGTCCAATATCTGTTATTTCTAAACAAAGGTTCCCAAATTCAAAATGCTCACCTTACAGTTAGTCCTAGATTTGCTTCTAAATCACTGTTTAATGGTGACTCCAGACCTCAGGGACACTTATTATCATATTTCAATTGGTCCCACTGTCAGGAAATATTTGAGATTTGCTGTGTCTGGCTTACATTATCAGTTTTTTGCATTGCCCTTTGGGCTATCTGATGCATCTGAAGTATTTACAATGTGTCTGCCCCCTAGGCATTCACATTTCTTCCTTATTTAGATGACTTGCTGATTTGTGCAGATTCTGTATCCAGGTCCTTGGAGTTCTTAAACAATGTTGCACCCCCTCCTTTCCCACATGGGTTTCAAATTTAACTTTCTAAAGTCCTTCCTTATACTTTCTCAACAAATTGTTTTCCTGGGGTGTTGGATAGACACACTAAAAATAATGTGCTTCCTGCCAGAGGACAAACTTCTGACTTATCAGGGCATTTTCTTGGATTTCTCTTTTCTACATGTAGCTTCAGCAAGTGAGTTTCCCAAAATTCTAGGCCTCGTGGCATTAATGATCCTCATGACACCACAAGCCAGAATGCAAATGAAAGAAATTCAGTGGTACTTCAAGAATTGTTAAACCCAGTACCTTCATCCCTTAGATTTTCAGGTACTGATATTTGGATTTGTGGCACAGGGACTGCAGTGGTAGATGTATCGACTGTAACTGCATCCAGGACTCCTTTTTTGTATTCAGACCCTAGTCCAGTCTGTCTAGACAGAGTCTTCAGATTTTGCATGGAAAGCAGTGTCCAAGGGAGTTCAAGTGCAAGGCTTATGTGGTCCTCAGGACATGCCAAAGCACATAAACATATAATAAGTGATGGCAGTGATTTATACCTTAAAAGTTCTTCATCACTTATGGACTCTGGGTCATCTTCTATTGCATCAGGAGGCCACTTCAGTTTATCTGCCTATAGATCATTCATTTTCTTAATGTTTTCTTAGTAAAATGTTTTTGATAGGAATTTGATAGAATTCTCACCTGAGTTTACCCTACAAGCTGATCTCTCCTTCCATGAATCTTAAGTTTTTCTGGAAAACGTAACTATAATTCCATCTGAACTTGCACTGCTGCCATTGTTAAAGTTCTTTGCATGGAAATCTATTCGCTTGCTCTAACTTTTGCAAAATCAGTGTGTGAGTTATAGTCTCTCTCGGTGGGTAAACTTTTTTTGATCTGCATTTTGAATAGTGTATTTCTAATAACTAATTCCCCACCTAGACCTAAACTTTTCAGAGTTGAATCAAGCCATCAGTCTTTCAGTGTTCTATCCTAACCCTCAGAACCATAGAGAAAATATTTACTAATACTATGGACATACATTAACGAAACCAAGTCCTTTGGGAAGGACTTTTGGCTATTTATTTTTAATATTTAGACTATGAAAGGGCAACAATTTCAGTTGTCCATATCGTTTTAGTTGTTCTCATCTATGGCTTTTTGTTATACCCACCCTGACAGGCCATATCTAAGTAGTGTAAAGGCTTTTTGTATGAGAGACTTGTTTCTTTGATGACATACTAGAAAGTGATGGACTCTAAGATGATTTTCAGAGACAACTATTTTGTCATTGTATATTCCTATACAAGACATTATGTACTGCATTCCTTTGTTTATATCAAGGACTGCTTTGCTAGCACCACTTTCCAGGGGCTCCTCGATTCATATATTTCCTCCTCCTCCTCTTCCCTGGATGGATAAGCTATGGTAGTCTGCCAATAGGCTAATGCAGCAGAGGGAATGATGAACACAATACAGTTGTATAAGTTGCACTTGCCCATAACAGTAGATGTTCAAATTTCTCACTGCTGCAGTAGCCATACCAACCTACCCACCATCCCCCCATTGTCATATGTAGCTTGATGGATGGCCATGTGACTCAATCAGCCACAAAAGAAAATACACCAAGTTGCTTATGCAGCCATTGAGCTGCTTGTCCTCAACAGCCACTGCACTAGTGGCAATGTAACTCAAGGAATCCTCCAAGCCAGTCTCAGAGGGAGAGCCTTTACCTCTCTTAAGACTGGAACCTGCCAGATCACTTTTGATCACCCTGCAGAGAGGCGTACTGCTGCAGCGATCACTGGTCACTTCTTATCTTAACCTGCACCACACTCTCACTTTGCATAATTCAATTAGTTTTCAATAATTAATTCATCACATTTCCCACCAAATGTCATACTCACCAGTTTGTACACTTATTTGTTTTAAATAAAATGTTTTAAAGAGACTAGACTCTTGTTTTTACTTAGTAACTACACTCCCTCTCTTCTTTAAAAAAACTTATTAAAAGTAATGTAAAACTTTCAGTTAAGCATTTATAGCACATTGCATAAATGCTAGTTTATTTAATAAGTAACTTAACTATTAAAGATATTTTAAAGAAGTGGAAAGGTAAGTTGACAGTTTTTTGAATTGCGTATTAGCATAATCTTTCTGTATATTTAATGATTTATAAAATCTGCTTTCTATTATTTATCCAATATAACAGATTTTAACAAAAAACATAATGTATGAAATAATTGTATATCCAATTGAAACAGAATATGACAAAAACACTTCAATTACAATTTAAGTTGTCTCTGGCTTCACAACATAAGAAATAAGTGAAAAGTTCAAAATAAAATAGATGTGACTGAATTGTGCTTACTTCTTGAAGTGAAAATGCTTGTGCTGATTAGGATGACTTAAGTGGCCTTTTAAATTTCAAAATATTTGAAAATGTTTCATCTTATAGCTGCTATTATTAATCAAAGCATTGCAATCCCAAAAGTAATTTACAGAACACAAAATCATACAGCATTTATGACATTTCACAGAACAAACTTCTATGAAAAAGACAGTTAAAAGGTATATTTTTTCTTAGAGAAAACATTTCTGAAGCAGGATATTTCTATTTCTATGTTCCGGTAGAGAATAGTTTAAAGAGCTGTTTGTGGTTAGCATTCTCAGCTTGTATTTTTATATTTGTTTATTTATATTTTGTGTATGCATAGTCACTCTTATTAGGTTGTGCATTTTTAAATAAATGTAGTTAATGTTTGTAAGAAGGGTTATGCAACAAAGCCAAGGGTGTCTGAAGAGGGAAAACCTAGTAAAAAACATAGCACAAATTAATGTGTTTGGATATTTTTCTTTTAAGTGCATAATCAGCCTACACAATAACTCTTTGAGAGGCAGAAAAACAATCAAGAGTACTTGAAGAAAATCTACTTAGATAAAGACAGAACATGGAGATCTCAACCATACAAGGTAACAGAAGTAGTATGACAGCCTTGAACTGTCAAGTAAAACTTTGATTGTTTTTTGCTGTTACCAACTTTAAATACTGTAGAATTTACTTACATTTCTTGAGGATACACAGAAATCCATGTCTGTATAATGAAGTAGTTTCATCTTTCTTACACTTGTCTCAGCACATCTGATTTACAAGTGTGAATTATGGCCCCAGTCTTGTTTGTTGATGCTATACAGAATACAGTTCAACACAAAAAAAGGACTGATAGAATATGGTAGATAATGTTAACACTGCAGAAATGTAAGGAAATATATTTAGCAGTACATTCACCTCACAAAATGCATGCATATCTAACAAGAGTTCAGTAGTACAGCATGTTTCTCATAAATAGCAGCATACTTCTTGTAAATAGCACTCTCAACAGATTATAGATGCACAGAAGTGAAGGCATTGCTACATGATGCAAATATCTGAATGTACAGATAGATAAATTCAGCATTGTAAATATCACTGAGATTGCATACTGCACAACAGAGACAATGTATATAGAAACACGTGTGTACTGCTGCAACACGTAGTACCAGCGCTGTCCAAGAAGGGGCATGTGCCAGGTGGGTGTTAATAGAGTACATCATCCCTCCACCCCCAGCCAAGGCTGGAGGCACCACTTCAGCAAACAGGAAGCATGGAATCATAAACACAGGAAGGTGTTTGCTAAAACCTTCAGTATTTTTAAGACGTTTCCATGGCACATAAAAAAAGACTTGCTATTGTGAGCATGGAGTGCTGTGTGCTATACAACAGAGAATCTGCACTGAACATTTACAGATGCACGCAAAATGGTATGCATGGTTTGTTGATCCATTTGTGTGATGCAGGTGGACTCTGTACCTGCCTTACCCATAACCTTAGCTTACTTTTTGCCTGTGCTATCCCAAGCAACTCTGACTATAATGGCTTGCATTGTATCACTGTCCAAGGTAATGCTTTTCAGGATCCTGACGCTCTGTATTAAGCAGCATCACCTAGCATTTAACTTGAACGTTTTCCCCTTTCAGATGCCATATGATATCGGTGACACTGATAATTACTGTAAATTTTGCTGAAACACAAACAGCAGAGACAAACTACATTTGTGAAGACTTATGGTGTAGTATGTTGAGGTGTCCAGCAGCACACTATTTGCCTGATACACTTAAGGTTTCCATCTGTATATCATGGGATACCAGACACATCATACATAAGACACAGTGCATTCAGGAAGCAGTGTACTGTATTAACAGAGGGTATTATAATAAACAGAGCATGGCATCACTGCAGAGTAATGCTTGTACAGAGGTATAACATGTGAGCAGAAAATTAAGCATTACACACTCCTTTCCCAAAATTGTTTATTTGGCTATAGTACCAGAAATAAACGTCCTGTTGTAATGATCTATTTCATATGGGTCATTTACATTGTCATTATCACTGTTCTTCCAGTGTTAATACCTGTTTATCCACATTGCCTTCTTTGTTAGTTCTGTGATATAGTATAGTATATTTTGCTTTTACTATGAAAATTATATATTACTTGTTACTTACATGTATAACTTAGATCTGATGAAGTTCTGACAAGAGTGAAAGCGCTCATATTTTGTTTTTACTGAATAAACCCTGGGTAAAACAAGCAATATCAGCTTGAATCCTGTTTTCTTGTTTTCAATAAGAATGCAAGGTGATCTTTAACATGGGTCTTAATTTATAACAACAGTTTATTTGAGGATGTCATATGCCGTTATCATTCCTATGCAACTGGTTTTCCCTTTTTTTTTTTGTTTGTTCTTCTTAAGGAAAGTGTTTACTACCCTTAAGGCTGGAAAACTGTATTTCCTCAATACTAGGTTTCTTTGTCTGATTATGCTTTCATCCTGGTTATCCCCTGTCTAACCAGGTCAACTTCCAAGTGTGAGGACTGGCACACTGGCTTCTTATACAGGAACTAGTGCCATTTTCTTGCTTCTAGACTATTGGATCAGGTTTATACACATGGACTTTCAAAAGAACTCTTTTCAGAATGAAGACAATCCATCATAACTTGACAAATGAGGTGGATGACACTCCTGCAGGTCTCAGTAAGGACCAAGGTCTTCATGATTCTTTGACTTACTCCAAGCTCCAAGTTTCAAAGGAAATTTATATAATGACAGCACCATATCCCTGAACCCCTATAAATATGAACAGCTTGAAATAAGAAAAGAACAACAGACACTGATCAGACAGTTGAAAAAAATGGAAGAAACCCCAATGGGAGGAAATATACCCAAGTTCAAATCTGGAAAATAAACTCATTCCAAGTGGACTTAGAATTAAAAAAAAAGACCCATACAGAATAATGTAAAAAAACAAAAATAAGCGTACCTCCTAATGCTAAAGTACAGCTATCAGTAACAAGTAAAAACAGTACTCAAAATGAAGTGCTGTACAACGATGGCCAATGAAGTATGATTCTCTTGAGAAATAGGTAGCGTAATTAAATGATAGAAAACTTATAAAAGTGCAGCATATATATAAAGACTTGCATGAATTTCCAATGCTTCAATTAAATGCACTTACAAGATATCCATGCTGGGAATGCAGTTACACTGTAGCGAAATGATGGTCTCAAGGTGTCCAGTCTTTCAAGTCTGATATACAAAGTATCCACACTGAAGATGTAGTAGCTGCTGTATAGGTTTTATATGATTTAATTACACTACCTATTTCTCAAGAGAATCGTACTTCATTGACCATTGATGTACAGTGCTTCATTTTGAGTACCATATGGAATAATGTGGATCCTGATCTCAACAGAAAATGGTATAATATAATGGAAAAACAGGGTTGAAGCTAACTAAAACTATACTGGAAAACAACAAAAGGCAACAAGCCATACTGGAAACATCCATTATGGAACCGAAAACTAAATTTAGGCATTCATTTCAAAATGTTTTCACATCAGAAACACTGAAACTCATGAAAGAGTGGTGTCCAAATTTGAGCAAAATATCAAAACAAGGAAACTTAGGAAGCTGGCAAGAGACAAAAATGACTACAGCCACAAAATTCTAACAGAAACAGAGAGAATATCGACAGGCAATAAAGTCTGCTTTTCCAACAGTCCTGGAACCCAACACGAGGCAGACTTTGGAGACTCAAAAACTAACCCTAGTAGGAGTCAAACTAACGCAAACTACTATCCTTATCTGAGAAACTCTTCCTCAGACACACAAATAAACTTAGCACATGGCTTTTTCAACCCACAGCAGGATTTTCCAATAGTCAGCGGAACATCAACACCAGACAATACTCCAACTGAATTAATGAATGAGGAGGGCATCACGAGTATGGTTTCAGGCTTCAGCAGCAAACACCCAAACAGCAGAACTACAAAAAAAGACTTCCAGAAGAAACCCCTGCCCCAAGGACCAAATGTCAACCAGACAGGGCAATGAAGGATTTCCTGGATACAAACAAAAAATGACAGCACACACCAACCAGGACTGGACCAGCCCTCCCCAAACACATGCAAGAACAAAATCTGGAACCATTTCAGGACACCATTAACAGATGCAGAAACCAAAGTACTAGAAAAAGAGCTTACCTTTATTCCACATAATAGAAGCATCCTTGTCACTACAGTCATTGACCTTAAGCTGTTTTGTAGAAAACTGAACCCCAAAATATTTTTTCATGAGAGAGAAAAGAGAAACAGACAACTTGGAGAAGGAAGTGATCCAGGGACAGAACACCAGGCAATCAAAAACAAATAGAGAAAACCTAGCACCTTCTGCCCACAACTTCACCCTACCATCTGGACATATGAAGAGAAATGTGAGGATGATATATGTAGAATTCCAGCCAAACCTTACAAGAGGAACTTTTATAACCTAACACAAGAACTGTCTGCTGTAAAACAACTCACTGAAGACAAGAAAAGAAGGATTATGAAAGCACACAAGGGTGGTAGCATCTTCATTACAGACACTGAAAAATACAATCAGAACATTGAAGAAATGATAAGGAATCAGAATTTCTAAAACAGATATTGAACAAGTCACAAAAGCTTGCAAGTTCATTGACATCAGACTTGCTAAGCTTAACTCAGAGGGACTTCCAAAGAGCGATTTTTTTTTTAGTTTTCTGACAGTCCTCCTTCCTAAGATACCACAATTTTTTGGCAACCCAAAACCTCACAAAAATGTGGAAAATCCTCCTTATTGCCCAGTAGTGGCAGGAGGTGGTTCAGCCACTGAAATGTTATCCATTTGTATTGAATTTAAGATTAAACAGCTCACTATGAGTGGTCCCCTCCTTCATTTTTGACTTACGCAATTTCCTGAAAAAAAAATCAAATAAATAAAAATACAACTGGAGACAATACTTGTCATGATAAATGTGGAAGCCCTATACACTGTTCTCCCTATAACTATTGTTTTGATGCTGTGAAAGAATACATGGGCTCAAGGACCAGCACCAACCAAAGAGAAATTAAAGTTATTGAGAATATACTGGATATCATATTCAACAATAACTACTTTCACTTCAATCATAAATGGTATAAACAAGGGGGATAAGTATGGGTGCTGTTATGGCCTCTAGCTTAGCCAGCATTGCCTTGGCAATATGGGAAGAGAACACTGTCTTTTTCTAAGAATTCTTTAAATACATTAATTGTTCCTATCATTTTATTGACGATATCGTTATCACATGGAAAGATCCCCGGAGAAGCTGCGTAACTACTTCTTCTAAATCAAAAACACCAGGCTTCTTACACTTCACCGAAAACTATGATAAAGTGAAATTCCTGGACATCACTACCTATAAGGACAGAAAAGATGAGAAGCTTAAGAGTGACCTCTACAGAAAACCTAGACAAGTGAATCTACTTCTATACGCTAACAGCATTCACCCCAAATTACTAAGAAAAATGTCATCAAATCACAGGGAATGAGAATAGCCAGATAGATGGACCATTTTCTCCCCAACCTAGATCAACTGCCGCAAGACTTTCTGGAAAGAGGATACAATGAGAATTTGGTGTCCAACATAAAGGGACTCATCAAACTCCTCAAACAAAATAATGATCCAGCACTGGTGAACCTCCCTAGAAGGAAACCATTACAAGCCACAAAACCAAATGTCAGTGAAGAAAATGACAAATATAAAAGGAGTGTGGTCCTAACTTACTCCAAAGATTCATGTGTAAAAAGAAAAATGGTCAAAAACTGGAGTATCATTAGGGGAAACCAATCTAGCAGTCAGATTCTGGATGCACCACCATCCTTCATTTATTAAAAAGGAAGAAACATTAGAAGCTGGGTAGAAAAAGTAAAAGTAATTACTGCACCCGCAGATTAACAGGTAGATACCTTTCCCTATGACCCCCAGGCTGCAAATGCTGTGCATTTATGAGTCAAAAGAACTATTTTATATGTACAAACGCAAAAAAGTAATATGCCTGCAATGGCAGATATAACTGCAATACTAACATTGTAGTACAGCTGGCAGGCTGCACAAAGTCCAAAGCATTTTACACTGGAAAAACAATTAACATTCCCAAAATAAGAGTGACCAAACACCTTTCAGATATCTGGCTTCAGGACTTCAACAACAACCCATTGTCTAGACATGCTCAAGTCTGCAGAAACTATGAAAAGTTTATTTTTCATGTAATGGAGAGAATACATTTGGGGCCATTACAAAGCAATCAGAATGCAAAGGTAGCGAAAAAAGAACTTGAATGACAGATTCGACTTAAAGCTTATTGAAAATCTGGACTCAGCCAGACATGCTCCATTAAGAGCATACTTGAGTTAAAGAAACTGGACCATAATAACTTTTACTAATGGCAGCACATGCATTTTTTCTTTTTTCATGGCTATGCATGATGATGTTTATTTTCATTTTTATCTTTAGCACTAGATGTTTAATTATTGATATATATATATATATATATATATATATATATATATATATATATATATATATATATATATATATATATATATATATGTATATATATATATATATATATTTTTTTTTATTCATATGTAGTTTGATAGACGTTTGATTTAAACTTTTTCTCCTTGTAACTTTTTTAATTATCTGATGATTATTTTAATGTCATCTTGAACTGTTCATATTTTGATATGTATAAACTAACACATTAGTACATGCAAGCACAGTGAGATTCAAGGAAGCCCTTCACTTCATTAACATAAAAGGGCAAAAGCGCATTAAAATATTAATTTTTTGGTAAGCACAAATTGAGACACATGATCATTTGTAATGATTGGCTGATTAGGTAATTGAATGTTATATTTAAATGTGTTTGCAACTTGGTTGCTTAGTTTTGATTAAGTCCTGTATTTAGGGACAAAAGCCCCTTTACTTTTAACTTTCAGTTTGGTGAATAAATTACTTGACATTGTGTATTTTGGCTGGTCATTTAACCAACATTTTTGGTTATTAGTATTTAAATCTGTATATGTATGTGTGTGTGTGTGTGTGTTTGTGTGTGTGTGTGTGTGTGTGTGTGTGTGTGTGTGTGTGTGTGTGTGGATTCACTTCAGAAGACTGAAAACCCACACTCTCGAATCCCATAAGACTGACACCCAAAATCCTGAAAACTCAAAAGACTGAATCCCAAAAGACTGAATCTCAATAGACTGAAAACACACAGGATACAAACGTTGACTATATTCCAGTACAAGGATACAGAGAAACAAAGACAAGGCAAATGGTATTACTTTTCACCAAGTATGACGAGGGGGCTAGCCCCCCCCCGCATCCCCCATGAGGGGGGCTGCACCCTTCAAACCCCCTGCTACTTAAATATATCAACTCCGAGATTGCACTTCACTACACTAACATGAGTTATGTTGCAGTATAGCAAGTTAGAAGGGAACATTACTAAGGTTACAACAGTCAGTCATGAAATGCGTAATGGTATGTTTGTCATTTTGCTCTGTGGAGTGCGATCTCGGAGTTGATATATTTAAGTAGCAGGGAGTGTCCCCCGCATAAGGGGGTGCAGAGGTGCTTGCCCCCCTGCTCATACTTAGTGGAAAGTAATACCATTTGTCTTGTCTTTGCTTCTCTGTATCCTTGTGTGTGTGTGTGTGTGTGTGTGTGTGTGTGTGTGTGTGTGTGTGTGTGTGTGTATGTGTGTGTGTGTGTGTATATATATATATATATATATATATATATATATATATATATATATATATATATATATATATACATACTCATATATGGTTACACTTTATAATCTCAAAATACTGAAATGTCGAATTTCAGTATTTCAAGACTATAAAGTCAAAAGTGCAGTTACATGAAACTGCATAACAGCGAATGCAGAAATGTCACACTCGCCATTATGTGTTCGCGTATGTGACGTGCGGTGCGGTTTGTGGATTTAGCTGGGTTTTGAGGTAAATTGTGTTTTTGTAAGGGTATTGGGTAGGGATTTTTGTGTGTGTGAGTGTGTATAGTGGTGAGTTTTATGTGTTTGTGTGTTTAGTGTAACCTTGGAGTTAGTATATATAAGTAGGAGGGGTTTGGGAGGAGCAGCCCACCACATGGGGGTTCATGGGGGCTTGCCCCTCTGTTTTTAGCAAGATTGTTTGTGTGTGTTAGTTTTATTGTGTTTGTGTGTGTTGGTTTGTTTTTTGTAGTGTTGGCAGGTAGGTGTATTTGTGTTTGTGTGGTGTAGTGTTTTGTTTGTGTTACATTCGTGGTTTGAAAGTTCACGGTTTTAAAGTTTTGGGTTTTTAATTTTTTCGGCTTTATAATCTCGAGATACTGAAATTCGATATTTCAGTATTTCGAGATTAGAAAGTGAATCCATATACATATATTTATATACACACATACATACATAGATATTTGTGTGTTTGTGTTTCAGTATTTGCACATGCAGATATTTTTTTGATTTGTTTTGAGTCTGTCCTTTTGTATGACCCATCTCTGACCCTTACCATTTCCCCTCCCTTATGTGATGTGAGACTGGGACTTTTTGCACACACACATCTTCACACTTTTTTTTTTTTTATTTAGTTTGTCTTGGTACCACACCTGGGGGTAATTAACTTTATTCTTTTTTCTTATACACTTCCTAGACTCACACATAGTTGCTAAGTTCTAATTACACCTCTGTCCTTAGCAGCATGATACTTTTTTGAGTTCAGATAACCACCATACTCCTCCCCTTTAGCATCACAGTATTTTACACAAAAGTGAATCCCACTGCCATCTGTTTGTTTATTATTTACTATAGTAACATCAGGACTAGGCTGTGGTGGTGCAGTGGTTAGTATTGTCGCCTCACAGCAAGAGGTTCTCCTGTTCAATTCTCAGCTGGAGCGCCTTCTTTGTGGAGTCTGCATGTCCTCCCCGCAGTTGAGTGATGTTTGAAAGACATGCAGGTAGGTGCATGCGTGAATGGCTGTGTCTTCTTTGAAGACTGGGCATCAGGCTGTCAACTCGGCACTGTAAAAATCCACTGCCAATCATTAGCGGACCGGAGTTCCGGTGGGGCGATGCCTAACTGGGAAAAGCTGAAAGACCATTTTATAGTAATATCAGTACTAGATGTTTACATTGTTATTTGTCACTATACACATCACACACTGACTAACAGCTACATAGTGTTTTTGTGCTTACTTAGAGTACACAGCACCAATCACAATAAAAATGCAAATTAAGTATGTACCAGTGTTCCAACCACTGTCACTGAATGTGATCTTTTTATGTGCTCTTGGATTATTGCCTTCATTGTAATTTACATGGCTTTTTTATGGTAAATTGAAAAGTATATATTACTTGTTACTTATATATAACTTAGATCTGATGAAGATCTGACAAGAGTGAAAGCGCTCATCTTTTGTTTTTGCTTAATAAACTGTATGTTAAACAAACAATATTAGCTTGAATCCTAATTTCTTGTTTTTAATAAGAATTTAACACAGATTAAAATAATATTTTCACATATCTCCCAGAAATAAACTTGAGCATGAAGGACTATGTCTATAGCATCAGCAGCAAATGAGATCTGAGGTAACTTGTTCATTACAATCGGATTATGCTTAAGGGGGAGAGCCTGAACACTACAAACAAACAATACTAATACATTACATTAATTAATACATTAATACATTAATTTTAATACATTAGTATTTATGACAGTTTATTTGAGCATGTTATCGTTCCTGTACAACTGACTTTCCCTTTTTTTGGTTCATGCTAGTAGATAATGGTTTATCTAGTGTTTTAAAGGTTTATTGAATTTTACATGTACTTGCAATTATGTAGAACCCACCCATAGATGGATAAGTGTTCAGAGCTAATTGCTACCATTTGAATACTTATAGCTTGGCTTATTTTAATGGTAAACAGGTGTGTTTTTGTTTTGTTATATTAGACTTATTGGTACCATCATAATACGTTGAAGCTCATGAAGAATTTTTATTGTTGCAGAGTCACCATTTACTACCCCCCATTTTGTGACATTCTTAGACTGAAAGGTTGTTGTGTCTAGCTGAGAATTGAACAGGACAACATCTTACTCTGAGGCGATAATGCTACTGCAGCACCACCAGGTGATGGTCTCAATTTGAGGTGGGTGAAATCCTGAGGAAGCAGAGATTATAACTGACCTGCAGCTATGCAGTACAGAATGTGTGGGTGTGAGTAGGCTTAGATATTACCCAAGATAGCTGTGCACATTTACCTTATACCTAAGATACCAAAAAGCCAGTTACACATTTGTATGGTAGCTGATAACAACTTTAAGAGTCAAGCCCCATATTGGTGGTTCTTCTGCATACTAAACATCTACTGCAGTTATATGGTAAAAATGGCCCCAGTTTGCTGATTTTCACATATGCTACAGAATGACTCTATACATATGAAAAATACACAGGTGACATATTGCATTGCCAAAAGTTTGCCAAATAACTGAGGGGAACAATAGAAAAATAGCAACTCAGTGAGCACTGAAATGCCAAAATCAACCATCAACAGAACAAAGAAAATAAATAAAATAAATGTACTAGAGAGTCATTCTAAGGTGGCAAAACCTCCTTGAATTCTTGTGCAGGTAGCTGTGCCTCTTACACCCCCTACTCAATATCATCACTTCTGAGAGAAAGGGCATTTCCCACTAGAATAGACTTGGAGTCACAGTCTTTATCTTATTTCTACAAAAGTAAGCTTGGTGTTTTAAGACTACCTTTGCCGTTTTAATATTCACTGAGTTGCAATTTCATTACCTTTTCTTTGGTTAGTTCAGAGGTTATTGATTATTTGCCGGCAGAGGACTGTGCCTCCGTAGATGTACCTGTGATCAGAAGAGCTACTGAAAGATAGATACTAAAAGCCATTTTAAATGCTCACAGGAAAAAGAAAGTCACATTGTGTATATCTGGCATTTTGGTTGCACCTCACCCACATGTTGTGATGCCACACTTAAGAATTTGTCTTCATCACACAGCCAGAAGAGTTAGAGAAAATCGTCATCATCATTATTCTAAGTCAATTGTATGGTCACCCACTCTTCAGTCAAGCCCTCTTTTCTGTCATGGGAAAGGGGACAGATTACTATTACTTTACTGGAGCAGTCAGCCTAAACTGTGCAGTATGCTTAATCAGGCAGTTAAATCAAAGGTTTTTTGATAAAGCAGAGCATACAGTAGAATCTGCAGCAGCACAAATCATCAGCCACAGAAAGCATCACTACCAAAAAGCAAGTCAATGAATGTGCACATTGTAATTCATTACTGTCAGTTGTATGGCTTTCATAAAGACTATAGTATATAGATCTGATATTGTCTCTTCCATCCATTACTCAGTGGGTGGGAGATCCAACCAGCCGGTCTCAGGCTTTGGCTCCAGTGTTCAGGCTCTTTCCCTTAAACATAATCCGATTGTAATGAGCGAGTTACCTCAGATCTCATTTGCCGCTGATGCTATAGACATAGTCCTTCATGCTCAAGTGTATTTCTGGGAGATATGTGAAAATATTATTTTATTAATATTACTATTACCTCTTTCTTTCTTTCCTTTTAAGTATCAGGAGTTCCTTTCCTGCCTTTTTATTCCTCCCCTAGTATTATATAATACATAAAAAAGAAAAAAATCTTTTGCTTTCTCCTTTTTAGTTGTTTGCTTTATTAAAGTTCTCTTTTCTTAGACACCTTTTTAGCACATCTTCCTCTCTCTCTGTCTCTCTTTCAACAGTTGTTTCTTCTTTGCTGAGCTGTGGTAGTAGATGTTGTTTGCTGCTTAGTTGTTACAATGTCTGAAAAACTTTTGGGTTTTAAATGTGTGGCCTGTGGCCACAAGTTACCAAATTCCAACACTGATCAGAAATGCATCTATTGCTTAGGAGCTGTACATCTGGATGCTCACTGTAGCATTTGTGAGGCTTTTGGCCACTAGGCTATAGTGACCACTGTAACATATTGATTTTAAAAGGCCTTTTCCCTGCTTCTGCAGGAGAACATAACCCTTCTCACTCTTCTGGGCATTCTGCTTTATCTCCACATTCCAAGAAGCCAGCTGATCATAGTAGGAATGAAAAACCTGAAGAAAAAGATAAACCTAGATTTGCAAAAAAAGATTCTCCAGAGTGCACTCCTTCATAGGCTCTAACTATGAAGGTTATGAAATCCTTATACCTGGTTTTGGACTTGGAACCTATCGTTATTGGATTAGGTACTCTGTCTCACCCAGAGCCGTGATTCTCATTGGGGATGATCTCCCCAATGTTAAGCTCTTCAAGTCTTCAGGAGAGATCCTTTAACCGGATGTCCAGGCCTTCTACCTGTGTTCCTCTCTCCCCTCAGCCATGTCTTGCAGTAGTATGTCCATGGCTGACATTAACAGAATAATGAGGAAATTTTTCAGGACCCAAATCCAGCTGGAAGTCTTCCCTTCTTTGACCCCTGTTGAATCCAGGGGATTGGTTTCTTCACCCCACCAAGTTCAAGCTCCTAACCCAATCCACCCTGTGACATCAGTACAGTCAGATCAGAGTTCACTCTGAGGCATGTCTTCATCAAAGCCGAACACACTGTTTTCTTTGGCTCTGACAATTTCTCTGCTTCAGTCAGCTCCAAATGTTTCCAAGCCTTTTGAATTTTGGAGCAATGTAGTCAACACCAGGTCTGGGGAAGCTGGTTTGGGGCTGTGTTCTTCAGATTCATTCCTATCCCTTGGGGCTTTGGCATTGGACAGCTCAGCCTTGAAGTGAGCTTCAGTTCCAAGCTGCATGGTTTCTCAGGATGAACCTTCCCTAGGTATCTCTGCTCCTTCAGTGAAGCTCCCTGGAACCATCTCAGATTTGGCCTTCAAGGCTTTTAAAAATAGTGCTCTGCCAACCCAGGCAACAGACTTCCCTTCTGAGCTCTCCTTCCCTCCCCTGTAGGATATGCCTGGATCCTGACCTGCTCATCTTGTTCCATCAGTTCAGCCAGCTATCAAAAGCCTTGAGCCCATTCTTATTGAAGAACCCCCATCAGCTTCTGTGTCCTCTCCGGAACATCCTACTGAAGAGTGCAAAAGGAAACATGTTGATTCCTTCTCAGGAGTCACTTGCAGAAGATACTGACTGATGAATGGTAGGGCATCCCTAGATCCCCTCTTGTGGATTTCACATTTGGAAACATTTTGGAACTGCTCAGACAGAAAGGGGGTTGGCTCCACAGAAACACCTTCCCAAGAGGAGTCCATATTCCTTGAGGCTTTTGGAGATGGTTCATCCACTTCTTGAGTGATTAGACCTGCTGACAAAATGGTAGACCTAATCTCCAAATGGGAATGGAAGAAACTGGACATAGTCTAGCCTGTTTCTCGTAAGCCTGACAAATTACTTGCGTCACCCAAGGATCTTTTCCAGTGGAGCAAGGGCCCTGCCATGGATTCTATGGTAGTAGTGGTAGCACCCACCAAAAAGGAACTGGCAGAAAAAAGTTCCACTGTCCATCCACCAATCAGGGCGTCTCATGAGTTGGACAGGTTTGGGATGTAAGTCTAAGCTTCAGCAGCCTTTACCATTAGGGCACTGAATTTTCTGGCACATGTTAGTCATTTTCAGAGAGATTTGACAAAGAAGCTCTTCAAATCTGTCTCAGGGTCCCTATGTGCTATGTAGAGGAAATCCGTTGATTTGCAGTTGGCTATACTTCAGTCTTTATCCAGTGTCTCAATGTTTTTGATTTCCAATGCCATGAAAGGCACTTCTAGAGCTGTAGGCATGGGCATCACCATTAGCAGACATGCCTGGATGTGGCTTTGTGATTTTAAAAACATTTCAAATTGTCCTTTAACATCCCTTATGGTCCAAAAGTCAAAGAAACACTTTCCAGAAGTAAACAAGATGGTAAGGCATTATCTGTCATAGGAATCAAGTTTTCAACCCCCCTGAGGACCTTTTCCAGGAATCAAAAGTATGGGAAGAAGCCCTGGTTCTACAAGTCACTTCTGAAGACAGTGGTCCCTGTAGCAGAGGGCTTAATTATAATGGTGGACATCACCCCTGGGGCACTATACTCAACTGTTCAGATCTGATCTTGGGATCTGACTCAGCTGTTACTAAAGCTCGTGGCCACCAAAAATCTCTCAAGCTCCACCCTTACCCATAATGCACCAACCCCTAACATACCTTAGATCTCGTTTGCTGCTTTTCATGAAATGTTGTGGTCAGCCTAAGCTCATGAGTCTTCTAAGGACAAGTGTTTCTATTCATAGTTTTTTCTCTCGTAAATCTCATTATTGTATTACTCCCTTACCTTTTACACTTAGTTTAATACTTTACTACAGTCATTGGTAATTCTTCTATTCTTTGTTTTCTGCTATTTGTTACATGTTAGTGTAGTCTTTGATACCATTTCTGGTATCATTTTTTCCATTTTTTTTTCTTTATTTTCTCTTTTTCCAAAAAAAAAAATTCCCTTTCTCTTTGTTGCTGGTATGTCTGAAAAAGGACCTTCTGGTTTTAAGAAATGCCGAAAGTGTGGGCACAAATTACAGATCAGTGTTCTTCCAGCTCCTACCCCCTCAGGTCAGGAAGCCCGTCCATCTACCACATCATCATTATTGCTTCTTCTATGATCTGACCAGTCGTTTCAGAGTCCCTAAATCTGAAAATTTTGGATTCATCTGGCTCAGATCCGAAGATACCTTTATCTTTGGATCTGAAGCTTTCTCTGAGTGTACCGGCTTTGACATCTTTGAATATGGATGACTCGTGGAGCCAAAGCTGCCTTGTTGGGATTAAAGATGTTGAAGTCAACTCTGAGGTTTTTGGTGCTGTCTCTGCCCCTCAGAGCCTTGGCATTGGACAACTTAGCTCCCTCTGACTTCTGCCTCAGGGAGATTGCTCAAGGGGCAGAAGGAAGCAATGGTCCAGAATCCTGCCTTCTCAGAGACATTGTCTTCTTGCTGTCTGGAGCAATCTGAGCCCCAGATGTGTCTGTGTTTAGAGCCACATCATTCTACACCACAAGGACAGCCAGCTCAAGGCTCCCAGACCACTCAGCAGGGTTTTACGATCTTTTCCAACACTTGACTGAAACATCCCACTGAGGAAGTCCCTAGGAAGAAGAAGTGCAAAAGGAGGCACTTAGACTCTCTGCAAGAGTCTGTCACTGAGGATACTGATAATGATGAAGTTGAAGGATCCCCAGAATCACCTCCAGAAAATATCTCATTTGGAGACATTCTTGAGATCCTGAAGCAGAGGGGTGGTTGGTCTTCCAGCAACCCTTCTCCAAAGGAATCAGTATTTCTGGAAGAGTTTAGAGCTGACCCCTCTACCTCCTCTGTTACTCCGCCCACTGATGAGCTGAGCTCATTGATTTGGTCTGTAGGTGGGCATGGAAGGAACCATCCTTCCAACCAGATCAGATTCTGCTCCACCTATCGGGTAGGAATTCTGGGGTAAGGGGGTGCTCGTGGTGCTGGCCACTAAGAAGGAACTTGCTGAGCAAAGCTACTCTGTCCATCCCACAAACAGGGAGTGTAGGGTGATGGACAGATTTTAGAGGCATGTATATGCTTCAGTGACCTTTGCCCTTAGGTTGCTGAATTATTTGGTGCATTTTACCAGGTTACAAATGGACTTGATCAAGGAACTTTCCAAATCCCTTTCTGTGGCCTTTACAGCTGAGCCCCCTGAATTGGCTACCTTCCAATCTACTTCAACTTTGTCCATGAGGCTTATTTCACATATGGATGAAGGTGCCTCAAGGGCACCAAGTTCAGATATTTCCACTAGCAGGCATGCCTGGATGTGCTTATGTGATTTTTGTGGAGCCTTTCAAGTCCTCGTTCATCAATGCATCCTTTGACGGCAGTATGTTATTTGGCCCAAAAGTGAAGGACACACTCTCCAGGTGTGAAAAAAATGAGAAGACTCTCTGCAGTGGGCATACATTTTTTGACCCCTCAAATATCCTTTTCTAGGAATCAATGAGGTGGACAAGAAAATGTGGTTCAGGAAGTCCTAGGGTCCTTTCCAGGACAGGTGTGGAGATAGTTCCCCTACAGGCAGAGGGGGGAACTCAAATGAATGACAATGACCACGTGGCAGAGGAGGGCCACAGAACCAAGGGTCCAGAGATTCTTTCTCTGATAGACCCTATCAGTGCCCCTAAAAGAAGGCTCGATTGTCTCCCTCTGGAAGCAATCTGGGGTTGACCATCCCTTCACCAGAGAACCTGGCTAAATATAACAGATACTTGGGTGAAGAGGATTATTTCCAGAGGTTATATAATTCACTTTTCCCTCCCACCTCCATCTGTATACTAATTTCTTGATGTTCTACCCAATCAGAAGAAAGCAGCAGCACTAGAAATACAAAAGCTGCTAGTAAAAAAGAGTCATAGATTCATAGGTTCATATGGACGGCGCAGTGGTGCAGTGGTAGTGTTGTCACCTCACAGCAAGAGGTTCTCTGGTTTGATTCTCAGCTGGGGTGCCTTCTGTGTGGAGTCTGTATGTTCTCCCTGCATTTGTGTGGGTTTCCTCTGGGTGCTCCGGTTTCCTCCCACATTACAAAGACATGCATCTGGAGCATTTGGGCCTCCACTGAAAATTGGCTTCATTCCAAGTCGGACCTTCCCTTACAGCAAGAGGTTCTCCGGTTCGATTCTTGGCTGGGGTGCCTTCTGTGTGGAGTCTGTGTGTCCTCCCTGCATTTGTGTGGGTTTCTTCTGGGTGCTCCAGTTTCCTCCCACATTACAAAGACATGCATCTGGAGCATTTCTCCCTGGGCCTCTGCTGAAAATTGGCTTCATTGCAGGTCGGACCTTCCCAGTTAATAAATGATAAATAAATATGTGGTTACTGGGCTACTGAGTCAAAGGTCTTTATAAGCCTAGCTGAATGTACCCAGTATAATAGTAGAGAAACCCAATATAAAGGATCTTGCCAAAGCTCAAGATCTTAGCCACAACTGTCCATATCCAGGAGGGACATAGGTGAAATCCCTGGCAGGAATTTACGGTTTCCCAAGCAGTCATCCAGGCTATGCTTAAACAGGGTCATAGAGGGGCTCTGTTTGATGTGAATTGGTAGCCTACTCCTGAGGAGTAGCAACCTCTAAGAGACATATCTGTCTCTCCAGTAGGTCCTATTTACATCGCTGGCCAGGTTAAGGTCCCTGGAGGGCGTGACCCTTCTCCCGTTTGACTTGCAGATGTGATGCATTGCAGCATTTCCATTAGGTTTGGATCCAAGATTGCTCTGTAGGCCAGGCACAAGTCTCCTCTATGTAGTCTGTATGCTACTGAGTACAGTGACGGTGACTTCAGTCTGTCAATGTATGACATGTGCTAAAAACCCTGAATTCGTTTTGTTAGAAATCTCTGAGGCCTCTCAAGTTGCTGCAGGTGCCTGGTAAGGTACATACCAAAGGGAGCATTGTACTCAATTACTGGCCTGATGAGGGTCGAGTAGAGGAGAGTTATGACCTCTTTCACTCTTGAGGCAATGCCCTTGCTGGTGAGGTCACACGACACCAGATAAAATTCAGAACTTGCAAAATATTCTTTTTAGTACCAAAGAAAAGAGTTGACTGGATACCAATTTTGGACTTCAGCAGTTTGAACAAATCAGTTCAGCACACCAAGTTCAGGATAGTCACAGTTCAGTCCCTTCTGCCCTTTTTGTGCAAGGACAACTGGACATGCTCAATAGACCTTCAGGATGAGTATTATCACATAAAAATGAACAGACAATCCAGAAGGTTTGCACTTTGGGCTGGGAGCCAGTCACTACCAGTTCAGAGCAGTGCCCTTTGACCTCACCACACCCCCCCTCCAGGGTGTTTACCAAATGCATGGCAGCAGTAGCAGCTCACTTGTGACTGCAAGGATTCTGAGTGTTTCCATATCTAGACAACTGGCTCATTACTGCTCTGACCAGGTATCGATTAATAAGAACAAAAGATCAGGTACTCTAGACTTGTTTTCAGCTGGAGATAATCACAAACGACAGCAAGTCCCAGTTACAACTGCCTCAAACCTTGGAATTCATAGGGGCAGTGTTCAGCATGATATCAGTGACAGCATCCTTTCCTCTCTCAAGAGTGCAGACTATCAGATTTTAGGTCAGGAAAATAATTTGCAGTACCAAAATTTCAGCTTGATTGATTCTGCAAGCATTGGGGTCAGTGTCAGCAGCGATTATTTTAGTTCCTCTAGCAAGATTTCATATGAGAATACTTTGGATGCTAGCAACTCAGTGATGGATTCTTTATCAATGCATGTCAGCACAAGCAAAAATTACTCAGGCATGCAAGAGATACATTTGGTGGTGGATTTGATCAGGTCAGGTTCTACCAGGCCATCCTTTCGTCCTCCCTCAATCCAAGGCTATAGTGACCATGGACGCTTCAAATTTGGGTGTTGGGGGCATTTTCTGGGGAAAACAGTCCAAGGCACTTGGTCCACCAAAGTGACAAACATGCATATCAGTGTTCTGGAAATGAAAGCAGGGCTCTTAGCATTGCAGGCATTCCAAGACTCTGTCCCTTTTGGGACACTTGCAGTCCAGACAGAAAATGTGTCAGTAGTTTGGTACATCAGCAAACAATGAGGAACCAGGTCTTACCCCCTGTGTGAGAAACCCTCAGAGTGTGGCAGTGGGCAATCTCATCCAACTGCTTTCTCATAGCAATGCACATTCCTGGGCAGTCCAGTGTGATAGCAGACAAATTGAGCAGGTCCATGCTTCTACCTCATGAATGGTCTCTCTCAACTTAGAAGTGATGGAAATGACTTTCTGTCAATGGATTCAGCATTACTGTGATTTTTTGCTTCACCCCTAAACAAGAAATGCAGCAACAGTAGCTACTTTGCCCTAATCCCCCCATGGGAATCACCAAGGGATGTTCTTCTCCATGATTGGCCCTCCCAGTCTCCTTTATGCTTACCTGCCAATTCCTCTAATTTCAAAATTTCTACAGAAAGCTGCCAGGTTGAAGAACAAAGTCATCCTCATTGCACCTTACTAGCCTCAACAGATTAGGTTCCCCTCTCTTTGACCTTATCTTCTTTACCAATCTTGGTTTCTAGATCTGATTCCAGACCTCCTGTCTCACCCTACAGGCATGATTCATTCAGATATCTCTAACCTGAAGCTAACGTCATGGTTTCTCCAATTCTGTTAATAGCCAGACAACCAATGGTCTCCTCCCCATCCATCATAGGTTCATAGGTATGTACTAGGCTAATGGTCCTGGAGCCTTTACAAGCCTAGCACATAGGATTATCCTGGCATCATGCCATCCAACCTTAATTCCTAGTGCCTCTGTCGAGTAGAGCCACTAGAGTGATACCCGGGATGAATTTTCTATTTCCCATCCACTCATCAAGATTTCTCTTGAAGGGGGCCAGTGAGGTGCTCTGCTTGACATGTATGGGAAGTCTATTCCATAGCATGGGCAGTCTCTGGGTTATGAACCTGTCCCTTCAGCATGTTCCGTTGATTGTGGTAATGAGGTTGGGGTCTCTGGAGCATGTGGTGTGGAGGGATTGGGATTTCTTTAGATGTAGCATTTCTAAAAGAGCTGGGTCAGACATGGCTTTATAAGTCAAGCAGAGATTACCTCTAAGTTGGTGATATGAGACAGAGAATAGTTGGAGTTTTTTGAGTCTGTCCATATAGGACAAGTGTTTTAGGCCTAGGATCGTCTTTGGAAGGTACTTTTGTGGCTTCTCCAGTTGTTGCAGGTGTCTAATGAGGTACATGCCAAATGGGGCATTGTACTCGATGATTGGCCTAATGAGGGAAGAGTAGAGGGAGACAATGACCTATTTCTTCCTGGATGCAAACCCTTAGTAATAAGATGTGCCACATAGAAGGACTTTCTGACCACAGTGGCAATGTGGTGGTCAAAAGAGAGGTTGCTGTCAACCTGTGTTCCTAGAGCTCTTATAATGCCTTCTATGTTCAGTGGACTACCATAAATATGGTAATTCAAGGGAACCTGGTTTTTCCCAAGGGGGATGATGACACGTTTTTTTACATTGAGCTTAAGGCCATGGTTCTGACACCAGTCATTGGTCTCATTGAGGCCTTTCTGTAGGATGTCAACATCACTTGGGGAGTTAATAATAGCTCCCAACTTGCAATCATCTGTGAACTTTGTCATCCAGAGTCCCTTTATGTTGGCCTGGACTTCAGAGAAGTAGATACCAAACATGAGAGGAACCAGGACCGAACCCTGTGGGACTCCACTCGTGACTGGTCAACATTCTGACTTGGAGTCAGCTACTTTCATACTGTGAATTCTATCTGTGAGCCAGTTTGAAATCCACCTAATGATATAGGGATTGATGCCTAGCTTAGTGAGTTTTTCTATGATTCCTGAGTGGGGAATGGTAGGCTGTATGAACCACGTTGCCTTCATTCACAGCTCTGGTGACTGACTCAAAGAAGTTGACCAAATTGAGCAGGCATGATCTACCCTTCACAAAAGCAAATTGTATAGGATCCAGAGTTTGGAGATTCCCTAAATGCTTGTTTATTAGGTCCATGATGATGCATTCCATAGCTTAGCATATCAGACTCATCAGGCTAATGGGGCGATAGTTCCTGGGGTCTGTAGTCACTCCTCCCTCATGATGAGGGATGACTATAGCAGTGTGCCATTCGGTAGGGACAAAGCCTGAGGTGAGGCTGTGATTGAACAGGGCACAAAGGTGAGGTGCCAGTTCACTCTGTAGTTCATGAAGAACACAGCCGGGGATATTGTCAGGTCCCATAGAGGCTGTATTCTTGACCTTGGACAGTGTTCTTTTAACCTGTGCAGCTGTAATAACTGGGTGCCTGACAATCTACTGGTATTGTGATTGGTCCTTTGGGAGGGGACAGAGGAGTAAAGTTGGCACTGAATCTGTCGGCCAGTATATTGGCAATATGTGTTGGCTCGGTATAGGAGGTACCATTGTGCAGTAGCTCAGAGCAAATTTGGGTATTGCCGTGGAGATTCTTTACATAACTATAGAAGGCCTTGTGGTTGTCTTTACTGTCTGCTGCAATTCTGTTTTCATAGCTAGCTTTAAAGGATTTCATGAGGGATCTCAACCTTTTGTTGAGGCTGATAAGGGAGTTTTTCCAGTCTTGGGACTTCACCTTATTCTGCATCAGTTTCCTCCTTCTGTTGTAGAGTTTGTTTATGGCAGGGGACCACCAGATTGGATTCCTTTTTTTTTTGAAGAGAGCATCTTGGTTCTATTGGGTATGGTGAGATCCATGCATCTGTGTATGTGTTTGTACACTGCATTGATGTATAATTCGGCAATCATGCAATTATTCTCCATTTGCATGGGTGCCATGAAGTTAGCCACTTCTGTTTTTATGAGCCAAAAGTTAGCTTCGGAGAAGTTTTTCATGGTGGTTACCTTTGTGTGTGTGTGTGTGTGTGTGTGTGTGTGTGTGTATGTGGATTTCCAAGGTGATTAGTTTGTGGTCGGATGGTCAGATCTCCAGGGAGGAGTTCACTATTGGTGTAGAGCAATGGTCACCCATGTTAGTAATGACCAGGTCGAGGATGTTGCTACCTCTCATGGGGGTAAGAATGAGCTGTTCCAGGGCATTGGAATTAATGAACTCCAGAAAGTGTTGGGCAAGTGTATTGGTACATGATTAGAGTTCCCAGTTAATGGAGGGGTAGTTGAAGTCACCCAGTATGAGAGTGTTAGGTTGGATCCTAATATTCTCCAGGGTGCTTAGGAACATGGAGTCTGAGTCTTGAGACATGGTTGGGGACCTATAGCAGCCTACAACCTGAATCTCTGTCTTACCCGATGTTAGCTGCACCTGAAGTATCTCAGATAAGTTATGTTGGGCTACCAGTCTGGAGGTGTGCACATCCTTTATGAATATGGAAACACCACCGCCTTTCGGGCTTCAGTCCAAGTTCTGGGGCCAAAACATGTGGAATGAGTTATAGCCTGGTAGTGCAAGGGTTCTTTCTGCTGCCTTGAACCAGGTCTCTGTTACAGCACAAATGTCGACGTTCTCCATTTTAAGGAGTGCTACAAGTGAGTGCATTTTGAGATTTAGACTTCTAGCATTGAGCAGCATGACCCTCAGATTGCATTTGTTTGTAGCTGTTATGGTGGTAATTTGGTCTTTGGAACACCACCTAAAAAAGGCACTGTAGGGTGGCAAGAGCCTTGGGCAGTATCCAGAAGCCCAGGTGTGACAGATGCAAGCCATCTCTGGCAAAGAATCAAGGTTTGTCAATCATGTCATCCCAGGCAGACAGATTCTGGATCCCCTTAGAATGACACCAGAAACTTAGCCAATTGTTGAAATCAATCATTTTCTGCTTGTACTGTGGTATCATTCTTGGTGATGGTTGGATGCAGCTCAGGGCTAGGGTCATACCCGCCTGGGCTACATAATCCAAGAGCTCCTTCATGTCTCTTTTCATGTAGTCCAGGGAGGTACAGCTTAGGTCATTCACACCCACATGTACAATGACAAGAGTCATATTTGTGCCTGTTGTTGAGAGACCTGAGTGCGTGTGTTATGTGGTGGATCCTGGCGCCTGACAGGCAGCTGACTGTTACTTTCTCCTTATTCAACCTAGTGAGTGGGACATCAGTGTGCCTCACTATCGAGACACCTATGACTAGTGTGTTGGGCATGCTGTTTTGCCTTAGGGGCTTTGGTTGAGTGTCACACTGTTTAGGAGAGTTTTGTGTCTCGTGATTAGTGTTGTGTTGTGGTGGTCGAGTGCGTTTCTGCCTTGGAGGTCTCTGCTGTTTGGGTAGATTTTTATTGAGAGCCTCATCGAAGGTGGGTGTGTGGTTTGTGTTTTTATGTGAAGACAGTGATGGTGTGTGTTCTGGAGGGCTATGTGTTCCATGTGGTGTGGTGCAAGTCTTGACCTTCTCCTCTTAATCAACTATTCTGGTCTTGGCTGGAGAGTGCATGGCTTCCAATTTGGATATGTAAGTGCATCTCTCACAAGTCTGAGTGTAGTGAAGTAAGAGAAGAGGATTGTCAGTGTACATGAGGCAGTTGCTACATTGCCTCAGGATGCCCAAGTTCACCAGGTTAATAGGAGAAAGCACAGGGAACTGACCTTTTGGCATGCCTGGAGGAGTGGGCATTATTAATAAGTACTGGAGCTGTTTCCTTGTAAAACGTTTAGTGATGGTAGCACTTTTGTGTGCTACAATAATTGCTACAAGAAGTCTGGTAGAGTGCTAAACTAATAAGCTATTAAAAGTGCAGGAGAGGAGAGAACTTGCAGATCTAAGGGAAAAATTGAAGAGCAGACTTTGGCACTGCTCAGAAGCTTACAAACAGTCCTGGATACAGCAAATCTGTATCTTTATTTTTATCATCCCATAAGGCTTCTGCAAGAAAACTTTACAGAAGTAAATAGAAAAGGGTTGTTTCCTGGGAACAACAAAAACACATTGACCCCATCTCAGCACCTGTATAATGTGTAATTGAATTTTCGGCAACAATTTTCATTGAGGAAGCTAGCTCCTCAACGATTAAAGTTCAGTTAGCAGCTATCTCTAATTTTCATGTTGGATTTGAGAGTTCTTCTGTGGCTTTGTCTAAACTTTGTCAACCATTTTTGAGAGATACACTCCTGCTGAGACCCCCATAAAAAAGATCCTTCTCCACCATGGGATTTGAACTTGGTACTGCAGACCTTAATTCTTTCTTCCTTTGAATCAGCAGCTAAATGTGATGTTAAGTTCCTGACCTGGGAAGCTATCTTTCTAGTGGCCATTACCTCTGCTAGAAGAATTGCAGAACTTCAGGCATTGTCCTCTAAACCTCCTTACTTGATCTTTCATAAGGATAGAGTCACATTATGGACCAACACTTCATTCCTTCCTAAGAGGGTGTCAGAATCCACTATCAATCATTCAATTAATTTGCCAGTTTTTTCATAAATTTGCAAACAAAGGTGAATATATGTTGCATTTTTAGATGTTCACAGACAATTATGTTATTACTTACATAGAACAAAAGAATTTAGGAAGACAGATCAATTATTTGTTTCCTTTACAGATTCTAAATTGGGCAAACCTGCTGCAAAGGTAACTTTAGCCAGATGGCTGATGGATTACATATCAGTTATCTACAAGAAATTGGGTCTATCCTTACCAAGACCCTTAAGAGCCCATTCAGCTAGGTCCATGGCTACTTCTTTAGTGTCTCTCTCTAGAGCTTCCATGGATGACATATGTGCAGCTGCAACTTGGGCTAATCCTCATACCTTTATTACTCATTACAAACTGGATCTGGTCTCGAGGGAAAGAGCAGCCTTTGACTCAACTATGCTCAAGAATATCCTTCCTTAGAGTCCACCCAGAAATTTAGGTAGCTGGGGACTCCATCCCAACAGTTGAGGATAGAATGAAAATTGACAACATCAGATGAAGTAGTTATGCACTCATCATAACGTTCCATCTGTGTTGACCATTTTCATTCTTTCTCAACTTCTGCCACCAACCTCCAAATTTTTCACAATGGATTTTTGGAAGAATAAGAGATTATAAGGACACCACTATCCTTAATGTCAAGCTCCAGATATGGCTTATTCCTTTAGGAAATTTATAGTAATTATTTCTACTTTATGTAAAACAGCAAACAAGATCTGAAGTATATTAGAGGTTGGTGCATTATGGGGAAGAGAAGAGCTTGAGAGCTTTACTAACGGGCAAGTCAGATCTGAGGATTGGAGCTGAACGACATATGAGAAATAATGAAAATTGACAACACAGATGGAATGCTATGGTGATTACATAACTTCTTTTTTCAGGGTTCCTTTTCTGAGAGAGCCTACCAGCACTCCTGAACATTTGCTTGACTGCCATTCTCTGGAGGCAGTTGGGTGGTACTTATCCCTGCACCTGTTGACCTGGATATCCATCACCCAAGATGTATGGTTGCAGAGGATAATAACCAGAGGCTATTTAGTTCCCTTTTTTCTCCCCTATACCCACAAAGATACTTCCCAATACTCCACCCTCACAAAGGGAAGCAGCCACTTCAGAACTAAAGAAGCTTCTAAAGAATAAAGTCATCTATGATGTCCCATTAGATGAGAGAAGATCCAGAATTCACTCAAAATTCTTTAGTGAGAAAGAAGAACAGGGACTAAAATCAAATTTTGGACCTCACCCATCTGAATATATTTGTAAGGAAAACAAATTTCTGGATGGTCACGGTACAGTCTATTCTTCCTTTACTAAGGAAAATGACTGGATATGCTTGCTTGACATGCTGGATGTGTACTACCACATAAAGGTGGACAGATGATCCAAGATTTTCTTTCCATCAAGCTGGTAACTAGTCACTTGCAATTTGGAGTCCTGCCCTGTAGTACCACCATAGCCTCCTGGGTGTTCACCAAGTGTACTGCATTGGTTGCAGCTCACCTTCATCTGTGGTAGTTCTGGGTGTTTCATTATTTGGACAACTGGCTCACCACCACAGGCCATTCTTGGAATTTATTGGAGCTCCCTTGGATAAAAAACTTCAGATTGCCAAGCTCCCTCAAACCAGGATTTCAACTCTTTAAAGGCAAGCCTTAACAGTGCTATCTTGTCAGAAGCCACCAGCAAGACTGATCTTATGACTCTTAGGGTCCATTGGGGATTTAATCTCCCTTGTCCTGCTGGCCAGATACCACATGAAAGTTCTTTCAATCCAGTGGTCTATCAGAAAACATCCCATGTCTTTTCAAATGCCACTAACAGAGATTTGCAAATTTCACATACAGTAGTGGTTGGAGTCACCAGCTGTGTCTTAGTGATGAACTTAATTTCCACCCTTACCCATGCTATGGTGACTATGAACTCTTTACGCCTAGGGTGGGAGGGTGCATTTCTTGGGAAAGAGATTCCAAGGCATATGGTCCCAGGCCGAGGCCAGTCTTCACATCAAAATTTTGTAGATGTGTGCAGTCCTTCTAGCATTGTGGACATTACAGGACTCTCTTCCCTTGGGTGTGATATCTATCCAAACAGACAACATAGCAGTGGCATTCTTCAGATCTCAACATTGGATAACTCGGCTTGGTCTTCTACTTGCACCTTTATTAGCCATTGCACGTTAGACAGTATTTCCACAGCCAGAGGTTCTCTGAGGCTTTCATCCCAAAAGGTCTCCTGTCTTGAGGCCACCCAATAATCACATAGCTGGAAATTCTGATCCATGTGTCAGCTTGGACTGAGTGGATGAATAGGATATGAAAGTTATGTACTAAGCATAATGATTAATCTTTCATCCCAGTACATCCAGTATGACAATTTTCCTCTTTCCCTCTGCCACTCTTTAGGACCTGAAAGAACTTTTTTCTTGGATTAAGGGCAGTGCAAGTACACTTTGTGTTCAAGCATCAAACTTCATCTGAGCTAGTCGAGGGGGGAGCATGGCATTATGGCAATGTAAGGTTTTAGAAGGTTTCAAAGCTGGAGCTCTAAAGCAGCCAGATTGCGTCAGAGCAGAGGCTTGAGAACCCACATTTAATATCAGACAGACTAGGATGAAGGATTCCTCATTATGGTAAGTCCAAAACTTTCATTTTGCGCATACTCCATCCCTTGCTATGGCTATTTCATATGAGCAGTTAAGTGTCCAGCTTGCATTCATTAACAAGCTCAGTCAACCACTATTCTGGGATACTTTGGATATCTGCAAAATAAATGTCAAACAGAGCAGGGCTTGACACTGATTCTTGTTGTATCTTTCAGAGAGAGTATCAGCAGCTTCCACAACTTGAGATCCATTAATTAGCTAGTTTGCAATGAAGGGATTTTATATTAAGTTTATTTACTGTTATGATAATACCAATGTGGGGGATAGTGTCAAACACTTTGACTAGGTTAGGGTAAGCAGTGTCAACAGCTTCTTTGATCATTTCAGAAAAGCTTACCACATTTAGGAGACAAAATCTGCCCTTCAAAAAACCCAGCTGATTAAGGTATAGATTATTTATGTTCCCCATATATGTTGCAATGATGTGCTTCATGCCTTTACATATAAAGCTGGTAAGGCTGAATATGAATGTATATATACACGTTTGCATATATCTATATATATCTATATATCTATCCATATATATATATATATATATATATATATATATATATATATATATATATATATATATATATATATATATATATATATATATATATATATATATATATATATATATATATATATATGTGTGTGTGTGTGTGTATGTATATATTTAGGTCTATGTCAGATGATCGGCTTTTCATAAACTCAAAAAATATCAAAGAGACCATGAGATCAAGTTTCAGAAACCCCCCCCCCACAAAAATCTGCCATTTTTTCATTTTTGCAGGGGGGCAAGCCCCACTTCACCCCCTGAAAATTATATATTCCAACTCCGAGATCGTACCACAGTGAGGAAAAAAGTAAATTTCCTGATCCTCACTGTATATCTCAATCTCCATTCAAAAGATTTGAGTTTTCAAAAATTCAATCATATGGTCTCAACCATATGGAGCTTGAGTTTCAGAACTGGTAGGGACCCACACACACAAACACACACACGCATATATATATATATATATATATATATATATATATATATATATATATATATATATGGGTCTATATTAGGAAAGCGAAAAGACATTTACGCGAATATGTAAACATCAAACCATATAGCACAAAGTGGACTTAGAGCGAAAGTCGAAAATGGAAATATCGAATTTCCATGGTTGGCCCATCTGTGGATTAGCTGCATAAGGTAAGTGTTGGATAGTTACGGAGTTTAGGATAGGGTGCGGATTAAGGTAAGTGCTTAGATAAGTAATGTATGTTAGATTTAGTGTAGGATTAGAGATCGGGTTTTGTTATTTATTTTGTTTGTGTATATTTTTGTAGGGGAAGTGTGCGGTAGTTACAGACCTTATTGTTAGGGAGGACTTAAGGATAGTGCATAGATAGTTTTGTATGTGGGGTTTAGTAGTGTTGGAGGTAGTGTTTTGTTAAATGTATGTATGTGGATTATTTGTTTTGTTTGAGTGTATGTCTGTAGGGGATGTGTGCAGTAGTTACAGACCTTAGGGATAGGGAGGGTTAAGGATAGTGCATAGTTACTTGTGTATATGGAGTTTAGTGTAAGGTTAGAAGTAGGGTTTTGTGCTTTACTTTAGGTTAGAAGTAGGGTTTGGTTAGTGTATGTATGTGGTTTATTTATTTTATTTGGGTAGGTAGTATATAGCTAATGGTGGGGTTGGCCAACTATGACAGTTCAAGTTTTTTTCGCTGTTTAGTGCGTTCAATCCCGGTTCGCAGTATAGGGGTCGATGTTTTGGTATTCGCGCATAAGGTTTTTTGTTTTCGTAATATAGACCCTATATATATATATATATATATATATATATATATATATATATACTTGTGTATCGGAGTTATCGCTGGAAGCATTTTATTGTGTCATGAAAAAGGAAGGATTTTCCATCACTGGTACAGTTTGTCAAATTATGTAATGGTCAGAATTCATTATATCAACTGTTAAATAATTTAAGGGTTTTCACTCTTACTTTTTTTGAGTTTGTGTAACCCTGGAGTTCATATATTTAATTTCCGGGGGTGTGGGGCCCAAAGGCTGCAATGTTAAAAACTGTTTTTTTTGTTTTATTTTTTGCAATCACACATGTAACTTATTGATTTACGTTTGTAGTTATTCGTAATCACAAATGTAACCTGCAAAAGTAACCTATTGGTTTACATTGCGATTACTTTTTTGATCATTTTAGAGGCAGTTGATGGTAATGTATATTTTAGTAAAGAATTATCCAGAAGTCACTTACTTATTCATGTTAGAGTAAAATAAGTAGTTTGCCTGAAACTGTTGTGCACTATTTGAGAGGTTTCTCCATTCCCCAATATTCTATGAATATAGAACTGGTATGTCTGAGGTTGCAGTGTTACAGGGCTTGGGATGTACGGTGGGCTTGATCCTTGGAAAAAATACTTATTTAAAATTTCTCCAGTAAACTGAATATAATGGGGACAGTTTGTACTGCTGGGATATAGCTGTTTAATTAGAGAAATTGGTTGTCAATATCTCATACTAGAACCCCATAGATAGTAAGATAATTTAGTTGCTTTGAACCCAAGTGTGTTTAGGAAATTGAAGTCAGTGTTTGTATGTGGGAGTATAGTGTGTTGTATCCATGCGATATAAGGAATGTAAAGGAGAAACAAGAATATCTCCAAAAAAATGATAAGATGGAATATTGGGATAATTATTCTATGAGCTCAATGGACAAATATAGGAGCAATATGAGCTAAGGAAAAGCTAGTAAGAATGACTTAAGCTTGCAAATTAAGAAAGCAAAAAGAAAATTATAGAATGGGGTGTGACTGATATCCATTTACTAGAGTGTTAAAGTATGAAAGTGGATTGGGATGCTTTATTTCATTTAAAGATGTATTTTATTGGTAGGAAAGTGCTCTTTTTGAGACATGAGTGCTTAGGTTTCATGTACCACCTACTGTCAGATGTATTGAAGGTACATGCAATGGCAGCTTTCTTAGGGTATAGAGATAAGCTTGGTGTAAATCAAAAGGTAGCATTATGGCAGATACATCAATCAACAAAGTGGTCTGCACAAACACAGTAAGTAGGAAATAATCTTAGAAGCCTGATTATTTCTCTCATATTTTTGGTCTGTTCCTCACAAATTGCGTGGTTTTCTGGCAAATTATTCAGGATTGAATTCTTTACATAATGGCATAATCCTGAGTTGCAGTCTTCCCATCCTACAGAAAATGTGTACTAGGGGGTGTGGCCATGATGATGAGCTGTTAACAGCATTGTTTTTAGCCCTGCTTCATTTTAACATCAATGACAGGATTTTTACTAAAACACTCAAATAGAAAATTTTCAAAACCTGATGGATTTATAGTTGAACATCTGCTGAAAGATCTACTTAAAAAAATAACAAGTTTGAAACTCTTTTAATTGCTTTTTCCTGTCAAGAAAACTAGAAATAATTGTCTCAGAATGAGCCACTCTAAGCCCAGGGTACAGGACAGTACTATGAAAAAAGACATGCAGGTTGTGGAATGTGTAGTTACACAGCAGTAAAACCAAGTAACAGTTGAATATCTTCAATTTTCTGTCTACAATATTAGCTCTCTCTCACAATCCTCATGGTGTTGAATTTGTTGTTCTGCTGTTCTTTGTTGGTTGGTTTGTAGGATTACTGATTTAAGGTTAGAATAATATAATGATAGTTACATGTTTGATTTTCGAGTGCCTTGTATAATGATTTGCATTGTATGAATTGCATTGTTGTGTTCTTAGAATCGGTGGCTTTTGAGTTCCCCACCCCTACTATAGATCTCATTTTGAACACTCCTTCCAGTCCCATCTCATCATCTCATCAGATCATTCTACTGAGTAGACAGAGTGATCATTTAAAAAGGCCCGCCCCCTTAGTTACTTAACTGAATGAAATTCACAGTGAGTTGTTAGAAAATAATACATTTTGTGATGACGAAGGTTAAAACAGGAGTCAAAATCAGGGACATTCTGTCTACACACACTCATTGACAATACATACACTTTGTTTTTTTTTTCTCCTCACATTTAAGGGGTCTAAGCCAACTAACTAGGTTATTTTGTATGAACTCATTTCTAAAGACAACTAAAACTCAAAATTATACCCCACACAAATAATGTCAAAACACATAGGGCATTTGTTCTACTAATTAAATACTACTTTTCCTTTGTATATCCTTTACACTATGATAGTGCAGTCAAGGAGAGGTAATGGGTACACAGATGCATCTTACCAAATATGATTAAAGTACAACAAAACATATATTTGCATGTTTTTAATCTTTTAATTGCATTAACAGTACACAGGTTAGAAGGTCATGATAGTTAGGTAATTTTGCATCTTGTTGATAACTATATATTAAATTTACTCATCAGAAATACATGTTGACTCAGTATTTATTATGTTGGTTATTACTCAAAGGGATTTGGGTGCTAGATAGGGGTAAAATGCTGATTTCAGTTTGTGATGGATACCTCCTATTATTTATGTTGCTGTTGAATTGTGTCGATTGACAATGGATTAGATACATTTAGATTAAGGGAAATATAAATTATTAAGATGTTATTTAATGTTTTGGATGGTAGACAGCATTAATAACTTGCTGCAGACTTTAACTACATTGGTCAATAACTGTCTCCCTCATAAATGGATAGATATAATATTGTTTTTCTCTCCTTTCCAAATAATTTTAAATGTTTTCAGACCTTCAGATTAGGCTTCATATTAACATAGTTAAATGCATATCAGTGGTGATGGACAGGTTGACAGATGAGATTAGACAGGAGGCCCCGTGGACTATGATGTTTGCAGATGACATTGTGATATGTAGTGAGAGTAGAGACCAGGTTGAGGAGACTCTGGAGAGGTGGAGATATGCTTTAGAGAGGAGAGGAATGAAGGTCAGCAGGGCTAAAACAGAATATATGTGTGTAAATGAGAGAGAGGGTAGAGGAATGGTGAGGATGCAGGGAGTAGAGTTGGTAAAGGTGGATGAGTTTAAGTACTTGGGATCAACAGTTCAGAGTAATGGTGAGTGTGGAAGAGAGGTGAAGAAGAGAGTACAGGCAGGGTGGAATGGGTGGAGAAGAGTGTCAGGAGTGATTTGTGACAGACGGGTACCAGTAAGAGTGAAAGGGAAGGTCTACAAGAGGGTAGTGAGACCAGCTATGTTATATGGGTTGGAGACTGTAGCATTGACAAAAAGGCAGGAGTCAGAGCTGGATGTGGCAGAGTTAAAGATGTTAAGATTTGCACTGGGTGTGACTAGGATGGACAGGATTAGGAATCAGTATATTAGAGAGTCAGCTCAGGATGGACAGTTTGGAGACAAAGCAAGAGAGGCGAGATTGCATTGGTTTGGACATGTGCTGAGGAGGGATGCTGGGTATATTGGGAAAAGGATGCTAAGGATGGAGCTGCCAGGTAAGAGAAAAAGAGGAAGGCCTAAGATGAGGTTTATGGATGTGGTGAGAGAGGACATGCAGGCGGTAGGTGTGAAAGAGCATGATGCAGAAGACAGGAAGAAATGGAAACAGATGAACCGCTGTGGCGACCCCTAACGGGAATAGCCGAAAGAAGATGATGAAATACATATCTCATTAAAATATATAGTAATGTGGTTTCGAAAACACATAACTTTAGTATTGCAATAGTTTGGGTTACCATATTTTTTACAAATATATTGTTGAAAGTTTTATTTTTCATACAAGGCCGAATCTGAATATAATGTATTCGGAATGCAAGATGTGGATAGTAGGTGGTTTGATTAATCATTTAATTTAACCAGGAACATATTGTTCTATGTGTGTCTTTGCATATAGACATGTTTCAAAAATTAAAAGTTAAAATGTTTGTTTCATTCATGATAAGTCATTCTAAAGGCTATTACAAGTCACATATATAAAACCATATTGCAGATGTTCTAAATGTATACCTTACTCACATGATAGTATATGCATGTCTATCGCTTAATGTCAGTGGCATTGACAATAATATAAAAAGGGCCAGTTTACTTAAGTTTATTAAAATGCACATATAATCATTTTACAAGAGACTCACTTACTAAAAAAAGATTTAGTTAAATTGTCCTTTAATGGTTATTCAATTTTTGCTGACTTTTGTTATAAAAATAAGAGGAGCGGTATTCTTATATTGTGGAAAAATTCTCCTACCATGCCTAAAATTATTAGTACTTTTTCTGATAAAGATGGAATGCTGTGTTTGGTGGTATTAGAAATTAATAAGACAAGTTGTACTTTAATTAATTCTGATTGGATACCATAGCCCTAAATGCTAGAAGTGAAATCATCTTAGCTGGAGATTTTAATTGTTTATTATCAGTTAGGGATACTTCCAGAGTCAATAAACCCAAAATAACAACACAATCTAAAAAAACTGAATCATTTTATTACCTCAGTGAATCTCAGAGGTATATGTGATCTAAAAATGGCAAGTTCCCTTAATTATACCCATTATTCTTTTAGATATGAAACCCAAATTAACATAGATAAGGTCTTCATCTCAAATAACTTATACTCCAAACTACATGAAGTCTTAATATTGTCATGTCCACTTTCTGATCACAATGCCCTTACTTTTAATCTCAGTGTAAGAAATAATGATTTAATCTTTTGGCAAAGAATTCTGGTTTATAGGATAAAAATTAAAGGTTTTAAAGAATGGGTCTTAAATGAAATAAATACATTTTTGGAGTTTAATAACAATGGTGAGGTAGTAGACATCATACTATTGGATGCTTTAAAAGCTTACCTTTCAGTAAAATAAAGACTTGGTACCTTCTAAAAAGGAAAGAATGGGATAGGAAATTATTAGAATTGCAAACTAACATAGATAAATTAAAATCAAAATTAAAGCCTAATGGTAAAACTGCACATACAGAATTATCAATTTTAAACCAAAAATACTTAAAAATATTAAACCGCAAAGTTTCAATTAATCTGGAATGACTTAAGCTATTGTCCTGTTCTGTAAATAATTCCACAAAAAAATGATTTAAAAGGTATATTAGAAGCATTTAAAACACATTATAAATCAATTAATGATAAAAATCTTTCTTTAGAAAATGATACTATAATTAATACATTTCTCCAAAATAACATTACAAATACATTATCAAAACAACAAAGTAATTTAATAAATAAAACAATATTATTATTGGAATTGAAAGACCAAATTAAAAACTTTAAAAATAAAAATCCCCAGGTCTAGATGGAATCATTCCAGAAATATTTTAAATCTTTTCAGATTCAACATTAAAAATACTGTTAAATGAATTTTCTATGATTAAAAATTAGCTGAAGGTACCTCCTTCTTGGAAATATTCTTTGATTTCCCCTATTTTAAAGCAAGGCAAAAACTGCAGTCATGTTCCTCCTATTGGCCTATCCCTTTGTTAAATATTGATTACAAAATCATTATGTCTTTAATGGCTAAGAGATTAAATAATATATTGCCCAATTTAATAGATTATGATCAAACAGGTTTCATATTACATAGAAAAGTTCAAGACAACATTATTAAATTATTATCCTTGACTGATATTGCAAACAAGACCAAAAAGCAACTCACACTTATCAGCTTAGATATTGATAAAGCCTTCAACTCCATTAGCTGGTCATATTTGCACAAAATCCTTAAAGGATATAATTTTTCTTTAGATTTTATTAATTTAATATTAAAATTATACAATGATTATCAAGCATATGTTAAAATTGAGTCATGTTTATCATCATCATTTAAAATTCTAAAAGGTACAAAACAAGGTTGCCACTGTCACCCTTATTGTTTGCTCTGTCATTGAACTTTTTGCTACTTATATAAGAAATAATACCAATATAAAAGGATTTTATTTAAATAATGAACACTGTTCAAAAATCCAGCTGTTTGCAGATAATATTTTTTAACAAGTGAGAATATAGATTCTTCTTTACATTATATCACTGAATCAATCAAATGTTTTGAAAAAATATCAGGTCTAAATTTTAATCAGAGCAAAACTGAAACACTATTAATAAGAAAATTAATAAAACTTTACAAGATCATAAAGACTTTGATTGGGAAAATAAAACAATACAATACTTAGGGATTAGTATAAAACCAACTTGGAAAGAGACTGGACTTTCAAATTATACCAGTCTATTAAACACAATCACCAAGTTAACAAATAATTGGAATAAAATGTTTTTTACTATGGAGGATAGACTGACATTGATAAAAATAGTTATTTTACCCAAAATTTTATTCTATACACAATCCCTAATTTTAATTCCTCCAATTTATTTTCAAGCAAATAAATACTATATTACTTAGATGTCTCTGGTTCCATCAAAACCTGAGGATAGCTTATAATTGGCATATAAGAAGTTGGGATAATAATGGCATTGGCTTTCCTAACATTGAACTTTATTCAAAATCTACTATTATTAACATATTATTACAGTGGCTAAGCACTACCTACATTTCAAGTTTGAAGCATTTACATGAAATTCATATAGTATCTAGTAGTAGTTATGAAGCACAAATAAACTCATTAGGCATTAATAAAGTATATTGGGTATTATGTGATTACTGTTTAAATAATAATAAGTTTAACATTTTCACTTATGGTATGAATCAAAATTTTAGTACCTTTAAAAGTGTAATAGAAAGCAATTACAGTGTTAAACAGTTATTTTTTTCTTATATTCCACATTGTGTACACTCCAGAATGTTTATAGTGCTTTAATCTAAAGACAATAACCTAAAACTTTGGTATCAATTTCTAGATAACAACAATATTCATTTAGCTAACTTTCTTTTAGCTAGATATAATGTTAAACAAGATAATCAGTTATCCTTATTCTATGACAGTTCAGTCAGAACAAAGTGAAAATATCTATAAATTTAGAAGCAGATTCCCTGCTAAAATGATTACAACTTTTCATGTGTAGCAACTCAATAGACAGTGAAAATAAATTGTGTATTTCTTTGATATATAAAATCTTAAGTGGTGAATTTTTGCCATTTGACTTAGCCTTTTGGGATTATTCTACAAAAATAAATAAAGAATCCCTATCAGCAGATAATAAAAAACAGTTATTAAAATCTATGAACAGCACCACATCTTCTCTTTATTGGAATTTGTTTACTTGGAAATTTTTACATAGAAGTTTTGTCACTCCCTATAAAATTGATATTATTTCTAAGAGTAAAGAAATAAAATGTTGGAGATGTGATGAAACTTTGCAGGCTAATTGTGTCCATATGTTTATCAAGTGTAGAGTTGTTTTACAATTTTGGAATGCTTTCATGTATTTTCTGATAATTGTCATGTTACAGACTCCTTGTTGTTATTTAATGTTCCTATTCCAAATGTGATTCCAAAACCTCAAATACCTCTCCTTTGGTTACTTTTGGCCATTGCTAGAAAAGTAATCAGAATGAATTGGAAGAATAAACAAGATCTCCAATTTACTGACTTTACAAATTTAGCTAAGTGTGTGTGTATAAAAAAGAAATGCAAACTATTTGGATTCCTGTTATGTTGTCGAATGTTTAGGTTGTCGAATGCCTAAATGTCAACACCTAAACGTCGAATTTTCAAAACCGCGACCGACCAATAATGCAATTTTTTCCCAGGGAAAAAAATTTGTTTGGCTGCCATCGGAGATTTGCCCTTTTCCCCTATGTAGAGCAATCTTGGAATTGGTATATTTAGGTAGGGGGGTGCAGGGGGGATGAAGCCCCCTCTTAATTAGGGTTTTAAAGGGTTTTTTTTGGGTGGCCAAGTGAATTTTTTCACGGGGAAAACATTTGCGTATTTGGCCAGTCACGGTTTTGAGCATTCAACATTTAGGTGTCAACGTTTAGGCATTCAACAACCTAAGTGTTCGAAGTTCTGATATAGACCCAACTATACTTAGGAGAACTTGTAATATAACTCATAAAAATTAGCCTGGCAGAAACTGCAGGTTTTTTTGGACAAATATTAACGGTGTATATAATTCATACTGAATGTTGTCATGGATGAGTGTATATAGTTAATAGTTGAGTATTTTGTTGTTTTCTTCTTGTTTTCATTGTTTGATTGTTAATTTTTGGTTATAAAATCAAATAAAAAATTGCTGAAAAAAACAAGCAGGCTATACTAAGTAACATCAGTGAATTATCTTTAAAGATAGATAAATTAGAAAGCAAAATGGGCAAGTTTAAAGAAGAATGTAATAAACAAGTTGAAGTGCTGACTGAATCTCTTAAACATCAATCATCACAAACCTTAAGCGTAGCATAGAACAGGCAATGTCTGATTTTGATGGATGATTTCTTGAAAATGAGAATAACACTAAATTTCTTCTGAAACAAAACAACTCATTCCAAGAAAAATACAAGACCTAGATAACAGATCTAGAAGGAATAACATCAGGATTTACAGGATTCCTGGAAAAGAAGAGGGAGACAGTATGATTCATTTTCTTCATCCCTGGCTGCCTAAAACTTTGAACCTGCCTGAAGCTATTTCTTTTGGCATCGAAAGGGCACATAGATCACTTTCTAACTCATTTTTAAAAATAACACATTCACTAAGGTCACTGATCGTAAGATTTTTACGCAAGTCAAGATAAGGATTTGGTCTTGAAAGCTGCATGGACTAATTATCCAGTTAAAATGAAAGAAAATACTATAAGATTTGACAATGACTGCTCTACATTATTGTTGTCAAAGAGAAAAGCACATGTGCCACTTGTTAAAGTTTTAAAGGAAAAACAATATTGAAGCAGAAATCTTGTTTCCAGCAAAAATAAAGATTCACCTTCAAGAAGGAAAGAAGATTTTTAACACCATGGAAGATGCAATGGACTTTATACAGAAAAATAAAATCCTAGAAAAAACAGAAGTAATGGACTGGAATCTATCAACTTCTTTGAAGAGAAATGCAACAAAAGATAGTTGGTTAATAAAAGGCAAAACAATAAAAAAATGAAGGATAAATGAAAATCAATGTATTTCATGGTTATGAGTTGTTATTAATTAAAAAAAAGTACTTTAGTACTTATGAACAGGTGCTGAATACTACTTCTTACAAGGTAAATCATTTTTTTTCTTTCCCTACTTCAAATGGTTACTATTTTCCTTTTTAAAATCCTAGAGTTTGATTCTTTTAGCTATATATGAAATTAAAGCCACTTATTTTCATTTAGAGTTTAAAAGGTTAAACAATTCATTAATTAAAAGTTAATTGTTATTATGATGAAACTCATGTTAGGTGGCACACTTTCTGATATCCTGGCATTGTTGAGTAATGTACTACTAAACATAATACGAGATGCAACAAATGACACTAAAGAGATATGTTAAGTTACATTCTGTTTTTTTAAAATAGTCCAGTAGTGTGCTACTGATAGTATGCTCAAAGTGCAATAACACCTAGGAAAGACATGCTATGTTATAATCAAAGTATAAAAATATAACTTTTTGCATATATAAAACTTAGTATTGGAATGATATCAAATAATAAGAGCAAAATTCACAGTTTTACAAGTTAAACATAGATGACACATAACTGCCATTCATTTAAAGTAAGTTTATATGCTAATGTCTCCTTTA
The DNA here is from genome assembly GCF_019279795.1 of Protopterus annectens. NCBI lineage: Eukaryota > Metazoa > Chordata > Ceratodontiformes > Protopteridae > Protopterus > Protopterus annectens. The sequence continues at coordinate 13,338,715 of NC_056742.1, forward strand.
AAAAGGGCAGTCTGGTTTATATTAAACATCTCATACAAATATGAAAATGTATATATGAATATGAAAAAATAAACTTCAACCCATTCAAACAAGCTACGTACACTTACTATCTAAAGTAAAGCCATGCACCCTTGCTACTGACCAATTACCAGGTGAGTTTCTGAAATTAGCTGCCCCATCTATTTTATACCCCATATCAATCCTAGTGAACCGCTCTGTTACAGAACAATATGTGCCTACCATATGGAAAATATCCCATGTCATTCCACTGTATAAAGGTGGCCTCTCCAAAGACATATCTAATTATAGACCCATAGCCATACTTTTACCCCTAGCAAAAATCCTAGAAAAGTGTATACATAAGCAAATAATTGACCACTTCCAAAATAGCAACCTCCTTTCTGTTACATAACATGGTTTTAGACCAAAATGCAGTACTAGTACAGTACTCATTAGTTTTACCAGCTCTATAAACCACCTAAAAAATAACAACCAACATGTCTCTGCTATATTTCTTAATATGTCAAAGGCCTTTGACACCATATCACATCAAATCCTCTTAAACAAACTTGCCAATTACAACCTTTACCATGGGACCCTATATTGGTTCTATAGCTTCCTCTCAAACAGCAAGCTACCCTATGGGACAATAAACTCTCCTCACACCTTCCCATCTCTGTAGGGGTTCCACAAGGATCAGTCCTAGGACCACTACTCTTTACAATATTTACCAATGACCTTACAACAGCTGCTAGTTCAGCTATCATCATTCAATATGCAGATGACTCCTCACTCATCTGCTCAGCACCCACAGTTGAGACACTTCAAAAGAAGGCCCAGACTGCCCTTACCAATATTGAAAAATACCTAGCAGCCCATAAACTGATACTAAATCCTAATAAAACTAAGCTTATGGTCTTTTCAAATCCTTCCTCACTAGTCAATTGCCAATCCCTCTCTATTTTCTCTTCCAAGGGCATTAAAATAGAACCAGTTGAACACACTAAACTCCTTGGGGTTACCATAGACAGTGCATTAAAATTTGATAAACATATAGCTCAAACTATTAAAAAGTCCATATTAAATTCAGCACACTCTACAGAGCTAAACCCTATCTTTCAGACCAAGCTAGACTGGCTACTGCAAGAACCTTCTTATTATCCTCACTTCTCTACTATTCTCAGATATTCACAAATCTCTGTAAAACTGAACTAAATAAACTTGAATCCTGCTACAACAAGATAGCCAAATTTGCAACTAATGTACCACAAAAAAACATCATTGTACTACCCTGAATCAACTAGAATGGTTAGAACTCTGAAATGTAGTCACACTAAACCAATTATTGATTGCCCACACAGTGATATATAAACCTGACCACTGCCCAGCCCTAAATAATCTAGTCCAGCCCTACAGAAACCTTAACTCTCTTAGAACAGCAGACAAATTCCTACTTAAATAAATAAATCGCTTAACTCTTATGGTGACTCCTTATACTGCCACAAGATTGCTAAAGTCTGGAACTTACTCCCTCAACAAATCCTATTTATCGACAATACAAGATATTTAAGCAGGAACTATAACAATATTTCATATCAAATTGTCTATGCCCATGCTCTGCTCCAGACTAGCCTTCCCCTGACCTCCACCCCCACCCCCATTTCTCTACTACTTTGGCCATAGCTTTCTAAATCCTGTGATGTAGGTCCCTTTTTCCAAAAAAAAATAAATAAAAAATTTGTACTAAGTTAAATGTTTATATCATATCTACACTTGTACTGACTTGTAATTATATTGTATGCTATTCACTATTGTCTTTTCACCTATGTACTATTTTTTTATTGTTTTTTTTTTACTGTCTTATTATATAATACCTGTATCTCTTTGTATACCTGAATCAATGTATGCTATTGTATAACTATGTTCATTGGAGCTTTTCTCCCCGGGTCTCCACTGAAAAAGGACTTCTTGTCAAATGGACATTACCCAGTAAATAAATAAATAAATAAATATTACCTGCTGACTCATTAAATGTTATTTCTTTGAGTGCAATGACTTTTTAGCGGTTGGGATACTTTGAGATGGCTTTTCTTTTTTCTTTTTGTTTGGTGGTTTGGATGGATCTGAGGGATTGTGTGGTGTGGAGGTGGCTTGAATTCATATGTAAGGGTTTTTGTGTGAATTGTAACTGATGGACTGCTCATTTTCAAGCCCTTATCATGAAAAACACCTTGAAACAATTTAGAATCATGAGCAACTGTCCAGGATGCTTCTTTCTGTCTAAAAGTAAATAATCATAATATTTTGAATCATATGATAAGATGTGAAAGAATACAAGTTAGACAATAACCAAAAGTCAGTGAATTGCATTCTAAACCATTGTCAGTTATTACATAGTTCTGAATGTTTGCTATTGATAGTATACTTGACATGCAACAGCACCCAGGAATGTTATGTTATGTTATAAACACAGTATAAAAAACATAGTTTCTTGCATACATAAATGTTATTATTGGAATGTTATCAAATAATTAGAGTAGCATTCACACTTTTACAAGTTAAACTTAGATCACAAACAACTGTGATCCTTTTAATGCAAGTTTGTATGGTGTATCTCCTTAAGAAAGAAGGTGGCGGTCTTCTGTGTATTAGACATCTCATGCAAATGGTGCTTGCTGAGACACTGAATGTTGTTTCTTTGGGTGCAATAGCTTTTTCCTGGCTGACATGCTTTGAAATGTTTTTTGTTGTTTTTTGGTGGTTTGGAGGGGTTTGGGGGATTGGTGTGTGGTGTGGAAGTGGCTTGGATTCACTCATGCATATTTCTGTGTGGGCCATGGTGGTGCAGCCGTTAGCATTGTCACCTCACAGCAAGAAGTTCTTCAGTTTGATTCTTGGCTGGGGTGCCTTTTGTGTGGAGTATGCATGTCCTCCCTGCAGTCAAGTGGGTTTCCTCTGGGTACTCTGATTTCCTCCCACATTCCAAAGACATCCAGTAGATGGATTGGACACTCTAAATTGGCCATAGGTGAGAGTGTGTGAGTGAGTGGTACTTATGAACTACCACGGCAGGGCTAGCCATCTGGTGGTGTAAACCTTGGCTCAAGATGATTGTCACTTTGGAAGTGACACCCCGACCCCATGTGCAAAATGGGAAAAGGAGTTGAGAATGGATGGATGCATGTGGCTGATGGACTATTTACTTGCAAGCCCTTGTCAAGAGGGCCAGCTTGAAGCAGTTTAATTAGAGTCATGAGCACTTTTGGGATGCTGAGGGAATTCTGAAAATTCTAAGAACTGTCCAGATTAGTTCTTTCTGTCTAAAGCTAAATAATCATAATATTTTGAATTATATGCTAAGTTGAATATAAGTTAAGATAATAAGGAAAAGACAGTGAATTGGATTCTAAACCACTGTCAATTACTAAATAGTCTGAATGCTTGCAGTATACCAAAATGATAGTTTATATACTAGCCTACAGAATGATACTTCTAATAAAAAATGTAGGATTGTGTTTTTCTGTTATTGTCTCTTTTTAATGACAATAAAACTTAATATCGCCAAACTATTTATTATAGAAAGCTTGAATCTTAAAATGGAAGATTTTTCAGATGTTTGTTAAGATACTATTAGGTACAACATTTAAGAAAAAATAGGACTGATCCTAACAACAGCACTAGATTAAAGAGTATCAAATATATAAGGGTAAATGTAAATGTTATCTTATATGATACTCTGCACTAGGATCATAACTAAAATATAAAACTTACGAATATAGTAATAGTACAAGACATGGTATGCAAACAGAAATAGAGAGATCAGAATAAGTTAATATATATATAATTAAATAATATGAATATGTCTACAAGAGTGAGAGGTTGGCATAGTGGTTAAAGTGTTCACCTATAGGTACAGGGTGCAGGATTTGACTCTCACATGGAATAATTGGTTGGGCTTGGAATGGCCCACAAGGACAGTTAGCCTGGTACTAATTTATGAACTTATGATCCTATGAACAACTTTACACATAGTAAATAAAATAGAAACTATATAAAATCATCTGAACTATAAATTAATAAATATGAAAATGACTACTGACTTATTCCCAATAGTAGACCAGGGAGATAATGTTAGGTACAGGGAAAGATGATTGCAGAGATATTAGTCAAATTATAATAAAGATTCTGAACACCTGTTTAACTTTTCTTATTTGTAATAACTCACTGATGAGCTTTTTTGAAATTATGCATGCTAAAAATATAAGATACATTAATATGAATCAGAAGTATGAGATAAATGTTGTTAGTCTAATGGAGAGTTTGAGAGGCAGTTTGTTCATCTTTTTTTCAACAAACTAGGAATACGTTATTCCACGGTAGACTGTTTTAGGGTTATATCATTAGTTAATTTTTTTATTTGTTTCAAAACTTTTGTTCTTAGCTGAGGATTTCATATTGTTATATATAAAGTATATAATAAGTTCTGAATGTAAACATTATTTCTTTATGCCTGTGTTTTTTTTTCTGTCTTATATAAATGTCTGATTTTAAATGCATATCTATTAATATTAATGGACTGAATAATCCAGTGAAGAGGGGGAGTCTGTTCAAATACATGCAGTTACATAAAGCTTAAATAGTATTTCTACAGGAAACAAATTTGCTTAATAACATTTCTACAGAAAACACATTTACTTAATAAAGATGTAAATACATTTTCATAAAAAAATTATTTGGTTTTAGCATGTTCTGGCTTTTGAGCTAAAAAAAGAGGCACTCTGATTTTATAGAAGAAATCTCCAATAATGCCCAAAGTAATAGATACCTATGTTGATAAAAAGCATTGTTATAATTAAGTGGAACAGAAAACTATATACATTGGTGAACTCTTATTAGATTCCAGGGGTTGATGCTAAAGATGCAAAAAATTACTTAGACAATATAGCCTATTACACGAAAGGTGAAGTCATAATGACTGGTGATTTTAATTGTATTTTATCAAAAAGTCCACTGTAGATAGAAAGCTCAGAATCACATCTTCAGCCAAACACTTAAAAATTTTGTAAATCTAATGAATTTAAAGGATGTATATGAGCTAAGGAAAACAAGCGCACTTCAATTTGGCCATTATTCATATACATATGGAACACAAACAAATATTGATGAAATTATTGTCTCAATCTGTTATCACATGTCAGAGCAATTTCAAGTTTCATGTCCATTAACAGACCATAATGCTATAATCTTTAATATTATTTTTAAAACGTACAATTTAATACATCACAGGGCATTACCAATATACATTATTAAAATAAAATGATTCAAGGATTGGTATGATAGAGATCAAACATTTCCTAGAAATAAACATAAATGGTGACATATCTGACATTGTCTTGTGGGATTCACTAAAGGATGACTTAAATGGAAGAGTTACAAGCTGGTATATTAGTAAAACAAGAGAATGGGATAAAGACGTTAATATACTACAAACCAAAATAGACAAAGTAAAGTTAAATCTAAAACCAAATGACATTATCAGTCACTCTGAACTTAAAAACTTAAATACAAAATATGTTGAAATTCTAAATCATAAAGTTTCAATAAACTTGGAAAAAACTTAAACTTCAGGCATATTCAGTAAATACTTTAAGGTTGCATAAACTTGTTCTTAGATCAAAGAAAATGAATAAACTAAATTATATCAAAGAAATGATAACATATAAATAAAGAAAGAAGAGCAGATATTAAAGTTATTCTTGAGGGGTCTATATCAGAAGCAAGAAAAGGTTTCTGAGTGAATACGGAAACAGCGACACATATTCATCGAATCGCATTTAAGCGATTCAATGAATATGTCATAGGGCAAGGAGATAGTTGGCCAAATTCACAGAGTTGCCTTTTCCTTTCCTATAGTGCAATCTTGGAGTTGGTATATTTAGTTAAGGGGTGTGGGGGCAGAGCCCCCCATGTTGGGGTGTGTGGGGGTGAAGCCCCCCACCTGTTTATGGTGTTAAATTATTTTTTTTAGCAAATGGCCGTGTAAGTTTTTTCCCTAGGGAAAAATTTGATTATGTGGCCATTTGCTATTTTCAGGTTTTGTGCATTGTTTGTCGACTTTTATGTAGTCGCACATATGCACTTTTGGGGTTATAATATAGACCCATTCTTGAGTGTTTAAAATTTTTTATGAAAATATAAATAATATTACAAATAACCTAGGTAATGATGATATAGTTGATTTTTTTCTAAGGGAAAATATAAATAATAAAATAACAAGTGAGGAAATAAAAAAGATTGATTGTTCACTTTAACAGAAATAAAAGATCAAATAAAAAAGTTAAAAAATAATAAGGAGCCGGGCTTAGATGATCTTAAACCAGAACTATATAAAGTACTACCAGATGATGCATTTAAACTATTAAAGTCTATAGAGAAATAAAAATAACTGCTGAAATCCCCCATCATGGAAATATTCCCTTATATCACCTATTTTAAAACAAGATAAGAATCCTACAAAGTGTTCATCAGACAGACCCATTTCACTTTGAAATGTGGACTATAATATGTTCATGTCCATTTTAGCTAACAGAATTAATCTACTTATACCTAAACTAATTAACTACGATCAAACTGGGCTTATTTTAAATAGACAGATACAGAATAATATAATAAGAATACATACATTAATAGACTATGAAAATAAAAACAAAAAAGAGCTTTCTGTCATTAGTCTTGATTTAGATAAGGCTTTTGACTCAGTTAATTGGTCGTACCTGATTAAAACACTTGGTGTATAATTTCTCACCTGAGCTAATTGCATTAATTTCTAAGTCATACAATAAATATTGTGCACATGTTAAAATGGATTATTTTCTTTCTAATTCCTTTAAATTATAAAAAGGCACAAAACAAGGCTGTCCATTATCACCTTTAATTTTTGCATTATTTATTTATTTTATTTTATTTTATTTTACATTTGTTTACTGGGAAAATCCAGCTGGACCAGGTAAATTTTCAGTGGAGGCCCGGGGAGAAAAGCTCCACAATTATGAAGATTTAATACAATGAGAAATATACAAACTGGTAATACAGAAGCTTAATGACAAGCAGAGATATTCATTACTTTGTTTACAATAGGTTAACTAGCATTGCAGGACTGAAATTCAGTTAGATTAATATTTACAAAGGTTCAAGCAGAGATATTCAGAAATTTCTTCACAATAGTTAAGAGGCTTTGCAGGACTGAAATACAGTTAGAAATAATATTTACAAAGGTAACATGTACTGTTTACAGTTTTAGTAAGTATGCACAGTAAGAAGTACAAAGAACAGTGTAGCATATTCTAAGAGTATGTATTACTATGTGAATAGAATAGTGTGCATTCTAGACTGGAGTAGTTTGGTGGAAGAGAAGAGAAGGTATAGAGATTGTCAAGTGATACAAGGACAAATCCAAGTTGTCCTGAGATGAGATTTGAGTATTTTTTTACAGTTTGTGTTTGTTGTTGTGGAGGTTATATTGGTGGGGAGATTGTTCCATTTTTTTAGCTATGATGTGAGAATAAAGGGCTATTCCTGCAGTAGCAACCATTAAGCACCAGAAAGCAGCAACATACAACCAAAGAGTGATCCACAAGTTTTATTGTAGCAAGTTTTTTTTTCTCTGACGTCTCAGCCGTAGCCTTCGAAGAGTCCTGCAGTGTTATTAGCAGTAGTAACACTGAGGAGGGGTTTATTGGAAGAGTGCAGAGGGCAACTGGAAGAGTGGGAGGTTAATAGCTGACTGAGGGCTGGAGTTTTGTCTGGGTAGTTTCTGATGTTAAAGGCGTATGTGAGTTCTTGGTAAGCTAGTAAGTTAGGAAATTCAAGCCATTGAATTTCTTTTAGTACTTGGCAGTGGTGAGTTCTAAAGGGGGAATTGTTGGCAAATTTGACAATTTTGTTGTAGCATGACTCTAACTTGTCCAGATCTGATTTTTCTAGTGTGGGTTAGGATTGGTGCAGAATAAATAAGTTTTGATAGTAGATGAGTTAGAGCTAGGGTGATCCGTGCTTTTGCTGTAAGATAGTTTTTGTGCCTGTATAGGGTTCCCATTTTTTTGTGAACTTTTTGAATGGTTTGCACTATGTGAAGATTGAACGATAGGTTGTTGTCTATTTCAACTCCTAGGAGTTTTATGTGGGTGGATGGAGAGATGATAGTGCCATTCCTAGATGAGACAGAGAAAGTAAAGGGGGTGGGTTTTGTTTTATTAGGTGTGAACAGTAGAAGTTTGGTTTTGTTAGGATTAAGAATTAGTTGGATGTCAGTGATCCAATTTTCAATAGCAGAGAATGATTCTTGGGCTAGGTGTTGTAGGGTGTTGAGAGATGGGGCTGCACAGATGAGAGTGGAATCATCTGCATACTGAATTAGTGAGGCATGCTTGGAGGAGGTATATAGATTGTAAAGATAGAAAAAAGTAGTAGGCCTAATATTGAGCCTTGTGGTACTCCTATAGAGTTAGGGAGAGGAGGGGATAGTTCATTGTGCCATTGTAGAGATTGTTGCCTGTCTGACAGGTAGCTATTGAACCAGGAGATGGTAGGGGAAGTAAAGGATAGAGCATGAAGGGTGTCCAGTAGTTTAGGGTGTGAGACCATGTCAAATGCTTTTGAGAGGTCTAAGAAGGTAGCAGATACATAGTTGTTGTTTCTATGTTGATTAATCAGATTGGTGAAGGAGGGAAGGCAGAAGTTGTACTATGATGAGATATAGAATCCTTTGCTAATAGTATTAGATCCAATAAGAACATTAATGGTATCAAAATGAAAGAAAAGTTAAAACTAAAGATTTAACTCTTTGCCGATGATATTTTACTAACAATAGGAAATACAGAAAATTCTCAAACTTAAAATTTAATCTTAATAAAACAAGTACATTATTAACTAATAAAAATAAAAAAAATTATACACAAAATATTTTAACTTCAGTTGGAATAACAATCAAAGTAAATACCTTGGTATAACCATTATGTCCAATAGTAAAGAAATGATACAAACAAACTTTCAACAAGTTGTTGATAAATTTTAAGTTTAGTCACAAATTAGAACAAATTCTTCTTTACCATGGATGAATGATTAATGCTTATTAACACAGTCATTCTTCTTAAAATATTGTCTTACAATTTTTAATACTACCTCTACCAAAAAAATGGTGAAGAAGATAGATAATAATCTATTTACATTTTTTGCATCCTAATAAACCAAGAGTTTCTTTTGATTGACACAGAAAAGGCTATGATAATGATGGAATATAATTCCCTGATATTCAATTGTATGCTACTTCAACAACTGTAAAAGTTATATTGTTGTGGATAAATTCATCTTATGTTTCAAAATGGAAACAAATATATCAAGAAATGCTACCAGCAAATAATAAATATATCATGACCAGACATAAAGAAATAGTCCCTAATAGTTTAATCTGGTTACTAAAAGATTTTTGTGTAAATGGAATTACACCCTCTTCTCAAATTCTCAATTTAAATAACATCATTTCCATCTGGAAAGTGAATGATATGTCAACATGTAGTAGCAACTTTTGAAAGAATCAATGGCAAGATGTTTCAAACACAAGAATGTTTTACTTGTAAGAGTGTAGGCATTGTGTATGCCATAAAATGCCCTTGTGGGAGTTTTTATATAGGAGAAAGCAAAAGAAGCCTGGGTGAAAGAATAAAGGAACATGTTAGAGATATTAAAAATAATAAGGTTATAAGTCCAACAGCAAAGCATTGTAATAGGAAACACCAGGGAGATTTTAGTAGCTTACAAGTTAAGAGTTTTAGAACAAATTAATTCAAGATTTCTTAGTGAAGACATGATTAAATATCTGCTTAGGAAAAATTAATCAATTTTCATATTAAAATATAATACATTATAACCGAAAGGGATGAATAAAGAATGCCACTAGAAAAGTTTTATTTAAATGTAAGGTTTTTTATATCTTTAACATGTTTATTTAATTGAATGAATAATTGAATTAGTGTTCAATTAATCAACTTGTAAGAGTTCTAATTTTTATATAAAAGCAGATGTTTTCTAGATGCTATTTACTCTGTAAAGCCTGTTTCTGCTGAGGTGCTAAGAGAGATAGGTTTGCTGCTATTTAGTACATCTGTGATTTAATTAAAGAACTTTTGCTGATATCATGTCGGAGGTATAAGTTCCTGGTCTTTGGTGGTACTTTTTTGCTTTGGTGGAAAGTGGTTACAATAACATAATTTCCACTTTCCAAAAGTTCACATATTCTAACCATTGTATTAAAGACTTAATATTTTTTATGTTTCCAACTGAATATACAAATGATCGCTTAGAAACTCATAACTTCAACAAAATGCTAGTATTGAAACAACAAAGTAACTTAATTTATTGGCATCAGTTCTTAAATGGTACTGATATATATATATATATATATATATATATATATATATATATATATATATATATATATATATATATGGATCCCCTTCACATGGTCGACATTTCATAAAGTCGAAGACCCATATGGCCAAGACCATATGATCGATTTTCAAAAGGCTAACCATGTGGAACGGGCATACAGTGCAGAATGGAAAGATTTCCATCTTCCACACTGTAGTGTGATCTCAGAGTTGGTATATTTAAGTTCTGGAAGGTGTGGGGGCAGAGCCCCCCATGGGGGCTGCAGCGGGGCTTGCACCCCTGCTAGCCATGTGAAGGTAAGTTATTGTTGTGTTTTATTTTTTTTTTTACATGGTCAACATTTTGAAAGTCAATCATATGGTCTCGGCCATATGGTCTTCGACTTTATGAAATGTCGACCATGTAAAGTAGACCTATATATATATATATATATATATATATATATATATATATATATAGATCTACTTCATATGGTTGACATTTCAGAATGTCAACATTCATATGGCCAAGACCATATGATCGACATTCAAAATGTCAACCATAGAATAAATAAATAAAAAACACAAAAAAACTTACCTTCACGCTGCTAGTAGAGGGGCTACGACCCTCTGCACCCCCTCCACCCCCCACACCCCTCCAGAACTTAAATATACAAACTCTGAGATCTCACTACAGTGCAGAAGATGAAAATCTTTCCATTCCGCACTGTACGGAGATGCCGGTTCCCAATGGTTGACATTTCGAATGTTGATCATATAGTCTCAGCCATATGAATGTCAGCATTCTGAAATTTTGACCATGTGAAGGGAACTCATATATATATATATATATATATATATATATATATATATATATATATATATGTGTGTGTGTGATTCTGAAATAATAGCTGATTGGACTCATATGGTATATGAATGTGATGTCATCTTTTTTGGGAAAAAATAATAACTTTGTTCAAGCTCTGTGGTCAGATAGACGTAATATTCCTAAATCTTTATTTTTATTTAATGCTCGATTCCTGAGATTATTCCAAAACCCCAAGTGCTCTTCTTTGGTCTATTCTTGCCAATTACCCCTCTAATGTTCAATTTATTAGTATGGCAATTTTTTTTTGCAATAGTGAATCACATACTATAAAGATGAGAACTTCTAATATTACTCAGGCATATAAATCTCGGCTTAAACTTAAAGACTTTTTTGAAAAATATTAATTGTTGATATATATAACTTTGATGTATTGCTCAGATATGGACTATGTAAATAGTTGTTTGTTTGTTTTATAACTAATTTGTTTATCGACTATTTTAAAACCAAATAAAAATGTATAAAAAAAGAAAATGTGTATTAACACAAATCCTGTTATTGCAGCAACTTTCTACGTTTGCAAGAGCAAGATTTAAAATCTGTTCCTGTCTTTGGGCTGTTGTCCCCTATTATTTTAGGCTTTGCTTCTAGATTTCTTGTACTAAGAGGTTAAGAGGTATAATACCAACTATTGGTTTGTAAATGGCATTTCAGCACATTACCATGATGTTAGGTGTCTAGCTAGGTACTTTACTGCTACATTGCCTTACTTTGTTGCACTGAATACAGTTAAATAATGTTTTCATCTTTTCATCAATGCTTATTACTGTAAGTGATAGTCCATAATTTTATATGATACATATTATGTATGATTGTTTCCATATTTCAGTAAAACATCACCAGTGAAGTCAACATTTAGCATTGACATTTTATTTTTGTAAGAATCCTCAAGCTGCTATACTGCATATATTCTAGTACATCTGTTTCTGAAAAGTGAATGCTATCTTATAATATATAATAGAAAAAAGCAGCAAGCTTGAAAGCTAGTGTGTAAGTGCATTGTTGTAAGCTAGTAGTATGTACTAACAGACATGTGATTAGTTCTGTTTCTTGTTATTATCCATGAGTGTGTTGATATGCATGTGAGTGTAACAAAATAAACCTAAGGTGATTTTGTGGGCATTTCTATACATAGCAGTCTGGATGAATAAAGATGAACATGAATTCATAAATGTGAATTTTTAGAATAGATGTGAGTACAGAACATGCCAGTAGTTTATGTATGTTCTGCATTCTTATGCAGTTGAGGTAAATTGAGAGAGTAAAAGCAAGTGTTTATGTGAATTTAATTTTTTTTTCTGCAAACAACAGTAGCTGTTGATACCTGGGATGCTGCAGCATGCTGTTTTAAGAATGATTTTAATACCTCAGTGACAGTACTGTACTGTTCTACTCTGCCTTTTCATTTTCACCTGAACAGTCAGTAAATATCAATTAGAAGTACTTAATTTCATATAGATTTTGAAAATAACTGGTTTATGTATTGGATCCTAATACTGCATATATAATACATCACAGGATACAGTTGTACACCTTATATAACTGCCTGTATTTGGGGAAATGTACTATGTACTGCTGTATGCTACATGTGAATCAGATGCCCCACCCAGCATTTTGCTGGCATCTTGTAACATAAAAACACATTGAATACTAACACTAGCTGAAGCCACATATGAAGCCTAAGATTTAGCTGACCAGAAAATAGAAGAGGCATAGTTTAGTACGTTCATGGAAGAACAACTGGGGTGACTCATTATTTAGGCTCTGTCACTGTAGATGCTTTACCGTCAAACAGTTCTACAGCAGAAGACAATGTCTCCATATTGAAGAATACTGCTTTGGAATGCTGTCTCCATATATGTGCTACAGTCTTAATTCTTACACTGAAAATGCAAGATATTGTCTACAAATATGATAATATCACTTAATGACTGTGTTAAAGCAGCATAATATACCGATAACATCAAAATTGCAAACCATTGCTGGGTCTGTGGCATAGTGGGAAAAATCTCTGACTTTGACCTAGATTCATGAAGCAGACATACTGGAAGAGCTGGTTAGGACACATGTTAGTGACTCGTTAATGGCAGGTTGTCTGTCCTAGGGGAGAGGGTGACTCATTTGTGCTCTGCAATACTAATATCCTGCAGAGGATAGATTTTCCGGGAAGACAAGCATAAAAGGCTGGGAACAAGCAGCCCCCAAGTAGCACATTTGTGTGTTGTAGGTAGAGCCAGTGCATGTATGAATGTGCCTGGTTTTCTTGCAAGTATCAGATGTGCCCTGCTTGAGTAGTATGCAGCAGGACAGTGGAAATTAGGGTAAGAGTAACAGCTGGCCTTACTAAGAATGTTGCTTCTGCCAGAGTCAGCCAGTATAGTTCCCCAGTTTAGGAACACTTAGATGCTGTCCTGCTTTCAGTTACCTATCTAGCTGGGAGTGACCCCCTGATCTGGCCCATAAGATAGTCTGTCTAATGGAGGGGGCAGAAGGAAGGGCTCCATTTTCCTTGGTGATAATGCAGCTAGGTGAAAATAAAAAAGTCATTAAAATAAATAAGATAAAATACAAAATGGTGAGCAAATAATGTGCAAATGAGTAGGGAGGATTGTATACAGGTAATATTTTGCATAATTGTTCTCAGCTGTTTTTCAGTTGTTTAGCTTGTAATGCATTTTTTTATAAATTGATAGTTATTTTCACTTCACATTTTGTTAGCTAGTTGCATATTTGATTAGTTAATTTTCAGTGACAGATGCTGCTGACAGAGGAGATAACCACTTTCTATCAGTGGCACTCCATTGTTTATTGTAGGTGCTTTTCACATCTGAAAGTATATTGTCAAAGCAGCCTTAACATGTTTCCCTGTGTTAATTTTTGAAACTGCTATGGAAAAACTGCCTAGAAATATGCATGGAATAAAAGAAATCAGCCTACATTATTAGGTAGAAGAGGATACATGTGACATTGCAGAATGTCATGTATTTGTTCTTTTGAATGCCAAGAAAACATACAGAATTTTGCCTGCAATAAGCTTAGGTGGTTAATTTCATTGTGTATCGATGTAGTATAGGGTTACTTTGAAATTTGTGTGTGCCTCTTTCAATCTGTTAAGTTTTGTTGTTTTAAATGCTCAGTGTCCTGAGTTTGATATTTTGTAATCCAAGCTTTCAGTACTTCAGTCATTCAAAGGTGATCCAAGGGGAAATCCTGTTATGCTATACCCTCCTTTTTGCGCTAGTGTATGTATCTATTGCTCTCCTGCTTTAAATTTGACTATAGGATTTTTCTTGTTCTATTTTGACTCAGTGGTGTGCACACCAAACCAGGCCATTTGCCACTAACCCCCCACACCCCTCCATTACCTGTATCTCACCCCAATCTACTAGACCTTATCTCACGTTTATCTTCAGTCCTCCCCTCTAAAAGTAAAATTACACAAATATTAAAATTCTGCATGTGCATTGGAATGCCATAATATAAATCCCTTAAATTTTAGCTACTAGAATTGGAATAATTCTGACAGAAAGTCAATGCTATTCTCTAGACTTTGGCCTACTCCCAAGCTAACGTGCTCTGTATTAACAAATGTATATTGTAGCTCACTTGCTCTGAGCTGCACTCACCTGGATAACTGATTGTTTTTGCAGTACTGCTGATTCTCATTGGCCTGTTTCTGCCCTCCCCTTTTTACTGGTCACATTAATCGAAAGCCCCAATTTCACTCCTGTAACGGGAAGATAATTCACACTTAGTCCTGCCCCCTCCTCCCTGCTACCTACAGAGGTTATAATTAATCCTTACAACTCTGGTGCCATTTTTAAAATTCAGATCCTGTTTGCCCAACATCCTGGATAGTCCCTATTAAGGTGTGCACACCATGTAAGTAAAACTGCTTATTTTACCTGCTAGACATATCTACCTACCTTTGGATTAATGTAACTATTAGATATATTGTAACTTCTGCATTTTGTGCATTATTGGCACAAGTAATGTGAAGTTGCGACCGCACAATGTTGATCTCATTATATGGTTAAATGTGTTAAAGTAATGCTTTCCTGCCTCTGATGATTGTTTTAGCCGCACCACTGGGGATCCTTATGTACAACAGCAGTAGTATATCAGTGTGGTTCTTGTGAAAGCCCACAGTTTACATGAGAATTGTGTTAACTAATGGATGAGAATATCGCACTTCTGAGGTCCTGCATTACACTGTGCTTGTACTAAGATATTTATTGCCCTTACTACAATGTGCTTTTGTTATATTAGAGAGTGATGCTTGTAATTCCTGTGCTAATGTAATATACTTCCTCAAATTGCAAGGCAGCTGTATGTACTGTTAAGTTGGAACCTACTATTGTAGAGGAGTTATGTCACTTTCATATTGTGAAGTCTGAAAAGTGAATGCTATCTTATAATATATAATAGAAAAAATCAGCAAGCTTGAAAGCTAGTGTGCAAGTGCATTGTTGTAAGCTAGTAGTCTGTACTAACAGACATGTGATTAGTTCTGTTTCTTGTTATTATCTGTGAGTGTGTTGATATGCATGTGAGTGTAACAAAATAAACCTAAGGTGATTTTGTGGGCATTTCTATACATAGCAGTCTGGATGAATAAAGATGAACATGAATTCATAAATGTGAATTTTTAGAATAGATGTGAGTACAGAACATGCCAGTAGTTTATGTATGTTCTGCATTCTTATGCAGTTGAGGTAAATTGAGAGAGTAAAAGCAAGTGTTTATGTGAATTTAATTTTTTTTTCTGCAAACAACAGTAGCTGTTGATACCTGGGATGCTGCAGCATGCTGTTTTAAGAATGATTTTAATACCTCAGTGACAGTACTGTACTGTTCTACTCTGCCTTTTCATTTTCACCTGAACAGTCAGTAAATATCAATTTGAAGTACTTGATTTCATATAGATTTTGAAAATAACTGGTTTATGTATTGGATCCTAATACTGCATATATAATACATCACAGGATACAGTTGTACACCTTATATAACTGCCTGTGTTTGGGGAAATGTACTATGTACTGTTGTATGCTACATGTGAATCAGATGCCCCAGCCAGCATTTTGCTGCCATCTTGTAACATAAAAACACATTGAATACTAACACTAGCTGAAGCCACATATGAAGCCTAAGATTTAGCTGACCAGAAAATATAAGAGGCATAGTTTAGTACGTTCATGGAAGAACAAATGGGGTGACTCATTATTTAGGCTCTGTCACTGTAGATGTTTTACCGTCAAACAATTCTACAGCAGAAGACAATGTCTCCATATTGAAGAATACTGCTTTGGAATGCTGTCTCCATATATGTGCTACAGTCTTAATTCTTACACTGAAAATGCAAGATATTGTCTACAAATATGATAATATCACTTAATGACTGTGTTAAAGCAGCATAATATACCGATAACATCAAAATTGCAAACCATTGCTGGGTCTGTGGCATAGTGGGAAAAATCTCTGACTTTGACCTACTGGAAGAGCTGGTTAGGACACATGTTAGTGACTCGTTAATGGCAGGTTGTCTGTCCTAGGGGAAAGGGTGACTCATTTGTGCTCTGCAATACTAATATCCTGCAGAGGATAGATTTTCCGGGAAGACAAGCATAAAGGGCTGGGAACAAGCAGTCCCCAAGTAGCACATTTGTGTGTTGTAGGTAGAGCCAGTGCATGTATGAATGTGCCTGGTTTTCTTGCAAGTATCAGATGTGCCCTGCTTGAGTAGTATGCAGCAGGACAGTGGAAATTAGGGTAAGAGTAACAGCTGGCCTTACTAAGAATGTTGCTTCTGCCAGAGCCAGCCAGTATAGTTCCCCAGTTTAGGAACACTTAGATGCTGTCCTGCTTTCAGTTACCTATCTAGCTGGGAGTGACCCCCTGATCTGGCCCATAAGATAGTCTGTCTAATGGAGGGGGCAGAAGGAAGGGCTCCATTTTCCTCGGTGATAATGCAGCTAGGTGAAAATAAAAAAAGTCATTAAAATAAATAAGATAAAATACAAAATGGTGCGCAAATAATGTGCAAATGAGTAGGGAGGATTGTATACAGGTAATATTTTGCATAATTGTTCTCAGCTGTTTTTCAGTTGTTTAGCTTGTAATGCATTTTTTTGTAAATTGATAGTTATTTTCACTTCACATTTTGTTAGCTAGTTGCATATTTGATTAGTTAATTTTCAGTGATAGATGCTGCTGACAGAGGAGATAACCACTTTCTATCAGTGGCACTCCATTGTTTATTGTAGGTGCTTTTCACATCTGAAAGTATATTGTCAAAGCAGCCTTAACATGTTTCCTTGTGTTAATTTTTGAAACTGCTATGGAAAAACTGCCTAGAAATATGCATGGAATAAAAGAAAGCAGCCTACATTATTAGATAGAAGAGGATACATGTGACATTGCAGAATGTCATGTATTTGTTCTTTTGAATGCCAAGAAAACATATAGAATTTTGCCTGCAATAAGCTTAGGTGGTTAATTTCCTTGTGTATCGATGTAGTATAGGGTTACTTTGAAATTTGTGTGTGCCTCTTTCAATCTGTTAAGTTTTGTTGTTTTAAATGCTCAGTGTCCTGAGTTTGATATTTTGTAATTCAAGCTTTCAGTACTTCAGTCATTCAAAGGTGATCCAAGGGGAAATCCTGTTATGCTATACCCTACTTTTTGCGCTAGTGTATGTATCTATTGCTCTCCTGCTTTAAATTTGACTATAGGATTTTCCTTGCTGTAGTTTGACTCAGTGGTGAACACACCACACCAGGACACTTGCTGCTAACCCCCCCTCCATTACCTGTATCTCACCCCAATCTACTATATCATATCTCCTGATTTTCCTAGGTCCTCTCCTCTAAAAGTAAAATTACACAAATATTAAAATTGCGCATATACATTGGAATGCTATAATATAAAACCCTTAAATTTTAGCTATTAGTAATTGGAATCATTCTGAGATAAAGTCAGTTCTATTCTCTAGATATTGGCCCACTCTCAAGCTAATGTGCTCTGTATTAAGAAAATTTATATTCTAGCTCACTTGCTCTGAGCTGAACTCACCTGGATAACTGATTGTTTTTGCAGTACTGCTGATTCTCATCAGCCTGTTTCTGCCCTCCCCTTTTTACTGGTCACATTAATCGAAAGCCCCAATTTCACTCCTGCAACGGGAAGATAATTCACACTTAGTCCTGCCCCCTCCTCCCTGCTACCTACAGAGGTTATAATTAGTCCTTACAACTCTGGTGCCATTTTTAAAATTCAGATCCTGTTTGCCCCACATCCTGGTTAGTCCCTATTGAGGTGTGCACGCCACATAAGTAAAACTGCTTATTTTACCTGCTAGACATATCTACCTACCTTTGGATTAATGTAACTATAAGATATATTGTAACTTCTGCATTTTGTGCATTATCGGCACAAGTAATGTGAAGTTGCGACCACACAATGTTGATCTCATTATATGGTTAAATGTGTTAAAGTAATGGTTTCCTGCCTCTGATGATTGTTTTAGCCACACCACTGGGGATCCTTATGTACAACAGCAGTAGTATATCAGTGTGGTTCTTGGGAAAGCCCACAGTTTACATGAGAATTGTGTTAACTAATGGATGAGAATATCGCACTTCTGAGGTCCTGCATTACACTGTGCTTGTACTAAGATATTTATTGCCCTTACTACAATGTGCTTTTGTTATATTAGAGAGTGATGCTTGTAATTCCTGTGCTAATGTAATATACTTCCTCAAATTGCAAGGCAGCTGTATGTACTGTTAAGTTGGAACCTACTATTGTAGAGGAGTTATGTCACTTTCATATTGTAAAGTCTGCTAAAAAGAACTATTTCTGTTAACCATTTTATTTTTTTGCTCATAATTTATATATTTCCCTCTCCCTCCTGTTTCCTCGAGTTTGTCCTTCAAACACAGTTGCTTCTGTACCCACCAACTGATAGGTGCCTTCCAACCAGTCCTACAAACAACAGACTAAGCAGAACTCCTGTAATGCTATACCCTCCTTTTTGTGCTAGTGTATGTGTTTATTGCCTTCCTGCTTTAAATTTGACTATAGGATTTTCCTTGCTGTAGTTTGACTCAGTGGTGAATTCACCTACCCCACCCTAACCCTCACGTCCACACACTCGCACACTTACCTGACCCGCGCCCTAACCCTAAATCACCTAACCCACCCTAACCCTCACGTCCACACAATCGCACACTTACCTGAACCCAACCCATAACTTTCCACCACAGTGCTGAAAATAGTGAAGCAACAGGAACGGACAACCAAATTCTTTCCCTAGGAAAGAATTTGGTTTTCTGAAACTTCGCTATTTTCAGCTTTTGCTTATTAGGGGTCGATATTAGAACATTCGAATTCTGAAACTTCAATGTTCTAATATAGACCCCTGATACTGTAGCATAAGCAATAGCATATACAGTGACTATACTCATAAACAGATCAATATCAGAAAATGTAGTCCCTCCCATCTGGAAGGTCTCCCACATTATTCCTCTACACAAGGGAGGGAATTCCACTGAGTTTACTATCACCAAATAGCTATTCTGTCTCCCTTATCTAAAATCTTAGAGAGGGTCATACATTACCAACTCATGGACTTCCTACATACACACAAACTCCTATCAAACACTCAACACAGCTTTCACCCCTGTCACAGCACTACTATAGCCCTTATGACCTTAACCAGCACTGTGAACCAGCAAAGAAATAATGGACAGTTTGTATTTGCCATATTTTTAGACTTATCCAAAGCCTTTGATATGGTAGATCATAAAAAACTCATTGAGGTTCTCTCTGCCCTTAACCTTATCAACTCATCTCTATCCTGGTTCCAAAGCTGCCTATCAGGGCGACAGCAAGTCGTCCAGTGGCAACAACAGCTCTCCTCACTTCTCCCAGTTTCTACAGGGGTTCCACAAGGCTCCATCCTTGGCCCTCTACTCTTCTCTCTCCTCACCAACCAACTGCACACCTCCACACTTCATGCATCAGTAATACAATATGCAGATGACTCGACTCTGATCTGTGCAGCCTCCTCCTTACAGGACCTACACACTATAACCCAAGATTCCTTTCTGTCTGTAGAAAACTGGTTCATTAACTCCCAGCTTATACTAAACCCCAACAAAACAAAGCTCCTTCTCTTCTACCCAACCAGAATGCCCTCACCCCCCCCAAATCATACAAGATCCAATCCAAAAATAAAACTACTATTACCCCATCGACTCACACCAAACTGCTAGGAGTAGAAATCGACAATTATTTAAAATTTGATATTCACCCACATAGCTCAAATCATAAAGAGGTCCACAAAAAACTAGGTTTTCTATACAAGAATAAGCTATTTCTAAAACCCAACTCAAAAGATACTATTGCTCGCATACACCTCCAGGTAACCCTCCTATATGCCTCCCCTATTCTAACAAACCTCTGCAAATCTGACCTCTCCAAATTGGAATCTTATTACAATAAGAGAGCCAAATTCACCACAGATGCCATATACAAGTCTCATCACTGTGCATCACTAAAACAGCTCAACTGGCTAGGACTCTATAACATTTCAATCAGTTAATATTTGCCTACAAAATACTCCAGAAACCAGATAATACCCCAGCTCTCCAAAATGTTGTATGGCCATACGCCACTTCTAGGTCCCTTCCCTCTAATAGCAAACTCCTCCTAGATATTACAAAAGCCAATAATTCAGCAGTGGAATCACTCTTCTCCAACTGTGATCCAAAAATACGAAACAAACTCCTATCCACAATAATTACCAACAGCTCCATGTCACAATTTAAAACCCTCCTAAAATCACACTTAAATGACACTCAGCTTGCTCTTGCAACTATCCCAATGGTCCAATTCCCAGCCTCACTACTATTTATTTCTGTTACTTACTATACCTATACTCAAACACTTCTACAGTTAATTAATCCCCATCTCTTCATCTCTCTAAACTGTGTACACTCAAGGATGTTGCAATTTTACCCACTACTAAACAATAGTTGGTTTCAGCATTAAGTATACAAGTTGTGAATGTTTCCAAGCATATATTTTGGACCATTGCTACCTAATTGTTTTTGTAAATCACTGCAGCTAATACTTGTATTTATCCTGTAATTTAAAATGCATTTTTAGTACTTCTAACTGTATAAACTAATATGTGTTTATTGCAATCTGTAACTTTTACTGCTAACAAATAAAGCTTTTCTCCTAGGGCCTCCCCTGCAAAAAGACCTGTGTACAATCATACGTTCCTGGTAAACAAATTTGATATAAATAAATAAATATACATGTACATGTGAAGATTGGGGAAAGATGGGCGAAGGCTGCCAGCCTAGTCAAATAGAATTTGGTACATAATTCTATCATTTGTATATATAAATGTAAAATACAGGCTTGTGTTCTTAAATGAAAGAAAACACTGTAAAATGTGAACTTCAGGATTGTTGCAACATTTCCATCTGCTGTAAGGAAAAGGAAGCCAAGCATTTCAAATGTTCTTTGAAGTTACAATTATCTAAAATGCGGTGCCGAAGCGGTTGGCTGAATACATTCTTTCTATTGTCTTAACTTAAGGAATAATTGTTAGAGTATACATGTGAAATGTTTTTTATTGTTGTAGTTTCCTGAGCAGGTGTTAGATTGCTAAATAATGCAGTTTGTGGCCTGAAAACTCCAAACTAAGTGTCAAAATGATGTAATGTGTATACTGGGAAAACCTAAGTGTCAAAATGATGTAATTTGGGAGGGCCTTAGCAGAGCTGTTTGTTAGTGAGTTTAAAAACTATTGTTGAGAGAGAGACTGTAAGCATTTTGTCTTGGACCATCAACCCCAGCACTGCTTATGCTCTATATGTATGTAAGTAGGATTGTAGCACTGTGTTTTCTCTTAAGAATAGCTAAAGATTAGAAAGTTAGATTAAGTGCTTTTTCTTTGACATCAGACCTGTCCTACTGTATTATTTTAAGTTTCTGTGTGATCTCTGAATTCTTAGATATCTCTGTGGTGTAGTAGTATTGTCTTGTGTTTTTAATTATTTATTATTAAATATTTTAAAACCTTTACCTGTGGCTGGTTTGTGTAGAAATAAGTAGGATCTAGAGTACATTGCATATTTATAGAGTTTATTGCAAAAAGCCACTCTAATAAGCCTTAGACTGAATAGTCATATTATCAATTAGATAATAATATTGTGCAGTAAAAATTGGACACCCTTTTAAGGACCTTTGGGTAGCTGATAATTATTAAGCTGATGGTGACAGTAATTACTACCGTATAGTCTGGGTAAAGGGGCACAGCTAGAGAATCTGTGTCAGCCTTTCCCAGGAGTGTCTGTGAAGTTTTATAAATACATATCTCAAAGTTTGGGTGTGTGTCAGCTATCTGGGCAGGGACACAAAGCACTGGTTGGACAGAAAGGGTACTGGAGGTTAGCTTGCCAGCTAGGCTGAGATTTGGACCCTATAGCTGTGCCAGTGGGGAGTCTTATTGGGCACCTGTAGAGCAAGGGAGCAACCAGCCCCAGACTGACTGTGATCTCTGTGTGCACTTAAGGGAAAATGTACTTTACTGTGTGTGTTAGTTATCTTTTACTCTTCTATGAGATGACCTCCCTGGTGTTAGTGGTGAGGATGGAGGCTCCTTGATTGCTGGGCCAGGGCATGGTCATCACATATCTGGTGTCAGTGGTTGGGATAAGATATCCTCACATATCTTTTTGGCAGTTGTTGGGATAAGTTATCCTCACATATCTGTTTGACAGCGGTGGGATATCCACATCACATATTAATTAGTTGGCAAATACTAATTGATTCTTAGTCATGTGGGTAGAGTGAATCCTGTATCTTATGTACAGTGATCTCTGAAGGTGTTTTGTTCTCAAAATCAGCCATGCAGTGTATACTCAGAGTTCAGATGACAATTGTTTTATTTCTTTTGTTAGCTTAGTTAGTCAGGGTGAGCAGGCAGCATGTCAGCAGAGGAGTATGGAAAGCTGACAAGGAGCCAGCTGGTGGAGATGTGCCAGGCTAGGGGACTGGTGCATGGAAACCTGACTAAGGCAGACCTGATTGCTGCCTTGGTTACAGCTGCATCAGAAAACAGCATGCAGAAGGACAATCAGACTGGCAGTGGAGATACAATATCCTCAGAGAATGGACAGCTCGACAATCAGACTGGCAGTGGAGATACAATATCCTCGAAGAATGGACAGCTCAACCTTTCTGCAGTGGACTTAAAAATCCAGCTGGAGCTAAAGAGACTTGAGTTGGATGCCAGGCATTTGGAGGTAGAAGCCGAAGAAAAGGAGCGTCAGAGGAATCATAAGAGGGAAATGCTGACTCTTCACCAGAGTCATGGAGGTAATGGGGAAGGAAGTAACTGGACCCCAGAAGCACAACAGGTCAGCAAATTTCTTCCGCAATTTAAATAGGAGGATGATTTTGATAGTTTCATTCACACGTTTGAAAGGGTATGCAAACAGTATAGTGTTGACCAAAGGCTCTGGGTACGGTTCCTGACCCCCTTACTCCATGGGAAAGCTGTAACTTGTATATCACAAATGCCTGACTCTGTCTGTTTTGATTATACTGCTGTAAAAAAAATGTCTTTTAAAATGTTTTAAGCTAACACCTGAAATGTATAGGAAAAGGTTTTGTGAGCATAGACGCAAGGCAGATGAAAATGTATGTGAATATGTTGCTGAACTGAGCACTTATTTTCATAGCTGGGTGAGTGGATGTCAGGTCACCACTTTTGAAGGGCTGGCAGACCTTTTGGTGAGGGAACAAGCCCTTAGCACTTTGCCTGAAAACATGAGGATCTGGTTAGCTGATAGACAATGTGCTACTTCAGATGAGTTGGGGAAGAAGGTAGACTTATACCTGGCCAGCAGGGCAGCCTTGCACAGGAAGGGGAACCCCAGTACTGCTCATGGGTCTAAAGGAACCCATGGTGGGCAGCACAGACTGCCCCAACAGAATCTGCCAGCAGGGGAAGCCACTAGTCCAGGTACATATCCAGGAGCTAGGGTGAAATGTTTTGAATGCAACCAGTGGGGCCGTTTGGCATACAGGTGTTCATGGAGGCAAGGTGGAGAACCAAAGATGAGGGAGCCAGTAAGTGGGAAAGACAAAATGCCCATAGTAGGTTGTCTTGAGACAACTGGGGTATGGAACTACCATCCTGCAGATGTCCTGAGAGGGAAGGATTTGGATGAGGCAGTCCCATGTACTTATGCAGTTATACGCAGTGAGGCTAGGAGACAAGGATGAGGGTCTGGTAGCCTGGGGGAGACCCAGACAGACTGCATACTTGCAGCCAGGAGTGGTGAGGTGGTTACTTCAGGAAGTGAGCTATGCTGTAGCAGTGAGACTGAAGGTGAGCCACAGCTGCTTGTGGGTACTGATGTTCCCTTGTACAGGGTAACTGCAAAGGTAGAGGTGAGTAGTAGTACCCAGGCTGACAGTGAGGCACCACTGTCAGAGGATGCCAGACTTCCTGTTGAAGGAGAGCTGGGAAGGGTTAAAAGGAGAGAGTTGAGACAGGCTCAGCTCTCAGACCCTACATTGCATGGCCTGAGGCAGGTAGCTAGGGAGGCACCTGATTCTTAAGGGAAGAGGGAATCTGTATACTGGGACAAAGGGTTACTATACAGAGAATGAACCCCTGAGGGAGGGCTAAAAGGTGAGAGGGTATAGCAGTTGGTAGTGCCTAGAGCCTACCATCTGGCGCTTTTAGTCATAGCCCATTTAATTCCCTTTGCAGGTCATATGGGCATAAAATACAAAGAGGCATATTATGCAAAACTTCTATTGGCCTGTAATTTCTAGAGATGTAACAGGGTACTGCAGAACCTGTGAGCAGTGCCAAAAGTTAGACAAGGCAGGAGACAAGGTGAGAGCTCTTTTGATGCCTTTGCCTGTGATTGAGGAGCCATTTCAGAGGGTAGCTATGGATATTGTGGGCCCTCTGAGTACCTCAAGTTCCACAGGGAAAATGTATATCCTAGTGGTAGTGGATTATGCTACACAATACCCTGAGGCAGTGGCTTTGTCCTCCATTGAGGCAGAGAAGGTGGTAAATGCTTTGTTAGTGGTTTTCAGCAGGGTAGGTTTCCCAAAAGAAATACTGACTGACCGAGGTGCCAATTTCATGTCAGACCTGCTGGCTTGTCTGTGGAAGTCCTGTGGGGTGAAGCACCTGAAGACCACCCCCTACCATTCCCAGACTAATGGTCTTGTTGAGAGGTTAAACTCTACAATCAAGTCCATGCTACAGGCATGTGCAGATCAGTTTAAGAGGGAGTGGGGCAAATATTTGCCCCATCTGTTGTTTGCTTACAGAGAGGTTCCCCAGGAATCCACAGGTTTTTCACCCTTTGAGTTGCTGTATGGGCATAGGGTGAGTGGACTCTAGATTGAATTTGAGATGAGTGGGAAGGTGAGTGTGAGTCTCACAAGGAGTCTGTTGTGGCATACATCCTAAACCTCAGGACAAGGATCAGGGAACTCATGAGCTTGGCCCAGGAGCACCTGGCAGAAGCCCAACAACAGAAAAAGGTGTGGCATGACAGGAATGCACGAGCTAGAGAGTATGCTGTGGGCAGCAGGTAATGTTTCTCATTCCTGTCAGACACAACAAACTGCAAGCAGCTTGGGAGAGACCCTACAAGGTGGTAAGAAAGGTAAGTGATGTTAATTACATGGTGGAAGTGCTAGGTAGATGGCAGGGGCACAAACAATACCATGTTAACATGATGAAACTTTACCATGATAGGGAGGCCCTTGTGCTGAGTATTTGCAGTGGATTACAGGAGGAGTCTGAGGGAGATCTGGGAACTGATCTCCTAAGTGAAGCTCGGGCTGACACCTCAGTGAAAGGGGTAGCAATGTCCCAGCAGCTATCTCCTACCCAGGTTCTAGAAATCCTAGCAGTGTTGCAGGAATTTGGGGATGTGTTTACTGGGAACCCAGGGTGCACCCACCTGGTGCAGCACCAGGTGGATACAGGACCCCAAAGACCTGTTAGGCAGGCCCCTTAAAGGGTGTCTGAGAGAGTCAAATAGTCTCTGAGGGAGGAGGTACAGGAGATGTTGGAACTAGGGGTGATTTAGGAGTTCAACAGTCCCTGGGCCTCACCAGTGGTGTTGGTGCCAAAGAAGGATGGCAGCACCAGATTCTGTGTATATTACAGGAAATTAAATAGTCACAGAGAGTCAGATGCTTACCCCATGCCTAGGACAGATGAGGCCCTAGAGCAGCTGGGTGAGGCTAAGTATCTTATAACCATTGATCTTAACAAGGGTTACTGGCAGGTGTCCTTGACTCCCAGTGCTAGAAAGAAGTCAGTCTTAGTGACTCCTTTTGGCTTGTACGAGTTCACAAAGATGCCCTTTGGGATGAAGAGTGCCCCAGCAACTTTTCAGAGGCTGGTGGATAGTATCCTAGCAGGAGCAGGAGGGTTTGCCCTTGCTTATCTATATGATATTGCCATCTACAGCCATTCCTGGCAAGAGCACCTTCAGCATGTCAGGGAGGTGCTGGGCAGACTACAGAGGGCAGGGTTGACCATTAAGCCGAGCAATTGTCAGGTGGGTATGGCAGAGGTCTCCTACCTAGTGGGAAGTGGTAAGATAAAGCCAGAACCTGCCAAAATGGACGGTATTCAGGCATGGCCTGCACCTGTTACCAAAAAGCAGGTGAGGGCATTCTTAGGGAAGCAAGATACTACAGAAAGTTCAACCCTAGTTATACTACCATAGTGGCTCCCCTCACAGACCTGACAAGGAAGAACAGGCCATATAAGGTAGTGTGGACCCCAGCATGTGAGCAGGCATTTCAGAAGCTTAAAGAAGCTTTGGGAGGACCCCCTGTGTTAGCCAGTCCAGATTACAGCAAATAATTTGTTTGTGCAAGTGGATGCTTCGAACCATGGGGTGGGGGCTGTACTTAGCCAGATTTCTTCAGAGGGAGAAGAGCACCCAGTGGTTTATCTCAATTGGAGGCTCTAACTCAGGGAGGAATGCTATGCAGCTGTAGAAAAGGAATGCCTAGCCATAGTGTGGGCCCTGCAAAAACTTCAGCCATATCTGTATGGAAGGAACTTTACTGTTATGACAGATCACAACCCTCTAACATGGAGCCTGGGGTTGCAAGCATATGATATGTCAGTGCAGCACCACAGTGGGAGTAGCAATGCCAATGCAGATGGGCTCTCAAGACAGGGAATGGGGTGAGGTACACCCAGATAGACCTAACCTGCTCAAGCAGCATTTCTCAAGGGACACTTGAAAAACTAGCTTGAGTTCTCCAGGGGGGAAGAGATGTGAAGATTGGGGAAAGATGGGAGAAGGCTGCCAGTCTAGTTAAATAGAATTTGATACATAATTCTATCATTTGTATATATAAATGTAAAATACAGGCTTGTGTTCTTAAATGAAAAAAAAACACTGTAAAATGTGAACTTCAAGATCGTTGCAACATTGCCATCTGCTGAAAGGAAAATCAATTCAAGCATTTCAAATGTTCTTTGAAGTTACAATTACCTAAAAAGTGGCGCCAAAGCAGCTGGCTGATACATTCTTTCTATTGTCTTAACTTAAGGAATAATTGTTAGAGTATACATGTGAAATGTCTTTTATTGTTGTAGTTTCCTGAGTAGGTGTTAGATTGCTAAATAATGCAGTTTGTGTCCTGGGAACTCCAGAATATGTGTCAAAATGATATAATGTGTATACTGGGAAAACTTAAGTGTCAAAATGATGTAATCTGGGAGGGCCTTAACAGAGCTATTTGTTAGCGAGTTTAAAAATTATTGTTGAGAGAGAAACTGGTAAGCATTTTGTCTTGGACCATCAACCCCAGCACTGCTTATTCTCTATATGTATGTAAGTAGGATTGTAGCACTGTGTTTTCTCTTAAGTATAGCTAAAGATTAGAAAGTTAGATTAAGTGTTTTTTCTTTGACATCAGACCTGTCTTACTGTATTATTTTAAGTTTCTGTGTGATCTCTAAACTGTTAGATATGTCTGTGGTGTAGTAGTGTTGTCTTGTGTTTTTAATTATTTATTATTAAATATTTTAAAACCTTTACCTGTGGTTGGTTTGTGTAGACATAAGTGGGCTCTAGAGTACAATGCATATTTATAGAGTTTATTGTAATAAGTCACTCTAATAAGCCTTAGAATGAATAGTCACATTACCAATTGGATAAAAATATTGCACAGTAATAATTGGACACCCTTTTAAGGGCCTTTGGGTAGCTGATAATTATTAAGCTGGTGGTGGCAGTAATTACTACCGTATAGTCTGGGTAAAGGGGCACAGCTAGAGAATCTGTTTTAGCCTTTCCCAGGAGTGTCTGTGAAGTTTTATAAATACTTATCTCAAAGTGTGGGTGTGTGTCAGCTACCTGGGCAGGGACGCGAAGCACTGGTTGCATAGAAAGGGTACTGGGGGTTAGCTTGCCAGCTAGGCTGATGAGATCTGGACCCTATAGCTGTGCCAGTGGGAAGTCTTATTGGAGACCTGCAGAGCAAGGGAGCAAGCAGTCCCAGACTGACTGTGATCTCTGTGTGCACTTAAGGGAAATTGTACTTTACTGTGTGTATTAGTTATCCTTTCTTCTTTTATGAGACAACCTCCCTGGTGTTAGTGGTGAGGATTGAGGCTCATTGATTGCTGGGCCAGGCCACGGTCATCACAATACATATATATCAAAGGTGATCCATATAGATACACACACACACACACACACACACATATATATATATATATATATATATATATATATATATATATATATATATATATATATATATATATATATATATATGTATGTCATAACAACAAATTAACATAACATTGACTTGCATAACAGCGAGACAACTTCTGCAAAATTTAAATAAACTAACTCCCGGAATGGTGTATTTCACCTCTGAGAACCTAACCACTTGGCCACCTATAACTAAAACAAAAATTGAAGCAAATTAAACCCATCGAAATATGCCATTCCAGGAGTTCATTCATTTAAATTTTTGCTGAGGTCGTCTGGCTGTTATGCAAGTCAATGTTATGTTCATTTGTTGTGATGGCATAGATATATATGTATATATATATATATATATATATATATATATATATATATATAAAGGGATTACCTAAAATGATCTAAAGCAGCATAAAATTGGCAGTAAAATTATCAACAGAAAAATCTAAACTGAAAAACATCTAAACACAAAATCTTGACAAAATTGAAATTACGCTAAGGAAGGGTTTATGCCCTTTCTAAGCTGTTTTGTGGTTTCTGAACTGGTATATATAAGTAGGGGTGGGGGCTGAATATGGTTTGTTGTTGTCAATATTTCATGTTTAGAGTTTTGTCAGTTTATATATTTTTCTTTCAATATTTTAGTCAGTCAATGCTGTTTTGGATAACTTAAGTAATCAATTATATATAGATAGATAATGTGCGTGTGTATACGTGTGTGGGTCTATATATATATATGTATCTGTCTCTTTATATAGATATTGATAGATAGATATCTGTATCTGCATATATATATATATATATATATATATATATATATATATACACACACAGAGATAGAAAGTCTTTGTTTCTGAATTTATCTATCCAAAGTGCTTATTAATGGTAAAACTTTGAATCCACTATGAATGAATCCATGCATATTAATTTTATGGAGAAAGTACATAGATATGAGTCTTTGTAATGACACAAATTAACTATGGATATTAACTATTGCATTAAAATGCGGCAATTTAACAATTGAATTCTGAAGTGAGTTGATTTTTGGGAACTAGTAAATGTATAAATTTGTGAAGCATTTTAAATGTTTGTTGTACTCCCCCCTCCAGAGTTGTTTTGAATGAGCTTTGGTTGAATAAACAAACAATAATGGAAACTCATTGTTTCCAAGCAACAACAAACTTTATCAGCTAAGTATAAGTTTATATGAAAGTACATACAAAGAAAAATAATAAACCGGACCACCAAGGTAGATCGCTTCACTTTAATATTGTACAGGTGTACCAAATAACTAAGCGCTATCGCCAAAAACAATGTCTGGCTTCTTCAGAGTCATCTGGTGCAACAAAACTGACAGTTTAAATAACAATTCATATTATCAACACCAATCAACTGTAGTTAGTTTCATGACATCATTCTGGTGTCGTAACCATATAAACAAACACCAATGCCAACATAAAAAAATAATACAACTTCTTATCATGTCACAAACACAATTAAATTGTATATAAAAGACAATAAAATAACATGGAGAATACAAAGCAGGAAAAAAAGAATTTATAAAATGTAATTCATTGTAATGTTTACAATACCCTAAACATAACTTAACCTCTAGATCTTGTTAGCCCTAATTTTGAAATAGGCATTAAGGTAGTACTGTCATTTAGCCCAGGTGAATTACAGGCATTTAATCTGAGTTGCCATTTTAATTCTTTTGCTTCCACCTCAGCATTAAAGTCCCTCCCCCTCTTCCATGATTCCATATTCTATCACAGAAAATACATTTTTAAAAATTTACACAGTTTTTACTGTGTAAATAAAGTGCATTGTGCTCATTTATGTTTTTAATATGTCTCAGGTGCTCAGAGATTCTATCACACAGCCTGCATATGGTTTTACCAATGTAAAAACCATTACAGGCTGTGCACGTTGCCACATAAATAAGTTTAGTGCTATTACAATTACATTTACCTGGACATGAAATAGAACATTTATAGTCCTTAACACATAAGTAGGGGCCATCATTGAAAAACTGGCAATACCTACATGTCCCACACTTAGTCATTAGTGAGAAATTATGTCTTTTCTCACCTTGATTACTCTCAAGTATATTTTTTAGGTTCTTACCCCTTCCTTAAACTATTTGTGGTTCTATACCGAAAATTTCTTTGATTGCACTGTTTAGACAAAATTTCCATCTATTTCTTAAACATGAAACAAGTTGGGGGGGCTAATGAATTGTATCTCAATACAAATACATCACCTCACTTGTTCATGTTTACCTCTTCATGTGTTGTAACTACTGTACTTCTTAGTATAGGGGTGTACACTTTGTCCCTTTTTCTCAAAATTTCTCTTTTAACATTTAATAGTAACTTAAGTGGATAGCACCTATCTAAAAACATGCCAATCAATTTAAAGATTTCCTCCTTAAAGACCATGTTTTCACTCACTAGCCTTGAAGTTCTCACCATCTGTCCCTTTATTGTACCTTTTCTTTGATGGTAAGGATGACAACTATCAAAATGTAGTATTGAATTTGAATAGGCATCCTTTCTATAGATGTTACTACACAACCCACAAGTTGATTTTTTTCAAATTGATATCCAAGAAATTGATCTCATTTTGATGCCAAGTATAGGTAAATCTAAAAAAACTTGTATCATTCAAATATTCAATAAACTCATCTATTGTAGTGTCATCCCCTCTCCATAGGATGAGTATATCATCCAAAAATCTATTGTATAAAATGATATTTTCCTTATACTTAGATGGAAATATAAAGGAATTCTCCCAAGTAAGTAATACTAAATATGAAAAAAACAGGAGCACATCTTACTCCCATCGCCACACCCATCATTTGTTGGTATGTTTCCCTTTCAAAACTAAAAAATTATTTTTCAGGACCAGTTCCGTGAGTTCTACCAATAAGGTTACTTTGGTTTTATTTATCTTTTTACTATTAAGTAAACTTTCAAGGAACATGGTCAAGCCTTGATCGTGAGGGATAACAGTAAACAAATTAATAACGTCCACAGTCAGAAAAACATAGTTTCATTTTAACTGCTCTCAGTCTTTCCAAGCAATGCTAGGAATCTCTTATGATATGTTCAGCTTTCTCCACTACCACCTTTAACCATGTGTCCACATAAGATGCTATGGGTTCCATTTTGGAACCACCTGCTGCCAGAATCGGCCTAAAGTGGGGGGGGAGGTTGTAAATATCTTTGTGGACTTTCAGTATACCAAAAATGATGGATAGTGTCGGGTGTTTCACTGTCAGGTAATTAAATTCCATCTCATCTATCATTCCTTGAAATAGTTTGTTCTGCAGGTATATATCAATCTTCAAAAAGGCCCTATTAACCTCATTTTTGGATGCCCTGTAGTATGTCTCATCATTATTTAATATATCGTTCATCTTTAGGCTATAATCCATAGCAGCCATAACCACCATTCCACCCCCCCTTGTCAGGTTTCATAAACCTACAACCACTATTATTAACAAGATCCCTTAAAAGAACTCTTTCATCATGTGAGAGGTTATCACAACATTGCCTACTTTGATTTAGAATCCTTCTAAAATCACCCTCAACACATCTTTCAAGGGCCAGTACCTCAGGGTGTGGTGGGAGGATGAAAGTACTTCTTCTTTTCAGAGACAAATGGTTGTTAACCAACTGCTTATTATGACACATAGATGGGAAAAACATTTTTTAAGTTCAATTGTCTTGTAAATCATTTTAAATTAATAAGCACATTAGCAATATCTAACTGGAAATTTGGTACAAACGTTGTTCCTTTACTAAGTAACTTAAAGTGTACATCACAAATATTCCTTTCAGTGTAACTGTAAATAGTAAACCCCTCCTTAGTAACCACATTACAAATCATACGTTCATTGTTGACATCATTACTAAGGAGGGGGTTAGATATTGCTAATGTGCTTATTATCTACCTTGGTGGTCCGGTTTATTATTTTTCTTTTTATGTGTTTTCAAAGTCCCTTGTGGACTAGTGTGTGTTTTATATGAAAGTATTTTAGTCAAATTATTAGAGTATAAAAAGAGGCAATAAGAGTTTTTGGAATTTTTGCAAATTAATTTTAGTCTCTTACACTAGAGGCAGCCAGTATTACAAAGCAATCAAGATTGCATTAGCTGCTTAAAAGCAAAACCAAGTAATTTCTACATATTAAGTGAAGTGACAGTTCTTTTATTTAAAAGTACTTAAAGTGATTTGTAGCTGTGTAAACCAACTTAAGAAAAAGTTAAAGTTTCTGTCAAAAGGACACTTTATAAAGTAGAATATGCAAATGCAAAACTGAAATTCTGAGATGATTGTGTATGAGCAAGTATTCAAATATTGCTTTATATGTGACAGAAAATGACTGAGCAGTTTTACAGTGGCTGAATATGTTGCACATATTAATATATTTCATTCAAACAGAACTTGGACAGCTTTAAGATTTGAGTTACATTATATGTCAAATTGCCTTCAGAATGATAAGTGATAGTGATGTTAAGTACTTGAATATAATGGCTGGCAGATCTTACAGATTGTTACAATACTGTATAATTTAGTAGGGTCTAATAAGTATGCTTATCTGTAAAATCGCTCATAGAAACTGCAGACATTTTGCAACAATATTTGAATCTAAACCTTTGAAAACTGTAGAGAATTTTATATTGCATAAGAAATAAAATGGGGCATGGAAGTATTCTGGAATCAAAGAAGAGCTTTGCAATTTAATCAAGAGTTGCAAGATGGAAAAGGCTTGACAGATGTCATGAGAGAGAAATAGTTGTAGGAGGTAGACTGCCTGAAAATAGAACAAAGGTACTTATATCCCAAGCACCAAATATTGAAAAGTCTAAATGAAATGCTCCAAAAATGGTAAAAAAATGCGATTTACATAGTGTTTGGTTAGGGAATGGGATATGGTTATAGATAGCATTATGGTTAGGGGGAGGGCCAGCATGCACAAGTTGTGCCCTCCATAATACCACTCCTTTTTGCCATCTACTTCTCGGAAGTCAAGGCTAACATTACAGGCCTCTGTCTCACCAAGTTTCCAGATGACTGTAAATTGAGAGCTATTATAGATTCCCCCAAGACATAATCATCTTGTAAGTGGGTTTAACATGGACAAATGACTAGTGCCAAAGCCATGGCCTAAAACTCAATGCCAAAAAATACATTATAATGCCCTTTGGGAAACTGTCAATGCAAGTTAATTGCTACATTGATAAATCTCCCCTGAGAGTCAACCCAGAGCTTTGAAGTTTAATCAAGAGTTGCAAGATGATAAAGGCTTGACAGATGTCATGAGAGAGAAATAGTTGTAGGAGGTAGACTGCCTGAAAATAGAACAAAGTGTGTGGGATCAAGCATTTGGAGGTTGCCAATGTCCTTGCTCATAAGGTTCATGATAATGCATTTCATGGCCTTGTAGTTAGGCCCAAACACCAAACATTGAAAAGTACAAATGAAATGCTCCAAAAATGCATTTACATAGTGTTAGGTTAGGGAATGGGATATGGTTATAGATAAAATTATGGTTAGGGGAGAATCAGCATGCGCACGTTTTGCCCTCCATAATACAGCTCCTTTTTGAGATAGAGAGATAGATATGTATCCCAAAATATCCCCACACTATGGAATAGGCCCCCCTATCCATGTAAAACAGAGTTCATCCATGACCTATTCAAACAAAACCTTGAAACCGTGAAAAATTGTAAATTCACCCCAGGTCTAGCACCATGTCCCTTATGGACAGAAGTCATCAATAAGAAAAGTTTTATCCTATCTAACACCCCCTCCATGAATCCTTAGCTATATACACACATTCAGAATTCTGAAAAATCTGGTATTTCTGAGGTATTTTGACATTACACAGACTCACAATTCTTAATTGTGAGGTTTAGGAATTCACATTCTACCTTTTGAACTGTTGTGTTCATTCTGCTATCATGAGTTATATATAAAGTATTTTAGAATTACCTGTCTCTTATTTACATAGTCTTTATTATGATCGACTACAAGTCCTAATAGCTCTCCACCTGCTTACTTACTATCACTTGCTTTAAATGGCAAGTTTCTTAGTTCCCACTAACCCAGTCGTCCATAATTTCCTAGCCCTCAAATCACTGACCCTACCAAAATGCATATCGCTACCAGAACCCTTACTCCAACCTTAGATTTCCACACAGTTCCTAATCATAACCTGAATCTTTGCTCTCAAGCCATAACCGTAAAACTTCTATATCAGTTGCTAGTCCTAAATTCCTGAATCACTGAGTAAATATTAAGGATCACACCCCTAATGTTAAAACTCCTTCTCCCGCTCCCTAAACTTAAATCCCTCTCAATCACTGCTGAAAACCTAAACTATATTCCCACTGCCTCACTACAGCTGCTACAATTACCTTGCCCAACCTACAACTTATGTTAGGGCAAGATGCTGCTGCTCCATTCTCTCTCTCTCCATGGTACCCTGCCCAAACATGTATTTTAGTTTGAGTGACAGCCTGTGTGAGCTACAAAATGGTAGAGTCCCTTGGTCTTCAAGTGCATGTGGAACTATAGCACTTGTAGTAGACCCTCTTGATTGACTTATCCATTACCCCTGTCCCCCATCAGTAAACCAAGACATCCCCAGCACCTGCCCCCCCTTCCCTCATCACCAGAGAGCAGGTCCTTAATGCCCTCTCAAAGGCAAAAAATACAGTCTCCATGGGACCCGATAACATCCCTGGATGTATCCTACATGAACTCAGGCATGAGCTCTCAGCTCAATTAGACACCCTATTCAACCAAAGCCTGAGCACTGGTTTCATCCCAGCTGAATGGAGGACAACCACTGTCATTCCTCTACACAAAGGTGGAGCGTCCACTTACTGAGGAAATTATAGGCCCATCAGCCTAACTATCCTGATCTACAAGGCCATGAAATGCATTATTATGAACCTTATGAACAAAGACATTGGCAACCTCCAAATGCTTGATCCCACACAGTTGGGTTTTGTCAATGGGAGATCATAACTGTTAAACCTGGTCGACTTCTTTGAAACAGTCACCAAAGCCATGGATGAGGGGATGACAGTGCACATCACATACCTTGACCTAGCCAAAGCCTTTGACACTATTCCCCCACTCGGGCATAATAGATAAACTCTCCCAGCTAAACATCAACCTGTATGTTACCACTATGGGTAGCTAAATGGCTCACTGATAGAACTCACTCAGTCAAAGTAGGGGAAGCCACCTCTAGTAGTAGACCCGTAACAAGTGGTGTACTCCGAGGATTGGTCTTGGGGCCTCTACTGTTTGGGATATACTTTTCTGAGATGCAAGCCAAACCAGTGGTCTGTGACTGACCAAGTTTGCAGATGACTGCAAGCTGGATGCTGTCTTAAATTCCCCTAGTGATGTGAACATCCTCCAAGAGGGCCATACCCAAAGTAATGACTAGTGCCAGAAGCATCGCCTCAAACTGAATGCCAAGAAATGCATCATTATCCCCTTTGGGGAAAATGTCATCCCCACTAATTATCACATTAATAACAATGTACTAAGCATGCAATCAGTCATGAGGGACTTGGGTACCCAGGTTGATAGCAACCTGACCTTTGACCACCACGTTGCCTCCATTGTATGGAATGCTTTCTACACACCCTCACCTCATAAATAAGGGTATTTCATCCAGAAACAAGGATGTCATAACATCTCTGTACTCCTCCTTTATCAGACCCATTATCGAGTACAATGCCCCCTTCAGTATGTACCTTGCTAAGCACATGCAGCAGTTGGAGAGACCACAGAGGTTCCTGACCAGGAAAATCCAGGGTCTGAAACACCTATCCTATACAGCTAGGCTAAAAGCCCTGTCCCTCTACTCAGTCTCATGCAGACTGTTCAGAGGTGACCTGTGTCTGGCATACAAGGCCATTTCAGACCCACCCTTGATGGAGTTGCTGCATATCCATAAGACAAACTCCACTCACACAACCCGCATGCAAGGCCTTAACCTGGTCTGTGATATTACTAGAACTTGTTGGTGGGATAGATTTGTATCCCAAAGATTCCCCCATCTGTGGAATAGACTCCCTCTCCATGTCAAGCAGAGTACCTCTCTAGCCCTCTTTAAGAAGAATCTGGATGACTGGATGGGAAACAGAAAATATAACCCTGGGATCCCACCTGTGTCCCTGCTGGACAGGAGAAACAGGTGCTGACTTTGAGGGAACATGGGTGAAATTCTTGGCTAGGCTTATAAGGGCCTCTGGGCCAGTAGCCTAGTATCATCCTATGAACCTATGAACCTATTACTAGGGCTAAGGCCTAGGGTTTTGAACAGGGTAGCTCATTGCTCATCTAACAGAACGGAAGTGTAAATCATCCTTAGAATGACTGAAGACCTTTGAATGGTTAGTTGAGAAATGAGAATATAACTCAAAGACATTGAAAGCCAGTGACTAGCTAGATGGAGACTTTGAAAAAACTTGAGATGGTATAGAAATGAAAGCTATGAGGAAACCTATTACTTGCAGTTCCAGAACAACCCACTGAGCGCTACACAGGTTCTTAAAAGTAACGGATTAATGAAAGGCAATTGTGAAAAACACTGCAAATGAGTCACCTCATGATTATTGCCTATTTATTATATATAGATAAAGATAAACTTATTATGCAGTGTCCATTTAAAGGAAAAATCCAGGCAGTAAAGCCTCAAAAATGAAAATGAGATAGCACCAGAACATGGTTAATTTGAATATAGTATAAGTACTAAACAAGAGCAATGATGTGAAAGTTCACCAACAGCATTCTGCAGCAAAACAGTTCAAACCAAAGTTGTAGCTAGGCATACTCACAATACTCAGCATACTCAAACAAGTACTTTGTTTTCCTGTGCATTTCTTAGAAACTTTATTACTCAAAGATCATGGAATATATAGAATTTTCTTAACTAACG
Source organism: Protopterus annectens (assembly GCF_019279795.1). NCBI lineage: Eukaryota > Metazoa > Chordata > Ceratodontiformes > Protopteridae > Protopterus > Protopterus annectens. The sequence goes on from NC_056742.1 coordinate 13,376,803, forward strand.
TTTACAATACAGAGATATTAAAAGCACACTTACAGTAAGGACACACTACTAAAGACAGACTTTTTTAAGGTTATACCTAGCAACAGTTGAATAAAATGCATCCCTTTCCTGTGTATGTAGCAGCAACACTGTCTGGGTTGAGTGCATTTTTTAAATTAGTGGTGGGTGGTAATGGGGGAACCTAAATAAGTCCAAGCAGAAAACAAAAATTTCTGGCAATACCCCTGGGTGAAACAGATATCTGTAACAACGTGATTTCACATAAATGGACATGAATGCTATTGAAGTCTTTTCAGTATCAAATCATCAAAGCAATGTAATGGGAGGGGTTCTGATGAGTAGGATGCTTTGAGCTAACAAGTCTTGCACAACAGTTATGTTCTTAGCTCAGTGATGTCTTTATTCATTTTGTCCCCTGCTGAAATTAAAGGATCATTCTAGAAATTGGAGATCATTAATATTTTATTATAATGGACTGTGTGTGAACAGCAGTGGTGCTGTTGTTCATTACTAGTCACAGTGATGAGAAACAAATATCCTAGAGGCCATCAGGATACTTGGCAATTGCATTGTCTATTATCCTCTCAGTATTTTGTTACAGACCATTGTCAGTATTGCAGAAATTAACTACAATTGATTCCATGAATGTAATCATTCCACTGTAATTGTCTGACATCAGGCCAGTCACTTAATATAACTCCCCATTCAGTATGTACCTATCTAAACACTTGGCACAAATGGAGCAATCATAACATTTTCTCACTACAGAAAAATAATCCAAGGCCTAAATCAGAAAAACTATGCAGATCATCTCAAGGCCTTATCGCTCTGCTTGGTGTCATACAGGTTACTATGAGTCGGTCAGACATAATTATAGACTCAACTACTCCAATGGTAGCGTGAACACCCACTCAAATAATCTCAATCTATTTTGCAACATTAATAGAAACAAAGTACTTACTCTAATTTGGACAAATAGGTGGGAAACTCTAAATTCAACCCTGGTTTCACATATCCCCTCAAGGAAGGACAACAAGTAAATGTCCCAATGTTTCCTTGTTCTGCCTGCCTCTGGGTTATTTGGTTATAAAATAGAAGGGCTTAAAACTACCATGAGACTGTAATGCTACGATTCATTAGGTCATCACAGATCAATAGCTTAGTAAGTACCTTAGAACTACATAGGTTTTATTACAGTTACAATAATGAGATTTCTTGGATATTACAGGATCCAGAGATGTGTAATATGTCACTAATATAGATAATTTATCCCACAATACCACATGAGGACTTAAGGAACAGCTACCTTTCTGTAGAATTGTGTACAACTATACATGTTTTTAATGTTCTAGTCCTTTTTTTTGTCAGCTCACTTCATCTATCAAATTATTTAGCAATATCCTGTATATATAGTTTGAGGAAAAATGTGGTTTTTTTTTTTTTTTGCCGGCTGATTTTAGTTTACTAGTATGAGGTTAGTGGTACAGCAGTAGCATTATTGCCTCACAGCAAGGGGTTCTCCTGTTCGATTCTTGGCTGGAGTGCCTTCTGTGTGGAGTCTGCATGTCCTCCCCGCAGTTGAAGGGCCTCCGAAAGACATGCATAAATGGGCGTGCCTTCGCTGAAGGTTGGCGTCGGGCTGGCAACTCGGCACCATAAAAAATATCTACTGCCAATCATTAGCGGACCTGAGTTCTGCTGGGGTGATCCCTAACTGGGAAAAGACAAACAAAGTATGAGGTTAGTAATTTTGGAATGATATTGGATTTCTACATGAGTCATGGGACCAGCAATGTGTTAGCACCCTTTTCTCTACCATTATCTGCAAGTTCTTTTTTTATCCTTTACATTCATCCAAATAGCTGTCTTGTTTTTGAAGCCACAGAGCTTGCCAAATGTATGTCATAACTGAGATGGACTCCCAAAATATCTGCACTCATTTATAGTTTCTCTAGTGATATTAACAGAAGTAGTTTGGAGCACAGAAGTGGGACTTATACAGCAAGCAAATGTTGAGAATACCATCACCTTTGTTTTTATCTACATGCAGCCATATGCCTGAGTTCAATGGTGTGTGCATAAAGTTTATGAATCTCTTTAGAGCTTTGTTTGAGCATTTGAAAATACCTGATGTAGAGTGAAACATTAGAGAGTCCTCAGTGTATTGTATTAATTTTGTTGATTTACAGCTCATTATTTTTAGTGTTGGAGGTTGCCTATTCAAAAGCAGATAACTAATTCCATCTTAATGACTGAGAGCAGATGGTAATGTAAACATCAAACCACTTGCATTCAACTGAAGCTATACCAGAAGCAGATTTCCTGCTTAGTAAAAATTTTGGATACCTATGCCAAAAGCTTAAATAGTTATCAGTATATTGGAGGATTGATGCAAGCATTCCTAAGGTTTCATTTTATATACTCTGTCATGGATACAAAAAGCAGTTTAAATCTTTTTTTCCTTAACACATAATCCATATTTTTTTGCTGCAAATTATAAAGGATTATCTATTTAGGCACTGCTGCAGCTTTTCCCGCAAGTCCCACTACTCAATCCAAATATACTAGGATCAAAATGGTCTGCTATTGGCCTACTATGTCAGACTGTTGATTACCAGTCCCCTTCCCCAGGGAATCTTCTTGGGCTAGGCTTATATAGGCTCCAGGGCCGTTAGCCTAGTACACACCTATGAACCCATGAGGAGATGCAAGGTACATAGAAGTAGAATGAACCCAGAGAGTTACCACTACTGCTCACAGTAGCTTGAGTTGCTTCAATTAGTAGCCATACCCCTTCATGTGGAATGTCATTTTGATGTTGAGTATTTTAAATGAGGCATGTTTACTAGGAGTGGACACACACTGGATCTAAGGGAGATAATACCCTCAACCAGCTTGCATCCCAACCTGGCATCTGTTGCCCTCAAGCTCTAGCCATCTCAGGAGCCAGATTGAGCAGTATGCCCATCTTAAATGCCTCCCCAAAGCCTCCTACATGGGAAGAGCAAAAAGGCATTTGTCTTGTTATCCATTCCTTGCCACATACCAGCTACAACAGGTGCTGCTGCTGCTAACTGAATTCTGGTTGCCTAGGGCATAGTCAGGCCTTATCCCTCTCTACCACAGAAATGGCAGTTTACAATACATAACAGTGGTCAAAAGGTGGCATGGTTCAACATGTTTAGATATTTGGTGCAGAGGTTGACAGTCCCATAAGATGCTGTGTACTGGATAACTTTATATAAAGGTAGTAGGAGACTGGCTGAATGATGTGATGTTCTCTCCATTCTCACATGTGGTGGAAGCTGACATGGTCTGGGTGTTAGCTGGGACGTAGATGGAAAAGAAATGGTCAGATTTCCCATTTGTTGGCCAAAAGTGGTCTTATCCGTTGCCTGATATTCTTCCAAAACAGTTTTGAGCAGTGAATAGCAGGTCCTGCAAGATTCCTTACACTTTTGTTTGCAGCTATAATGTATCTGTCTGTATCTGTGCTATTTTTATTGACTTCTGTTTTCTTGAAAGGTGGACCTCTGTGATATCAGCATCTGAGCCATTTCCTCAGTTATACCCAATCACAAGACTCGCATATGTTTATGTATTTGGAACATGATATTTTATTCTTTAGTCCCTCAGCCTATTGATGTAGAATAATTATCCAGATAATCACCTTGGTGGGATTAGAGAGCTACCAGTTCAAGGCCAGAATTTCATCTAGATATTCTCTTTGATAATGCCAAAAAAGGAAATTATAAACAGCAGAATAGTTAAGTAGACTAAATCCTGAGTTTATTTTACTAGTATCCCATTTCTAGGCTGCCCCATTAAAGAAGTCTGTTCTAATAAAGCACATCTAGGTTAGTCATGCAGTGCTTGTGTGTTAGGTTAGAGAGATGCTCTCAAGCAATAAATGCTTTTTCCTGTTCATCTTTGATGCACTTCTTATTCCTTCCCTACACCTTATCTGTATGACATAACAAAACCACAGGGTGCCATTTTTCAAGCAAGCATATTTTCCTCTCTAGGTTAATGCATTGTCAAATACCTTCCTCATTTCAAACTCTCTACTTGTCTTGTATATGTCTCTTGTACTGTAAAGGTGTCATTTCCCGTTCTATTTTGTATCAACTTGTTTCTCAGCATACCATGTTGAGGAATTTCAGATTGTATATATGATTTGAAAGTTCTAATTGTGTCTAATAGCACTTTATGTAATATGTGGGACATGCTGTTAGTTTAAAAGGGCTGTGGTTGCAAAAATTGGAATTGTAAAACACTGTTTCCTGTGATGCAGCTTTGTGACTTTATAGGAATTGAGTACTCCCTTATTCTGGCAGCTATTTAAAGTGTTCTGATGTTCTGCCATTAAAATAAGGAGCGGTGGCAGTACCATATATTAAGTGTTTCTCTCTGTTGCCCTATGGTGATAGCAACATTAATTACCATGAGCTTGAATTATGAATACAAGAGTTGATTGTTTATCCTATTTTGTAAAATGACAGGAAAAAACAGTATTATTTAATGAGTAGCATTTTCATTCTAAATACCTAGCATTGCTGTTACCTAGACTCAAAGACATGCACCTTGCCACTTCACTAAAGGTTTTGAATGTGTTTGCCCTTATTACTAATAACTGCCTGAACTCATACTCCTGGCTAGAACAACAGCTTTGTTTCCTTATTTTCTGAGCTACTTGCACATGATGTTTTACTATTCACCTAAGTCAGTGTGAGCTTGTTGTGTCTAAAGTATACAGGTACCTGGGGCAATTTCATGTAATGATTTTATCTTTTGGTTGTTTGTCATTTGTCATCCTTTACATGAACATTAGTTAATGTATGTATGTTTTTCTCATTTGACTAACTAATATATGTGTCCTAGCTTACTGGTGCTTTCTCCTATATCCTTATTGCAGGTTAACTTTCCCTCAATCTTTAAATTTTTTTCTGTGTAGAGTCCATGTTTCCCACCTGTACATTTCTGACTCATAGACTCATTGGGGATTTCTAGACTAATGACCCTAAAGGGCCGTTTTAAGCATAGCCCTGCTTCTCAACTGTATTTGATAGGTTAGGCTACCACTCATTTTATGGAGGGTATAACATGGGTGTCAGTGGTTAAGCATTTGCAAGCTTCTTCTTCCTAACAGGGGCATAGGTGGCAGACCAAGAGAAAATTTATGATTACTCTTCCACTGATCCAAGCTGCACTTAAGTGCAGAGAGGAACTCTGCTTCACATGTATGGGATGCGTATTCCAGTGAAAAGGTAGTCTCTGAGACACATACCTGTCCCTCCAACATGTCTTATTTATGTTCCAGATGAGGTTCAGGTTCCTAGTTTTGGTATTTCTGATGCCATTTGTTTTGAGGATGCACAGCAGGGCAATAAGGGCTGGATCAGATGCTGCTTTGAAGGCCAGGCATAGATCATTCCTCAGTCTGTAAGAGACAGAGTGCAAGGATAAGAATTTGGGACAGTACACATAGAATATGCTTTCTACTCCATGTATTCTTTTTATAAGAAATGTATGATGATGCTCAGTTGTTCAGTGTGCTTGGTCAGGTAGACACTGAAGGGGCACTGTACTCAATGACTGGTCTGATGAGAGCTGAGTACTTTGGAACAATGACATCTTTAGACCTAGCTGCCATACCCTTGCTTATAAGCTAAACAATGTAGAATGATTTCTGTACTACTGCACATACATGATGGTCAAAGGCCAAGTCACTGTCTACCTGCACTCTCAAATCCCTGACCACGAGGTGTGTTATTAATTTTCAGGTGTTGCCATTTTTCCAAAAGATACTATTATGCATGTTTTTTAATTGAGTTTTAGAACATGACTCTGGCACCAATTGTTAGTCTGTGTCAGGCCTTCTTGGAGGGTGTTTGTGACTCTACCAACTGTAACTCCCTATTAATGAAAAACTTGACTGTGACCCTCACTGTTATTGACCTAGACCAGTTGATAAAATAACACTGGTACTCATTATGAACTAGTTCTGTAGGTGCTCTATTTGTAATCTTAAATGCCCAGGTAATCCAGTCAAGTTGTGACTACTGTCCTAGACTTAAGTATTTTAGGTAAAGCAGTAGCCTGGCAAAACTCTTCTCATAATGTATTTTTTTTCACTTCCATTATGACTATATTGATCTTAGCAAAATTGCTTATCCCCTGCTTATTTCACACTGCTAGAATCTGTATACGCCTAGAAAAAGTAATAATAATAAAAAAAACTCACTGTATAATTTTTTATATTTTTTTCAGTTTCAATTTGCTTTTATCTTAGTATTAACTATAAAAAGCATGGTTACACTGTTTATTTTTGTAAAACTCCCTACTCCATGTTACAGGGTGGTCCCCACACCACTCAGGCTTTCTTCACTCTCTAGCCCCCCAGTGTCTACCCTCCCTTTGTCAACATTTAAAGCACACTATCTCCTTTTGTCCTTTTTTATCTCAACCTATCAATTCAGCTGCCCTCAACTCCACCCTCCTGTCAAATCACCCATTTGATAACTGTCTCCACCCAATAATCTATCTACATCTTCCACCATTCCACTATCTCCATATTCATCTTATTCTGTAAAGCTAAGTCCTAATCTGCCTAACACTCATAATAAAATGTACTATACTTAAAGTACCATCCCTCTGCAGTATCAATCTAAATAAAACCTCTCTATTATTCATAATACAAATACTCTCATTATTCTTCTTTCCTATCCTATTACATTTCCTTTCACCCCTTTTCTTCAAATCATATTAATCTTTTACATTATTAATGTTTTACAATTCTTTCCTCTGTTCTTTCTCATATTACATTTCTTCCCACTCATTATTTTCTTTGAATCATATCGTTCATATGTTCATAGGTTGGTACTAGGCTATCGGCCCTAAGGCCTATGCAAGCCTAGCCATAACAATTCCCTGGAAATTTTTAACCACAATATTTACTTCTCTGGGCCCCTGTCTAGCAGGGTGACTGACATGATCCCTGGGGTGAATTTCCTATCTCCCATCCAATCATCAAGATTCCTTTTGAAGAGGGCCAATGAGGTGCTCTGCTTGACATGTATGGGCAGTCTATTCCAGAGTATGGGGAGTCTCTGGGTCAGAAACCTATCCCTCCAGCATGTTTTGTTCAATGTGATAATAAGGTTTAGATCCCTGGAGCATGTGGCTCTGAAGGATTGGGATTTCTTTAAGTGGAGCATGTCCAACAGCTCAGGGTTTGACATGGCATTGTATGTTAAGCAGAGATCGCCTCTGAGTAGACGATATGCCACAGAGTATAGCTGGAGTTTTTTTAGATGGTCAGCATATGGCATGTGCTTTAGGCCTGTGATTCTTTTAGTGAGGTATTTCTGTGGCCTTTCCAGCTGTTGCAGATGTCTTGTGAGGTACATCCCAAATGGGGCATTATACTCTATAATGGGTCTAATGAGGGATGAGTACAGTGGGACAATGACCTCCTTTTTTCTGGATGAAAAGCCCTTAGTGATGAGGTGTGCCACGTAGAAGGATTTCCTGACTGTTTTGGCGATGTGGTTATTGAAAGTGAGACCACTGTCCACTTGTGTCCCTAAGTCTCTCATCACACTTTCGATGTTTAGTGTCCTGCCACCTATGTGGTAGTTCATGGGTACATGTTTTTTTCCAAAGGGGATGACTATACATTTCTTGGCATTAAGCTTTGAGCCCATGGCTCTGGCACCAGGCATCTTTTTCTGTAAGGCCCTTTTGTAGAATATCCACATCATTTGGGGATTCAATAATGGCTCCCAGTTTGCAGTAATTTGCAAACTTTGTCAGCCAGAGTCCCTTAATGTTGGCCTGTACTTCAGAGAAGTAGATGCCAAACAAGAGTGGTCCCAGGACTGAACCCTGAGGTACTCCACTTGTCACTTGTCTGGAGCTGGATTTGGAGTCGGCTACTTTTATAGTCTGGGTTCTGTCAGTAAGCCAGTTGGCAACCCATCGAGTGACGTAGGGATTTATGCCCAGCTTAGTAATTTTATCTATGATTCCAGAGTGGGGGATGGTGTCAAAGGCCTTGGCAAGGTCCAGGTAGGCTGTGTGGACCTCCTTGCCCTCGTCCACAGCTCTGGACTCCAATTTGAAGAAGTCAATCAGATTCAAGAGACAAGATCAGCCCTTCACAAACCCAAACTGGGTGAGGTCCAGTGTCTGGAGGTTCCCAACGTCTTTGTTTATAAGTTCCATGATAATGCATTCCATGCCCTTGCAGATCAGTCTTGTCAGACTGATGGGACGGTAGTTCCCGGGATCTAAGGTGGATCCTCCCTTATGGAGCGGGATAACTGTAGCTGTGTGCCACTCAGCGGGCACGAAGCCTGAGGTGAGGCTATGATTAAACATGACACTTAGGTGGGGTGCCAGTTCATTTTGCAGTTCATGTAGTACACAGCCTGGGATGCCATCTGGTCCCATGGATGCTCTATTCTTAGCTTTGGAGAGTGCTGTTTCTACCTGTGTGGCTGTGATTATCAGAATTTGGCAATCTTTTGGTATTGAGATGGGCCCTTTAGGGGGTAAGAGGGGAGTGAAGTTGGCACTAAATCGATCTGCCAGGATATTGGCAATATCCTTCGGATCAGTATATTTAATGCCATTCTGTTGTAGTTCAGAGCAGACGTGAGCATTGCCATTTAGATTCTTGACATAACTATAGAATGCCTTGTGGTTGTCTTTGGAATCTTTGGCAATTTTATTTTTGTAACTAGCTTTTGAGGCTTTTATGAGGGATCTCAGCTTGTTACTGAGGCTGGTGAGGGAGTTTTTTGCATCCTGGGATTTTCCTCTTTTCTGCAACAGTTTCTTCCTTCTGTTGTATAGTTTGTTTATAGCAGGGGACCACCAGATTGGCTTCCTTTTTTTGGAGATAAGCATCTTGGTTCTATTTGTGATGGCACGATTCATGCATGAGTGGATGTGCTCATACAGTGCCTTAGTGTAGGATTCTGCAGTCGAACTTCCAGATCCTGTCTGCGTGGGTGTTGTGAAGTTTGTCACTTCTGACTTCAGTAGCATGAAGTTGGCTTTGGAGAAGTTTTTTAAGACGGTTTCCTTACTGGGGGGTGGGATGGGATGTGGATATCAATGGTGATTTGCTTATGGTCAGACCTGACCAATGAGGGGGTGACTACTGGTGTGGAGCATCTATCTCCCATGTTGGTAATGACCAGGTCTAGGATATTGGAGCCCCTGGTGGGACAATGGATTAGTTGATCCAGGGCATTGGAATTTATGAATTCCAAGAACTGTTGGGAAAAGGAGTTGGTACCCGAGTAGTTTTCCCAATTAATGGCAGGGTAGTTGAAATCACCTAGTATTAGGGTGTTTGGTTGTATCTTAATATTTTCCAGTATGTTTAGGAAGGTGTAGTGAGAATATTGGGGTATGGTGGGGGATATGTAGCAAGCTACAATTTGGATTGCAGTCTTACCTAGTGTTAGTTGCACCTGGAGAATTTCAGATGCATTGTGTTGGGCAACTGGCCTGGAGGTGTGAATATCCTTGGTGAATATGGACACTCCTCCACCTTTAGTGCTTCGGTCTTGGTTTTCTGGCCAAAAAGTGTGGTAAGAATTGTAGCCTAGTATTGCAGGGGTACTCTCTGGAGCCTTGAACCAAGTCTCAGTCACTGCACAGATATCGATGTTCTCCATTTTTAGGAGTGCCTTGAGAGAGTGCACTTTGAGGTTTAGACTTCTAGCATTGAGTAGCATTTCCTTCAGATTTTGCATGCTTGTATCTGTTACGGTGGTGGTTTTATCCTTTGAACCTTGCCTAAAAAAGGCACTATAGGGGTGGCAAGAGCTTTAGCTAGTAACCTGAATCCCAGGGGTGACAGGTGCAGACCATCTCTGGCAAAGCATTGTGGTTTGTCGATCATGTCTTCCCAGGCAGACAAATACTGGATCCCCTTTGAATGACACCAGAAGCTTAGCCAATTGTTAAAGTCAATCATTTTGTCCTTATACTGTGGTATCATTCTGGGCAAAGGCAGGATGCTACTCAGGGCTAGGGTCATACCTGCCTGGGTCACATGATTTAAGAGCTCTTCCATGTCTCTTTTCGTGTAGTCCAGAGAGGTATGTCTCAAGTCATTTACTCCAGCATGGACAATGACAGAGTCGTATTTGTACTTGTTGTGGAGTGACTTGAGTGACTTGAGTGCATGTGTAATTTTCTCCTTGTTCAGCCTGGTGAGTGGGACATCAGTGTACCTGACTATAGAGTCACCTATGACTAAAGTGTTGGGTACATTGTCTTGCCTTAGGGACTGTTGTTGGGTGGCACACTGGTGTTGTGAGCTATGTGTCACTTTGGTTGTGACTGGTGTTTGTCTGCGTTTTGGCTTCGGAGGTCCTTGTTGCTTGGGCAGGTTAATGTTGAGGGCCTCTGCATATGTGGGTTTAGTGTTGCTATGTGTGGGAGTTGATGGTGTGGGTTTTGAAGGGCTATGAGTTGCTAGAGGTGTAATGCAGGTGTTAGCCTTCTCCTCTTGACTGTCTAGCACAGTCTTGACCGGAGAGAGCTTTGCTTCCAGTTTGGCTATGTAAGTGCATCTCTCGCAGGTTGTAGTGTTGGGTGGTAGGAGGAGAGGATTGTCTGTGTATATGAGACAGTTGCCGCATTGCCCCAGTATGTCCAGATTCACCAGGTGGACAGGAGAAACCACCGGAAGCTGACCCTTGGACATGCCTGTTTAGGTGCTTTTTTGTAAGGTTTAAGAGCTGTTTTCCCTTACCTTTGCAAGGTACTTTGCAATTGTAGGCTGTTTAGTGCCTATGATTAATTTCTCCTTATTGACAAGGAGAGCTGAGTGCTTGTATCAGGTTCAGGCTTCCTAGTGCTTTACAGCAGGTTCTAAAGCAAGTGCTAGTCATAGGGGTTCAGATTTTAGTGCTACTACTGAGAAACCAGCTAGTTTTAAGGGAAAATTTGAAGAGCAGATTTTCTGGCACCTGGAATAGTTTAACTGTAGCCTCGTAGTGCTGCACGATGTAAAAAATGTGCAAACATACGCGTTTTTAAGCCAGAAAGTTGAAAGGGATAGAAATCAGCCCAAAAAGGCTAATAAAATTACAATTTCAGAGCTGGAAACCACTCCTCTAGCGTTAGATAGGCAGTACAATGCTCACCAGTCCCACTGGTAGGCAGTAGGACTTCCCTCTGCCACAGCAAGGTCTGGATAGCTCTGAGCACAGAAAATAAAGTCCTGAGACAAGCAAGGCCTGGGATATGGACTAGCTAGAAAAGGTGGGAAACGAGCAAACAAGATAGTATATATATATTTTTGTTGAAACAGGCTAAACAATGCAATAATAAAGTAAATAAACACAGAAAAGTCTAACACACTTGAGTGTGTAGTCCTAAACAGTAAATGCAATTAAAACTCTACAAAATTAGCAATTTAAAACTTTTTAAATGAAGCAAGGCAAGTGCACAACTGAAAAACGATCTAAGTGGCAGTAATATAGCAGAATAAGTAACTAGTCTACATATACAGAGAAGTCTATATATACAGAAAAGCAGCTAAAACACACAAACCCTTCAGATGCAGTGCATAATAAATGCTCTAAAATACACTCTATATTTCCAAAATGTTTGAGGAGCACAGTCAGAACATAAGGAAATTCAGGAAATTTTTTTTTTTTGAAAGGGAAAAAGGAGAAACAGAAGGCCTTATCAAATGGTCTCTCTGTATTAGGTAGAATGTGCTAATGACACTAGACTGGGAGGAGTGTCCCAGATCAGATTTACAGTAGGGGTGGGCAACTGCAAAGCCACCAAGTATAACACAAGACACCAACAGGGAGGGTGGGTGGGGACACTAAAGCTATTAGCCTACAAAGCACTAGAGAAAGCCACTAAATGAAAGTTATTTGTAAAAATACAGAATGCTTTAATTGCAAACAAATCAGTTACCCGTGCAGATTTCAATAAAAGTGCTGTATATAAATTGCTAGAACAATAAACTGTATAAATAATCGAAAAAAAACAGGATACTTATATATCTCAGCTAAGAATTGGAGTTCACACCTCTCATCCACTCTGCTCAGTGTGTATAGACAGAAACTCTCTCAAAGTTAGGGCTTAAATACCAGAAGAACAACTTTTTTTTTTCGTCTCTTCATTTTTCTGCTTTACTTTAGTTATTTCCACTTGTTTAACTGCCAATCCTAGCTCCACTACTCAGATGCTCCAAATTAACCTTCTGAGACAAGCCCCTACATCCCAAGAAACTCTCACCTTACTAAATCTCACTGCACAACTTATCTATATAGTTTTTCCACAGCTATCAAAAATCTAACCCTTAAAAAATCCCTACCATCATACCCTTGCAGATACTGTGCATAGTATCATCAATATCACTCTCAGCATGTTTTCCCTATAGCTGCTGTCTTAGCATGTTCACTCTTAGCCCACATAACTTCCTTACTTCACACATCCAACTAATTCCCACCCACCAGATTCTACTAATTCTCTAACTTCCCCATTTAAGTGCCATTGCTGTATTTTTAGAATTCCACTTACTTTATATCCCACTTCTGTTGAATACCTTCTCAAACAGAATATACATCATCAGAACCCCCCCATCAGGTTGGTTCACAATAACAGAATCAAAACTAAATAGATATCTCCATATCACTTTATCCCCTTAAGGATAAAACTTAAGTTGTGACATTTACCATAATTATGGCTTTGCTGCCCCCCACAAACTTCACACATGCATAACTTCCACTCCTTAGACGTATATCCTTCTCATCACTCTACAGACTGTTCCTCTGTCATCCACTTAAGCATCAGAAGTATTTCTGACAAGATAAGTGCATTTCATGCTTGAATTACCCAACATAATCATACTTACTGAATCCTGGGTAAAGGCAGATGTAATTTCCCCTTATTGCAACATTAGAAGATAGAAATATAAAATTCAGGAGGAGTTGCTGTTGTTTATAAAAACTCTCTCCATTTCAGTCTCTCTCTCTCCACAGCCCCCTCTGGTTAACAATGCAAAAATCCTCTTATCCTACATTACACTTAATCAAAACAAAGCTCTGTGTATTATCGACATCTACATACCACAAGCTGACAACATCAACACTAAAGAAAATCTGTTTTGTTGGGTTTCATTTAATACTATACAACAGAAATACCTTAATATTAACTGGCTTTCTCTTTTGTCTCACGGCCCAGCTAATACTATTAATTTGTATGGTCCTATACAACTAATCATACTCTCACTCACTTCAGCAAATACAGTAATAAGGGAACCATTACTGACTAAATTCTTACCTGTTCTCTAATTAAAATCTCATCCAGAGCTCTTGCTATCTAAGTGACCAGGTTCCCATTTTTGTCAAGTGACTGCAATCTAACATCCAGACTCCACCTCAACACAGTTTGTAATTTCTCAAATTTTAACAAAGATACTTCCAATTAGTGTTTTAAATTGGAGATAAAAGTACCTAAACCATCTGGCAGTCAATGAAGCAGTCAATGAATTTAACAGTTCTTTCCTAAACATCCTAAATGAGCTTGCTTTCATCAGGTCTAAGCAAGTCCAACCCAATACCATATTCATGGGTGACTTTAATTACCCCACTATTAACTGGGAATCCTATATGACATCAAACGTACATGCCCAGAGATTCCTGGATTTTGTAAACACAAACGCCCTAGACTAGATAGTCAATACACCAACCAGGGGTGCAATCATATTGGATCTGGTCCTCACTAATATGGGAGAATGCTGAACACCTCCTGCTGTAATGCCTTCCCTGGTAAGGTCAGACCACAAAATGGTCTCCTTTGAAGTAAAAATAACACCTGGGCCTCCAGCTAAACTGGGAAAATTCAGGAACTATTCTAAGGCTAACCTCCTGCTATTAAGTGAGAACCTGGCAAAATTTCAAGCCCCTATAAACCCTGAGAACACATCCGCCTATGCAGAACTGTTCACAGAAACCCTGTATAAGCATGTTAATAACTGCACAGAGGCAGCTGTACCCACCAGGAAGAAGTAGAGAATGAACTCAAAAAACAACCCACCCTGGTAGAATCACAAAACCAATTGGATGCATAACAGGAGGAAGAAAATCATGGCAAAAATTAGGAAGTGCAGCACCCAGCAGGATAAAAGCACTCTCATTAAACTAAACAAACAACTCAGAGGACAAATAAAGTCTAACAAAGCCAAATTTGAGGTAAGCTTGGCCTCCCAGGCCAATGACAACCACAAAGCATTCTTTAGCTATGGCCGCAACCTCAAAGGCAAAGCTCACTGTAAATGGAGCCACCTAAACTGAGCCAGAAGACATAGTAAAACCTCCTGGCTGATAAATTCAGCTCCAACTTTACTCCTCTCTCCCCCTCAACCTTCCCTAAGGAAATATCATCAAATATAACTCCCCCTACTATCACTAGGGAACATGCCCTTAATGCTGTCTATAAGACCAAGGACACAGCATCAATGGACCAAGACAATATCCCAAGATGCCTTCTAAGTAACATGAAACATGACTTATTAGGGCTTCTGGAATTACTATTTAACTGTAGCCTCCAAACTGGCATCATGCCTCATGAATGAAAAAGGCAACAGTCATCCCTCTGCACAAAGGTGGGCCATCTACAAACCCTGGAAACTACAGACCCATAAGCCTCACTAGTCTTATATGTAAAGCCATGGAAATAATTATCATGGAGATGATCAATACAGATATAGTAAACCTCAATACACTGGACCCAACCCAGTTTGGTTTCGTCAAGGGCAGATCATGCCTACTCAGCCTGGTGCACTTTTTTGAGAAGGTCACCAAAGTAAT